>NC_137676.1:5587683-5647683 GCF_963989245.1 Nansenia antarctica
TGTTACATCGACACCTTCACAGGAAGGTTACGGCACACAGTGCTATTATCTAACCCTGCATGCAGGTCTATGAGTGAGTGCTCTGCTCCATGTGAGCGTGCGAACGATCTGTTTAAAAAAAAAAAGATTTGATACTTGCTGAAGAGAGGGCCTGATTTGATTTTCTTATCGTCTCGAAATTGGTTTTATTGTAAAAGTGCTGACGAGTTTTTTTGTTACTGTCCTGTCGCTCCGTCCGGACACGTTGAAGGATGAGGCGACATCGCTGACATATTCCTTTATTTCCCACAGGAGATAGCCAAACACATCCAGCTGCAGGAGGAGGAGGAGCAGAGAGTCCGTCAGAGGACCAGCAGACAGCGGAGCCTCAGTGATGGTACCGTAACAGCCTCCATATGGTCCTAGAGAAACCACCTAATAATTATAATAATAACATATATAATAATTATTATTATTATAATATATATATATATATATATATATATATATTTCTTTAATGTTTACCATTTAGCATACCGGTATGCTTTTATCCAAAGCGACTTACACACTGCAAAAAGTCAGCTCTCAAAAACAAGAAAAAAAAGCAATACAATGGGGGAATATTACTTAATATTACTTATATTACTAAATGATCTGACCAACAGAACACAACATTTTCTTAAAACAAGGAAACGATATCTTAAAACTAGTGCCATCAGACAGAAAGCAAACACTACTTTTTGCAGTGCAATTACAGATTACAGGGACAGACTCCCTGGAGTGATGTAGGGCTAAGTGCCTTTACTCAAGGGCACACTGGTGGTGGTGTTCCCAGGTGGGATTTGAACTCACGAGGCCACCACTACCCCATAGATAATATGTGTATGTATTAATGTATGCTCCTCTGTGGCTCAGTTGGTAGAGTGTGGCGTTAACGTGGCTAAGGTTGTCGTTTCAATCTACGGTATACTGAAAAATGTATGCACTCACTGCAATATGTCACTTTGGATAAAGGCGTCAGTTAAATGGCATGTATTATAATGTCATATAATTAGCTAACACTTTTATCCAAAGCGACTTACATTGCAGTGAGTGCATACATTTTTCACTATAGATGGTCCCAGTGGGAATCGAACCCACAACCTAAGCGTTGTTAGCGCCATGCTCTACCAACTGAGCCACAGAGGACCTGTATTTATGAATATATTATATTAAATGACGTCCAGCAGGTTCACCATCTGTCATGGTTTAACAACAACAATACGGTTGGCTTTAGAGGGTCTCGTGTGTGACCTGATCAAAGCCTGCTGTGCGTAGTGCTGTTATGAACCTGACGTCCAACGCCCTTCAGAAGTGTAGTGAAGAGGAAGGAGGAGGCCACTGTATTTATGTGACGCCTTTATCCAAAGGGACTTACAACAAATACAATTGTCTAAGGAAGTGAATCATCTATCCATCAGTCAGCGCAAGAAAAGTAATCTCTGCTCGCGCCAGGAGCCATTGGCAGTCATAATGCTAGAAGACGGATTTTTTACATTTTTGTATTTATTTATTTATTTATTTATTTCCCCCACACAACGCAACTCACTTCAGATACAGTGACCTATAATGCTTCCCAACAGCTTTAGAGAGATTAGTTAGATTAGGGAGGGAAATTTGTCGGCATAATGGCATTACCAGTTACATAAAACTGTTACATAAAGACGTAACGGCATCATCATGAGTCACCAGACACAACGTGTTATGTTTTTCAATCAATCTTCACATCGTAAGGTCTCACAATCCAATCATGGTCCCCAAGTCCTCACTGTATGTCATGTTTACGAAGCTTTATAACATCAATTATTTCCGACCTTTCCTTTTTATTATCTAGCTGCCATCAGCTTGACCTCTCTGTGACCTCTGAGATCATGTCTGAATGAGCGGTGGCGTCGGTGGATTTGATTTGATTGCTTTGGTTGAAGTCCTACTGTATGTGGTGCCCCGTCTCTCTAGTCTGACCCGTTCCTCGTGGTTTTCTGCACTGTGGTCATCCTGACGGGTCGTGGTGGTGGGTGGGGCCTTGATTGGGGCTGGTTGATTCTGATTGGTGCATGCGTACTGTACCTGTTTCCTCCGTGATCATCCGGACGAAATACAACAAGACACAACAAGAAAAGGAAATGGTTGATGTAGGTGGGGGCGGTGGGGGGGGGGCTGGTGGAGGTAGATATCAGAGGACGGGGCTCATTGTGATGCACGGAACGGAATGAGGAAGAGTGTTCATACCGTTCCTTATTCCGTTCCGAGCGTTACAGGGTGAAAGGTCAAAGGGTACAAGAGATGTAGTTTGGGGGGGGGGGGGGCGGGGGACTCAGTTGTTGGGTTGTTCCTGTTCTGCTGGCTGATGACACCAAGTAAAAGATTCCTTTAAAAAAAAAAAAACGTCAGATGATGTCGACTGAAACACCCTCCTCCGCGGTCAAATGATCTGGGTTTCACATCCTCTGTGGTCGGATGATTGCGGTCTGGATGGGTTGTTTTTGTTGTTGTAGCTGGGATGTAGAGGGCTAGATTGCCAGCGCTAATCATGGATGCTGCTGGTACTGGTTCTGGTACTGGTACTGGCACTGGTATTGGTGCTGGTGGTGGTGGTGGTGGTGGTGGTCAAATCCAAGGCTTGCCTGTAGAGTATAGACTCCCGTTTTCAATGCTTCTGCTCAGCTCAGCTCTTCTCTTCTCCCTGCATGCTTGGCTGAGTTCCCCCTTGCCCTTTCATCTTGACATTTCCATCGACAGCCACTTCTCCACAGGCGGCGAGCGGGCTCCCGCGGAGAGGGCCTAATCTCTCCGCCGCTCGGCCAGAGCCGCCGTGTTGATAACCAAGCTGTCGGCAAGCTGTGTGAGAGACGAATGGCCCTCTCATCCTCCGTCTCTCAGTAGCTCAGTAAAATGTGTTTGAATGTGTGTTTCAAGACTCTAATCTGTTAGAATCCAACGGTACGACCGACGCCGTTGTTTGTTTGTGTCCCGTAGGACGGTGAAACGACTGTGTACGTTTGTCATTGAAACTAGCAACGGTTTCCCTTGTTGTCGTAACGTGCCTGCACCCCGGTGTCACTGTTGCTAATGCACTCATCTACTGCACCTGCCTGTTTTAAAACCACTAACCCCCTCACACCCTCCCCCTTCCACCCCACCCACCCACCCACCCCCTCCCCCAATCCCCTGCTTTTGTGTTTGCATGTTTGGCTTGACTAAAGACAGTGCCAGCGGACCCGGCACCTCGCCACCCCCATCCCCACACCGCCCCCACCACCACCACCACCACCACACTCCCACCAGCCCTCACCGGGCAGAGGGGCCGCACCACCCGCCGGCTGCCAGCAGGGGGCAGTGTTGTACCTCTCACACACATTCAGACGACGGTGCTGATGATGACGGGCCTCCGTTGTCTGGGTCCCCCGGGGGAACCACCGCGGGCCAGAAGAACAACAGATGTCGACAAACGACAAACGACGGACACACGGATCCTATCAGACACATCAGGAACGACCTCGGAGAGCGTGACCGTCGGAGTGACAGCGGCTCAGACTCGGACACGGACACGGCGTTGTCCCGCTCTCGGCTGCCCCCCGCCCTCGAGAAACGGCTCAACACCGCCCCCGGTGGTCGCCAGGCTCCTGTGCATCACCACCCACAGGAGAGGAACTACAGGAGTCTACACAGCGGCTTTAGAGAGGAGGGCAGGGGGAGGGAGGGGGACAGGGGGGGCCGGGTGGGGGACAGGGGGTGGGTGGGGGACAGGGGCGGCCGGGAGGAGAGGGATAGGGAGAGGGGATGGGACAGGAACCATAGGGGAGGGGAGCGTGAGGGCAGAGAACACAGCACACACACAAGCCACGGCCATGACAGGGACCTCAGGTCAGAGGAGGGGAGAGGGAGGTGCCACAGCAACACTGACTCTGCCAGAGGACGAGACAGGGACGGAGACATAGACGGGGACAGACACAGGGACAGAGACAGAGACAAAGAGGTGGACAGACACAGGGAAAGAGATGCGGACAGAGAAAGAGACATAGATGGGGACAGGGACAGAGACATAGATGGGGACAGACACAGGGACAGAGACACAGATGGGGACTGGAACAGAGACAGGGAGGGGGACAGACACAGGGAAAGGGACAGAGATATAGATAGGGACGGGGACAGACACAGGGACATAGATAGGGACAGACACAGAGACAGAGACAGGGACAGAGTCACGGTAAGGAGGAGCTGGACCTACAGAGAGCCGGGCCGAGACAGAGACAGACCGCAGCATGTCCGCTTCCAGGACCAGGGGGCCCGCGGGCCCTTTCATAGTTACCACGGCGACGACAACAGCAGCCGTGTGTGGGAGATGCTGGGCCAGGCCCTCAGAGAGAGGGGCGTGGCCGTGAGACAGAGCTTCTGCGGACCCCCGCGGTTGCAGGTGGGGGTCAGAGGTCACGACGGTGGCGGTGGCGGCCAGGTGGGGGGAGGAGGAGACGCAGCGCAGCAGCAACATCAGACGGCGTTCCAGAGGGCGCTCCCCGCCAGGCGCAGTTACCACGGAGACGTCAGGGAGAGGAGGAGGGAGAGGGGGGGGACGCCACACGGAGACGACAACAGCGACAACATGGCGAGGCGCCATGACGACCGGACGACAGAGGGTTTGGCGGAGGTCTGTGATGACGAGGGTATTAGTAGAGACGGCGGCGGTCTGGCCAACCGAGAGAGGGGGGGGAGCAGGAGGTGGAGGTGGGGGAGGAGGAAGGGGAGCGGAAGCGGAGACCACCCCAGGCAGGGGGGGGGCGAGGAGGAGGAGGAGGAGAGGGAGAGGGAGGCGGGCGCCGGTGTACGCAGACCCCGTGATGACTCCGGCGTGAAGGAGGGGCTGAGGAGGAGTGCCAGCGAACACCGGCATGGACGTAAGAAGGAGGAGGAGGGGGGGGGGCAGGGCTCCGAGGAGGCGCAGGAGGAGAGAGACAGGAGGAGGAGGGAGGAGGAGGAGGGGAGGAGGCCACAGAGAGGCCCACGGCGCAGCCAGAGCTTCTGCAGCAGGGAGGCCTCGACCAGGGCTAGGGCCTGGCACCACGGAGCAGGTAACCCCCCTGCACTGCAGCCCCCTCAGAGCTGCAGCCCCCTCAGAGCTGCAGCCACCTCAGAGCTGCAGCCTTCTGACAGCCAGCTGCAGCTCAGGAGCGCAGAAACCTTCGCCGTACGACACAAACCCTCTCTCTCTCTCTCTCTGTGTGTGTGTGTGTGTGTTCAGCACTCTTCTCCTCTCCGCCTCAGTAATCAGTTAAATCTGGGCTTGGCTCGAGCTCTCGACATGACTTTGGGTTTCTTCCTTCTGCGAAATGGTAGGGGGGGGGGGGATTCGTAGGAAGGGGCATATTTTTCCTCTGTACCGCTGCTGTTACTGTAAAAGGGCTGATCTGGGCTGGTCTTAGATTGAAATCACCTTTTTTCATCATCCGTGGTTTCCTCTCTAGCCTAGCCGCTGTTCCTCACCTTCCTGTCCCGTAATCTGTCGCAATCCCTGTGACCTGTGTGACCTGTGTGTGTTCAGTAGTGGAGTGGGTCTGACTGTCGGTTGTTCTAACTGTCGGTTGTTCTTACTGTCGGTTGGTCTAACTGTCGGTTGGTCTAACTGTCGGTTGGTCTAACTGTCGGTTGTTGTTGCTCTCTTTGGTGAAAACCTTCTTTTTTAACCTTCGTTTACACGCTGTGTGATTTATACTGTGTGATTCCTCTCTTTTACGAGGTCAGCCGTCGTTCTCTGAGACCCCAGTCGCAGCGGTCGCTAGGGCCAGGGTTTTTTCCTGTTTTCTTGTGACTTGAGGAGGAGGAGGAACAACTCCGGGCCCCTTATTCGAAGCAGTAGATAGTTACAGTGTGTTCCTGGTCCAAGTCACATGATCAGGAAAAACTCTTCAGCCTCTCGACTCGTTTCACAGTGTGTGAATTACACCACACGTAATCATGACATTGCCCACTGTCGCACGCACACACACACACACACACACCCACACCCACACCCACACCCACACCCACACCCCTCTTTCACCTGAGCCTGCCTAACCTGGCCTCCCCTCTGACAGGAGCAGCACTACACACACACACACACACACACCCCTCTTTCCCGTGAGCCTGCCTAACCTGGCCTCCCCTCTGACAGGAGCAGCACTGCACACACACACACACACACACGCACACACACACGCACACACACACACACGCACACACACACACACACACACACACACACACACACACACACACACACACACACACACATACACACACACACCCCTCTGTCCCCTGAGCCTGCCTAACCCGGCCTCCCCTCTCTGACAGGAGCAGCACTGCAGCCGCAGCAGGGGGCGTGTCTGGACCTGGGCGAGCTGCAGCAGGTGCTGCAGGACGAGGAGCTGGCCCGCAGGCTGCAGGAGGAGGAGGACGAGCAGCTGCGGAGGGTAAGGCAGGCCGGAGCTCAGAGCGCCACCTACAGGCTTTGATAGGTGCCGTTTTTTTGCCGGGCGGGTAGGGGAAGAAGAATTTTCAGTGGCTGAGTAGACCTATCGCTAAGCCACGCCCCCTTTGAAAACTCGGACAAACAAACAACGCTCGCTCAAATTCTTCACTGATAGTGACTGATCGACCGTGACTGAATGTCATTCGATGACTTACAATGGCGGGAGTTCAAAATGTTGATTTACAAGTGACAAGATTATTTCGTCTAGAAGCTTTTCACCGTCAGATATTAGCGAGTTGTTTGTCCGAGTTTTCTGCCTGTAGTGACTTCTGCTGTGATATGATTGGACAATTTCAATTTTGGGGGCGTGGCTTAGCGATAGGTCTATTGGAATTTCGGTTCACTGCCTAAATTGAAATGAAGTGGATCCTAACCCCCTGCCCCTCTCACCCCTGTTGTGTGTTACCCCCCCCCCACCCCCCCCGCTGTGTTGCTATAGCTACCGTCGCTAACCTCCCTGTGTCTGGGTCTGGTGGTGGTGGTGTGTTGTCATTTTAGGTCCCTCAGCCCACACCCTCTCCACGCAGCTCCTACCCACGGGAAGACTTCAGAGTGGCGCAAGTGGCTCAGGATGAGGCAAGACAAAATCCCAAATGTCATTGAATTTCCACAGACAGACAGACAGACCATTGTTGCTGTTATGCAAGGCATGGCCTTTTACTGGGAACTTGCACAACGACTTCGGATGAGTTCGGAGCGGTTCTGACGGGCACGGTGCTTGATGACATTTTTCCCATGAAATGAAATGTAATATCTCAGTACTGAACTCAGTACTGTGACCCTCACAGTCTTCCTGGCCGTGTCCTAACGATTCCCACCCGAGTTGGGGTAGACCACGCCCCGAGTTGGGGTAGACCACGCCAACTTCTGGAATATGTAGGGGTGTTCTCTGTATCTTGTTCTTCCGCCCCGCAGGTCGTTCCGCAACCCCATTGGATTTTAGCTTGTGACGTAACACGGGGTGCACGATTAGATATAGGTTACCCATCTCTGTATGCAACTCGGCGGCGCTGAGTGTGCCGCGGGCCACCTATTCTTGTGTGTCAGTGATTGTGTTTGTGTTTGAGAAAAAAACAAAAAAAACACCCCTACATATTCCAGAAGTTGGCGTGGTCTACCCCAACTCGGGTGGGAATCGCTAGGACGCTTCCTGGCCAGCCAGTGCGTGCACAAGTGACCTTTTGTTTCTGTTGTTTTCCGTCGGACAGGAAATTGCCCGCTTCATGCAGAGGCAGGAAGTGAAGTCGAAGCGTCGGTCACATGACCTGGAAGGCTTGGGCACGTGGCGTGAGCCCAGAGAGACAGCCCTGCCCCCTGAGAGGAGAGAGGCCAGAGAGAGACAGGTAGAGACAGGCCGTTCTGGATTTATCATGTATTATCGTATATTATATATAGGCCAAATTGAGATATCAGCCTATGCCGTCAGCCAATCAGAATGCTAGTTACATTCCAAAATCACTATCTGCCCAAGTCATCTCTTTGACATAGGCGTTTTTGACACTACATACAAAGATGGCTCGGCTGACCACAAGTGAAGCATGAGCAATTATGCTATGAGGCTAACGATATTAAACATTGATTATTTTTCTAAAAGAATTCTGCGCCACATCCATCCATTTTGAATACAAGATGGAAGTCACTACAGACCTAGTGAGTGATCACTCTCTTATTCCCAAATGATTTGATGACTTTTCCTCTCATTTCTATCGTCCAGCGGGAGAGACAGGATTCAGAGGGTCTTCCGTCTCCTAGTGACGATGGCCCCCCCGAGCCACAGCCCCCTAGTCCCACCTCCACAGTCACGTAAGTCTGTCTGCCGTTGTTCACTGTTTTGGGCGGCTTTTGGGCGCAGGAGGTAGAGCTGCCATCTAATGATCACAAGGTCGGTTGTTCGAACCCCGACATGGCCACATGTCGGTGTCCTTGGGCAAGACACTGAACCCCAAATTGCTCCCAATGAGCGGGCCGGCGCCTTGCGTGGTAGCTTGTTGTGTGTGAATGAATGGGTGAATGAGAGGCCGTTGTAAAGCGCTTCGGAAGAAGGCGCTATATAAGTGCAGTCCATTTACCATGCCATTTACCCAAAAAAAACTGTAAACTGTAAATATTAATAATTTTTTAAAAGTAATCTTTCCTTCTTCTATCATCAATAGGGTTAGGCCTTTCTTATGATGACCGATGGAAAGATGATTCATTTACTTGAAAATGTACTTTTTTGTAAGTGGCTTTGGATAAAGGTGCCTGCTAAATGTCAAAACATAATGCACATTACTGACTCACCATTTCATGATGAGGCTTCTGCTGAAACCATGCTCAAAGTTGGCCCTCGCACTGAGCTGATCCTGCCCAAATTAGGCCCGGTGACTGTATGCCAGGGGGGGAAATCTGAAAAACCTTTAAGCTAATTTACAACATCTGTTGTAGGAAACAGCAGGCGCTCTGTGTCCATCCAAGACATTGGCTCACACTATACAGGACATGAAGTCACTTTGTGTAACAACAGGGTTAATCAGCTGTTGTTACTAGAGTGATTAGTGTTATTGACAAATTCATTGTCTTAAAGTGTTCAACCAGAATTGTGTTTCCGCCAACTTTATCAAGTTGATCAATCAATTTTGGGAAAATCAAGACCCTTAATAAGTATTAAAAAGTCTTATCACGATTTTATGAGGTCTTGAATTTTGTAGGTATTTTTCTAAATTAGACTCTGTCCAAAGAGTTTGAGTCCTAAAAACTTTTAGTAAAAGTTTAAATTACTAAATTACTAAAAACTAAATGTATTAGTTTTATTAAAAAACAAAGACGAACCGGAAATTCTGTTGTATGATAGTGGTCTAGTCTATTGCAAACTAAAACTGTTAAGTTAAAGCTGTCACTGATGAAATGGTTACAGCTCGAAGTGGTGGTGAGGTCTGGAAAAATATTGACAAGGTCTTTAAAAAGTCTTAGAAAGGTATTGAAATGAACCTCAAGATTCCTGTATATACCCTGTTTATAGACAACCGCTGCCGATCAGGAACATAGCAGAGGAGCTGGACCCCACCTTCCAGGCCAGGAGGCAAGGCAAGGACAGCCTCCCCGTGGGACCCACCGTCTCAGGTAGGGGTCACATCACATCACAACACAACACAACATGTAGAGGCTTCTTAACAATCCAAATAGTCTCTACATGGGTGAGTCGTACGTTCCAACAAACAGTTCCCCAAAAAAGGCAGAGTGACGCGTGTATAAAAATAAACACATTCTTTTATTTCCTCAAAATAAATATATCGCCATCAGCATAATCAGTAGCTTAAAGGTTAGAGAGGCCGGCTAGCAATCGTGAGGTCCTGATGGTTTGATCCCGGCCTCAGGAGGGAGCTGCATGTGAGCCGGTGGTGGTGACTGGCGTCATATCTAAGGTTCCTACCACAGCCGTTGTGCCCTTGAGCAAGGCTTAACCCCCTAATTGCTCCAGGGGGCACTGACTCTGGCTGAACCTGTGCCTAGAGCAAAACAATCTATTTCCTTTCTACTCTACTAAAACGTACATAATATACAATACAGAGCTGATACATCATCATGGGGCCCCTCCTCCTCTCGTCTCCCATAGGTCCGCCGCCCTGCCAGTCTCACTCCGCCCCCCGCTCCGGCTCGCAAGACGTCCTGGGAGAGCCCACCTTCATCCCGCCCACCAAGCGTCCAACTGACAAATCGGGACGCACCAAACCCAAAGAGAAGAAGGAGAGTTGTAAGCAGCAATGATGTCACAGTCAGAGGCGGGGCTAAGACCCGGGAGCACAAAGGGATGCACTCACACCAGAGACGTACCGTGTAAACGGATACAGTATGTTACGCTAACACACACACACACGCACAGACACACACACACCCACCCACACACACACAGTTGACTGCAAGCAGATTTATTTTCTTCTCCTCAATTAGTTTCTTCCCAACTAGCACTTTATAAACCAAGTTGAAATGAACATTGGGAATTTTGTGTTGTTTTTTTTGGTTTGTTGATTGGAGACTGCTGTACTGTATGGAAACTCATAGTCTCAAAGGGAAGAAGGATAGTTATGATGGAAGCAGACCTGGGAGCAGCTGTTACAGTATCTCTAGTAGTCTCTACTGCGGTGATTTGGTTAATTTCAGTCACTATGATGTCATTGGTATTGTTCGGTACTTTTCCGTTATGTAATGGAAAGTCTGAGTGAAGCACCGGGCTGTTAATGGCAGTGTGTTAAAATCGCAATCCAAACTCTCTGCTTCTAGGACAAACACAGTAAGTGTGTTTGTCCTAGATAAACACACTTATGGCACTTTTCCACTACGTTGCAGACCTGGTGCTGACCTGGTGCTGACCCAGGTCAGCCCGCTTCGGTCCCCTTTTCCATTCGTCGGTCCAGGTCGCTTTAGTCCCAGGTCCCAGGTACCACATCCGAGCAGGGTCTTTTAATTTCCTATCCGGGTGTTTTTGCCAGGCTGCTTTTAACCGTTATGCTTTTAACCGTAAACTCGATGAACCGGGAGTTCGCCCGCAGCCGGGAGTTCGCCCGCAGCCGTCCAGCCATTTTCACCATTCACTCATGAGTCAAATGCCGGTTTTAACAGGGAATTCGCTCCGCGCTGTGTCCACGGTGATAGGAGTGGAGGATCGACCCCCGGTAAACCGAAGTTATTAACCCGCAAACGGCACCATGTTTGTCTGTGAATAACACCGGCTGTGTCATGAGTCAAATTCCGGTAGATTCGCGTCTTGTCGGCGTTTCCCGATGATGATACTACAGTTCATAAAGCAGACAAGTGAAGGCAGTGGTTTTAAGGGTTCAAAAAACATGACTTTATTATGTGTACATAGCTTCCTCTCTCTCTTTCTCTTTCTCTCCAAAAAAATCACTGCTGTTGCTGTGTACACCCGGAAGCTTTTTGCCAGGCTGCGTGTGACGCGTAACTCCGCCTACTATCGTCTACTCCTCCTACTAGTCCGGGTCGGTTTGTGTATAATGGAAACCAGAACAGATCAAAAGTGACCCGACCCGACCCCGAAGTGATGCGTACTGCGCTAAAGCGGGACCCAGATGGAAAAGTGCCATTACTGTGTTTGTCTAGGTTTGTCTGGGAAATGTTTGTTAACATTTTCCAAACTGGGAAAATAGTCAGTTGGCTAATTCTCTAGAATCCTAGCCCACTCACCTCCAGTCTCTGTATCGTACTCGATGAGTAATATGTTTATTTCACCTTGGGGGGATCTATAATATTTACAGTTCAGCCCGTTTGTGTACACAAAGTATTGTATTGCATTTAACAAAGAGTTCACTGGAAACGCAGCGTGCTGACGAAAATGAGGCCATGAGCAAGTGATTACCCTTGAACAACAACTGGACAGGGGACATTTCTGAACTGTTAAAGACTTGATTCATCCACTCCAGGATGAGCCTGGTGGAGGACAGGCTCATTGGAATGGAATGGAATGAGGAATGGTATCCAACGCACCTGTTTGTGATACCGTTCATGATGATTTCATTCAATGTGTTCGGCTACAACGAGCCCGTCTTCCGATTTCTGCCTCCTCTGCTCAACTCTCTACCTTCTCAAAGGCCATCGGAGGAACCTCGATCTCCTCCAACACGTTTTGAGTAGGAAGAGTTCAAGTTTTTGACAACTGAGGGAGGTCCGTGGAGTGGTTATGAGAGTCGGACATCTTGGACACTTCCTCGAACTAGCCCCCAAACAAACTGTTTTGCGTCCCATCGTTTTCCAGCACCTCAGCTGTCTGTCGGGTGCAGTAGATCGACAATCGGAGCTAGTACATGTATTATTTGTTTTATTTTTCGATTTTATTTAAAGCTTGCGTTTGTATGCAGAACCATACAGTAACTACATGTTAAACCGGCACGGCTGGGCTTGTAGTTTGCTAGAGCTGTGTTTATTGCTTTATTGCATGGTTTATTTTGACGCATACCTGTATGTTGTGTGCTCACATTTTGTAACGTATTAGCAGTTATTTTGTATCTAAATGGAACTGTTCATCCAAACTGGATTGCATTTATTTGGTATTGATAAATCTGTGATTCACACGATGCTCTGTTTATAGTCTCAACAACTTTGATGTTTGGATTTTAGTCTTCAACAATGAAAGACTACAGTCCAAAAATGTACCTTTTTAATTTTTATTTCTTGTCCAGGCTTATGTGTTTAAACACAAGCATTCTACCTTATGTTCCTCTCTTTTTACAGAAATAGAATTTAGGATTGAGACACTGAGGCGTGAGCACTAGTTTCAGTACTCTCATGGTTTTCTGTTGAAGTTACAGTTCTCCTGAATAAAATACAACTGCCATGGAATCTCAGCAATGTTGTCGTTTCCCTCTCTCTCAGGGACACTACAATATCTGACGCTAGACTTCTTCAGTCTACGCTACACGAGACTTCAGTCTAGACTCCAGTTTACCCTAGACATCTCTATTTCTTTTATTAAGTGACTTTTGTGAATTTCCTGTTAAGACCTTATTTCATTGTAGACTAAATAGTAAAGACACATATAGTTATAGAGGAATTATAGTTACATGTATATCATGTCAAAAAGTCTAGTGGTAGTTGTCATGAAGATGTCGCGGGTATAGGGGTCGACTGTATCTACTGTTGATAATTATTTACTCAGAATTATTAATTTGGCCACTATTTTAAAATTACCTGAGGGCATCACTGAGGATTTTGACCAGAGATTCTTAAAGTGGATTTGTTTTTTTTACAGAATAATTACAACATTTAGTCTCGTATCAATAATCTGACATCGTAGTAAGTTTAAACATTTTTTTAAAATATATTTAATTGTTAGAGTTAGCGTTTGTCTGAGCAAGAGAAACACACAAGGAATGTTTTAATAGATGAATAAAGGTGACTTCAATCATAATTGTAATGGTTTGGTGAAATAGTTCAAGGAGGAAGTTCAATAATAGGTCAAGGAGGAAGAAAGCGATTGTTGTCAATATTTATGGAATTGATCAGATTCCAAGGCTTCAGTCCATCACACCCCACTGAGCGGTCTCAGCCGTGGAGCTGGTTGTGCTGACGGTGGTGGGATCTCTCCCTGGTAGAGAGCACGCTGGGTTCACCTCCAGCTGTGCAGAGCTGGTCACTCCTCCCAGCAGGGATCATCTCCCTTTGAAGGGATCATTCAAACAGAGTAAAGGCTGAGCCTCTTCAAAAGCTCCAAAAGAACAAAAAGCCACACAAAAGCCAATGTTTCAGTTGAGCCAAAGCTCTTTTATGCTTTTGGCCGTATTTGAAATCGTGAAGTTAGAATTATAAGGTTCTATCTCCATTTTTGTCCAAATTTAGTTTTTTACATAATCTGACCCATTAGGTGTTTATTAATGCCTGTGTGGTGTTCTTTTTAAAATGTTTATATTTTTGAGTTAGTAATTCATAAAATACAAAGGTTCCATCTCACAAAACATAATGGAATGTAAAAACTTTGACGCTCAATATCTCTGAACTACCCTAAACGGAGATAGAACCTTATAATTCTAAGCTCACGAAATGCGTGCTGGTCACAGCTCCAGCCGTAATTGGTTGAGAGGAAATCTCACCCCTCTTTCAAGACAGGCTGCAGTGAAATGCAGGTAGTCCAGAAATAAAGATATCATTCCTAAAATGTTGTCAGAGACGTGCACATCTGCAATTATTGCCAATGTCTTTATTTCATACTTTAGGAGAGAATGATATCAAACAATAAGTACATTACAATATAAAACAATGTTGCAAGACTTTTTAAATGTAATCGTACATTTAGGATAAAGAAAATTAAATTGCACAGACATTTACATGACATTTACATAACCCGTTTCCGGGTTACGACGAGTGTTTGTTTTGCTGTTGCAGCTCGACAGCGTTAGAATCTTAAAAACTGCTATCTATACCGAACTCTATTGAGAAAGCATTTTTTGGATATAAATAGCTTTCCTATCCTATATAACATCGGGACCTCGTTCCGCCGAATCCGACGCCGGGAGGCTGAGTCGGGATTACCAGCGTTATTAGTTAGCTACCGCGGCTAACCAGCTAGCCACCTCTACACTCTTTAAACTGGCTTTTTTCTATCGGGATACCTCCCCGAACTACTAACAACCTTATATACTCTTATATCACATATCTCTGTAATACTCCTAGCTCACCATAATCAAATTGTTTTTCTCTCTCTCTACAAATAACACCACTTTTCTCTTTCATGGACTGCCGGCGCTGCCTGGAGCTTAGCCTCCAGGTTGAGGAGATGAAGGGACGAATCTCGAATCTACACCAGATCAAACAAGGGGAGTCGTATCTAAATTCACTTTATGACACATTACATACAACAATAATTACAGACATAGAAAGCACACAAACCACAACATCAACATCTAAGCCTCCACCTCCACCTGTAAGCCCAATCCCAGGTGTAACTCACACTGTCCCTACATCACCAGTGACTTGGACCATCGTCAGGAAGAGGAGTCGTACCATCAACTCCCCTGGCACCAACCCCCATGAGGCCCTCCTGCTGCGGAACAGCTTCGAGGCGCTGCAGAGCCACCAGTCCACACCGAAGCCGAAGAGAGCCAGGGCCTGCACCCCCACCCCCCCCCTCCCTCTCTCTCTCCCCCTCTCCCACCCTGTGCCCCCTACAGGTCCATCACGCCGCCAGCAGAGGAGACTACAGTTCGTGTCTCCTCCCCCCCCCCGCACCCGCTCTTCTCCCCCCCCCCCCCCCTCTGTGCTTGTAATAGGCTCGTCCATGGTCCGCCATGTTGCAGTCCCGAAGGCCAGAACCCACTGCATCCCAGGTGCCAAGGTGAGGGACGTCACCGCGGTCGTCCCGATGCTGGTGGAGGATGCCCCCCAGGCCACCTCCGTCATCATCCACGTGGGTGCCAACGACATCGGACGGGAGAGGTCGGAGGAGCTGAAGGACGACTTCCGAGCCCTCATCGCCACCGTCAGGGGCACAGGTAAGACCTGCATCATCTCGGGCCCCTTCCCGAGTCCCAGGTATGGCGACACCAAATTCAGTAGAATTCGAAGTCTTCACCTTTGGCTACAGGGATACTGCTGTCTTATGCAAATCCCATTTATAGACAATTTCACCACGTTCTTTAACCGTAGTGAGCTGTTTGCGAGAGATAGATTTCACCCAAACAGGTATGGTGCCCGCCTGCTGTCGATGTCCATGGACCTCGCTGTCCGATGTCATTGGCCGGTGCCCTGTCAACGCTGATGTGGGATGAGTCCGATCCTTTCCTCTAACACCAAACATGCCATCCAGACTATTGTCTCCCATCGGACTCCCTCCACCACAAATAAGGTAATACATGGCGCAAATTTGAGAAATCTATTACCCATTTCATTAAGTATGCCCTCGAGTCAGTCCCAGTGTCAAAATGACATCTCCATGGCAATTTTGAATATCAGGTCCCTATCGAACAAAAAAACATTTATCATAAATGAGCTCATTTGTGATAGAAAACTCGACTGTATGCTACTTACAGAAACCTGGTTAGATACAAATGGAGCAGCAGCCCTTATTGAGGCATCTCCCCCCAACTACAGTTTTTTCCAATCAATCAGAAATGGAAAAAAGGGGGGAGGAACAGCTACCATAGCTTCAAATAACCTAAACTGCAGGAGCATATCCTTTGATATATTCTCCTCCTTTGAATATCATGCCACAGTTATG
Organism: Nansenia antarctica; assembly: GCF_963989245.1. NCBI lineage: Eukaryota > Metazoa > Chordata > Actinopteri > Argentiniformes > Microstomatidae > Nansenia > Nansenia antarctica. The sequence goes on from NC_137676.1 coordinate 5,603,904, forward strand.
GCATGCCAACCACCTATTCTTACGGTAACTGTATACAGGCCGCCGAAACCAGCCCCTACTTTCCTACCTGACTTCTCTGAGTTCCTATCCATTATCCATCCCAACTATGATAGGATTATTATCACTGGTGATTTTAACTTTCATGTTGATAATGGGGCTGACTTAAGGGCTAGGGAGTTTATTGACCTCTTGGAATCTATGGATTTTGTCCAACATGTCAATGAACCCACTCACAATCATGGCCATACCCTTGATCTTGTGATTACAAAGGGTCTTGAGGTCTCAATATCAGGTATCAGCGACCTGGCCCTCTCTGACCATTTCTGTATTTTCTTTACCATTGTAACACGTAAAGCTGAAAGCAATGCTGAACGTGTTGTTAAAAAACGTTATCTTACCCCTGCAGTGGCTGAGAATTTCAAAGCTTTAATGAACAGTAATCACACAACTCCCACGTTGTGTGAAAACGACTTAGTAATTACCTTTAACAATAAAGTAAAAATGGCCCTAGACTCCCTGGCACCTACCAAATTAAAAAAGGTTGGAGCCAAGAGGAGAGCACCATGGCGAAACAGTGAAATAAATCTCCTAAAGAGAACATGTAGGAAAGCTGAGCGCAGATGGAGAAAGAGCAAATTACAGATTGATCAGAATATTTTTAAAGAACATCTATCTGCCTTTAACTTGGCAATGCGAAATGCTAGAAAAAATCACTTCTCAAAGATAATATCTACAAACAAGAATAACCCTAGGGTCTTGTTCTCGACAATTGATTGCCTTGTAAACCCTGCTCCTAAAACTTTAGACGGCGCAGCCTCTGTCACCAAATGCGAGGAATTTGCAGCCCACTTCAGGGATAAGATAACAAATATTAGAATGTGTATTACTCAGGAAAGACTAGGTTTGTGTAGCACCACAGATCCGCCGCCACAGAACATGACTATGAGCATGTTCACCATGATTAGTACGGAAACATTAGGTAAAATTGTGTCACAGCTTAAACCGTCTACGTGTCCTCTTGACCCTATTCCTACCACCTTTTTTAAGGAAATTTTTGAATCTGTGTCTGATGACATACTAGGCATTGTAAATCACTCCCTACTTAAAGGGATATTTCCAGCGGCGCTTAAAACTGCCCTGGTTAGACCCACCCTGAAAAAAAGTAACCTAGATCCTTCTGATCCCAAAAACTGTAGACCAATATCAAATCTCACTTTTCTAAGCAAAATTTTAGAAAAGGCAGCGTATAGACAGCTTCATGAATTCCTAGTCTTAAATAATAGGTATGACCCACTTCAGTCAGGTTTCCGATCATACCACAGCACAGAAACCGCTTTGCTTAAGGTAACAAATGACCTTAGGATAAATGCAGACTCGAAAAAACTCTCGATTCTTGTACTCTTAGACTTAAGTGCAGCCTTTGATACGGTAGACCATTCCATACTTATTGAGAGACTTGAAAACTGGGTTGGCCTCTCAGGTCCGGTCTTGAACTGGTTCAGGACTTACCTGGCTGACCGAGACTACTTTGTAGCCCTTGGTGACCATAAGTCAAAAAATTATAGCACAACCTGTGGAGTTCCCCAGGGGTCCATTTTAGGACCGTTGCTCTTTAGCCTATACATGCTACCCCTCAGTTCTGTTATCAAGAAGCATAGCGTTAACTACCACAGCTATGCTGACGACACTCAGCTTTATATCTCAGTAACTCCCAACGACTACAAGATGATTGACCACCTGATAGATTGTATTGCCGATATTAATATTTGGATGACACAAAACTTTCTCCAACTCAATCAAGAAAAAACAGAGGTATTGATCATTGGCGAGAAAACTGGGAGAGAGAAATTATCTGCACACTTGAAAACACTAGCTCTTAACACTAAGTGTCAGGCCAGGAATCTTGGTGTCATAATTGACTCAGATCTAAATTTTGAAACTCATATTAATAATACTATTAAAACATCCTTTTACCATCTAAGAAACATTACTAAGGTACAATCATTTCTCTCCCAGGCAGACACTGAAAAATTAATGCATGCGTTTGTTACTAGTAGGCTAGATTACTGTAATGCTCTCCTGACAGGTCTCCCCAAAAAAATGATAAATAGACTACAAATGGTTCAAAATGCTGCTGCTCGTGTCCTTACTAGGACCAAACGAAGAGCGCACATCACACCTGTCTTGAGATCACTACACTGGCTCCCTGTCAGTCATAGAATAGACTTTAAGATCCTTTTACTAGTTTATAAATCACTTCACTGTGATGCACCCAATTACATGGTGGACATGCTCATAAGATACACACCAGCTAGACCCCTACGGTCTAGTGGCACGGAACTTTTAATAGTGCCAGAGGCTAGGACAAAGAGATTTGGAGGATCAGCTTTTAGCATATATGCTCCTAGATTGTGGAACACCCTACCTGAGGGCCTGAGGTTGTCTAAAACTCAGGACATTTTTAAGCGTGACCTCAAAACCTACTTATTCAATGTCGCCTTTTGATACTACGGGAGACATTGGACATTATAGAACTAGGATCACTAGGCCATTACACCATACTCGTGTTTTGAGATTTGTGTTGACAGGAAAATGGACCCGGGTGCTGATGAGGCACTCTCAGCTCCAAATAGCACCTAGAGCAGTACTGGAACCGGTACAAGGGTGTACCAGGACCACCATCAGGTTGTATTGCTGTCATCTTTATTGTCTTTATTGTGTTGTTGCATCATAACTATGCCTAAGATTCTCTTTTGGCAGGACCTGTGACCATCCGGATGCAGAACGATACAAATATAACACTAAATTTATGGACAGAGTGTACGCCGATAATATGCAAGGAATTTTTCCTGGATACATGGTGTACAGGTTTTTGCCCTTGCTTGCTTGCTTTGTGCCGGTGGTCCTTGGCCTCCCCTTGGGGACCGCTGGGTACTGGTAGGCAAACTGGCTAGTAGTCGCTCTATTGGTAGAGGGCTGCAAGGGAATTTTTTTCCTGGCTACATAGTATACAGGTTTTTACTTTTGCCTGCTCGCGGCTCTGTCAGTATTGATTGATTGACTGATTGACTGAACATTTTCATTGTGTGAAGCGCATTGAGTTGCATCTTGTAAGAAATGCGCTATACAAATAAAATTTGATTTGATTTGATTTGATTTGATTTACATTTTTGACATTTAGCAGACGCTTTTATCCAACGCGACTTACAAACAAGTGCTAAAGTAAGTGAATCATCTGTACATCAGTCATAAGAAAACATCTATGCTAGGACTGGGACCAGGGGCCATTAGCAGTCACAATGCACACACTATTCCCAATACATTCACATGCTTTTAACACATGTGTTGAAGAAATGATAATTGAGTCAATGCACAGATCCCCTGCATTTCGTGTGTGTGTGTCTGTGTGTCTGTGTGTATGTGTATGTGTATGTGTCTGTGTCTGTGTCTGTGTCTGTGTATGTGTATGTGTATGTGTATGTGTATGTGTCTGTGTCTGTGTCTGTGTCTGTGTCCAAAACCACAACAAATATATTTGTCTAAGTAATGATGATGGATAGTGAATCATTTATCCATCAGTCATCATAAGAAAACGTAATATATGCCAAAACTAGCTGCTATTGGCAGTTACCATACTAGAAGAAGGAAGAATTACTTAATTTAAATGATTACTTTATCTCTATCTTTGCTCTACAAAGATTACTAAGATGACTTTGATGTCAGCATATTATTGTGACTGACTCATCCGACTCTACTGTACATGGGCGGGGGTTCCACCTCCGTGGACTTTCCACAAGGTGCTAGTAACAAAAGATGAAAATAAACATGGCCTAGAATTTCCACTGACACGTTTTTGCATGTGAAGAGAACTCCGCCCCCTGCACGTGAACTGGGCCCACCAAGCATTCTCAGAGTGCTGTAGTTAGAATTAGCCATTTAGTAGACACTTTTAATCCAAAGCGATTTTACAGATTACAGGGATTGGTTTTAAGTGCCTTACACGAGGACACACCACTACTACTGGTGGTGGTGGTGTTTCAGGCGGGGTTTGACCTCACAACCTTGTGATCACCAGTCCAACTCACTATCCACTAGACCACCTGTAGTAGGAGTGCTTATCTAGAAACAAGTCCTCATCTGTACACTTTCATTTACTCAATGACTCATTGTCAATTATTCACGCAACGCGTTCATTCACTGTTTCATTATGATGAACAGACACGCGAAAACGTATCCTAGACTACCCACTCCTACACTGAGACACGTCAGTACAGCCTGGCTTAGCCTTGACTATTACCTATAATATAGTGCTGCATTGCTCTGAGTCACATGTTGATCAAGAATCCTCACATTCCACAAGCCCTTGTTGGCAGGGAGACCCCGTGCAGAGATTGAGTTTGAGTCATATTCTACTGACTCACATCGAACGAGAGAACAAGAAACACTCTATAACACATGTCATAGATCACATGTCCTGACAAGCTAGCGGAGCACCAGGGCAACTGAGGATTGCAAAACAAAAGGGTGAACTCTAATCTTGATGATGTTAAGTGGCACAGTTCAGCAACGTTTACTTTGACCTTATAAACGCCTGTGAATGGAGGGGGGAAACCCCAGGCAGTAGAGAATAGGCTTCCCTGGCTGACATTCTTCTGTCAGCAGGAAACTCCAGATTCCTCTCTTCCTGGCAATGTCAAATAGGGGAGAGGGACGATTTTTGACCTTCAGTCAGAAGACAAAATGTTTCCAGTAAGTCTTGTTAGTCAGTGTTGTTAAACTCTGACCTCGAACTGACATTCAGTCACTCTGACATGTCAAACATCATGAGAGGTAGGCCGGCTGTAAGAGGCCGGCCGGCTGTCATAGACCTGTCAGTCATAGACCTGTCATAGACCTGTCAGTCATAGACCTGTCAGTCATAGACCTGTCATAGACCTGCCATAGGCTACACATAGGTTAGGCTACACGTTTGTCACTCTTGTGTTGCAAACTGGGGTGTTCATTTTAGAAACAGGGGGAAGCTGGATTAGTCGTTACAGTGATAGCGTGGAGCTGAATGACATGAGTCACTGTGGGTGGCACGGGGGCTCACAGACAGTTAGTCGTAGAAGGTTCTGTGGTTTCACGCTTCTCTACCCCCAGCTACTCTATACAGTCAACCGAGCGCAGCGCAGTCCCCTCCCTCACACACATGCAAATGTCAGGTGTCACAGTTGCGTCACCCTAAGGTCAATCACCGTAGACTCCAATACCAGATAATTAGGCAGAAATACCCTAAAAAATACCGTCTCTAAAATGATTTTTAAAAATGTATAAATATCAACTGTAAATGCCTGAGCTAGGCTAGCTGCCACAGCCAACGTTTGAGGTGTAATTCAACAATCAAACCGTTGATAACAGGTGTTTATAGTTTCAGTTTTTTCCCCCTCCAAAATCTCCCCTCCCTTCTCCTTGTGCATTTCCCGGTGAACTGACTAGTTCTATCACAGTGGTTTTGATCTTCGAACAACAGCAAAATAAATTCTCTCTCTCTCTCAAGATGATATTTAGCACAGCAAAAAAAAAAAGAAGCAGAGGTATAGGTTTAGATGTTCTAGAAGCTTCTATAGGCCTTCACTCAATTTCGTGCCCTGCAGGTTACCGAGGTCCGTCCATCATCAGAGCAAAGGTGGCGCGTTGTTGGCCCAGAACTGTGAGATCAGTACAGTGAAAGTCTGTTGGCTTTGGTTCCAACAAATCCGGTTTGTTCCGGTACTAGCCAGTATGACCCTGTGCACCACTCCCCTTCACACGATGAGTTGGTCCTTGGAGTCCTGGGAGTCCTGGGAGGACAGGGACTCGGAGCTGCTGCCCTGTTCCTGTTGAGGCTTGGGGTAGCTGCCCTCCAACAGGGACCTCGGTTCATCTGGGGGTTAAGGAGTGGGTGGGTGGGGGTGGGTGGGGATGAGACAAGGGGATCAACCATTAGTTCAAATTCAGAATAATCCTAACTTGAGATCTGTGCGTGTAAATCGCATTGATTTGATTGTCAACGGGAAATGTGCGTGATGATGATTTGCGTTATGAGCGCCGGTCTTGAGTTAGGATTACGTCCAAAGTGTCTCAAGAGTAAGAGTGTTGATCCAGGATCAGGTTAGTTCCCACCCCCGTCCAGGTAATCTTTGATGACTGAACACATGACTCATGAGGCCCCAAACCCAAAGCTGATTTCCCATTTCAAGAATGGACCTATCGCTAAGCCACGCCCCCTTTGAAAAAAAAAAAAAAACAACGCTTCACTGACAGTGACTGACTGACCGACCGTGACTGAATGACATTCAATGACTTACAATGGCGGGAGTTTGGCAAATTTCTGATTTCTGATTTACCACAGCAAGTAATAGACATGTTTTTAAAAGATGACAAGAATATTTAGTCTAGAAGCTTTTCACCATCAGATATTAGCGAGTTGTTTGTCTGGCTGTAGTGACTTTTGCTGTGATATGATTGGACTATTTCTATTTTGTGGGCGTGGCTTAGCGATATACGCTTGTATATACATGTATGTTTATATACCTATATCTGTAGTCGGAATTCCAATTACTGTCCCGGTGATGGTAACCTTCTCAGTTTTCTTTGATTTGTTGAAAACGATGAAAATGATGACCAACACCGGGAGGATAAACAGGATGCAGGACACGGCAGCAATTACCACAATCATCATCTTTGTGTCGTCTGAGAGAGAACGAGAGAGACAGATACACATGCATGCATTACAATGAGCCCGTCCTCCAATTTCTACCTCCACCAGCCTCCCCTGGACTACTGGTCAATTTACACAGATTTTATTACCTTCACTGTTATTCCCAGTCTTCATAGATGCCTTCACGGTGGTCACTGCACGTGACGTCCTTGATGTCACTGCACTGCACGTGACGTCCTTGACAGCGCTACCCGGGACCACGACGACTTCTATGTCGTTAGAGAGACAGCTGGAGACGGGGAAGGAGACACAGAGTCAGGGGTTGGGCTGTATAATAATAATAATAATAATAATAATAATAATAACTTTTTATTTGTATAGCGCTTTTCCTGCAAACGTTGCAGCTCCAATCATGATATAATCATAATTTAATATGTAATATTTAATATTTCATTTAAAGGAAATATTAAAAAGATGGGTTTTTAGTCTTGACTTGAACATATTTGCTGAGGTTGCATCCCTAATGTAATCTGGCAGTGCATTCCACAATTTGGGTGCATAAAATGAGAATGCAGCCTCACCAAATCTCAATCTTTTGTACATGTGGTACACAGAGAAAACCAGCGTCAGAAGACCTGAGAGCTCTGTATTAGGTGCGGTAGCTGGCTGGTGTAGGTGTTAAGTGTTAGACCTCATCTAATATGGGCTGCGTTCGTAAATTCGCTCTGGAATCTGATCAGCACTCATGGAATGCCTCTTGTCCAATCAAATGACTTGGTCCCTTTATGACTTTGCGCTCCGGCGCTCTCAGAGCTCTCAATTTATGAACGCAGCCATGGAAGCAGACTGAACACTGACCTTCTCCAAGGCTGACACTTCTGATGGGTTTGGTTATTGAACGTCCCTTCTGGACACGGTCGGCAAATCCCTGTGAAAACAAACGTACAGTAAGACACCGACAGTAAGCATCCACAGTTAGGTAACTCGGTAACCTAGGTAACCAGGTGAACAAATTCCCTTGTGGGCCTCAGCACTTCCACGACGGTAAGAAAGCGCTCTTCAAATACATTGTTAGCAGAGATGTTATGAAATATACCGTCCATGCCTATGTTTGCATGCGTTATTGGTCAGTAGAGGCTGGTGGAGGCAGAAATGGGAGGACGGGCACGTTGTAATGCATGGAATGGAATGAGGAACGGTATCTAATCCATTCCATGCGTTTACAATGAGCCTCCGTCCTCTGATTTCTACCTCAACCAGCCTCCCCTGATGTTACTACACTTGGGGCCCGGGTTTCACAGACAAGGCTTAACACTAGAACAGCCGTGCCTTTTTTACCTACTAAAAGAGCCTCCTCTTTACAATGCTCAAGCTGCTATTTACACACAGCGACCACTAGTTGGCCGCTTGTAAAGAAACTGCAAAATAGCTTTACACTAATTTTGCCATTTAGCAGACGCTTTTAATCCAAAGCGATTTACAATTACGAATTACAGGGACATTCCCCCTGGAGTAACTGAGGGCTAAGTGCCTTACTCAAGGGCACACTAGTAGTGGTGTGGTTTCAGGCGGGATTTGAACTCACAACCTTCCGATCACAAGTCCAACTCACTATCCACTAGACCACCACTACACTACCCCACTACACTAGCTTATCCTGATGTTATTTTGAAAATGTAAGGATACTGGGTGGTAGAACGCACTTATCTAGGAAAAGTCATGAAAGGAGGGTCCTGAAATTTGATCAACTGCAAAGATATAACATTTTTCTTTACTCAGTCACTCAAATGTACTTGGTACTCAAATGACCCCTAGTGGCTGTTTTAGTGTTAAGCCTAGCCCTGGACTAAATCACACTTTCAATGATGCTTTTTTAAAAGTCTAGGTTTAGTCTCAAGCCTTGTCTGTGAAGCCGGCCCCTTGGGTGTGTGCAGGTGTGCGTGCTCTTACGTGCACTGGTAGGCTCCTCCCCCCGGCCACACTCCCTGACGCAGAAGGAGCAGCGGCCGTCTCCACATCTCAGGCCTGGCTTACAGCCACACTCTGTATCCTTGGTGCTGGTACAATTCTTCTTAAGGATTTGGGCACCTACACACACACACACACACACGGATGAGAATCGATTAAAGGACAGTCATCTGAACGTAAATGGCTAAAAGTAACAGATCTGAAAGCTACGTTTTGCATAGAGGATGTAATGCGCTGTATATATCTATAGAGATGTGCTGTATCTGTGTAGAGCGGATGTCTCATCTGGTGTCATACCTACGCACTGTGTACACACACGACACTGCTTCTGGCGAGGCGCAGGGTCTTCAGTGTAGGTATCAGGCTCACATGGAACACACAGTTTCGTGGGGTCTGGACCACAGGGTTGTACCATACGGTTCCCTACACACACACACACACACACACACACACACACACACACACACACACACACACACACACACACACATGCTTGTAAATACATTTGCTCAATAACCTAATAATATAATTAAATTCCAGAAAGTAAATATAAGCTTGTCATTATGATATCTATGAGGCTTATATGCAAACAGTAATTATATTTATGGGACCATATCAATGGTGAACTGATATATAATATACTCAATTTCCCCCTGTTAGTTTCCTCTTTTTGTGTGAAGTGTTTAGTGACCTGCTTTGAAAAGTGCAATAATATTGAGTATATTATACAGTATAAATAATGTTTATTATTATTAACTCTTTGGAGCACAATATCATGTAATCTCCACTGCAGCATCCATACTCTCACTAATGTGGTATTAAACTGTAACCACTGAAACTCAACTAGGTCAGGATGTAAAACCACAAAGAGGAAATTGTTCAAATCGGTTCAGAACTTGGAATAGTTGAAATCCTCAGACAAGAGTAACTGAACCAGCAGAAACCTCTAGAAGGTCCCTTTTCAAGGTGTGCAAATTGTGAAACAACCTTGATGTATTACAGCTTCATTTTGGTGTCACTTGTAGTTTGGTTTGAATCTCAAAATCCTATTCCTAGCTCATTCCGATGAACACATTTTACAAATGTGTAAACAATTTCCTACAAATACACAAGTAAATCTACAGTATATTAAAACAAAAATAAAAAAGAATATCCTCCTTCTTCTAGCATTATGACTGCCAATGGCCCCTGGCCCGAGCAGAGATTACTTTTCTTACTTCTAATTTTCTTACAGATGGATAGATGGATTCACTAACTTATATTTGTTGTGAGTCGCTTTGGATAAAGGTGTCTGCTAAATGCCAAAAATGTCAATGTAAATGTAATTCCTGATGGTGTATAGTCTATATCCCCATGTCCACCCAATAGACAGTGACACCTACCTGGTTTGCAGATCCGGCAGCAGACCACCTTTGAGCCTTGTTTGGGGGTCCAGTGCGAACAGCCTCTCTCCTGTCCAGCCCCGACGCTCAGACAGCCTGCAGCACCGAGCAGACACACTACCAAGACCACCAGATCCATCCTTCTCTCTCTCTCAGCCTCCGCAGGAAACACACAACTCAGGACCACCACAGGGCTTTGGATGCTAGAGGAGTAGGTTGCTACTGGCCAAGATGCTGACATAGGATAGATGGAAAAAAGGATTAAATGACTACAACTGTGTCAGCCTATAAGTTTAGATGGAACCTATAGATGTGTCTACCTCTGTAGTTCTCCCTCTATTACTAAGCTGACTCACAGAACTCCTCAAATTATTCACATTCAAACTCCCATCATAAAAGCTATTTTATAGTTATACAACATATTATTGGCAAAAATAAATCGCTCAACCAAGTTATCCAGTATCAGGTCCATAAAATACAATATTTAAAGAGGTTGTTTCCACACGGTAAATTGTAAAAAAATAAAATAAAATAAAAACGCAGTTGAAAATGGACATTACTATTGTAACTTACTTACTTCGTAATATTCGTTCTCGTGTGGTAGGACCTCCACCTGTTCTGACTTAAGACTGGAAAAAGTTGGCCATATCTTATAACTAGGCTGTTCCCCTATAACGTAGGGGGCGGGGCAAAGCGATGTTGAATGAAGACATCCCAGCTGGCCTTTAAAGAGCAGACACGTATGTAACATTACATGTAACTAATGTAATGTTAGTTGATGAGTCTATATATTTGTATATGTATTTACTGGTTTAATTCTTATATTATGTATTATGTAATGTTAGTTGATGAGTCTATATATTTGTATATGTATTTACTGGTTTAATTCTTATATTATGTAGTTATTTTTGTTAAAGCACTTTGAGCCGCAACGTTTGCAGGAAAAGTGCTATACAAATAAAGGTTATTATTATTATTATTATTATTATTATGACGTTATCCTATCAGGCTCGTTGACATAACCGATTGTGTGAGAAGTAGCCTACTCTTACCTGGCACGTGTGATACCACGTAAATGCAGGGTTTATACACAGGAAGAGTAGCCTATACGTCTATATGTCTTCTATAAAAAAAAACATGACAGATGTATAACTTTACGTTTAGTATAGTCTCTGCACGCAATACATGACAACTCAGTTTATGTATTACTATTGTCTGTCCTGAGTCCTGACATGACATGAGTGTGCTCTGTTGCTCTGGAATGCGCTCCGGCGGTGACAGAGCGAATTTACGAACGCAGCCAAAAGTGATTCTCCGACCCCAGGCAGATGAGTCATGCGCACGTTCTGCTCGGGTGCGTTCAGGTCTCCCAGATGTTCTCGTCACATTAAGCAGGAGAGTAGCTGTGCGTGCGAGTTCAAGATGAAATTGAAACTATAATTGAAACTAACTATAAAGATCTGGAATATTTCATGACATAGCCTATGTGGAAATCATTGTAATGTCATTCTGAAAATGATGTTGTTATCTTATCTGTCCCTGCAGCAAGTGATACTAGCTGACGCACGGTCAGGTCAGCATGAATCAGGATGTAGTCATTGGCGTATCAGTGTCACATTGTAAGTCATGCAAAAAGGCAGCAGAGAGACAGGCTCGCTCACTCACTCACACTCACACACACACACACACACACACACACACACACACACACACACACACACACACACACACACACACACACAGGAAGTGTGAGGAAAGAGATATACATTGCGGTGTAAAACACTTTCAAAATTCCCTCTCATGCCTTGTGCCGTTGCTGCTGTTCTGAGTCACTACTGTATGACTAAACAGTTTAAATGGTAAATGGACTGACTTATAACGCCTTACACTGGCCTCTCATTCACCCATTCACACACTGCCCTCGAACAGGCGGTACAGGACCATGTTCGCAAGGACAAACAGACTGAAGCTCAGCTTCTACCCCAGGGCCATTCAGGCCCTGAACACAGCAAAGACCTAGGCTCGGGCCCTGGACAGTCTGGACGGATTGATGGCAGCTGCTAGATTGAAATCAAGTGTAATACTGAAACACAACTGTGTACATTTCAAACCTGCAAACTGCGACACTTTAAATGAATGTGCAATAACACTATGTGCAATATGACAACCCTATGGTACATAAGGTTCAGAGAATAGGAAATGTTAGAATAGGTATAGCATAGCATAGAGTACAGCACAGTGTTTTATTTGTATAGTATAGTATAGTGGATAGTGTACATAGCCTTTATTTATGTAAACCAGCTCTTTTCCCTTCTTGTTTTTAGTTTTTTTTTTCCTAGCACCAGGGGAGCCCCCCCTCCCAAATTTCGTTGTTTGGTACCTGTACTATATCAATGACAATAAAGACCATTCATTCATTCATTCATTCATTCATTCATTCATTCAAATGCCGGCAAGCTACCATGCAAGGCGCCAGCCCGCTCATTGGGAGCATGTTGGTGTTCAGTGTTTTGGCACTCATCACTCATAGTGTTCCATTAACACAGCTGTAACTCACCTTCTATGGGAGGAAATTGAAACAAAAAGTTACTGCATGAAAAGTACCTGGTCTGTCTGCTTTCTTTCTGATATCAATAGAGTCATTGTTTCGTTCCTGTTATCCATTGACTGGGAATCCTCGAAAAATAACAGCAATGGGGGAATTTGGTAGAGACAACTTTGCATATTCAAACGAAAAGGTGGTCCTTTTCAACATAAATCTTAGTACATGGACGCATTAACGTTACTGTATACACTCACCAGCACACTGAACCTGCTTAATTATTGATAACATTTACATTTACAAAACATGGGAGTTATGTTTAAATTGGTTGGGGTGAAAGCTTGCTCTGTACAGTACTGTAGATATATTAGTTGGTAAATTGAGTTCTTCTTTGGCTTTCTGTCATCTCTCCCCCTTTCACAGCCCACCTCCGCCCATGCAGGTTCGTAGGAGGAAAGGTCATGATATTAAAAGTCGACACCTTCTGCCGACACAACTATGTCAAACCCCCCTCTCCCCCGCCATTCTCTCACACCCACACATGTATACATACTGTACACCGACACACACACACCTATCATCATGACATTAAAATGTAATCACTGGTGAACAATGTGAGAAATCTTTTTCGGAAAGATTAATTTGTAGTTTAATATGATGCTGTTTAAATGAACCCAGCCGGCCGACCGTTAGTTTTTATCAACAGGTGTTTTTAAGTGTTCCACTTCATCATAATCATTTCAAACCCTCAACACTCTTTGTGCATTTTCCACCATTTAAATCTCAAGTCAATTGTGTATTGTGTTTATATTGGTTAACATGGTTACCTGTTACAGATGATTGCGATTGTAGGAGATGATTAATATCATGTATATATAATGTCTCACGGTGATATAATGTCTACAGATATCGCACTGCTGGAGATGCACACCACACTTTGATAAGATAAATGAATCTTTTTGTACTTTTAAAAATATTTCGTATGTGCTTTTTGCATTGCAGTTGGGAGAGTTCTTTACATAAAACCATATACATGTAAATACTGATGAAATACTCTGACGAAATTACGTTCGTAAAACATTTCATGATTTGCATTTCGAAATTTGCTTAACCTTTATGGAAACACAACTTGTGTCTAGGAAACCGCCCAAGCATACACTGTATGACTGTCTACAAGTGAAAACAAACAACAGAGCAAAGTAATCATGACCATTTATCTGGGGTAGGGGTAGGGGTAGGCGATGTCACAGTGTCGGTTGAAGATCTCTCACCAAGCTCTACACTGGGAGGCAATGGAGGAGGACTGACTGAAGAGACTCCCGGCACTGCTACAGTAGTAAGAAATACAATAGTTAGTGCAGAGTCCATAGTCATCACTGTATGACAGTCCACAGCTGGCTCAGAGGTGACCACACATAACAATTACAAGCTTGACACTAGAACAGCTGTGTCTTTTTTTACCTACTAAAAGAGCCGCCCCGGGGGGGGTCAAATGCTCTTTACAATGCTAAGCTGCTATTTACACACAACGACCACTAGTCGGCCGCTTGTAAATTAGCCTGCTTCCTACACAGAAAAACTGCAAAATAGCTTTATATTAGCTTATCCTGAAGTGATTTTGAAAATGTAAGGATATGGTTGGTAGGACGCACATATCTAGGAAAAGTCGTGAAAGGAGGGTCCTGAAATCTGATCGAGTACAAAGATATAACACTTTTTTTACTTACACCTCATGGCTGATTAAGTGTTAAAAATAACAGCAGTTAGATCAACTTGTGACATGGTGATAGAGCATCAGTGACTTGACATGTGAGCATAACTTGTCATGATCATAACTAATTTCTGTTGCGATGTGAACTCAAATCAATGCATAACCCATCTCCAACCAATGCACAACCCACAACGATTGCTTTGTCAAGAGATGTAACAAAAAAAAAACGTACATGACTTTAACGAGGTCCGCGATCACTCATGTTGGTCCTGAGTACTGATGGAGGAGACAGGACATGGACCCACTTTGTTTTTGGAAAATTTCTTGAAAAGAGACACAGGTATAGATGAGAAAGCATTGATACACATTGATAAGTAACAAAGCTAAATGGCTAAAACAGAGATTCATCTGATAATATTAGATCACTTCACAAGAGATAGATCCTGCATATGGACTAGAATAGTATACCACATCTGCATTTACGGATGTATTGCAATCCTAATGTGAGTTTAAGGAATACATACTTGCCATTCAATAATAATAATAATAATAATAATACAGTATGAAATGTCAACATTCATTAGCATCAGTATAGGGTACCATACCTTTTTGAAACAAGATGTCCATCGACTCCATTTACTCTTGTTAGAGTCGTCCTGACCAATGGTGTCCTTTACGCTGGCATTCAAAGTGGAAGATAATAACCTTATCTTGCCACGACCATGGTGGAGGACAGTGGAGAGGGGACGATCGGGGACAGCCAGGAACTCGTTTGAAGGGTCAGAGCCATTATCCCCAACCATGGAAAGGGCAATGGCTCTGGGGACCTCCGCACTGCATTCCATAATTGCCTGGTGTAGTTCAGTCGCTGAACCACTCTCCTGAAGCAGCTTCCGGTAGACCGTTTCAACCATCTCCTCGGACGGCTCTGCACCTCCCTGTGCGTCCTCTACTATTGTCATTCCAGTAGCCTCTGAGATCAATGTGACTACAGAAGCAGCCAAACTGATGGCTTTCTCGTCGCATTCTGGCCCAGGCTGTGAGAGAGATCCAAATGTCTGCAGATGAACCTTCAAGAGAAGTGCTTCCGTCAAGCGTTGCACTGACCGAGTCGAAATAGACGGGGTCGCGCCTAGGCTTGACTTCGCACTGCGCTCTTGAGGAACCTTGGCAGCTTGGTTCTCTTCACACTGTCCAGAGAAACAGGAAAGCCTCTGGAACCAAGACTTAACCTTCCTCCACGCTCCTCCTGTCTTGGTTGTAGGTGTTTTTCCAGCCATTTCTGTGTCACATTCCTTCCCTTGACCTTCACAATCCACCAGTGGAGTCTTAATTGGAAGATCTATATAAAACATAGAGAAATGTTGACATTAATTAAGATAATTATTTAAGCAATATGTATGTATTCATTTACATTTAAATTAAACTGTCTAATTAGTTAGAAACGAGTTAGTTAGTTCTAACTAATTAGAAACTAATTACCAAAGCCTTACAAACCCTTGATGATACATATTAATGTAAAGTGCAATGTAATACTAGTTTAAGTTGCCCCTATAACAGTGTAGTAACATTGTAATAACTAGTAACAGCATAGTATTAACATGAATTAACTATGTTGCTACATATTCATTAGGTAATCACATAGGATATAGAGTTGAGTGGTTTTGTGATAACACAAGTGTAAGAAGGAATAGTCCAGATTTGTGTTATTACACAACAAATAAACCGCTCAATTCCATTACTATACAATTTAAATTAAACTACCAACGTAGTATATGTAACAGCATGGTTGTACAAGGTTGTTATTAGTGCAATCACATAGTTGCTATAGTGTACTTAATGTAAAGTGTGATCTTATTCTCAAGTAAAAAATATATCTTACCTTCGATGATCCTAATAGCTGGCTCCATTGAAGGATTTCTGGTCATTGGGAAAAGGTCCATAATGTCTGTGACCATAGCAGTGGTGATCAGGGCTGCTGTTGATGTTCGATCCTGTGGGACAAGGCTCGGAATCTCCTCAGTTCTATGAACCATTTTGAAACGTGACATGTTCAGGAAGGGGTGAAGTGATTTCTGGGTTGAGCAGGGCACAGTGCTTTTAGAGGGCTGAGATTCCACATGGGAAGCATTCAAACCCAAACACTGACGCACCAACATCCCAACTGAAGTCTTCACAAATCCCAAAACAATTTGTTTTAGGAATTTCTCCTTCACTGGACATATTTCCTGAGGATTCGCCAGTGAGTCGCTCTTACTGAGGGCCAGTTGTAGGTCATCACAGGCTTGGCTGGAGTCCAAGACAAGTTGGACCTTTTCAAGGAGCTCTGTGGAAGACCGCTGAAAAAGGTCCTGGGAAAGGACTTTCTCTAGCTGTCCTGGTGAACATGGGTGAACGCGAGGGTCTGTGATCTGACGCAGATCATCGGGTTTGATGACCGTTTCCATTATAACGTTCAACAAGGCTGTTGAGACCTGTCTAACATCGGTTATAATGTTCCCAGCACCACTGTCACTTGTTCTGCCAGCACTGAAACAGTCTGAGACACTTTCGTCGTCACTTGATTCAAAAAGGATATCAAGGTCTCCAGAGACTAAACCTTCAAGACTCTGTATTAGGGAGTTCAGATATTGCCTTGCATTGAACTCCCTGGAACCATTGGAGTCACATGTTGGCAACCCATCCTTGACACTTCTCAAAATGCAACTGAGGATGTCCTTGGCATTGGAAATGACATCATGTTGGCTTCCAACGTCTTTCACAGTGTTAACTGTGCCGTTGGCTTGAAGGAGCAATGAGCCAATAAACAGGTCCCGGAGTTTACTTTGGACGGTCTGAAGGAGTTGTCTGGAGATAAACTCAATGTACTCCCTGAAGTATGTACGGTCGAGAGTGAGAGCTCTGATCTCATTCTTGTGGGGATAAAGTACAAGCCTCTTTACACCGTCCATGGTAGCATCTACTACACCAGCCACTATCTCAGGTGTCACCGATTCATTGAAGCTATAGATGGAAGAATCAAGACGGGTGGTGATGTCATTGGCGATAGTTTGAATTATCTTGCCTGCCGCCTCTGTGGCATTTTCACGAAACTCCTGGTATGATTGCATCAGGGTTTCACACATGACATCACCGTCGTGATCCTTTTCCTCACTCAACTCTGAATCAAGAGGAAGAACGAAAGGAACGACTGGAGATGAGTTGACTGGAAGCTCTGATCCGACAGTTTCATCACCATCCGAGCTCACGGGAAAGGTGTCTTCTGAACCTCGGTTTGTCAACTCATGCAGTCTGGCGTCCACAGCCATAAGTACCAGCCGGGTAAGAGAATTGACAGAAGAATCCTGTCTGTTCTTACCACGGAGATCCATGTGGTCAAGGATTTCACCGATAAGCTGTGCTGTAGAAGGTCGCTTTGAATGGATGATCGTCTCAAGATGTAAGAGTGCACCTGGCAGTTCCTTCCCTGCGTCTAATAATTTCAGTGACACATTGCGAAGCATCTCCTTGGCAGCGGCAACGCTGCTGCGTTCAGCCACTTTCGAGTTGGCTGCTCCTTGCACAAAGACTTCAGAGAGGCCAGAATTTATATCGTCTACTGCACTCTCCAAAATGTCAGATGTCAGGGCACTGGATGAACCAGACTGTTGACTCTCTCTAATTCCAGAGGCGTCGAAGAAGTCACTGACCGATCTTCGTACCTCGGATTCTATCTCCGTAAAGAGAGAATCGTGCGACACTCCTAACAACGCTCTTAATGGCTCACAGAGGGGCTTTCCGCAGTCTTCACCTCCACTCCCACTTGGAGTGGACCTGTTTGATCCACAGTTCACCTCATGCTGTACTCCCTCGACCTCAGCCACCAAAATGGTCTTAGACCTGCTGCTGAAATACCAAGAAAAAACTACTGATAACATAGACAGACATGTTTTGGCATACTGTAGGCTTACATGCTGACGTTCAGAATTGTTTATATTATTCAAATTATATTATAAGCCTTGCATGTTTTTTTAAAGAAGTATGGTTAAATGGTTAAGAGGCATGGAACTTCTAAATTATTATTGACATCACAGCAAGTCATTGCAAACTCTCTTATGAGTTGATGGGCATTTATGTCCCTCTCACGCACACCAAATACAAGTCTGTTTACATGATTGCGTCATAATGAAATAGGGTTATTACATACAAAATAAAATAAAAATCTAGTTGTAAAAAGCTTCCCATTTACTGTTCATTGAAACCATAAAAAAAGAAATGCTCTATTTGTATTCAATTGTTATTTAAATACTACTACTATTTAACTACTACTACTACTAAATAGTACTTCCTGAATTGAAATTCCAACGACCCCAACACTGACTCTAAGGCACTGTCACATTCAGAATACCTTGATGGAGAAAGGGAGAGCACAAGGGAGCTGCTGCTACCGGTCCGGCATGGGCTGCGGCTGACCTCAGGGTCCCTCTCATCCATTACAGCCATCATCAGGGACAGGGCAGGCGCCACAAACGACTCAACGGACTCTCTCACCCATGACGAGATGGTGGTGCACATCTCAATCAACTCAGATTTCGTCATCTTTTTTGAGATCGGGGGAAGGACACCCAAAAGGAAAGGCAGAGATGTCAGAATTCAGATGTTACAGTAGGGCTAGGGTTAGGGTTAGGGCTAGGGTTAGGGCCAACATGAATGTCAACTGAAAACCGGAAAATAATTCTCTCACTGTGTTTTTCAAAAGTTACATTGAAAATGTAGTTGATGATGGTAGGGTTATTGTAGTATTGTATTTCTACCTTCTGAAATGATGGCTAGGACTGGTGTTATAAAGTGAAATGTCCTATATATACAATTCTGCTGACATACACTTATGATCACTTTCAATTCAATAAACAAGCTATTAGATATTCATTTTCAATTCTGGATGTTACTATTTGCATTTCTCAAAAACAACAAACTGTCAACTTCTATGACGTCTTGCTGCAAGGCATTCTGGAACATGCAGTTCTACCCATTCTTAGCTAATACAACAGAAATGTACTTCTTTTTAACTCTCTTAACAATAAATAATAACTATTTTAACTGTCAATCAATTATGTAACATATTAATCAATCTCTTTTAACTGTCAATCAATTATGTAACATATTCATCAATTATGTAACCTATAAAGTTACAGTTATCTCCATTGAAGAAACTTACATCGCTTGGCAGCTGCTCACGTATGTCATTCCACTGCCTGCAAAACAGAGTTTAGCTAGTTTAATGGACATGTGTTTTTTTTTAAATTACCTGTCATACATTACCTGTCAAAGGTTACCTGTCATACATTACTTGTCATACGTCACCTGTCATACATTACCTGTCATACATTACCTGTCAAAGGTTACCTGTCATACATTACCTGTCATACATTACCTGTCAAAGGTTACCTGTCATACATTACTTGTCATACGTTACCTGTCATACGTTACCTGTCTTTAGCTAAAAGGAACAGTAAAAAGACCTTACGTATCAGTTAAACCCTCAAACACAGAGCCGTGTTTCTTGAACCAGCGTCCTCCTGTAAGGCAAAAAAAAGGGGAAATTATAGCTTGACATTGCAGCAAATAATGTACTTGACACAGGCCAAGTGCCCAAGGGTCAAATACAACACATTGCATTAAACTTATATTTACAATATTATGAATTTGTAGAGTCAGCCTATCTTACAACATTGAAAGGGTGTCAAACCTGCGCTGCTGCTCTTTCTCTTGGACAGAAAGTCGGTGGAGCTCATGTTGGTTGTCGTTTGTTGTTCCATTTTTTCTGACGGTCAGCTCTGCATGCAGACTGACTCTGGTTGGTGACAACCCTGTCAACATGGGAGCCCAAAAGTATATATTTTCAATCATTTCAACATCAATGGAGTTATGTCACAGACAAGCATCCCACTAACTAAGCATTTACCCTTACATACAGTAATCTATTACCTTAACCAACTGTTTTAAATCTCGATTTATGACTTTTTATTTGTTCTGTAGGCCTCAGAGGGCATATAACTAATAATATAA
Organism: Nansenia antarctica; assembly: GCF_963989245.1. Lineage (NCBI taxonomy): Eukaryota > Metazoa > Chordata > Actinopteri > Argentiniformes > Microstomatidae > Nansenia > Nansenia antarctica. The sequence goes on from NC_137676.1 coordinate 5,624,237, forward strand.
TAATCATAATTGTAGCCAATTATTAGATGAGGTTGGCAGAGGGCTATAGGCAGCCTTATAGGCAACAACAAAACAACAACTGACTTACGTTTTTACTTCTTTCTTTTATTTTCCCAGTGAGACGTCTTCAACGTCTTCAACTGCGAAATGAACCAGTGAGTTGTAAAACTGATCGTCTTCGGTACTCGGCCTGCCTGCGGCCTCGTACCTACGACCGAATGACAGCCGTCTCGTCTGATATTGCTTAATAATGCATCAATTACATACGTCATAATGGCCTCTGACGTAACATATACATTTACTTGACAGTCAAGTCCACTCTGCTGCCACGCGCTGTGTCCGGAGGGGCAAAACAGCATAATTCGTCAGAGCAACGCATCCGGGTATTTTGGACTCTCGTCATGTCCCCGATGATCGACGTCGTTATATAGAATAATATATAATAATAGTTAATAATAATAATAATAATAATAATAATTAACAACACGATATTGCATAATTACCTTACAAACGATTTCCCAAAGTGACACTGAACATACAACTGAGCTAGATTAGCTAGCTAGTTTTTGGTGGTGAATGTGTGAATGCGATTCAGACGAGTTGACATCAGATCCGATAGAAAGGCTATCTCCATTGTTTCCTGTTCTCGGTGGATGGTCTCCAGAAACTTTTCCCGCAAGCTTTCAGACCTGCAAAACACATTCGTCCTCTTCTGATGACCATTCATCATTTAACTCAAATGTTATATTATTTGGAAATATATCCATCTTTGTTTGAAACCAACACACTGATAGATAACGACCGTTAATAGAACACCTGTGCGGCGGAGTGATACATTATAGTTAAAGGTCCCAGTGCTGTAAGCACTTCTCCTTTGCCGAGATAATCCATCCACCTGACAGATGTGGCCTATCAAGATGCTGATTAGACAGCATGAATCACTGCACAGGTGTGCCTTAGGCTGGTCACAATAAAATGCCACTCTAAAATGTGCAGTTTTATCTTGAAAAGAGAAAATTATTAGGCTCTAAACTATGGATTTCACAGATGTTTTGTTTTTGTTGGGCGGGGGGGTTAGAAAACCAGTCACTATCTGGTGTAACCAGTAACACTCCTCTTCAATGACTGTGCAAAGTTGCTGGACATTGGCAGGAACACTGGTAGACGTTGATCCAGAGCATTCAAAACATTCTCAACGGGTGACCGGGATGTCCGGCCTCTATATATGTGTTGTTTTTTCCTTATTACTGTAGGAGAGTGCAATCATCCAATCCACCAAGCAACTCAAACCAACATAAGAATATTGCAGGGGATTTTGGCAAAAAAGGTTGGGCCACTACCCACACATTTAGCTGTGTTGCTCATTCCTTGAATGCATGATCCTTACAAGTTGTACCTCGTTGTAAAGGTGATATATTATTATACTATACCAATTGGTATTATTAAAGGGGAGGAATAATCAAAATAATGTTTCTGAACTTTTTTTGAGGAGTTAAGTATAACGTGGTATAGTATATCATAGAATAATACAGTATAGTGTAACATGGTATAGTATAGTATAACATAGTCATTGAGACATCTTGCCTCAAACTGACATGTGTGCTAATGTTGGCTAAATCTCAAGGTTAGCTCAACATAGACACATAATTGTCTCTTCTACTCAGTGCAAAATTATCATTTTGAACATTCATACGTTTACATTTACGTTTTATTGCAGAAAATGTAAATTGCCAATTGTTTTTCTTTTGAAGGGGAACAATTAGAAACGTGTGCTCCCCTCAGATTAGTGACATTGACCACATGTGAACAGGAACTTGATCACTTTATGTAGTCACACAAAGTACCTTGTGTTCGAGTTGTGAATTTACCTATGTGACAACCTACCCCACTCTTCCCTAAATGTCAATAGTTATTACAAGGGATCTAATTTCCTGATCACTACCAATTAAACATTACAACCATTAAAAGGATGAATGTTACATATATCACCTTTAAAGTACTGTAGGCCTACGTCAGTGGGGGTTTTTGAGTCGCATATTATCTTATCAATCTTGATTCTGTAGGCTGTTATGTTCTGTATATTACGTGTCTTTTAATTGACTGTATTTTCAATACTGACAGTTTAGGCCAGATTCTTTAACTGACTGATTTCTTTTTATTGATTGATTTTAAACTTGAACTTTAATGTTTTTATGTGAATCACTACGTGTTTGCCTTCGATTGTATGAATATGTGCTGTATAAATACATGTGCCTTGCCTTCTCAGCTCACACTGCCTTTCAAACAGTGGGCAGACAAGACAAGTGTCATACAAGTGTCATACTGAAACTACGTCACTGATCTCTGATCTCTTTTCCACTTGACGTGATCCTCCCTCGTTGGCCAGTCAGTAGAGTAGATCTCTGTGTCTCATCGTCATGCTGAGTCTTTACTATCTATTTTCGGCGTATTAATACAGCGAGGCACCTCTGTGCTCTGCCTTCTCACAGCCACATCAACACCTTTCACTTCCTGCCCACAAAGCAGACGCAGCAGATATCCTCCCACGTTTGAGTGAGCGAGCGAGTATGTATGACGTCTCGACGTTTAGTTTGGCACTTCAATAGGGTCTACTAAAGGCAACAGTGCGGGGGTCCGTTTCTAGTTTAGGTATGATGAGGCCCTGGGCCAGCCCACTGGGAAAGTACAGGCGTTGGTTGGTGTCAGTAAAACCCAGGGGCAGCTAGATTTATCATCCTCACTGCTGCTAGGGTTTTTATCATCACTGGGTCAGGGCCAACACTGATAACAACTCAGCGATTCATATTTCACTGTGTATTAAATCTGTGGCCCACCATTGAAATTCGGTTGAAAAGTTCAGTCACTTTCAATTAAAAAACCTACGGCATTTTTGCACCACTACTCCCTCTGAATGTTGGCTGTATGTCAGTATAACATTGACAGCATGTCGATATGCCTAAGGCTTTATGTCACCCTTAATGATGTGAATGCCACTGCCCACCTAGATGTGTCTGACATTTGTGTGACATTTAGTTAGTGTGACAACTAATAGTGACAAGCGCTTTGAGTAGCATTTCATGTACGAAAGGCGCTATATAAATAAAGCTTTATTTACTTACTTACAACATAGTGACATTGGTAACATAGGAACACCACCTCTAGTGTGCCCTTGAATAAGGCCCTTAGCCCTAAGTTACTCCAGGGAGACAGTCCCTGTAATCTCTAATTGTAAGTCGCTTTGGATAAAGGTGTCTGCGAAATGGTTGAAATTTAAAATTGTAGCCTATACATTTTTACAATGACGGTGTAACAAAAACTTGTGACTGGATGTCTCCTTCTAGTGGTGAGATAGAAAATACTACGCAGAGTTGATCAGGCTAAAGGCACCTACTGTAGCCTACCTAAGTTTCATGTTTTATAGAAAAGGGAAAAAAAATAAAATAAAAAAAAAACAGAAAAACCCGAAGACGGAATCTTTGTACATATATATTTTTTTAATTCTTATATATAATAAATTTCTATGTACAATTTATTCCTATTTTGTAAAGAAACAAAATGAAGGAGAAAGCTTTGATTGCAAACAGTGTATCATACCAAAGGGTCGGAAGATAGAGAGACATGAATGAAAAAGTGCTCAAATAATTCAGAGAGTGCTGGAGCTTCTGCGCTCTGCCTCTGATGGGGGAGGTCTTGTTACACAACACAACTTCCACGAAGAACTGCCAATTTGTTTCAAAAGAAGGATTTCTGAATCAAGGGCTGGATTTTTGTTTTCTTCCATTTAAGTAAATTAGTCAGAGAGCAGTATCAGGTGGTGTCAGTAATATCACAGAAGAAGAAAAAAAAACACCCTCTCATGCTGTACAGGACTTCCTCCCTCACTGGTTATTCCCCTCTAACGTCACTCTGATATCTACCTCAGTCCACACACACACACACACACACACACACACACACACACACACACACACACACACTCATACCTGGGGGGGTGGAGGGAATGGATGGAGGGGGCGGGGGGCAACCATCATTTACGCAAAAACCCGGTTGTCCCGGTGGTTTCACCAGCTGTACTTTACTGTGTTCCATTAATCTGAGCACTGATAGGTTGACATGACAACAGTTGGAGAGGCTGGAGGAGGCAGACATCAGACCTCCTCATCCCGTGCCATGCGTTACAATGAGCCATCCGTCCTCCGAGTTCTACCTCCCACCAGCCCCCCCCCCACCCTGCATTTAGAACCACTGTTTGCAATCCTGTTTGGCAGCTTCGATGTGCTGACAGGGACATCTGAACATGTTCACAACATCTTCACTCTGGCTGTGGAGGCATCCAGGGCTTTCCACTGACTGCATTAATGATACATTCCACAAAGCACGGGTCGGACAGCGGCCGTCGCCTGGTCACACACACACACGTCTGATTGTCTGTGTGTCCAGTCAGCCACAGAGAGAGAGAGAGAGAGACAAGGTATGACACTGTCAACGCAACATGATAACACATAAATAACATCACAAAAAAAAAAAAAAAAAAAAACTCCAGTGTACGGATTCTTCCTTAGACCGTTGGCAAAAAGCAACCCCCTTCCCTCCCCACCCCACCCCACCCCACCCAACAATTTCAAATATTTAACAAAATAAAGAAGTATTACTCCTCCTTCAAAGCAGTGGGGACAGTCAGCCATGCAGATGTGCAGCCTAGTTAAGACTACAGACTGACTGCAGCGGCGCCTCCCTTATGAAGTGGAACAAACACAAGGGGGCGTGTCAAGGTCAAGGGTCAAAGGTCAAGGTCAAGCTGACCGAAGCTAGCTTTTCACTCGTTCACACGGCAGATAAAGAGTTTGAATATTCCATGGTCTTCCCCCCCCCCCCCCCACTCCCCTCTCCCCCCTCCTGCAAGGCGAAGAAAGCATGTCAGTCAAGGCAGGGGTTTTGGTATAATAATTAGCCAAATTGTAGCGTTGTAGCGTTGCAGAGTGCAGTGCGGAGATCCGTCCAGAGTCCAGAGTCCTCCCGGAAGGGGGGGTGGCGTTGTCGGGGCGGCGTCCCTCTTCCCTCATCCAGAACTTTTGGGGGTCTGGGGATTGAGATCCAGACCCTGCCAGCCTGGAGGTCTGCTTCCAAAGGAGCAATCCCTCCATACTGCGTTTACACTCCTCCAGGTCTGTCTGTCTGTGTGTCTGTGTGTGTGTGTGTGTGTGTGTCTGTCTGTCTGTGTGTCTGTCTGTCTCTGTGTGTGTGTCTGTGTCTGTCTGTCTGTGTGGCAGCTCTACAGGTTCACCACGTTGACAATACTACTAACGTTTAACAAACTGTACATGTCACGTAAATACAACAGAGCTGGGGGGAGGTTCTCCTACGGACACAGGACTGGCGAGGGTGTGTGTGTGTGTGTGTGTGTGTGTGTGTGTGTGTGTGTGATAGAGAGATATGATTCCTCCTGTTGTGCTCTTGTTCCCCCATCCTTCCCTGGCTGTGACCTGTGACCTCAGAGGGGACTGCTGTGGTACTGTGGTGGACGCTGGGGGTGGGGGGGGGGAGAGAGAGAGGGCCAGTCTACATTCTGAACTCAGGGATAGTCAGTAGCAAAGGGGGTTTTAAGATGGAGAGAAAGAGAGAGAAAGGGGAGGGAGCGAGGCAGGTTTTTGGGGGGCATGAGGGGTAGGAGGGGGCGGCCAGGCCGGGAGGGATAGTTGTTTGTGCTCAGCGAGTTTTTCAAAAAGGCACTGTCCTGTCTGTCTGTCACATAATGTCAACGAAGAACTCGCAGGGATTGCCCATAGCGTGCTGGAAGGACTGCCGGCTGGCCGTGAGCTCGGGGGGGATGGCGGCCAGGTCCCTCATGGGAGGGGCCCCGGGGGGGGTGCTGCCGCCGCCGCCGCCGCCCCCCGAGGCCTTGGGGGCCAGGCGTGCCAGGCAGTACGGGGGGGGCAGGCCGGGGGGGCCGTACGAGGACGCGTGGCTCCGCTCGCTGTGGCCTCCGCAGGAGCCGGCGCCGGGGGGGGCGGTGGCCTGGGTGAAGGAGGGGGCGTGGCTGTAGGCGAAGGAGGAGGAGGGGGGGGGGGCGTGGTGGTGGTGGCCGCTGCTCTTCTGCGAGTGGCTTCCGCCGCCGTGACTCCGGTGAGACTGGAGGCTGGGGGCGTGGCTGAAGGCCGAGCGGGCGTGGCTGTGGCCGGAATGGGCGTGGCTGTGGTGGCTCAGCTGGCTGGCCGACCGGTCGCCGCCACGCCTCCCCGCTCCTCCCCCTCCTCCTCCTCCTCCTCCTCCTCCTCCTCCTCCTCCTCGGACGGCGCCCGGGGGCTCTGATTCGCTGCACGTCGACCTATGGCTGTGGCCCTTCTCTTGGGGGGAGGAGCGCCGGCCTTTCCCCGCGCTGGGGTTGGAGCCACTGCTTCTGCTTCCTGGGGGGAGGAGAGGGGAGAGGAGAGGAGGGAAAGGGAGAGGAGGGGAGGAGAGGAGAGGAGGGGAGGGGAGAGGAGGGGAGGGGAGAGGAGGAGAGGAGAGGAGGGGATGGGAGGGGAGAGGAGGGGGAAAGGAGAGGTGAGGGGAGGGGAGGGGAGGGGAGGAGAGGAGAGGAGAGGAGGAGGAGAGGGGAGGGGAGGGGAGGAGAGGAGAGGAGAGAAACCCAGATGTGTTAGCTGTGTTCTACCATCTGGGTACCTACCATCTGTCTCCACCCATCAGACCCAATCAGCAGCTCCAGCTCACCAGATAACTGAACTACTGATTAGGAACAGTCGGCTGATTGGCTGTCTCTGTAATTATCAGGGAGGGAGACATAGTCAGACGATCACGCTTTAAACAAGCTTCACTCTTCATAAACCCTTTAGAAGACGATTCTGTAGTCCATAAGACGTCCTAAAGACGTCATCTGGACGTCCTAGAAAGACGTCATCTGAACCCACATGACGGCTTCCCTGAGGACGTCTTTTGGACTCTTTGTTTACTGGGAATGTTGACCTTTAACAAGTCATAACCCTTTATATAGTATACTATGCCTTTGCCTTGGAAATCATTTTTGAAACATACATTGGACTGTATGACATTTCGGCCTTATAAAAAGTTGAGATACACTTTTGTTTTTTAAAGGGTGACCATCGGACTAAAAAAGACTAAATGATATTCTCATCTGAAACACAAACCTAATCGTCTACAGCCAAAGGTGAAACAAAGGTGATTATCTCATTGGTTGTGTTTCCCCATGTCAAATCTCAGAAGACAGACAGACAGACAGACAGACAGACAGACAGACAGACAGACGCAGCAATGTCACTAGTCTGGGTACCTGCCCATGTCGACCTCTGCCCTCTGCCCTCTGCCACTCCCACAGAGGTTCATACAGCAGGTCTCTGATTCGCCACAGCATTGTTATGATACACCTGGGTCAACAAAAAACCCTCATTCGTGGAACACCCTGGTGACTGACTGGTAATGACACAAAGGATGAGGTCATTATCTTCCCGGTAAGCCTTTATTTGTACAGCCTGGTACTACTGGCAAGCAGTTACTAACCTAATACGCACGGTATTGGGTAAAACCGTTGGGCAATCCAGTTTTATAACCTTTTCGCGATCCAGTTCTCGATCGTATTTGTGTTAGCGTGTCTCACACTGCCAGTAAATGTAAAAAAAAACATTTGGGGGGGGGGCATTTTCTTATGACAGAGGTGTATGTACCACAATGTTGTGAAATCAAAACATTCCCCACCTTCTTCCTCAGCACCGGGACACCGACAGTACTGGGTAAAGTAGTGCATGATCGCCCCCTACCAGTGAGGAATGGTAGCGCAAGCCTTAGCCTGGATAACATCTGCATCATGCACCTCTCAGACTGAGGTAGACCCCCGGCACAGTACCGACACAGTACCGACACAGTACCGACACAGTACCGACACAGTACCAACACATGCCCATAGGTGCAGAGCGGGAGAATGGACCGTCAGGAGAGTCACGCACAGCTGCATAGACACACGCAAACACACACACACACACACACACACACACACACACACACACACACACACTCAGAAGGAGAGGCATGGGAGGAGGAAAGAAAAAAACCTTACAGCTATGGTACGATGGTAAAGAGAGAGAGAGAGAGAGAGAGAGAAGGGGGGGGAAAGAGAGAGAGAGCCAGAGAGAGAGAAAGAGGGAGAGAGAGAGAGAGAGAGACAGAGAGAGAGAGAGAGAGAGGGAGAGAGAAAGAGAACGAGGAGAGGGGGTTGTCTGGCTTACCGGTTCCCCCAGAGTCCTGGGACTACCTCCTCCATCAGTCTACCGTTGCCCAGCAGAAACAGAGGGAACAATAGAGTTACACACTCCTCTGAGCCCAGCCCCGGCCCTCCCCAGCCCCCTACACACTCCTCTCAGCTCAGCCCAGCCCCTGCCCTCCCCACTCCTCCAGCCCAGCCCTTGCCCTTCCCACTATTCTCAGCCCAGACCCTGCCCTCCCCACACTCCCCCAGCCCAGCCCCTACCACTCCCCACCGAACTCGAGCAAACCACTGTCCGTCCGCTGATAAGTTTGTCTGAAGTCTGTGGCAGCAGCAGCTCAACTCATTTATTCCAGCATCTCAAACAGAGGCACGCAGACGCCAAAGTTTGTTTTTTTAAGAACCGCACCTGTCAAAGAAGCAGTGTAACTTGTCCTCCCTAGTCTGACTGATCAGCCCTGTCTGTCAAAGAAGAGAAGAGGAGACCCAGCCGTTCTCGGAGGACGACAGAGCTCGATAAAAAGGATTGTTTACTGGAAACAGCGAGGTGTCCGGGGCCTGTGGGGCCTGTCCACGCCCCCATCAGGGCCTGTGAGGCGAAGGAGAAGGGAGCTTACCTCTTCAGGCCCTCCCAACTGACACACCCTCGTTAAGTCAGTCACAGTGCAATGGCTCAATGATTATTACATTTTTTGGACTATCCGTTTTTTAACTCTCAAAACGCTCCCCGTCAAATACCCACACAGTCAAGACACGGACAGACAGACACGGACGGACAGACACAGACACGCACGTACACACTTGCATTCTAATAACCGTATAGCAGCACTCTCTCTCTCTCTCTCTCTTTCTCATTTCACAACAAACGTTGACAAACTCCCCGTCTGGAAATGCCAACTGACAACGACTACAAATGTCAGTCGAGAGAAAAACGGCAAAAAAAGCAATTACTTTAAAGATCAAACAGAATACTGCAGCTTATATCACCACCGTGAACAAATAGGAAAGAAAGACAAATCCATATCATTATAATATTCTCGGGCTCTACATGGATCAATAATGAATTTGCCTACTTTCGGATCGCTCTTCCACTGTAAAGAACTGTAGCCTACGCCTCTCTCTGTGTTCACACTGGTCCAGGGGGGCGACAGACTGGGAGGACTGGGGAGACTGGGGAGACTCAAACCAGGGCTGCAGACCCAGTAAAAAAAGAGTCCAAAAGACGTCCTCAGGGAAGCCGGAATGTGGGTTCAGATGACGTCTTATGGACTACAGAAGACGATTCTGTAGTCCATAAGACGTCCTTAAAGACGTCATCTGGACGTCCTAGAAAGACGTCACCTGGACGTCCTAGAGTGACGTCATCTGAACCCACATTCCGGCTTCCCTGAGGACGTCTTTTGGACTCTTTGTTTACTGGGGAGTCACTACCTCTCATCTGCCGTAGACTGAAGACCTCTCTTCAGGCTTCATCTTAACTGTCCCTCCTAAAATACCCCCTCATCCCCACTACCTCCCCATGTACAGTTTCTCTACTGTAAATAACAATAATAATAAAACAAATAATAATATTAATAATTCCTTCCTTCCTTCCTTCCTTCTTCTAGCATTATGCCGACTGCCAATGGCCCCTGGTCCTAGCATAGATGACTTTTTCTTATGATGACCGATGGATCGACAAGACAACGATTCATTTACTAAGTCGCTTGGGGATAAAGGCGTCTGCTAAATGCCAAAACATGTCAACGCAAACTAGGAAATGACCACATCTGACCACAACAGACTGAAGAGTAGAGTGACCTCGTTAAAGTATAGAAACAAAAGAGAGCTACGACAGTATATCCTCCATACTAACTACCCCCCCCCATACCCCCCACCACGATGCCCTGATGCCCTGATACCCCAATACCACCCTGATGCCAGTCTCCCCTCGATGCAGAAACACATGCAGGGTGGGGGGGACGGACGGACGGACAGACAGAGAACACTGTCACCATGGGTTCATTGGAAATCAAACAACAAAGACGTCATTCAGGGGATTGATGGAGAAGGATGAGGTATGAGGAAGCCCCGTGTTGATCACGTCATGCGAGCAAATCTAAAAAAAAGTCAGCCATACTGAAAGGTGATTGGTTCGCTTTGTGTACACACCCAGTACTGAAGAGCTGTCCCCTCTGCTAGAGCCATGTCGCTCATGGTCGACCTTGACAATACAACACCGTTTTAGATCACACTTTTACTTCCAAAATGAGCAATTTATTGATAGTAATTAACGTACTTTTTGTTTAGCTTCGTGCTAGTGGCCAATTAGAGGCAACATGCATTATGGGAAAAATACTTTTGGTCACCAACAGACATAAACTGTCACAAGTTTATGATGGGTTATGATTGGTTATGATGTTGCATGACGTGCCAGGTCAAAAGGTCAAATTTTGGGTAACCCACATAGTCATTGAGGTCTGATCCGGATCTTATGAAGGGTGGATGAGGGCTTGAGGAATGATGGTTGCCCCCCTCCCCCCCTCCCCCGAGCCCTTTACTCACCCTCACTGTTGTGGCTGCCGGCGCTCCCGCTGTGGAAGCTGTGGCAGGGGTCGGAGTACCCCGGGGGGAAGCCGGGGGGGGCGGAGGGGAAAGGGGGGTAGGGGAAGGGCTGCCCCCCCAGGGGCCAGGGGTTGGTGGCGGGGGGAGGGAGGGGGGCCAGGGTGTCCTGCTCCGAACCCCCGCCGCTAGACCCCTCGTTCAGGTTGAGGGACGCCATGTCTGGTGGGGGGAGAGAGGGAGAGAGAGGGAGAGAGAGAGACAGACAGACAGACAGACACACAGATAGACAGACAGACACACAGATAGAGAGAGAGACAGACAGACAGACAGACAGACAGACACACAGGCAGACAGAGAGACACACAGAAGACAGACAGACAGACAGACACACAGAAGACAGACCGACAGACAGACAGACAGAAAGACACACAGATAGAGAGAGACAGACAGACAGACAGACACACAGATAGAGAGACAGACAGACAAACAGACAGACAAACACACAGACACACAGACAGACAAACACACAGACACACAGACAGAGAAGCTAGGTCAGTGTCATCTGGTTCTAGTGTGAGGGTACAAGTCACCCCCCAAAAACAAACAAGTCAGGGAAGAGAAAACTCCTAAACAGAAGCCCTGCAGTGAAACATTGATGAACGACGTATCCAGTAATATGTTGAACGGTAACATAAACATAAACGGATGTTGTTGAAGTACTTTGGCAGAGGTCTCCGAAGGTGTAGTAGCACTGCTCTGAGAAGGTGATCTTGTTGACGGTGTGTCTCAGGTAGCCGTGCTTCAGCAGGCTGCTGGCGTACTTCCTGCTGTCCCTCCGGTCCTTGAAGCCCTCCACCCTGGAGTACAGCCAGTCCACCACGTCCGCGCCTGACACGCACACACACACACAGACGCAGACACAGACGCACAGACGCAGACGCACAGACGCAGACGCAGACACAGAGACGCACGCAGACACATACGTACGTACGACACACACACACACACACACACAGATACAGACACAGACACACACAGACGCACACACACACACACACACACACACACACACACACACACATTAGTCTCTACTCTGTACCACCATGACACATCTCCCACACTAGGTAAAGTATAAAGAAGGTGCTAGAAAGTAAAGGAAGTGATTGGGTGGTCGTAGCATGACTGTTCCACCTCCCACGTCTACACCCCTCAGTGTGTGTGTGTGTGTGTGTGTGTGTGTGTGTGTGTGTCCCCTCCCCTCCGCCCCTTCTCTCACCTATGACCGCGTTGGCGATGGTGATCTTCAGCCACATCCTGTCCCGGATCTCCAGGCCGGAGTCGGGCAGCTGCATCACCTTGACGATGGTCGCCATGTCCGTCTTGCTGGCCGACAGCGGCAGGTCGTCGAACTCTGAGGGAGGAGAGAGAGAGGGGGTGAGAGGGGGTGAGCGGGGGGAGAGGGGGTGAGCTACCTCTGTAGAAACACAGCGGTCACAGAGAGATGGTGAGTACAACAAGCACAGCGGTGACCAGAGGTCCTTATGACCAGGGACCATAATGTACAGTACAGTTAGTGTGTGTATGTGTGTGTGTGTGTGTGTGTGTGTGTCGTACCGTAGTGCGGGTAGGGTCCGGTCAAGGCGGTGGTGTGGGAGATCCAGGCGGCGGGGTCGATGGGCCTCACAGGTTCAGCTGGAGACACACACACACACACACACACGCAGACGCACACACACACACACACACACACAGACGCGCACACACGCAGACGCACATGCAGACACACACGCACACACACGCAGACGCACATGCAGACACACACACACACACACACACGCAGACACACACACACACAGTTAGAACATACATCTATACAGTATATATCCAGATATCTATTATTAAAAAAACACGGGGTTTTAAACATACAGTGTCCACCGTGTTCCAAGTATTGGACACGCTGCCAGGCCTGTACTGCAGCGCTCTGCAGCTGTTGCTTGTTTTGAGGTATGTTTTGCCTCATGTTCCCTCTCCAGCAGATGAAAATGGCATTTTCAGTTATATTCCAAATCGGGAGAGTGACTTGGCTACTCTTAAAACTTTCCACTGAAAAACTCCCCTAGTTGCTATGGCAGTATGTTTGGGGCCATTGTTTTTGCGGTATGAGGAAACGCCGTCCAATGACGTTGGAAGCATTTGCTCGTACCTTCAGCAGACGAGATGTGGACATCTTTAGAATCCGTTCTGCAGCTGCCGTCAGCAGTGACATCATCAATGACATGTGAGCCAGTTCCAGTGGCAGCCCTACACCCCCAGGCCATACAGTAGCCCCCCCCTTACCTGGTTTATGCCAGGTACTTTTGGGCAGTTGCTTTTTTCTCTCCACAGTTAACACTGTTGCCGTCACTGTGTTACATGGTGGTTAATCTTTCTCCCAGCTGTTCACGAGAGCTTTCGTTTTCCAGAACTATGCTAGGCTCTTTTAGGTACTTTTTAACAAACTGTAATCAAACTGTCCCTCCGGTTTCTGTTGCTAACTAGTGGTTGACACCTGGCACCTGGTGTAGCCTCTGTAGATCTACTGGTGAAGGGGAGGGGGGGTTATGGCTTCTGTATTGAAATATCTGAGAGAGCGTGTGTGTGTGTGTGTGTGTGTGTGTGTGTGTGTGTGTGTGTGTGTGTGTGTGTGTGTGTGTGTCGTACCCCGGGGGATGGTGAAGTAGCTCCGTGGAGACGGGTCCCAGCACTTAGCCACTGTAAGACTGATAGGCCTGCAGGTGATAGAGACAAACAGTCAGAAACATCCAATAATACTCACTAAAAACAGACCAACATCATCTAAAAACAGACCAACATCATCTAATAACAGACCAACATCATCTAATAACAGACCAACATCATCTAATAACAGACCAACATCATCTAATAACAGACCAACATCACCTAATAACAGACCAACATCATCTAATAACAGACCAACATCATCTAATAACAGACCAACATCATCTAATAACAGACCAACATCATCTAATAACAGACAAACAGTCAGAAACATCATCTAACAACAGACAAACATCATCTAATAACAGACCAACATCATCTAATAACAGACCAACATCATCTAATAACAGACAAACATAATCTAATAACAGACAAACAGTCAGAAACATCATCTAATAACAGACAAACAGTCAGAAACATCATCTAATAACAGACCAACATCATCTAATAACAGACAAACAGTCAGAAATATCATCTAATAACAGACCAACATCATCTAACAACAGACCAACATCATCTAATAACAGACCAACATCATCTAATAACAGACAAACAGTCAGAAACATCATCTAATAACAGACCAACATCACCTAATAACAGACCAACATCATCTAATAACAGACCAACATCATCTAATAACAGACCAACATCATCTAATAACAGACAAACAGTCAGAAACATCATCTAACAACAGACAAACAGTCAGAAACATCATCTAACAACAGACAAACAGTCAGAAACATCATCTAATAACAGACAAACATCATCTAACAACAGACAAACAGTCAGCTCCAAACATAATCTAACGTCATCTATTCTACTGGTTTCTCTCTGGCTTGGGGTCACTTCCCTTTCAATTCAGTCAATAATGAAATTCCAAGTGAAATTCCAATTTAAAAATGTACTCAAATGAGTCAGTTACTCATATGACTCAATTACTCATGTATGACTCAATTACTCATGTAGCCTACTCAAATGAGTCAATTACTCAAGTACGTACTCAAATGACTCATTTAAAAAAAACACCAGGATATATTTCAGTTAACTTCCTGAATTGACTGAACTGACAAGGAAATTGAGCCAAGTCTGGTTCCTGTGTAGAGCAGAGGAATGGGAATGTTTGGTGAAGAAATATATATATACAGTATATATAGAGAAAATATCAGTGTGTATTACAGTATACTGCGTCAGTGACGGCAAAGCAGTTTAAAACTCACAAACACTCTTCTCTTTACTCTGTACAGTTCAACTTGAGTGATGCTGTGTCTGCTACCTGCTGTCATCTACTGCTACCTCTGGGCTATACTCTATTGCTACTTCTATTATTTATTATTTAGACTATTATACTACTCTATTGTCTCTTGTCTTGTTGTTTTTTGTATTGTAACTATTGACATTTTTCTCTTGTTGCGGCAATGTTGAGGAACCAAAGCCTAAAAATGTGACTCTTGTACTTGTATAACGGGCATGTAACAATAAACTGATTCTGGTTCTGATTGTGTTGACCCTATACAGCATTCATAAGAGCAATTGCGCGTCATCTCCCTGTCATCAGAACGATCACGCCCCTTTTTGGGTGATAGAAGTGTAGAAGTTTGACTGGCGGTCAATGGGAATTTCTGGTCTTTGCTACTTTAATCCGCTAAAATAAGAAAACCGTAATGGTTTTTAGATATTAGATGCCCAAATCCGATGGCCAGTTAGGCAAACTATTATATAGGGTGGTGTCCGATCAATGACCGACGTCGTTATATGGAGAAAAGTTATGAAATAGCCAATGTGTGTCCTTTCAGTCTGTCTCCAGAGCAGTCATACGTCATCTACCTGTCATTAGAACGATCACGTCCCCTGTTGGGTGCTAGAAGTGTAGAAGTTTGACTGGCAGTCAATGGAAATGTGTGGACTTTGCTACTTTAATCCGATAAAATAAGAAAACCGTATTGCTTTTATGAATCAACCCCTATTTCATTAGTTTTCTCCATATAACGACGTCGATCATTGATCGGCAACGACACTATATAATAGTTTGCCTAACTGGCCATCGGATTTGGGCATCTAATATCTAAAAACCATTACGGTTTTCTTATTTTATCGGATTAAAGTAGCAAAGACCAGAAATTCCCATTGACCGCCAGTCAAACTTCTACACTTCTATCACCCAAAAAGGGGCGTGGACGTTACGGGAGGGGAAAGTACCCGGATGCGTTGCTCTTATGAATCCTGACCTCTTATTGGCTGGGTGGTAATCCTGACCTCTTATTGGCTGGGTGATAATCCAGACAGTTTGATGCATACAGAACATGTTGTTCTACTGCAGCAGTGGAGGAGCTCTTATCTGGGACACGGAACTCCTCGTCCTTCCCCGGTTTGTGTGTGTGTGTGTGTGTGTGTGTGTGTGTGTGTGTGTGTGTGTGTGTGTGTGTGAGTGTGAGTGTGTGTGTGTGTGTGTATGTGTGGGACTCGTCCTTACCCGGTGTGTGTGTGTGTGTGTGTGTGTGTGTGTGTGTGTGTGTGTGTGTGTGTGTGTGTGAGTGTGAGTGTGAGTGTGTGTGTGTGTGTGTGTGTGTGTGTGTGTGTGTGTGTGTATGTGTGGGACTCGTCCTTACCCGGTGTGTGTGTGTGTGTGTGTGTGTGTGTGTGTGTGTGTGTGTGTGTGTGTGTGCGTGCGTGCGTGTGTCTCCTCCTTACCCAGTGTGTGTGTGTGTGTGTGTGTGTGTGTGTGTGAGAGTGTGTGTGTGTGTGTGTGCGTGTGTGTGTGTCTCCTCCTCACCCGGTCTTGGACACGATCTCCCTGAGGATCCTCACCGCGTCGTCGTTGCTCATGTTCTCAAAGTTCACGTCGTTCACCTGGTTGTCACGGCAACAGGAGGGAGTGTGAAGAAAAAAAACGGCGTTATGTCGACACTTCATTGCACTGCGTCGGTTGGTTGCGTGGGTCTGAATGACACAGCTGAATGACACAGCTCTCTCATATATAATATACATATAAATATATATATACTACACATCTGTCATCAAGTTAAGTTAATCTCTGGGTCACCGGTAGGGTAGTATATAAAAGACAGTAAATCCTAAGCTGCTTTGTGTGTGTGTGTGTGTGTGTGTGTGTGTGTGTGTGTGTGTTATATGTGTGTTATAACAGGAGGCGTGGCCACAGAGGATGTGTATCTATGTATCTAGTATGTAACTCTATAGTATAGTCTCTGGTATAATAATGTGTATCGATGTATCTCGTATGTAACTCTATGTCTCTAGTATAATAACATGTAAACACTTGACTCTGGCTGGTAGCAGACCATCTTGTTAGATACAAGCCACTGACTTGAATCGATGCAGTGGTGCGTACACAGACACAGACATGCAAACATTCTCACACACACACACACACACACACACACACACACACACATATGGACACTCATTACGGCAGGACTCACACACACACACACACACACACACACACACACACACTCATTACGGCAGGACTCACACACACACACACACACACACACTCATTATGGCAGAAATCACACACACACACACACACACACACACACACACACACACACTCATTACGGCAGGACTCACACACACACACACACACACACACACACACACACACACCACTGACTATCTATTAATCATTAACAGATCCACACACACACACACACACACACACACACACATTCTTGCTACCTGCTGTCATCTGCTGCTACCTCAGGGTTAGACTCATGCTATTTCTATCATTTATTATTTATATTATTATACTACTCTCTCTCTCTACTGTCTCTTTTTAATGAGAACGACTGCCATTGTTCTCTTGTTGCTGCAATGTCGAGGAACAGAAAGCTAAGAATTTCACCCTCTTATACTATATATGAATATATTGATATATATAAATATATATATATAGTATATAAGTATATACTTATACTTGTATAATGGGATGTAATAACTAATACCTAATGTAGCTTGGTTCTGATCCAGTGAGCTGATTCTAACTCCGGCCACACAGAGATCAGACAGACTCATACAGCAGGAAGGAAGAGGAGAGGCAGAGAAACATCACGTGTTAAACAGGCCAATGGGAGGCGGGGAGAGACGTCACACAGGGGGGTCGACCATAGGTCACGACACGACCACACCACGCCTGCTTCTATTCCCAGCTTCCATAGCAGTGTGTCAATGATTTGCGACAACAACAACAACAACAACAACAACAACAACAACAACAACAAACATCTATCTAAATACAGTAGATCAGAAGAATACAGATCGGTTTTATAAAAAGTGTGGGGAAGTCAAAGCGTGTCCAAACGTTTAACCGGAACTGTAAACAAACAAATCAATCAAATCGTTGAGAATGTTCTGTTATGGCTTTTAAAAACCGATCTGAGGGAAAAGCACCAGTAGGCATTATCACCAGCTAAGCGGGGTACACACATAAGGAATTTCAAAATCTTAACAGAAATCTTATCTGAGACAGACCCCACACATGAAGAAACACAATCTTGGATTTGAACAGCCTTGATCGTGTTGTGTGTGGTGTGCGCCAATTTCCCCATTTCAGCACCCCACTGACATAAAGATGTTCGTTACGACAGACTCCAAACTCTAGTCTCGTTCCCCACGCTTCTTGATTGGCGAGCAGGGTTCCATCACTGTGAATATGGTGCTCCTTAAAATTACTTTAAAAATGCTTTTATTGAAATAAAACCTATGCTGATTCTGTTCAATCCTTTACTCCCTTTAAAGATGAATTAATAACACTGAGTTTGCGGGATCCGTTTTAAGTAGAATACTACACACAAAAGAAAAAAGGAAGAAGCGAGGGGAGGAGGGGTGGGGGCGCTCTCTGATTGGTGCATCTGGGTTGCCAGATGGGAATGACATTTTCCACAGTCTAAAACCGCTAATTTCACCAAACAATCTGGCAACCCTATGGTTTCTGGTCGGAAGTATTGAACGCATTTCACATTTACGATTGCCGGCCACGCCCATTTTCCGAGCAGTTTGCCGGGAGAGTTGATTGCACAATTGAAGAGAAGTGACTCTTAACACACCTCACACCCCAGGATTTTGTTATAGGAAAATGTTAAGATCCATCTGATAACCGGGCGTTTTCTGTCGTTTTCAGACATCCGAAAATCGTGCCAAAACCGGCCAAAAACTCCTTATGTGTGTGCCCCGCATAACTCAAACAAGATAACTATTAAACCTACAATGTACCTAACTCTGAGACCTGTGTGTGTGTGTGTGTGTGAGTGTGAGTGTGAGTGTGAGTGTGAGTGTGAGTGTGTGTGTGAGTGTGAGTGTGAGTGTGAGTGTGAGTGTGAGTGTGAGTGTGAGTGTGAGTGTGAGTGTGAGTGTGTGTGTGTGAGTGTGAGTGTGAGTGTGAGTGTGAGTGTGAGTGTGTGTGTGTGTGTGTGTGTGTGTGTGTGTGTGTGTGTGTGTACTCAAACAAGATAACTATTAAACCTACAATGTACCGAACACTGAGACCTTCAGGCTCATGTTAGCATCTGTCAGAAAATCTCCACATAAATGCAACATCCCTATAAATAACAAGAGATAGGGGCGCTTAGGTGGCGTAGCGGTTTAAGCGTTGACCATGTAACCGCAGGTCATCGGTTACATGTCATCCCTCCTCTCTCTCTCACCCATCCTTCCTGTCTAAATCTCTACTGTATCTGTCAATAAAAATGAAAAATATGAGTGGGACTGCCCCACTCAGAAAAAATACTAATAAAATAACAAGAGATAATATCATTCACACGACATGGTTTGGCTGACAGTGAAGGGTGTAAGACCCTGAAATGAACACACCCAGTCCCAGTGCCCTCCATGGTGGTAGTGTAGTTAAGATAGTTGTAGTGTAGTAGATAGTTGTGTTGGTGTTGGGTCGAGCTGGCAGCCTGTTAGAGCAGCTCTGTGTTTTTAGTTATTTATAGTCGTTTTATAGTTGTTTTTATACTGTTTGTAACCTGGTGTAACACCTGAATTTCCCCCCTCGGGGATCAATAAAGTAGATTAGATTAGATTCAACCTTTTTGTCATTGCACAGAGTACAAACAAACACAATGTTTTGTTTTTTTTCGCTCTAGGCACAGGATCAGTCATAGTCAGTGCTCCTGGAGCAATTAGGGGTTAAGTGCCTTGCTCAAGGGCACAACAGCAGTGGTAGGCACATATGATGCCAGCGACCTTCTGATTGCTGGCTGGCCTCTCTAACCTCTAGTTTACCTGCTGCCCCCAAGTACCTACCTACCTACCTCCCTACCTACCTACCTACCTACCTACCTACCTCCCTACCTACCTACCTACCTACCTACCTACCTACCTCCCTCCCTCCCTACCTCCCTCCCTACCTCCCTCCCTCCCTCCCTACCTCCCTACCTCCCCCCCTACCTACCTCCCTCCCTACCTCCCTACCTCCCTCCCTACCTCCCTCCCTACCTCCCTACCAATCCATCCATCCATCCCTCCATCCATCTAGTGTACCTGCAGCAGCATGTACCTATCTATCTATCTTTCTACCCATCCATCCATCCATCCATTCATCCATCCATCCATCCATCCACCCATCCATCCATCCATCCATCCATCTACCCATCCATCCATCCATCCATCCCTCCATCCATCCATCCCTCCATCCATCCATCCCTCCATCCATCCATCCTAGCGTACCTGCAGCAGCATGTCTCCAGGTTCGATCCGTCCGTCCGCGGCCACGGCCCCCCCCTTCATGATGGAGCCGATGTAGATGCCCCCGTCCCCCCGGTCGTTACTCTGCCCCACGATGCTGATGCCCAGGAAGTTGTACTTCTCTGTGGTGGAGAGAGCGGAGGGGGGAGAGAGGGGAGGGGAGGGGGGAGGAGAGAGAGAGGAGAGGAGAGAGAGGAGGGGAGGGGGGAGGAGAGAGAGAGAGAGAGGGAGAGAGAGAGGAGGGGGAGAGAGAGGATGGGGGGGAGAAAGAAGAGAGTCAGGTCACAGCCTTAGGTAGTCTAACCTAAAGGACATGGAGGTTATAACACATTGTATACGCACAGCTGCATGTTGACCAGCTAGTGTAAGAAAGAGAGAGAGAGAGAGAGAGAGAGAGAGAGAGAGAGAGAGAGAGAGTGAGAAAAGGACAGCAGAGAGGAGGGAGGGAGCGTCTTACCCATGTTGAGAGTGACGGTGATGATGTTGAGGCTCATGGTGGAGTCTGTGATGCTGCTGAAGGAGGAGGACTAGAGGGGAGAGGAGGAGACACACACCGTCAGCCAATCAAAACAGGCCCACGTGCTCACATGATCGTCTCACACGCACATACACACACACACACACAGACACGCTCGCACACACACACACACACACACACACACACACACACACACACACACACACACACACAGGTGGGCTCACCCGGTCTATTTTGGCCACTTTGTGCCTCCGTCTCCGGCGTTTGTGTCTCCGCATCAGCTGAGAGGAGGAACTCTGCTCTGTGGAGCTGCTGAGTCTGAGAGACAGGGGGGAGGCGGGGGGGAGAGGGGGAGGTGGGGGGAGGAGAGGGAGAGGTCAGGGATATGGTGATTTAAATTTAAATGGGTACTTGAAAAAATAGAGAGATAGAGAAGAGGAGAGAGAGAGAGTGAGGGAGAGTGAGGGAGAGAGAGTGAGAGAGAAAGTGAGGGAGAGTGAGGGAGAGAGTGAGAGAGAGACTGAGAGAGAGCGACAGAGAGAGAGAGAGAGAGCAGGGGGGGGGGGCACCTACCTGCTGGCATCCTCGTCCTCCTCGCTGTCGATGAAGGAGCTGGACTCCAGCTCGCTGCTCATGACCGAGGCGCTGTCGTACCCCATGGCCGAGTCCCGGGCCGTGCGCTCCGACTTGGAGTGGCCGTTGATCCGAGGGACTAGGAGAGGAGAGGAGGGAGAGGAAACAACAACAGAGGGTCAGGTACATCCACCCTTCCCAGAGGGCTCAGAGAGCCTGACATGAAGCTCATCATGAAGCTCATCAGTGCTAAACCCCACTGGACTGGGAGATGAGAACCAGACAGAGAAAAACTGTACAGAGATGATGAGAGATTCAGAGATTCCCCCCCCTCCAAATCACGGGAGACCGGTAGAGGGGAAGATTATGGTGTTACATGGGGCCTGAGGGCATGAAATGTGAAGCCAAGACAAGAGATTTACTGGTGCAGAGGTCAGAGGGGCAGAGGAGGAAGAGAAGAGACAGGGAGAGGGGGATTAACCGCTGATGAAAAAGATCTATTTTCATATCAGAGTGGAAACAGACAGAGTGGGACCGCGGAGGCCATTTTAGGAAGGATTCAGCTTCAGGACACAAGACATCAGAGGTCTCCCTCTACAGTTGTGTACAGTTACTCATAAAATCATACAAAGACATCATTTTACTATATGATATATATATATATATATATATATACATATATACTGTATATATACAGTTGAAGTCGTAAGTTTACATACACTTAGATTGAAGTCATTAAAACTCTTTAAAATAAAATGAAAACATTTAACCACTCCACAAATTTCATGCTAACAAACTAGTTTTGGCAAGTTGGTTAAGACTACTTTGTGCATGACACAAGTAATGTTTCCCAACAATCATTTACAGACAGGTTATTTCACTTGTAATTCACTATATAACAATTCCAGTGGGTCAGAAGTTTACATACACTAAGTTATGCCTTTAAAAACCTTGGTAAATTCCTGAAAATTCCGGTCACGGCTTTAGAAGCTTCTGATAGGCTAATTGCCCTAACTTGAGTCGATTGGAGGTGTACCTCTGGATGTGTGTTTGTTCACTCCCCCCCCACACCCATACGTACAGAGACGGGGGCGGGGCGCTGTCTCAGGGTGGCAGCGGATTGGCTGGAAGGGTCTGGCAAGGCGTCGAAGGCGTGGCTGAGCCTGTGTCCTCCGAGCCCGACCAAAACATTCCAACAACGTGGTGGTGCCCATCGCTACCTCAGCCCAATACATGTATACACACACACACACACACACGCACACACACCACACACACTCACACACACTTTCTCACACACACACACACACACACACACGCGCTCACACACACTCTCGCACACACACACACGCACACACACACACACACACACACACACACACACTAATGCTAACAAGATATCTGAGACAGAATCAGACCATTAATACTCATGTTTCAGCGGCACGTTAGCCTGCTCTAGAGACCCACAGTGGAGCTACGCTGTACGCTCTCTCTTCCTGCCAGGTCACACACATACACACTCACGTTTACACTTCACAAACACACACAACTACACAGAGGAGCTGCACCACCACCTCCTCCTCCTCCTCCTCCTCCTGTGGGTTTCAGGTGTAAACACCCCCACTGTCTGGTCTGCTCCTGGTCTGGTTCTCTGCTGTGTCCTGTCCCAGCGCGGCCCTCCCTCCCTCCCTGCCTGTCTGCCTGTCTGCCTCCCTCCCAGACCTCCCTCCCTCACTCCCTGTCTGTCTGCCTGCCTCCCAGACCTCCCTATCTCCCTCCCTGCCTCCCTTGCCTCCCTCCCTCCCTATCTCCCTCCCTGTCTCCCTCCCTGCCTCCCAGACCTCCCTATCTCCCTGGACTTAAAACCCCATCTACTGACAAGCTGCTGACGGCCTCCAGCTCCCCGGCTTATCTACAGGGAAGAGCAGTGAGGGGAGAGAGAGAGAGAGAGAGAGAGAGAGAGAGAGAGAGAGAGAGAGAGAGAGAGGGGGGGGGGGAAGATAATAACAACCAATCACTCAGATTAAAGCTTTTCTCCTTTTTTTGCTCATCCTAGCAGGGGAAGCTGGTGGAGGTTAAAAACATCATAGGATGGGTTCATTGTGATGCATGGTAGGAAGGGTATTCCATGCATTACAATGAGTCCTCCGTCCT
>NC_137676.1:5657683-5672683 GCF_963989245.1 Nansenia antarctica
GCGATGGAGAGGAAGAGGGGAGGGAGGGAGGGGATGGGGGAAGGGAAGGGGGTGGAGAGGAGGGGAGGGGGTGGAGAGGAGGGGAGGGGGTGGAGAGGAGGGAGGGGAAGGGGAAGGGGGTGGAGGGGGGGGGGTGGAGGGTGGAAGGGGGAGAGGAGGAGAGAGGTAGGGGGGAGGGGGGAGGTGGAGCCTGGTGGTCAGAGAGGGCTGTAGGCCTCAGGCAGCGGAGGAGAGAGAGAGACACCCAGAAGACTCCAGGGAAACATGAGGCTGGTGAGAATCACCTCCCCTACCCCCTACACATGTACTGTACTGTACACACACACACACACACACACACACACCCACACACACACACACACACACACACACACAACACACAACAGTAGCTGTCGCTACATCCCCTTTGGGTATAAAAGCTGCCACCTCATCAGCCTTAAGGGCAGCGAGCGGAGGAGGATGAGGAATGCAACTACACACACCAGAGTGACAAGCAGAGTGACAGTGTGTGTATGCTGCAATGTATGTGTGTGTGTGTGTGTGTGTGTGTTGCTGCTGTGTGTGTGTGTGTGTGTGTGTGTGTGTGTGTGTGTGTGTGTGTACAGTACAGTACATGTGTATTTGCTGCTCCTTTTTTTTTTAATAACGTACCTTATTTTTATTTAACTTACTTATTATACTTCTATTCTATTCTCTATTATTGTTGATTTTGTATTCTGCTGCAATGCCAATGTCCAAGAAACTAAGCCTAAGAATTTCTCTTATTTATTAGCCTATGTTATATTATTTATTTTGTGTGTGTGCTACTGTGTGTGTGCTACAGTGTGTGTGTGTGTGTGTGTGTGTGTGTGTGTGTGTGTGTGTGTGTGTGTGTGCTACTGTGTGTGTGTGTGTGTGTGTGTGTGTGCTACTGTGTGTGTGTGTGTGTGTGCTACAGTGTGTGTGTGTGTGTGTGTGTGTGTGTGTGTGTGTGTGTGTGTGTGGTGTGGTGTGTGTGTGTGCTACTGTGTGGCTCTGTGTGTGTGTGTGTGTGTGTGTGTGTGTGTGCTACTGTGTGTGTGCTACTGTGTGTGTGTGTGTGTGTGTGTGTGTGTGTGTGTGTGTGTGTGTGTGTGCGTACTGTGTGTGTGTGTGTGTGTGTGTGTGTGTGTGTGTGTGTGTGTGTGTGTGTGTGTGTGTGTGCTACTGTGTGTGTGTGTGTGTGTGTGTGTGTGTGTGTGTGTGTGTGTGTGTGTGCTACAGTGTGTGTGTGGTGTGTGTGTGTTGTGTGTGTGTGTGCTACAGTGTGTGTGTACTACTGTGTGTGTGCTACAGTGTGTGTGTGCTACAGTGTGTGTGTGTGTGTGTATGTGTGTATGTGTGCTACATGTGTGTGTGTGTGCTACTGTGTGTGCTACTGTGTGCTACAGTGTGTGTGTGTGTTGCTACTGTGTGTGTGCTACTGTGTGTGTGCTACTGTGTGTGTGCTACAGTGTGTGTGTGTGTTTGTGCTCCCGTGTTGACTCAGCGTGTTGACTCAGCGAGCGTGTTCAAGGCATGTTAACATATGTTGTAACTCCGCCTCAGCGCCTCCCCAGGCCCACCTCAGGTCAGCCATGCACACACCACCACCTGTCTCACCACCACCAGTCTCACCACCACCTGTCTCACCAGGACAGAACAGCAGAGGGAGCCATTTTGTTTGGCTTGTCTGTGCCTAGTAGTGGTTGTGGTGGTGTTATACAGGCAGTGATGGGCCAATGTGTCTGCCTGCCTGCCTGCCTGTCTGCCTGTCTGTCTGCCTGTCTGTCTGTCTGTCTGTCTGCCTGCCTGTCTGCCTGCCTGCCTGCCTGTCTGCCTGCCTGCCTGTCTGTCTGTCTGTCTGTCTGTCTGCCTGCCTGCCTGCCTGCCTTCCTGTCAATGGATGCAGTCCGTCCTGTCAAGCAGGGGATAGGCTGATCTGTATGAGATTACCTAAGGAGAGGGGGGGGGCTGCAGCTGTGAGCCTCCCCTATGCGCCTAACAGCAACCCCCCCCCCCGAAACCCCCTCCCCCTTCCTGGGAAACAGAGATGGTCCTTTTAATGTTTGTTAATCCGGATTACCTCGCAGAAACACATCAATTCTGCGCACTATTGGGAATTCAAACATGCTAATTCTTGTGAAGAAAAGACTGCCTATCTAGCTTAGAGAGGGAGAGGGAGGGGGAGAGGGAGAGAGGGAGAGGGATAGGGGGAGAGGGAGAGGGAGAGGGAGGAGGGGGAGAGGGGGGGAGGGGGAGAGGGGGGGAGGGAGAGGGAGGAGGGGGAGAGGGAGAGAGGGAGGAGGGGGAGAGGGGGGGAGAGGGGGAGAGGAGACACAGGGAGAGGGAGAGAGGGCGAGGGAGGGGAGAGACAGGGAGAGGGAGGGAGAGAGAGAGAGGGGGAGAGGGAGAGAGAGAGGAGAAGAGGGAGAGGGAGATGGGAGAGAGGAAGAGGGAGAGGGAGATGGGAGAGAGGAAGAGGGAGAGGGAGATGGGAGAGACAGGGAGAGGGAGAGAGAGAGGAGAAGAGGGAGAGGGAGATGGGAGAGAGGGCGAGGGAGGGGAGAGGGAGGGAGAGGGAGGGAGAGACAGGGAGAGGAAGAGAGAGAGGAGAAGAGGGGGAGGGAGATGGGAGAGGGAGGGGAGAGAGAGAGAGAGAGGAGAAGAGGGAGAGGGAGAGACAGCCGTACGTGGTTGTGGCAGTTGGTTGAGCCTACCAGCAGTTCCACGTTCCGCCACAAGGTGGCAGCAGACACAGCAGGGAGAGAGAGGGGGGGGCAGGGACAATAAAACCATCAGTCAGGCGGCGGGGAGCAGCCCGCAGAGGGCATGTCAGCCTGGATAGAGACACGCAGGGACGCAGGGACGCAACCCGCTGCATGTTCTCAATATAGAGTCCTGCAGCGGCGGGAGGGGGGGGGGGGGGGGGGGGGGCGGAGGTCCGGCGGAGGTCGACACCATCGGAAACCGCATTCCGCGCATTTACAACAGAGGCCCGCCGCCCGCCCTCCGATCTCTACCTCCCGACCGCCTCGAACGGGTCGGGTACATACAGCCCTCAACCCCAACCTCAGCCTGCTCCCAGATGACAATCTCCCCCCCCCCCCCCCCCCCCACCCCCCGCTAAATTTAGCTGTGGGCCTTTCTCTTAACAAGTGCAGTGATGATCTGTAAGGTGTGTGTGTGTGTGTGTGTGTGTGTGTGTGTGTGTGGGTGTTTGACTTGTCGACGTCTGGGCTTACATAAAGGTTTACAGAGCAGCTGTCTGAGGGGAGAAAAAAAACGTGTTAGCGCTCCTGTTAGCTTCTGACCAGCGACGCGGCGCAGGAAACACCACACGTTGTTGGGCCACAACTTCCCTTTATCATCGACGGCTCAACCCCGGAGTATGGTTGGATGGATGGATGGATGGATGGATGGATGGATGGATGGATGGATAGATGGCTTTGAGTGGTCGGCCACAACGGGTCGCAGCGCAGTGAATCACTGGAGATGTTTTTACGCTGCTATCATCATCATCGCGGCGGCTATTTCTGGAGCGCCGCAGCCAGTGTACTACATGCATCATGTGCGCTGCTGCTCGCAGGGATGAGCGCGCTAACGTGTGGCTGCATGGCTGGCTGGACAGACACTTCATCTACTGGCGGCACGGGAGAGTGAGCGCCTAACCTGGCACGCTTACACACACACGCACACTTACACACACGCAGGCGCACACACACACAGGCACACACACACGCAGGCACACACACACACGCAGGCACACACAGGCACGAATACAAACACAGGCACACACAGGCACAAACATAAACACACACACACACAGGCACAAACACACAAACACACAGGCATACACACACACGTACACAGACAAAAAACGTACACGCACGTACACAGACAAAAAAATCACACATGCGCGCACACACGCACGCACACGCGTACGCACGCACAGGCAGAAAAACACTCACACTCACACTCACACTCACACTCAGAGACACACGCACACACACACACACACACACACACACAGACACACACACACGCACACACACACACACACACACACAGACACACACACACGCGCACACACACACACACACACACACACAGACACACACACACACACACACGCACACACACACACACACACGCACACACGCACACACACACACACACACACACACACACCTCCCATGAGCACTTGGCTCCTGAGTGGGGAGAGCTTCAGTATGATGAGCCTCCAGATTGTGATTAGCACATATGGCTGGCAGAGACTTAAAAAGGTCACAAGGTGTTTGTGTGTAATTGCGTGTGCATAATAGTGTGTGTGTGTGTGTGTGTGTGTGTGTGTGTTTGTGTTTGTGTGTTTAGGTGTAATTGCGTGTGCATAATAGTGTGTGTGTGTGTGTGTGTGTTTGTGTGTGTGTGTTTAGGTGTAATTGTGTGTGTGTAATAGTGTGTGTGTGGGTGTATGCGTGGGTGTGTGTGTGTGTGTGTGTGTGGGTGTATGTGTGTGTGTGTGTGTGCGTGTGTGAAATCGTGTATATAAACGGTGTAAACAGGGTAAAAGCAGGCGGTGTACTCACTGGAAAGAGGGGGGCCGTGAGTCCCCGATGCCCCCTGTCCTCTCCAGGGGCGGGGGGAGCTCTGGATGGCTCTCTGTACACTGGGACCCCCCATCTGAGTGGGAGCTCTCTGCCAGGACCAGCTGGAGGGAGACACAGAGGGAGAGGGAGAGAGATCAGAGAGAGAGAGAGAGAGAGAGAGAGAGAGAGAGAGAGAGAGAGGGAGAGAGAGAATCCCAGAGACAGACGCGAACAACATGGGAAACTGGGGCAAACAGAGATAAAGCGTAACACACTTCACACATAAGACACGGACAAACGAACAGACTCGGCCAGACGACGGACTGTTCTAGAAACTAGGCGCACAGATGGACATAAAGACAGACAGTCCCCCCCTACCCTAGCCTGGGGCTTGAGAAATGCAGAAAACGCAGAGAGAAAACAACTATAGAATGGCAATGGTACAGACACAGAAGCATACAGTACAAAAAGAAGGCGTTAAGCGTAGGCTTAGACATAGACAGACAGAGGAGAGGGACACACAGACAGACAGGAAGGAGGGGACAGACACACAGGAGAGGGACACAGACAGACATAGGACAGGGACAGACAAACACAGGAGAGGGACACACAGACACAGGAGAGGGACACAGACAGACACACAGGAGAGGGACACAGACAGACACAGGAGAGGGACACAGACAGACACACAGGAGAGGGACACAGACAGACATAGGACAGGGACAGACAGACACAGGAGAGGGACACAGACAGACATAGGACAGGGACAGACAAACACAGGAGAGGGACACACAGACACAGGAGAGGGACACAGACAGACACACAGGAGAGGGACACAGACAGACACAGACATCCACACATAGATAGACAGAGGAGAGGGACACAGACAGACATAGGACAGGGACAGACAGACACAGGAGAGAGACAGACAGACACAGGAGAGGGACACAGACCGACACAGGAGAGAGACACAGACAGACACACAGGAGAGAGACACAGACAGACACAGGAGAGAGACACAGACAGACACACAGGAGAGGGACACAGACAGACACAGACATCCACACATAGACAGACAGAGGAGAGGGACACAGACAGACAGGAAGGGGGACACACAGACAGACAGGAAGGGGGGGGGAGGGGACACAGAATGGGAGGCGGGGTCTGAGGAGCCGGAGGACTGACCGGTGGTGGCTCTGCATAAATAAGTTGGTTCGGGAGCCGAGGGAACCGTAGCAGGGCCACATCGCTTTCACTCTGACGAGTTTTTGAGGACAAAGACTTATGTAAAACGCCCCGTAGATACAGCTGCTTGGCTTTCATCTGAAGCATAATAATAGGAGCTGAGGGAACATGCCGTAGGGACCCTGCTGGAGCCACTGTTGGACATGACAGACCGCCGCTACTGGGGGGGAAAGTAGCGGAAATGCATTTAACGGAAATCGCGAGGCGAATATGTATCGTCGACCTGTCGTCGTACAGCGTGTCGAGGTATTAGCGGTCGGTAGGACAAAGTGCTGACGCGCGGCTGAACGGATCTCTTTGTGCTTCAGCACCCTTCCACGCCAGACGGTTACTGTGCATCTCAATGCTGATATATCATCTCCTTATAATATGCGTTTTTGGCCATTTAGAACATATATCAGGGTTCCCACAAATTCTGAAACATCAAATTCAAGCACCTTTCAAGGACTAAATTCCCTCAAATTCAAGGACCCAACACGGCATAGTTTGAGACAGACCTAGATGAGTATTTATATAATAGGAACTATCCGCTCACAGACAACAATTAAAAAGAGAGGCTTGAATGTGTGAACACTAGATAGTCTCTTGCCTTCTCTACCACAGCACAGCAAAGCAATATATTGTGAAATATGTGTAAAGTTAAGCAATACAGAGACTTATTTACTAGTTGACGAGCTAAGTGCATTTTTCAAATATATATATATATATAGAGAGAGAGAGAGACTGAGAGAGAGAGAGAGAGAGAGAGAGAGAGAGAAAGGGGAATTCAAGCACTTTCAATGACCCATGTCTATTTTCAAAGACTTTTAAGACCTTGATTTCTTTTCTCAAATTCACAAACTTTCAAGGATTTCAAGGACCCGTGGGAACCCTGTGATATCATCTCCATATAATATTAAAATTGTTACATTACACTTGCGTTTTTGGGGCTTTTAGCAGGTGCCTTTATCCAAAGCAACTTACAACATATATAGTCTAAGTAAGTCAATCATCTGTCCAATCATCTATAGCGTTTCATAAGAAAAAGTAAGAGGTTGCGGCTGTGGCTCAGGAGGCATCGGATGATCCCAAGTTCGATGGTTTGATCCCCGGCTCCTCCTGTCCACATGTCGTGGTGTCCTCGGGCAAGACACTGAAACCCAAATTGCTCCCAACGACCGGGGCCGGCGGCGCCTTGCACGGTAGCTTGCCGCCATCGGTGTGTGAACGTGTGTGAATAGGGTGAACGAGAGGCCGTTGTACGGTAAAAGCGCTTTGGAATGAAGGCTCTATATAACATAGGCCTAAGTGCAGTCCGTTAAACAGAAGACAGGTGGTGACTCTGCCTCTAGTGACTCAGTGGGAAGCTTGTTAAGTAATAAACTACTGTAAATAAAAAAGTATCATCTGCATAAGACTGAGGTACACCACAGAGGAATGGTATGTGGCGTAGCCTGTCATGCTAATGAGGGCAGGGCTGCTCCCTGCCTGCTGGCTCCATGTAAAACACCAACCTCACCTCCCCCCCCCCGCTGTGAGTCAGGTCGCGTCCTGTATGTGGAAGTCAGGCATTTACATTTTGACATTTTTTGGCACCTAGCAGACGCCTTTATCCAAAGCGACTTCCAAGTCGCTTCACAAGTTAAGTGAATCATCCATCCATCTGTCAGTCGTCGTGAGGAAATGTAATGTATGCTAGGGCCAGGGGCTTTTGGCTGTCATAGTGCTAGAAGGAAGGAAGGAAGGAAGGAAGGAAGGAAGGAAGGAGGAGGATTTTATTTTTTCACTGTACAGGGGGGGGGGGGGGGGTAGAGGGGATGAAGAGGTCTTAGGAGGGACGGTTAAGATGTAGCCTGGAGAGATGGAGGTCTTCAGTCTCCGGGTGGAAGATAAGGAGTGACTCTGCAGTCCTGACAGCAGTGGGGAAGATCGTTCCACCGGCGGGGTGGACACAGGACAAGCTACTGTGATGTGTACATTAATTATGATTAATTACGATTAGGGTTTAATCATAATTAATAGTGACTTATGGTAGAGCGTGTGTGTCTCATCCCTTGTGATATTGTTTTCGTGATGTACTGTTTGTTTTTTTAACATGTAACATCATAACTAGTTCCTGGCAACCATTGTTTTGCTTGGCAATCAAGTTTTTTGATTTAGATTCAGATTTGGATCACTCATGTCCTTATCGTATGATATCGCTTGGGAAAACAAGGGTAGGATTGGTCAGGCCAATTATTATCAAATCAAATCAGACTTCATTATATAGCTTATATAATGTCATTACAAGGTGCTTAAGAATGTAATGAAAATAATACAATAAACAATAAAACAATAATACAGTGAAAATAAACAGTATTTACGGTAAGTGAAATGATAGTATAGGAAACGAGAGACATGGTAGAACAGGGGAGACCGGTGTAGCACAGTAGAAGAGGGTGGATTAAAATAAGATGGATTAACAGGAATGCTCAAATAAAAAGGGATGTTTTAAGATGTCTTTTAACGGTGTTTTTCAGATCGTGACGCGCTCAGCTCCGTTGGCAGTGGCGGGCTGTTCCAGAGGCCAGGACCATAGACACTAAAAGCTGCTAACCGTAGCTCTTTGTCCTCACCCAGGGAACGACTAAAAGGCCAGGGCCAGAGGACCTGAGTGATCGAGAGGGAGCGTATAATAAAAGCATGTCTGACGCGCTAGTCCATTGCGCTAGTCAGGCGCTAGTCCATTGAGTGATTTGAACACCAATAAAAGGGTCTTAAAATCTATTCTAAAACTGACAGGTAACCAATGAAGGGATTTTTTTTGGGAGAGGTGAGATGGTGTGCTCTCCTTCTGGTCTTGGTCAGTATACACGTGCTACTGCTGCTGCATTCTGAACGACCTGTAGCGTATTTATAGATTTCTTTCTTAGATAGACCAGAAAGGAGAGGGTTGCCGTTATCCTGCTAGTGATAAAAGCATGCATCAGTCTCTCAGTATCTGCCTGGGAGAGAAAATGTGGCATTTTAGCAATATTTCTATGGTGATTAAAGGCGGTTTTTAGTGAGATTCATGATGTGAGATTCAAAATTCAAATCTGGGTCTAGAAGCACGGCAAGATTTTTCGGTAGGGCTTTGGTGTTTTGTGTCCAGGGATTTTAAAGTTAGTGCACAGTATCTCTCTCTGGACCTTTGCTCCGATAATTAAAACCTCTGTGTTATGTTTGTTCAATTGAAAGAAAGTATGTGACATCCACATACGAGTTGATACGATCAATGCTTTGAACCAGTTTATCAATAGGGCTGATGTCATTGGGTGATAACGAGATGTACAGTTGTGTATCATCGTCATAGCTACGAAAATAAATCCTGTGTTCTCTGATGATATTTCCCAGTGGCAGCATATAGAGACTGAACAACACAGGTCCCAGAATGGAGCCGTGAGGAACCCCACATGTTATGCTAGTGTTAGCCGAGGAGTGGTCACCAATGGAGACAAAATAGCCTCTGCCGGACAGATACAGTAAGTTCTACACCAATTTAAAACTGAGCCAGAGAGGCCAACACACTTCTGTAGTCGGTTAAAAAGGATGTCATGATCGACTGTATCAAAGTCTAAAAGTACTAATATTGAACGTTTCTTGTCATCCATATTCATTCTCAGGTCATGTAACGCAACTTTAACTTGCGCTGTCTCAGTGCTCTTTTGAGGATAAAAGCCAGACTGCAACTCATCAAATACACAGCTTTAATTTAGGTAATCATTAAGCTGTTTAAATACTAATATCTCAAGAATTGTACCTGCTGTTTGAGGCCTGAAATGGTTTAGCACTGAAAGTATCCAGGTTGCTTTTCTTTAGGAGAGAGTTTCACAATAGCAGTATTTCAGTGCCGGGGGAAAAATACCAGTCAGCAAGGAGTGATTTACAATCACTAGCACTTCATCCTCTAGACAATTAAACACAGCCTGAACAAAAGGTGGTGGGGATAGCGTCAAGTGAGCAGGTGGAGGGCTTTAATCTCTCTTCTCTCGCATTTTCTTTACTACGTTCCTGAGAATGCAGTTTCTCTGAGCATTTCATTTCAGCAAAATCATTCATAGCAGGCTTAGGCAGAGGGAAAGAGACAGGGGGCTCATGCACATTCAGTAGGCTATATCATGGTTCTGATCCATTCAGATGTTTGTTATCTTGTCTCTGAAAAATGCTGCAAAGTCACATGTTGATGCTGAGGTGATTAAACAGTGAAAAAAAAACAGTTTTTGGAGCTGGATTTATGAGGCTGTCAATATTTGAGAAAAGCATTCTGGGATTATTATAATTTTTTTAGAACTCAGCTTTGAGAAAATGAGCTCTTCTTGCATTTCTAATTGCTTTATTGTAGATAGTGAGGTGTTCAGGTTTTTCGACAGTTTCACAAGTGAACAATATCCCCAGTTCTCCATGATTGTGGTTTCCGTTTAGATGTAATCTTCTTAAGTTTGACTGGTGCTATAGCTTCAATGGCAGTCTTCATCTTATTATTAAAAATGTATCACAGGGGAAAGGAAGGTGTGGGGTATGATGTGTGTGATGTTATTTATGTGATTTATGACATTTTCAGCAACTTCCCGAGGTAAGATAATTAAGTTTCTTAACAGCCTGCTGAGTCACAAAGCTATAGGATGATTAAAATCACCTATGACCATAATGTTGTCATCATTGGTACTGACAACAGACAACATTTCAGTGAAGATAGGAGACTGTGTGGGGGGTCTATATGTTGTTAGAACAAGCACAGGGGGTTGGAGATGTTAACAGTATAGCAGCATGATGTTCAAAGGAGCAAAAATCACCAACAGGGATATTTCTACAGTTTACGGCGTCAGCAAATATAGAGGCAGTCCCACCGCCTTTTTTACCATGCCTTGTAGAATGCTCAAAACTATAGCATAGAGAGGACCGTCTCAATAAGAGGTACAGCAGGTTCTGTCACTATTTAACCATTCTTCGGTCAAAATCATGCAGTCAATTTGATGTTTACAGAGTTTGTTAATTGTTAATAATAAAGTCTTATTGCTTAGTGATCGAACATTGAGTCTTTCTTAGTGCAGGATGTGGAACATTTAACGGGCTGGGGATCAGATTGCTTGCAGTTACACCGTGAGTACCGGTAGTACAGTTTAACTGATGTTTAGTGGATCTCACATCGTGAGCTTAGAATTATAAGGTTCTATCTCCGTTTAGGGCAGTTCAGAGATATTGAGCGTCAACGTTTTTACATTCCATTATGTTTTGTGAGATGGAACCTTTGTATTTTATGAATTACTAACTCAAAAATGTCAACATTTTAAAAAATAACACCACACAGGCATTAATGAACACCTAATGGATCAGATTATGTAAAAAACTAAATTTTGACCAAAATGGAGATAGAACCTTATAATTCTAACGTCACGCGTTGTGACTGATAACTGGGGCTGACCTGGCTGGCAGAGTTGACAGTGTATTTGATTAGTGGACCAGGCCCCTCTCTATTTCCCCCCAAATCAAATCAAATCCAATCAAGTTGTATTTGTATAGCGCATTCCTCACAAGATGTGATTCAATGTGCTTCACATGATGACAGGACAAGCAGGCCAGGGTGAAATACCTGTACACTGTGCATCCCCAAGCAACCAGACTCCTGGAGAAATACACTGGAGGAATAGGAAAGACTGCCACCCCCTAACCAACCCCCCTCACACTACAAAAATGAACATATTACAGTATTATAACACCTGCACACAATTTTACTACCGTACTGTATTGTATTATATTGCAAGAATCCATTACTTTATGTTTATTATCAACATATCTTCTTTTTCTTTTTTTTTACTTACTTACTTACTTATGTTACTTATTATTATTATTATTATTATTATTATTATTATTGTGTAGGCCTATATTGCATATTTTGTATCTGAATGCTGCAATGTCAATGTTGAGGAACCACAGCCAAAGAATTGTACTCGTGTGTGTACTCAGTAAGATGTAATAAAAGCAATTCTGATTCAGTGACCATGACAGACTGTCGTAGCCATACAAGGTAAATGATTTAATTGACTTTGTTCTATTGGCATGGGTGATGTGATTACCTCGTGGGGGCATGAACGGCATGGACTTTCTCAGTCAACTACGAGCAGTTAAACATTTATAAGCTCACACTTGTGCTCAGAAGTGCACTTTGCAGCTCGACGGTGAGATTACGAGCCTTACACCCTATGCCGGAGTGCTAATGTAATGTGGCGCTGTGGAGGCGTGATATTGTGATCTCTCGGGCTACATTACATGCACTTGGATCGCTCTGCCTCACATATCTTTAGCTACCGCTGAGCCAGCGTCCAGGGTAGCGAGGCGAGGCGAGGCAGGCGGGGAGCCAGGGGACGAGGAGGAGGAGGAGGAGGAGGAGGAGGTGGAGGAGGTGGAGGAGAACCACGCAGAGAGAAGGGGGAGGGTCAGAGGCTAGGGGGGCCACCGCCGTCTATCCATCTCACTTACCCAGGACACCACTCTCCCGTTGAAGCAAGGCAGCTTGGCGTTGTCATCGGAAATCTCCTCTTTGACAACCCTGGTGAATGGACAGACAGACAGAGAGAGAGACAGAGGGCACACACAGACACACACAGAGAGAGAGAGAGAGAGAGAGAGAGAGAGAGAGAGAGAGAGAGAGAAACAGTCAGTCGTGTGCTCCTTCTTCACGCTCAGAACATCGCTTTAACCGGGGAGTTGGAACTGTAACATACTGAGAGAGATATTCACGCTTATTAACTCAGATTTTCCAGCGAGTCTTCAACCGGTTTGGCACCCTTGTCTGCCGTTGAGTAAGCTGCTGCTGCTGCAGTCTCAGCCTCCGCCTCCACCACCAGTCATTTATAGACCTGACGGGCTGTCTAGTTCCCCTCTGGGACCGTATAGTATATACTGAGAAATGTACGCACTGACTCGCTGCGATGTAAGTCGCTTTGGATGAAAAGCGTCAGCTAAAATGGAATATATTAGATATGAGTTCAACTAAGAATGATAATCATTATGATAGCCGTGGCACGGACAAGCGTGTAAATCAATGTCAAAAAATGTGTAATACGCTGGGCATGAAAAAAAAGATGCCACAATGATGTTTCTCAGTCAGAATGCTAATGCTAGCGGTTGCTAATACGCTCCTCGTTCAGATCTCATAGTCATTTATTGATCACAACTGCTGCCTGCTGTACTGCTGTGAACTGGTTATTGTTGATAATAACTGTGTCGTTTCTTATGATTACAGGGGATATGTGGGGTTAGCGGTGACCTTGGGGATAGTGAGTTGGACTGGTGGTGATGAGAAGGTCATGAGTTCAAATCCCACCTGGGAATACCACCACCGCCGCCACTAGTGTGCCCTTGAGTAAGGCACTAAGCCCTAAATTACTCTAGGGATTCTGGGAGTCCCTGTAATCTGTACTTTTAAGTCGCTTTAGATAAAAGTGTCTGCTAAACGGTAAAAAAGTTAAAAAGAGAGAGAGAGTGTGTCGGTGTGAAAAGGGGGGAGGGTGGGGGGGGGGGTACGTCAGGGTGTCAAGGCACCCCGGTGTATATTAATAGAGTGATCGAGTGTGTGAGGCTCCTTCAATGTGTTGGTCCGGAGCTGTAAATTCCCTACAGGAATACCTCAGAGTTACCCTTTGACCCCGCGGGGCAGGGTTCACCACTAACCAGTAACCACACCTGCCGGGCTCGTGTCATATAGTCTGGAGTGGGCCTATAGGCTGGACACACACACACACACACACACACACATACACACACACACACACACACACACACAGCACCGGCACATTCACACACACACACACACACACACACGCACACACACACACAGTACACACACACACACACACACACACACACACACAGCACCGGCACATTCACACACACACACAGTACACACACACACACGCACACACACACACACACTATACACACACACACACACACACACAGCACCGGCACATTCACACACACACACACAGTACACACACACACACACACACACACACACACACACACACACACACACACACACACACAGTACACACACACACACACACACACACACACTATACACACACACACACACACACCTATCCTTTGTACAGTTTCCTCTCTCCTATGCTTCACAAACTTGTTGTGAGACTAACAGCCTTGCCTGCTAGCATTAGCTAATGTGGTGTTAGGCTAATTGTGGTTATGAATGTGTTATGAAACAAGAGACTACATGAAAGATGCGCACAGACAGATACACACACACAGACACACACACACACAGACACACACACGCCCAAACACACACACGCAGAAGGTTTTCTCCGTCTCTGAAGCCCCAGCCACAGCAGATTTCTACTTCTGTTTCCCTCACGCTTTGCCAGGAGTTCTTTATCACATGACTGCCCAAGCTGTGTGTGTGTGTGTGTGTGTGTGTGTGTGTGTGTTGTGTGTGTGTGTGAGTACATGTGTGTGTGAGTGAGAGTATGTGTGTGTGTGTGTGTGTGTGTGTGTGTGTGCGTCAGGGTTTCCGTTAACCGGTAATTACCGGTCTTTGTCCGGTAAAATTAGTGGAAGTCCGACAAGTTGAAAACTCGTCGGACATAAATGTCCGGTGAAAATAATTCCCTCTAACCATTTTCAGCTGAGCACCAAACACACACACAGAACACTGCCCGAGAGAGAAGGACCCGCCCCCTTTAGTTAGCCTATAGGCTATAGGCTAACTAAAGGGGGCGGGTCCTTCTCTCTCGGGCAGTGTTCTGTGTGTGTGTTTGGTGCTCAGCTGAAAATGGTGTCCCGAAGCGGAGCGCTTTACAAGGATAACAAACAAAACGGACAACATTTACACTAAGATGGAGACAAACTTCAGCGATATGATCTAACAGCCGGTCTTCAGGACGACATACAGACCCGTATGAGCTTACAGGGCTATCCCCTATCTATCTGAGAAAAGGCATAGCCTAGGCTGTAACATCGAACGGAAATTAGCCTATACGCATTGCAAGTTAATTTAAAGCCTATTTATTTTCAAAGAGTTTTATTCTATTTTATTTTATCTGAAGGCATATGAACGGAAATTAGGCTAGCCGTGTCACGCCAGAAGCCTACATGCTTGCACTGTTACTGTTCAATAAAATGTTATACATCTAGACATTGTGGTATTTCT
>NC_137676.1:5675183-5732683 GCF_963989245.1 Nansenia antarctica
GCGGGGCTAGTTACAGCCTAGTCCATTGACCAGGGGGTAGGAGGGGAGGGTCAACACTGGCCTCTAGTCCAACTCCTCCCCCCCCCCCCCAAAACACCATAATAGACAGCCTGCACGCCAAACCAAAAAATATATTTGGTATTCAAATGAGAATTCATGTGAATTGCCTTAATAATTCACAAGGCCGTTCACAAGGCCAGTTACCCCCGTCCATCTATTAGGTCTACTGAAGCCTCGTGCTGCAGTCTAACGCACACCTGGGGAACACCTTTAATTACTTTACTATTGTGAAATAGGTTAATCGTACAAATGACTGTAGCACATACGTTAGGCTACAGTCACGACGTTTGTATCAGGGGAGGCTGGTGGAGGTAGAAATCGGAGGAAGGGCTCACACACGTTTAGTAACATTGTTTTTTTTATTACATTCCGTGCATCACAATGAGTCTGTGCCCCAATTTCTACCTCCACTGCATTGTATGTTGTTACACCGGCTAATACATTATTAACTGATTCGCAATTGCATAACAACTGCAGGGTAGTTCAACCAAGATGGATGAGGAGTGAGGCAGGGAAGGAAGGTGCACCTCAAATGTAAAACATAAAATAAATAAATAAAAAAGCTGCTGTTCTTGTGACCCTCTTTCCAGTTCCACTGACACTCCCTCTCCCTGCTGAATCGGGATCTACTACAGGATCTAATATTGTATTATTTCTGTTACTATATTGCTTAATTGTTTCTTGTCTTATTTGTCTTTTTTTCTTTTATATATACTGTATATTTTTTAAACTCTTGCCATTTTCATCTTCTCTTGTGGCTGCAATGTCGAGCCTCTCCCCCTCCCCTTCCCATGTGTCCCCAGCACTACCTTAATCAGGCCCCTATACTTTTTTTTTGTTTGTTTTTTGTTTGTTTTGTTATTACTAACTCCATCTTTTCAGTTTGTAAAGCGTCTTTGAGTGTCTAGAAAAGCGCTATATAAGTCTAATGTATTATTATTATTATTATTATTATTATTATTATTATACTGGTATAACGGGAGGTAGCCTAACAATAACCGTGGTTCTGGTTCTGATGCTGTGATGAGCCAGCCCAGCTCCCAGCGCAGCCCGGGACAAACAAACATGTCTGTTCAGAGCCTCACCGTGAGAGTCCCTCTGTGGCTGGGTCCAGGATTATACTGAGGTCAGGAAACAAACAGATCAACAGCTGCCGTGACAACACAGAATATCATCCACCTAGCTACAGACGTCAACCTAACGATACCACAGACTAATACATAATTTAATAAATACATCTGGGTTGAATCAAGCTCAGGAGCAGGGGGACCAATCTATTGTAGTGCTGTGTGAGTGTGTGTGTGTGTGTGTGTGTGCGTGTGTGTGTGTGTGTGTGTGTGTGTATGTGTGTGTGAGCGTGCGTGCGTGCGTGCGTGCGTGCGTGCGTGCGTGCGTGCGTGCGT
Organism: Nansenia antarctica; assembly: GCF_963989245.1. NCBI lineage: Eukaryota > Metazoa > Chordata > Actinopteri > Argentiniformes > Microstomatidae > Nansenia > Nansenia antarctica. Next base: position 5,676,647 of record NC_137676.1, read on the forward strand.
GCGCGCTCCTGCGTATTCGTCTGTATGAGATCCACTACCGTGCTACATTGCTCTGCTATCGCTTGGCTCACTAGTTCAAGGACGATCATAAAATTCATCATAAAAATGATAAAAGCACGTTGAACTGCAACGTTTGCAGGAAAAGTGCTATACAAATAAAGGTTATTATTATTATCTTATTATCGTCATACAAGCTGTGTGGATAATCGTATTAAGATGGAGGGGAATACATTTTTTGGAGACAAACAAAATTCATAAACGTCATGTGGCCCGTTCCCCATCCCCACGCGATGAGCACAAACCCTAATATCACAATGAAACTGAGACTGGCTGGCTCTCCTCTCTCAGCGGGGGGTCCAGTGTGGAAGACCGCGCACTGACGCTTCATTTGCATATCAAACGGCGTCTGTAACTGCAAGGGATTTGATATTTTTACTCTCCATTAAGGGATATTAGCTTTTTCCATTGCTAATATTTCCACCAGGTAGCCATGGCTGGCAGACTGCATGTATTGTACACACACACACATACACACACACAGACAGACCAGGTGGAGGCTGTGGAGGTAGAAATCGGAGGTCGTGTCGGATACTGTTTGTCATTCTATTCCATGCGTTACAATGAGCCTGTCCTCCACCCGCCTCCGCTGGTCTGTGTGTGTGTGTGTGTGTGTGTGTGTGTGTGTTTGTGTATGCGGTGTGTGTGTATGTATGCGCTGTGTGTGTGTATCTGGTGGGTGTGTGTGTGGTGTGTGTGTATGCGGAGGGCCAGCTATGGCTACCTCAAAGCTTGGTTATCTCCTCTGTATGTGTGTGTGTGTGTGTGTGTGTGTGTGTGTGTGTGTGTGTGCGTGTGCGCGTGCGTGTGTGTGTCTGTCTGGAGTACTAACATACTGTGCCAGTGTGGCGCTGGCCCAGAAGATTGTCCTCTCTTATACACAGGACACATGCACACACACAGTACGCAAAACACACAACCGAGACAATCTAACGAACAATACACACATAATCAAATTATCTCCATTTTGTATCCTGACTTTCAGATAACCGTGTTGTTGACACAAATGAAGCTGTGAGCGAGCCAGAGCCAGCCAAGCCAACCCACAAAAACCCACGGCCTCCTATGGAGTCTAACCTACACCGCGATGGCCTACATTCGACAACACAACCATCGCACCGCGGCTCCACGTCGAGGCCTAACGTTAAAGAACAAACACAACTGTGTTTGCCTCCACTATCAGCCTGTCGATCACCTGGGGCCCTGCCTGCCTGTTGAGCACCGCTGTGGACCGGAGGGACAGGAAGCCCACAGCTAAAAGGGACACAGCAGCAGCAGACCTCACCTACGACCAGGAAAAACCAGTTCCCTCACAAGGTCGCGCCGCTATCTATGGGAACGGCTGACGTCTCTCTCTCTGCTTCTATAGACAGAGGCCGTGTTGTTTCCTGCTCTGACGATTGTGACGCCCGCCGAGCTAAAAAACACTGCTGCTACTAACGAACTGTGGCTTTTTGCCTAGATAGACACTGACAGACACACCAAGGCTGAATGGTTGAAACAAAAGTATAGTATATAGGGAACAGGGAGTGAAAGTGAAGTGAAACAAGAGCTAACTGATTGGGCTTTAACGGTGTTACCAGAAAGTCAACAATGACAACAATGTGGCAACTCAAACGAGTAATCATCTGGAGAGGCTGGTCTCCGACACCTAGGAGTGACTGAGGGAATGAATGTGCTGCGTTTGCGGTTTGTTTTTCCATGCAAAATTCATGTTCGCTTGAATCACCTTTTTGACAAGCATGGGAGGAAATTACCTTACCTTATGGTAACTTAATTACTGTGTGTGTGTTTGTGTCTGTGTGTGTGTGTGTGTGTGTGTGTGTGTGTGTGTGTGTGTGTGTGTGTGTTGTGCGTGCGTGTGCGTGTGTGTCATCTTAGCCAATCAGAAACAGACATTAACACAAATATGCCATTCTCCCTCCATAAGAAGCCTGAAAGAGGATGACCCCTGACCCGGAACTACTAAAGGAGTCCATCTTGTCTGAATGCACAGAGCGGGGTGAGAGAGAGGTCAAACACATCTTATTAACATGGCCATAAGAAGAAGCCATTAGCATCTGCCTGGGGGACATCTGTCTGCTCTGGGAGACAGAGTGATGACAACACCCAGAATGCCATGGGAGGGGAGAGAGGAAATACAACATAGGGCTGTCGAGAACAGAAATCTGGGTGGGTCTGAAATGCAACTGAATGCTGCAGTGAACCAAGTGTCCAGTGTAGCTCTCTTTTGTGGAGGGCATTGAGTGTGGAACATTGCAGATTTTTTTTTAGCTCTTCATGTCCACTGAACAAGAAATCTCCATCTTGCAAACACATATATCCTAATGATATGTGCATGTTATCTTGTGAATTAGGCTTGTACTAACTCTTTAAAAGAACAGAGGATATGTTGCTCTGCGGTAAAAATGCATTATCACTGGGTTAGTGCCACGTTTTTTTTGTCATTTGCATATATTTGTTTGATGTCAGTGATTATTTATAATTGATTAATTAATTAACCAATTAATAAATCCTTTATGACAGGGCGACCACTGACAGTGCCCAGCAGTATCCACCAAGAGGACAATAGAAAGTATCAACCGCAAAAGCAAATGATTCAACATCGCATTATCTGTTAATTAAATAGCCGATAATATCAACATCAGTGTGTTGGGACGGGTTTATTTGGCAGACGTAGCCTACGCTTGGAATGTCACGAAAAATGCTCCGGCTATAATTGAACCAATCTTGGCTGCGTTCGTAAAATTCGCACAGGAAACTGATCGGCACTCGTGGAATGCCTCTTGTCCAATCAAATGACACGGTCCCCTTTATGACGTTGAGACCAGTGTGCGCTCCGGCGCTCTTAGAGCGAGTTTACGAACGCAGCCCTTGGCAGGCCCTGTCGGTCCACGGCGCTCAGGTTTTCTCAGGGAGTGCTCGTCTCCGCGGGCAGCAGCCATGTTTCTACTCGGGGCATCTCAGCTGATCTGCGGCCTGCAGAGAACAGTCGCATGGCTTTACGGCAAATAAGCTCCATGGCAATAAGACCCCCCAAACAACGAACAGTGGGGGGCTTTCCACCCACATAGGTTGTTGTTGCATTGCGCAGAGGATGAGGATATAGTTTCCATGTGAGACTCATGATCGCTCGAATCACCCATTCGCCAATAATCACCGGAGGAAATTACCTTTGTGTGTGTGTGTGTGTGTGTGTGTGTGTGTGTGTGTGTGTGTGTGTGTGTGTGTGTGTGTGTGTGTGTGTGTGTGTGTGTGTGTGTGTGTGTGTGTGTGTGTGTGTGTGTCAGTGTGCGCGCGCGGCCGCTTGTGTGTGTGTTGTCTGCGAGAGAGGGAAAGTGCTCGTCGGCGCGTGCGTGTGTGTGACAGAGACACGAGAGGTGGGCTGTTCAGCCTCCCCGCTGTGATCATCTAGCCCACTGGGAGATTCAGAAAGCCTATTTGATGTATGGAATTAAAGCGATATCCTATCAAATTCAAACATCCGTCTCATTATTATTTCCTTCACTATTTTCTAAAGTTCACATAATTATAGCCATGGAAAAAATGACACAATTGGCTTCTCTGAATAAATGGACAATCATCTACAATAGGGCCTATATACTGTGACCATGTAACGACCCAACCCCCCTTTAAATATGTCTCCCTTTATTCTTAATAAGCCCATGCTCCCACACAGTGCTAGTATGGGTCATGAACAAACTGTCTGGCAATAATTAATTTGGAATCGATTCTGAACTTGAGTTCACAGCCAAAACAGCAGAAGGCTGGACCCTTTTGTCAACGATCACATCATCATGTGTGGTGGGCTTATAGCATGACACATCCCAGGTCAGCCCCCTCATCCGTTAACTAGGCCTATACAGTAGCCTTATAATGACCTGGGGGTTACAGTACAGGGAAAACACAACCAAAACATCAGCTTACAATGACTGAATAATATAATAATAATGTGTTAAGATGTCAGCATGGGGATTATTGCGTGTCACGAACTTCACACAATCCCCGTCCGACTGTCTGATGCGCACAACGGGGACACAATGAACAGGTGCCAGACAGGGAACCAGGGCAGCCCTGTCTGTGTGGAACGGTAACAATGTAACTGTAAACCCTTTGTGGTCCTAGAATGGGACATTAGGCTACTGTAATCAATTAGTCAATTAGGGCTGGGCAACATTGTGTGTCAATAATAATAATAATAATAATAATAATAATAATAGCAACAGCCAGACTGCAACACACACAGGGAACGGAAAAGGCATATTCATGGTGGCTCAGACAGTCACTCACCCAAAATCCTGGTCCATGGATTTGAAGAAGAATTTGTAGCTATTGACCGGGCGATTATTGAGGACATTTTTAAAATCCGCTAATGTGACCTTCTCAGGAGAAACGGACAACTTCACCAGATAAGGAGTCTCTTCCTCGTCGATGTGATAGATTATTTTCGTCTCCGCCATGAGAGTGGTGAGGGTAGGACAGTCATTGACACAGGAAAGGAACAAGGGGTTGTCAAGCGCAATAATAATAAATATGGTTGGGAGCTGATCTAAACTAAATAACGACGCAGGTCTACCGTGACAGCATGAATAAATAGAGCTAGACCTCACGCTGGGAAATAAATCACATTGTCTTTGATCAAAATGAGCCGAAATCGAGACATAATCGAGTTGTAAGTCACTGTATTCCCAGCCTTCAGTGTGTGTCTCAGTACGGTGGCTCTCTCGGCACTAAAACAGGAAGGGACGGTCCACATCCTTGCGATATTGAGTTTGGAATATTTGTATTTTTTTTTCTTTTTCCTGTAATTCGTAGGAGAGTGCTGTCATCTAGTGGTGTGTTATGGCTAGGTTTAGTGGCTGCGTTCGTAAAATTTGCTCTGAGGGCGCCGGAGCGCACGCTGCGTTCGACGTCATAAAGAGACCGAGTCATTTGATTGGACAAGAGGCACTCCGTGAGTGCTGATCGGATTTCCAGAGCGTGTTTACGAACGCAGCCATAGTGTCCCGTATACAGCACTCAGCCCCTCCGAGGCATAAAGGCAAGAGGAGATCGGAAGACAATCTTGCTAAGTGGATGCTGCTTTTACCGTTTTTTCCCCCCTCTCTTTTAGACTTTACGACGAAAACATCTGCGACAGAGTACCACCATTAGTGACCAAAACCAAGAGTCACATAGATAGGTCTGATAGGCTACAATTATCGCTCCGGTATATTACACATAAATAATATAAATATAATACACAGTCAGTAATAATGTTGTTACAATAACTGTTGGCAATAATGATGATTGATAGGCTATCTGTTATTAAAAATGTTATGGTGATATGCATGACGATACTGTATAGCATAATTATTAGCCTCGTCTATATCAGTGATATTAATAACAATAGTAATAGTACTAGTAATCATCATCATCATCATAATAATAATAATAATAATAATAATAATAATGAGAAGAAGAAGAAGAAAAAGAAGAAAAAGAAGAAGAATCGTTATTATAATAACACACATTTTATTACAATTGTATTTATTTATTACATTAAATTACAATGAACAGTAATAAATATGATGATGATGGGCATTATGATTATTTTAATTACCATCATCATCGTTATTATTGTTGTATTACCATTGCAAGTATTGTCAACATCACCACCATCATCACCTTCACACGGTAGGCTTATATTGTCTACTGTCTACCTTTTAGTGATCACATATTTGCATTTTTGACAGTAGGTGGTAGTCTTGTGCAGCCCCAGATCCACCCCCAGCCAGAATGAGTGGTGAGGTTCCTACCTCATTTGACCCTCAGGAACAGATTCTCTGTAGGCCACTCCTGCTTCTCTGTCCGAGACAGGAAGATTACACTTCATCACGTATTCTCAAGACCTATCATCTCCTTGTTCCTTCAGCAACAACGAATCTACCCTACCATATAATAGGGTAACACTACTAATTTATAGTAGATAATAAAACATTTTCCTGCAATGCGGTTTCTTGAAGAAAGTCTCCTAATCATTTTCATTTCATCAATATACTGTGGTCACTCACTGCATATTAACATTTCTATAGATTCAGTATAGAATAGATGCATCTAAACCCCCCAAAATGCATTGTAATAAAACACAGACTGTCAAACCAGTATTGTATCAACCTTTATTGGAGGGAGAATAGAGTGGGTCAACATGCAACTATACCTAATAACTTGCGTGTGTGTAATGGACCAAAAAACTGTCTCAGGCCTGTGTCCAATTGTAAATGACTGAACCATGAACTACCAAATTCTATATACACACAGAGGCTCCTGATATTCACCAGAACATTAGCTTGACAGGTACATTACACAAAGATGACATACACATCCCTACAACAGACACATCCCTAGAACATTATAGTGCATTCCCAAACACACATACATCTGGAAGAATTGAACAGTTCAAGGCTTGATTTTCCTGAGTTGTAGTAGACTTTATTTGCGATTATCCATGTGTATATATCATGAAAGAAATTAAACACGGATATGTTTACGAATGTTAAAAGGGCGAATTACAGCAATGTTTTTGTGCAAAATAAAAAATGAGCAAATACACACACTCATTGAGTTGTGAGCTTGCCGAGCTCAGAATTCATAAACATAACATACAGTTTTACCTCAGTACTTTAAGACATCAGAACGGGCGTCCGGATCAGGGGAGGCTGGTGGAGGTAGACATTGGGAGGACGGGGGATCATTGTAATGCATGGAATAGAATGAGGAATGGTATCAAACACGTGTTAACCATTCTTCATTCCCATTCCCGCCCTCCAATGTCTACCTCCACTAGCCTCCCCTGAATCTGACAACCATTCAAACTAATAAGCCATACAGTGATAGAAAGCTGTGTACAGTATTACATACTTACATACAAAGGTACGAGAAAGAATGGCAGGTACACCGGCTATATCTTGTGATTCTGATATACTATTATCCAAAACAGTTATCTTTGTAGTACAATACTCAATCTAAGAAATGAGAAATGAGTTTAGTCATGTTGAAATAACAGCAGATCAGAATACAGACTTAACATGGGTATCAAAACAGAAATAAAAAAAACACATTAAAATGGTGATATAAACGTTTGTCAAGAGAGTGTCTTTAAACAGAGAGAACACTCCTCCAGTCCTATTCAACTTTTCCTTGTGGGTTCTCAATATTCCTCTCCTCCACTTCCTCTTCCTGTGTCTGCCCTGGACCTGCCAGCGGCGTCTTCTCTGTCCCGCCGCCCCCCTGCCTCACATCCACAACTTACCATCCATGTCTAGAGAGAGAGAGAGAGAGGGAGGGAGGGAGGGAGAGGGAGGGAGGGAGGGAGAGGGAGGGAGGGAGAGGGAGAGAGAGAGAGGGGGGGAGAGAGAGAGAGAGGGAGGGAGAGAGAGACAGAGAGACAGAGACAGAGGGAGGGAGAGAGAGAGAGGGAGGGAGAGAGAGAGAGGGAGGGAGAGACAGAGAGACAGAGACAGAGGGAGGGAGAGAGAGAGAGGGAGAGAGAGAGAGAGAGGGAGGGAGAGACAGAGAGACAGAGAGAGAGACAGAGAGAGAGGGGGTGGGAGAGAGAGAGAGAGAGGAAGAGAGAGACAGAGAGAGAGAGAGGGAGAGAGAGAGACAAAGAGAGAGAGGGAGAGAGAGAGACAGAGAAAGAGAGAGAGAGACAGAGAGAGAGAGACAGAGAGAGAGAGACAGAGAGAGAGAGACACAGAGAGAAACAGAGGGAGAGAGGGAGAGGAAGAGAGCGGCTTTATTGCCAAATATATTTGCACATACAAGACATTGCCTTGGTGTGGTTGGTGCATAAGACAATACGTCTATATATATTTGGGACACACTTCTCATTAAGTTGCCCCAATGCAGTAATAAAAAATCACTGTTTTAGTAACAACGTACTGTTAACGTTGTGTTAACAACTGTTATTACATAGTTACTTTAGTACATACTTTGCAAAATTGCATAGAAATAGAGTTGAGCACTCTTAGTTATTGCAACAGCTACTCTCCTCTATGCAAGCCTCTAATACAATGTTGTCACTGATTACAGTACTACTACACAAGTATAGGGCCAAACAGTGGAGGCTGGTGGAGGCTGTAATCGGAGGCTGGACAACAATTACAACTTAAAGTAACTCAGAATCAGAATCAAGTTTACTGTTACATTACATTACATTGCCATTATACAATCATAATAATAAGACAAGAGACAATTGAGCAATATAATAATACAAATAACAGAAATAACACGAGTATTGCACCGAGGTAGTGCTATGTAGGCTAACTGTTTGCAGCTGTTGTGCTATGTAGGTGAACTTCCTGTCAGATGCTAACCTGCTGTACACTCACCTTTGTGGTTGCAGTCTTTGGACAAATCGGCTCTCTCCTTGAATAGATTGTTTTTGTACTCTACGGATGAAAGGTTGGAAGGCTGTGAGTTATTACATTTTGGACATTTGGTCATGATTTATGAGTCACCTGCAGCTATGGCTATAATAGATGCAGCGTGTCGTCTCCCTGTTTAAACTCTCTGGCCTGTGTGAAGTCTGTTTGAAGCAGGACCAAGCAGGGCCAAGCACAGCGACGTGCTCCTGTACCTGAGTTCAGGTGCTCCTGGTTGCAGATCTTAAGCTCAGTGGTGTCCAGTGTGCAGCTGGCCACGGGTCCTCTGTTAAGAGGATAATAAGAGTGGGTGGTTACTGACTACTCACAGTTCAATTAGAGTTCAGAATATATATATATTTAAAAACTTTTTAACAAAAACTAAAAACAAACAAACAAAACAAAACTTCTTTTTTTTAGAAATACATAAATATAAACATATATATATACATATTAATATATTATTTAAATATTTATTCTAGCGTTATGAGTGCTAATGGCCCCTGGCCCTAGCATAGATTACTTTTTTGTAATGTAAATGTATATCCTATCTAAAAAATGAATCATGCATTATTGAATGTTACAATCATGAATAAAATAAAATAAAGTGTTCCATTCTCACCGTTCACACCTACGCATTTCATACTCCATCCCTGAATAAGATTCAACACGTTATTTACACATCAGACCAGGGGAGGCTGGTGGAGGTAGACATCGGAGGGCAGGCTCATTGTAAATGCATGGGATCATGTAATGAGGAATAGTATCAAAGATGTGTATTTGACACGATTCCTCGTTCCATTCCAGGCATCACAATGAGCCTGTCCTCCGATTTCTACCTCCACCAGCCTCCACTGATACACACTGTACACAGTAAATCAACCGATTAAAATATGAAATCGAGTGAGCAAGTACCACAAACTGGTATGTACATGTAAGTACATGCTAAGTCCATGTAAGTCCAGGTAAGTACAGGTATGTACATGTAAGTACATGCTAAGTCCAGGTAGGTCCAGGTAAGTCCAGGTAAGTAGGGTGCCTGAGCTAGATTACTCTTCCTGCTACGACTGGTGGATTGATGATTCACTTGCTTAGTCAAATGTATTGATTGTAAGTCGCTTTGGAATAACGCGTCTGCTAAATGCCAAAAATGTAAATGTGTAAAAAGTAAACTGTACCTCTCCTTCTCCGTCGCCTGGTGAGCACGATGACGGCGGTGACGATGAAGGCCAGCAGGAAGAAGGTGGCCAGTATGTAGCCCCACTGCTGCAGGAAGTGACCTCGGTGCTCCGGGAGGATGACGTTGACCACCCGCGGCATCTCCACCTCGTTAGTGCCTGGCGACAGAGGGCACACGATGATGACATCACTGGTCCCCACACACACACACATCCATCAGCACACACAGGCTGGGTGGGTGGTGTAAGCAGCACCACACAACATGCCCGCCGCAACCGTAACATGACCATAACGACTTGCTCTGTCATTTATTTCACTTTTTAACGTAACTTTTTTTTTTTAAGTAATTTTTTCTTAAGTGGGGCAGTCCCACTCATATTTTTCACTTTTATTGGACAGTTATAGTGAAGACAGACAGGAAAGTAAAGGGAAGAAGGGAGAGAGGGCATGTCAGCAGGGCATGTGGCGGATTCGAACCTATGCCGACATGGGCATAAGTGTACACTGTAGACCGCGGTGCTAGACCACTGGACCACCCCAGGCCACTGCTCCGTCATTTTTTCGATTGGAATGTTCAGATGACTGTCAGTGCATGCGTAAAAAAAACATGCCGGCATCGATAAGAGAATCGATCGCCTCGGAGGCAAATGATTCCGATGCATCCGATGAATCGGTTCTCGATTCCCATCCCTAAACATGATGCAAAACAATAATTCTATTCTATTCTAACTCTGGTTTCATTTACATTGTGCCCAATGGGAGTCTTATCCATGAAAGCCTTCCATCATCAAGTCATTATTATGTCATAACATGTCAAATAAATCAACTTAGTTTTTCTAACACAATGCATACACAGTTGACACAAATGATGACTATATTAGTTTTTTTATTTACAGTACGCTCAATGGAAGTCTTATCCGTGGAAAGCCTTATCATCACATCATTATATGTCATAACATGTCAAATAAATCAACTTAGTTTTTCTAACACAATGCATACGCACGATGCCCCTGGTGATTTAAGCTGCTTGTTTTCATTTCTTTCTAAGAGGCAGAGCGAGGGAGGGGGAGGGAGGGCGAGGGAGCGGGGGGCGAGGGAGGGGTGGGGAGGGGGTGCAGTTTCATGTCAAAACGCTTCTCGACCGTAATGAGTTCCAGACCTGATGTCATACAGCTGCTATTTTTTTTCTCCTTAACAGAAAAATACACATTAACCAAGGAAGAAGGGAGAGGGAGGAAAAGAAAGAGAGGAGACAGGGAGGAATTCGGTGGTGAGCCTGTCGCAATTCGTTTCCCAGTTATTTTTTCTCCTTCTTCTCTTAAACACAGAAGTCCACTTTTTTGCAGTCAGGCAAAAAACCCCAGACTCTCTTTATGTGCCTGATGTGCACCAGTCTATGAGACGTGTCTAAACACAACACACATCTGACTCAGCGGAGCTGGAATCAGATGAACTTTCCATGTGTTACAATGAAATCCGTCCTCCGATTTCTACCTCCACCAGCCTCCCCCCGATCTGCCTACACCCTCCTCACAGCCACGCTGGCTTAGCTGTACTGCATACCACACAACAAACACCACCATCAGACAAGTTTCGAACAACTAAAGGCAGAGTTGTGTGTGTCATTAAGTAAAACAGTAAAACACCAGACAGAGAGACTATAGTGAGAGGGTTGGATGTGCTGAATGACAAAGCCCTGTGATTAAAATGAGATTATGCGATTCGAATTGCTCTCGGTGTTTTTTCGGTAAATGTCAACTATTGACCTCACATTTGGAAGGTGTTCTCCTACTCCCACACGCCAGGGCCTGTTGAAACCTCGGCACGCCATAACAGCTACTCATACTTTCCAATCAGCAGAATAACAGCCAAAACACGAAAGCCTTCAATTAAGTTCTTCTAACCATTACGTTACTTTCACATAAAGTTCTTCGAGTTCTTCGCCAGTCGAGGACAAAACACGAATGATTACATTACCAGCAGGTGGAGACCAGATGGAGAACTGTTTTGGTATTGTGTTGTTGGAGACCTGCTTTAACCAAACCACTACATGTGTCTGGAATGTGACCTATATGACTAGTAACCTATATCGCTAGGCTAACCCAGATTCCATGCACCTCCAGGGACTATAGCTGTGGCTAATACGACTTTGGATCACATTGATCTACAGGGCCCAGTTCCAAAAACATTTACATCTGGGTCAGAAAGATCTAGATTCTTATTCGCCTTCTAGGAATCAGATCGAGCTGGCCGATTACCCCCTATAATACTCAAAAAACGGCTTAAATCAGATTAATTCGGATCTTGATTAAACATTTTGAAATACTGTGCCCAGGAATGTGTCTTTTTAATCTCGATCTCTGGCCCAGGTCCCTGGCCCGAACCGCAGGTGTGTCATTAGTAAGACGGCGGGGGAGGACAGATAGGCAGCTCCTCGATAAGGATAAGTACTCCGCAAGGATAGCTGTGCTGAGAGCAGATACCAATCCAACCTCGCAAATGGAACCCGGCATGACGGGACAAATTGAATTAACTTCAGGGTTAATGTAGCTCTCAGGTGGCGACAGTTGCTGATTATCACCTGTCTGCCGTTGGACGTAGTTAATATGCATGAAACCGTCATGTCACGTCCAAGGTCGCCGTCTCTGGAGAACAATTAGCGGAGCGGCCTCAGTACGGAGACAGCCTCAGCTGTTGTCTCTCTCCATTTCCTTGACAGATCAAACAAGATACATACACATCTTAACCCCTGTCTGACACGTGCCGTGCGGGGGTTACAGAGTTTTTTTTTAATGCGGTTGGAGATGATTCATTTGCAAGTCGATGAGCTGACAGAAAGAAACGACGTCTTAATCGTCTACCAGAGGACCACATTTCTTCGATCCTGTTCTATACGTTTTGAATTACGCATTCGGGCTTTTTCTTCAGGGCACAACAACATCTGAGTTCTATTTACAGTGGGTTTGCCATAAATGCTAAAAATGAAAGAAAAAATGTAATGCCTGTTAGTTAATTCAATTATAGATGATTGGAAAGGTCTGTAGGCATACAGAGTGTACATACTTGGCTGGATCTAACAAAGCAATAGCAAATGGGTTTTTAACCCGGGGGAGGCTGATGGAGGTAGACATCGGAGGACAGGCTCATTGTAATGCATGGAATGGAATGAGGAAATGGTATCAACGATGTGTGGTGTTGATACCATCCACCCTCTTCCTCAGCCGGCTTCTGGTTTCAACTGAATTCCAAGTAAAAGATAAAAACCAAAAAGGAACTGAGAAAGAATGCAATACTTTCGCAAAGCTATTAAATGAATGGGCCACACATTTTTCAAGGGAGATGGAGGATACCAATCTAACACATCCCTCCCCCCACCCAACTGTTTTCTTTCATGTCACGGCCGGCCCAGATGCTCAACAGATGTAGCACACTTCCTCTGACTGCTGCCCGATAAACAAGCCCCGACCAGAGAGAGAGAGACGGACACAGGCGAGAGGAGACGAGACGACCAGAGATGGAAAGACGGTAGGGAGATATCCTGAACAGTAGATATAAACAGTAGATAAAGTAGATCACAGTCTGGACTGAAACGAGGGAAGAAAACAACAGGACAACAGGAGGAGAAAATTAAATTGCCTCAAATAAAATAAAAAAGCCGAATCATGCTCTGTCCTTCCTTCCCCTTTCCGAAAAGTCTGGCTTTATTTGCTACTCAGTCTGCAGAGTTAAAATGGCTCCCTCTTGGAAAACTGAACCATTGCTCAACTGGGGGAAAATGAAAACCATTTTCCAGAGAAAATGAGACCACTTCCGTTCTGGCCAATTAGCGGCCATTCACCGAGACTCTTAAGACTGCCAGACCAAACAGTCACGATTCCTCAAAGCCCTTCTGTTTTCCCCACACCTCGACACACTTGCACACAGCTCTCTCCATCTGTCTCCGTCTCTTTGTTTAGCCACGGATCAACACTATTTCTTTCTTTCTTTCCCTAAGTCTTTCTTTATCTAAATTTGTTTTGTTCCTCCCTCGGTTCACCCATTCCCTCATCCCAGCTTTCCCTCCTCCTTTCTCTTCCTCCCTTCTCATAGAGGACAGCAGGAAGGTTTGAGGGAAGCTCTGGCACAACAAAGCACTGACTTAACTGACCAAATACGCCTATAAATACGACCCTTAAAATATAACCCATGAGAATAGTGTTCTCACACACGCACTCCGACTCAGAGACACTCACAATAAGATTAGACACGGTTTGCAATGCAAACTCAGGGAAGACGTGGAAAAGACATTAAGAAAGAAAAAAATAAATAGATTTATAAGATGAAGAAGATTTATAACATCACATAAAAAGAGAAAAACAAATAATTTCCAAAAATATTTCCACTCATTCTAGGAAATAAATCCTGAAAGCCAACGACTATTCAGAGGAGGCTCTTACTTGGGTCGTCGTGTTTGGGGGGAAGAGGTCGGGGGGGTGCGGTGAGGACCGGGGTGTGGACGACAGGGATGAGGACGGGCGTGTGGACGACCACCGGGATGAGGACCGGGGGGAGGACGACCGGGGGCAGCGGGGGCCCCACCACCAGCCTGAAGATGCGTCTCTCGTGCATGCCGCAGTAGTGGTGGTGCAGGTGGCAGGAGTACAGGCCTTTGTCCACCGGCTGCAGGTTGTGGATGGTCAGAGAGAAGTCCCCCACGGAGAAGGCGTCCTCCGCCACGCTGACCTTGTCGAGGGGTAACCGCGGCCCGTACTGCCGGCGCTCCCCGGAGGCGTAGAGGTCCACCAGGCGGTCGGCGGCGTCGGGGCGCACGCCGGGGGGCTGCCAGTCCCAGTGGGCCACCTGCTGCTGGTCCTCCTGGAGCCCCTCCCTCCACAGGGGCCGGCGGTTCACGCACGGCAACAGCACGGTGGTCCCTAGCAACACCACGAACACATGCTTCTCTCCGTCCCAGAAACGCTTCTCCTTGCGGGCTGAGAGAGGAAGAGGAAGAGGTTGATGATGATGGAATAGCGTTATGACACCGTTTGATTGTGATAATTGATTGATTGTGTTAATATACTGAAAAATGGATGCACTTAACTGCAATGTATGTCGCTTTGGATAAAAGCGTCAGCTAGATTGATTGATTGTGATAATGTACTGAAAAATGGACGCACTTAACTGCAATGTATGTCGCTTTGGATGAAAGCGTCAGATAATTGGCATATATTATATTGAAAGACTACTCAAAAGAGCTCATCTACTTAAAATACCCACTATTACGTTTTTTTGAGCAGAATGTATGCATGGTGTTTCATACATTAATTTACTGTATTACTGTGACATTGTTATATAATGATGCAGAGACCGGTGGAGGTAGACATCGGAGGACAGACCCATTGTGACGCAGGGAATGGAATGAGAAATTCCACAATGAGCCCGTCCTCCGAATTCTGCCTTCACCAGCCTCCCATGGCAGAGACTGACCAGATGGGCTTACCTGACTTGGTGGTGTTGAGCTGTACTTTGATGGACTGGTGGATCTGACAGTAGTGATGGTGCAGGTTACAGGAATACACTCCTTTGTCGGCCGCCGTCACATCTGGAAGACATTGAGATATTTTCATGAATGAATGTTATATGTTATATCTGTGACGGCAGCTGGCGAAAGGGGGAACAAAATGTTCAACCGACCAAATGTTGACCAGACTTTTATTCAGAAAAATGAAACTACATTTCAGCGTTGTGGATCAATTAATGACACACTCGCTAGTCGAGCCAAAACATTGCAATGCCATGGATCTGGTGAGTAATAGTAGTAGTAGGTAGTAGTGGGGATTACTCACCGATTACTCACCGAATCCATTGCAATTGCAATGTTGTGGCTTGACTAGCGAGTGTGTCATCGATTTTCAACAACGTTGACATTTATTTACATTTTCTGAATAAAAGTCTGAACATTTTGATTGTTTTGATTGGCGACTTGTTCCTGATTTCACCAGCTGCTGTCACACACATATATATATACAACATGCAACCGATAACATGAGAACCTAGAACACAGAGTTAACGAAAGGGGAACAATTAACGCTGCAATGTCCAGGGGGGGAGGGGGGTGGCAGGGGAGATTAGGAGAGATGGTTAGGGGTAGGGGAGGTTGTGTGTGGTTGAGTCTCTGAGTGGTTGAGGGAGAGAGTTCCAGGAAGAGAGGGAGAGAGGGATGTCTCACTCTTGATGGTGAGGGAGAGTTCCAGGAAGAGGGGGAGAGAGTTCCAGGAAGAGCGGGAGAGAGTTCCAGGGAGAGAGGGAGAGAGTTCCAGGGAGAGAGGGAGAGAGTTCCAGGGAGAGAGGGAGAGAGTTCCAGGGCGAGAGTTCCAGGGAAAGAGGTCCAGGGAGAGAGGGAGAGAGTTCCAGGGAGAGAGCTCCAGGGAGAGAGGGAGAGAGTTCCAGGGAGAGAGGGAGAGAGGGAGAGAGTTCCAGGAAGAGAGGGAGAGAGTTCCAGGGAGAGAGGGAGAGAGGTCCAGGGAGAGAGGGAGAGAGTTCCAGGGAGAGAGGTCCAGGGAGAGAGGGAGAGAGGTCCAGGGAGAGAGGGAGAGAGGTCCAGGGAGAGAGGGAGAGAGCTCCAGGGAGAGAGCTCCAGGGAGAGAGGGAGAGAGTTCCAGGGAGAGAGGGAGAGAGCTCCAGGGAGAGAGGGACGTAAGTCTCACTCTTGATGGTGAGGGAGAAGTTCCCGTTGCTGAAGGCGGCGCTGGGGATGGTGGTGCGGCCCTTGTTGAAGCCGTTGTAGACCCGCTCCTTGGCGCTGGGGGACATGTCCAGGATGCGCTCCACAGAGTACTCCGGGCTGCTGCGGACCAGGTCCCAGTGGACCACCCTCTGCCGGTCCTTCAGGCGGTCGCTGGTCCAGACCATGCGGGGGTTGTGGCAGGGCAGGACGGCCTGGGTGCCCGCTGGGAGGGTGATGTTCCTGGCCTCCACCACCACCCCCAGACTGGTGCTGATCTGGCCCCATGCTGATGGAACACACACACACACATATAAACACACACACACAGACATATAAACACACACATGCACGCACACACATATATATACACACGCACGCACACACATATATACACACGCACGCACACGCATACACACACATACACACACACATTATACACACACGCACGCACGCACACACCCACACATATACGTACACACACACACACATATATATACACACACCCACGCACGCATGCACACGCACACACACACACACACAAATGTGAAGTAAGCAGAAAATCAGTAACACATTCAGCTGCATGCTGATGGAAAACAGGTTCACACGGACATCAGCCTCAAACAAACATGCCCACCAGGACATGCATAATGCATGAATCATCTCTCTCTAGCGTAGAGGATGGAGAGCAGGACAGAAGGAGATGGTAAGCAGGGAGCTACAGAGGAGAAGATTCGTGATAAACTGTGAATGATGACTTACCACTGGGCAGGAGGAGAACAGCAGAGACTGAAAAACAAACAACCAGGCAGTCAGAGTCCTGTCCAGACTCATCATATCTCAACACAAACTGTCATTACAGCACATAATACAGTATGTATTGTGTAGACAGTAATGAATACAGTGTACAGTAACTAGTACAGTATGTATCAGGGTTAAGGCGATTTCCTATTCAGGATGTGTTTTGAAACTCCAATTCAATTCCAAATTCCCCAATTGGCAGTAGAATGTAAAGAACACAAACAGTTGAGTTACTGACTATTGGAACACAAAGTACACCCAGATAAAAAAAGAAAAAAGAAAAGAAAACGAATGCCTTTTTTTCCCATGTACTGAATTGGAATTCAATTCACTTGAATGATGAATTGATTGATGCAATTGAATTGGAATCCTTGTCAACGCTTGTATGTCGCCCATGTGTATCCCTGTGTACTGAATGTTCCTGTTTATTCATTTAACCACAAATATGTTGTCTTCGTTTAAAAACATCAAGTAAATAGCAGGAAAACAACTATGGGTAGACCCCAACTCTTTAGTCTAGCCAGATTGAGGTTGACCAGAGCTGAACCCGGTCGGTGGTCGTTGTGTTACTGTGATTAACCTTCTCCTGCGGTGGGGAGAGCTCCCTGATATCACAGCTGTGTCTCTGAGGACAGGGTGGAGGGGGCGAGAGAAAAAGAGGAAAACAGACAAAAACAAGGACAGGGCAAAAGGGAGGGAGGGAGGGAGGGAGAGAGAGAGATGGTGGAGGAATGAACATAACAGGGACAGGTCCATAAAGGAAGGAATATATAAAAACGATGGTTTGTTTTCATTCGGTTTTAAGTGAGTGAAATTCACAAGATGTTTAAATCCCTTTGCGTTTGTACAAATAGAATATGAGAGTTTCCCCTCAGGGGATAGGGATTTTAATATAGCCAGTCAGCTATTTCTAACCCAGATTTTTCTCTAAGCGCTAAGCGCTATTACATCTGCTGTTTACCTAAGGGCCAGCAGAGATGCATGCAAGCCCAGCACAGAGGCTCTATTCATCGCCCCACTAACCTCTGTCAAGGCTAGTGTCCCGGGGGGGGGGGGGGGGGGCCAGCCCTCACCAGTCAAAGTGCCCACTGTCAGACTCCACTGTCAGCACCACGGTCCGATACTTCTATTTATTAATTCTTTCAAATGTTTTGGCATTTAGCAGACGCCTTTATCCAAAGCGACTTAGAACAACTACATTTGTCTAAGTAAGTGAATCATGTATCCATCAGTCATCACAAGAAAAAGTAATCTATGCTAGGGTCAGGGGTCTCCTAAAGGGTCTGAGTATGATGTACGCAGGGGTAACAGACAGTAAGGTTTTCATAGACAGTCAACACCAGGTGTGTCGGTCATCATGTACTGTAAATCCATGACCCTTTCCACTGCTTTCATGTCACAACTTCTATGGACTCCCACATTTATACACTGCAGAACTCACCTTCTTTGTGGGGGCAGTTGTGGGGCAGTCCCACTCTTTTTTTTTATAGATACAGTAGAGATTTAGACAGGAAGGATGGGTGAGAGAGAGAGGAGGGATGACATGCAGGATATGTCCCCGGCCGGAATCGAACCGGGGACCCTGCGGTTACATGGTCAACGCTTAACCCGCTACGCCACCTAAGCGCCCCCAGAACTCACTTTCTAATTGATTAATTTCTTGCCTCTGGAGATGTTTTGAAACGAGGCACGCTTCCTTTCAAATCATCTCGGGGGGGGGGGGCTTTTTTCAGGCATCAAATAATTAAAGCTACTTCATATTAAATCAATAGAGTCATCTCATCGTTAACTTGGTGTAACGGTTTACAAGTGGCAGGGCCCCTAAAGAGACATCTATGATCAATTCTGTCGGGCCACAATTATCCACTGAGTGTGCAGTCACGCTTGAATACGAGAGCTGACTGGAAACTTGTGGTGGGAGCTGCAGTGAGGGGGATCAACTCTGAGGCAGTGAGGGGTATAAACTCTGAGGGAGATAGATAAACAAACTGTCCCACACCCTGTCATTTTCTTCTTAGTCTCTCTTGCAGACATGGTGGCTGACGCACAAGGTTAAATTAACACCTAAGACTTAACGAGCCGTTACTGAGTTACTGTGCTCAATGACAGCTATTTTCCCCAATTACAAAATCGCACCAAATCCCTACTGTCACTTGTATCCACCACCGTCATTTAATACTGAATTTATTAAAAGGTAAACACATCAAGTGTTAACGAGCTAAAATGGTGCATGTAACACATTTTGAAGTTGAACATAAATATTGACATATTAAAATGTGTACATTTTGTTGTTTGTGTGCGCAATAGCTATTTCTGCGCGTGGTGATGTCACTGTGAAGTTTGGTCAGCTCAGAACTCTCGAACGGCAGAGATTTGGTCAACACAGCAAACTCTGTAGATTCAGGCAAACACACAAGGGGCAATTCAGAGACATCTTTGCTCAAGAGGCACATCCTGTCTAGGAAGCAAAACTCTGTTGACACTCCATGTTGCTGAAATCAGCCTCGTTCCAAATCTCCACCCAGGTCTGAAGTCCTACCTGGCAGGTACCGGGGTGTGATTTTCCTGCCCTCTCCTGTCAGCACACGTTGCCTCTAGGGCACTGGCGGACTCGAAGGAGGGGGCAGGGGGGGTGACCGCCCCTCCCGGTGCCCCCACGGTTGAAAAAAAAACAAAAGTGCCCTTTTGAGTGGCAAAAATGCCCTTTTGATTGGCGAAAATGAGAGGATGTGCCCTATTGGCTGCCCTTCCAATGGTCTAAACTTGACCATGTGCCCCCACCGTTGAAAAACGTCGCACTTAAGTGCCCTTTTGAGTGGCAGAATTAGAGGATGTGCCCTATTGGCTGCCTTTCCAATGGTCTAAACTTGACCATGTGCACTGATGGGGTCCCATGTTGTGCAGTAGGTGCCCTTTTGTTCTTTTCGCCCCCCCCTGCCGTTCAAACAGCCTGAGTCCGCCTCTGCTCTAGGGCCTGGCTGCTGCAGCTACAGGTCATACTGTACCCCCAGTATTTGGTGAAATAATGTATTTATCGATTTTAATATTTGTTCATTTTCAGCTCAGTAAAGATTAAGAATCCCCATATCACATGCAACAAAACCTGTACATTCTCCATGAATGTATATTACATGATCAATTGCCTTCACCAGTTAACCCTCTCCCCCTCCCCTGTCCCATGTGTCCCCAGCACTACCTTAATAGGCTAGGTGCACGATCTCACTACTTCCTGAAAGGCAACTGGTATGAACATATCCTGTCTCACTCTATTGGTTTAATTGATTAATCAGCTGTGCACTGTGTGTTCCAACGGTTTACCGCACAGCTGATTAATCAATTAAACCAATCGAGTGAGACAGGATATGTTCATACCAGTTGCCTTTCAGGAAGTAGTGAGATCGTGCACCTAGCCTATTAGGCCCAGCTATACTTTCTTTTATTTATTCTTTGTTTCTTTTTATTATTACTACTCAATCTTTTCAGTTTGTAAATCGTCTTTGAGTGTCTAGAAATGCTCTATGTATTATTATTATTGTTATTATTATTATTATTATTATTATTATTATTATTATAACCATAAAAGGTGGCCGGTTGTGGCCAAAGCCATCACAAACACATAGAGCCCTCCATGGTTTCCTCCTGGCCCATAACTAGTACAGCCCACTAATGGTGAAATTCTCGTTACTGACACACATAATGACAGACTGCTGGGATTGTGCTGACTCTCCCACCCTGACCGCGTTTAACTCAAAACACATTGGGCCAATGCCATAAACACAGCAAGCACAATCCCACCACTTTCTTGGGGTCTATGCCAATATATGTCTGTAACATATATGATGAATATATGTTATTTAATTGATTATTAATTATTTAGTTATATTAGGTTATGTTGTTCTGTTGTTCTTGTTATATCACTGTTCAGTGTATAAGCTGTTGTGTATTCTGTCGTGTTTTACACGTGTTATCTGGACCCCCAGGAGTAGCGGCCAACAGGGATCCTAATAATAAACAAACACACCAGTAACTGAGACAGATATGCTGCTCGTCGTGGTTTCTGCTGCTCTTCATAAATAACGGCCCCAATAAGCCATGTCATCACTGATAAATATCATCCTTGTATTACATGATGTCCATCTATTCTACGATCCATCACTCAGACGACGCTGTAAGTAGGTCAAATGGTTATTGACCTAAATTGGTTGTCATCGTGTTACCATACCAATGAGTAATACTCATCAATCGTGCTTTACTACTAGTGAAAGCATTATGTGGGTTCCCTTTGTTCTTTTCACACGGCAAAAGATCAAGATTAATTGCCCCAAGGGCAATAACACAAACCACAACACAATAATCTGATAGTAGGGTATGTAGTGAATATAAATCAATAACAATATTTTGTACTCTGAAATACTATATCATCGATATTTAATTAAATCAAACTAAATCGTTTCTTTACTGAATTATTGCAGAGCAAACAGTCAGGATTCTCAGTTTTTGTAGTTAGCAAAAAGTTGTTCAAACTTACTATGAAATAGCAGAAACATGTCTTTCAGTCTCCCTTTCACAACTCGGACTCCAAGGATGGGACAAGGCAGGTTTAGCTGCAGCACCTGGACGAGCACATCAGTGGATAAAAGAAAAGTTCTACCTGAAAGTTCTTCAAGTACCAACAAGCAACAACAGAACTGGAGAATTCTCCCGAGTCCACCAGACCCTCTGCACGCCCCGCCTCCGCGAGCCTCTGGAACCCAGTGTAACCCTACACCCCCGGTCTGGCACCACCGGGACACCGGGGTTCAAACACACGGAGGCGACGACCGACGTAGCATCATCTGTACATTGGCATGGCATCTTTGGAAAAATGGACCACATTTGACCAACTATAACGTCATAGGTTTACATAACATTTTTACATAACAAAAGCGTCTAATTGCATGTCTGCAAGGCTCCACCGCATTCAGCGAGAACGAAATAACCAATTCAAGAGATGTGACTGCGGCGTATGAGGTCCTAAGCTAAGAAATGCCTAAGACACACAAAACATAAAAAAGTAGAATAGAATAAATTGATTACTTTATAAAATAAAATACCGGTAAATAAAAAAAGATGTTCCATGAAATACCAAACACGTAAATGAGACTTCCAAGTTCACAATGTCAATGAAAGCCTTATTACATAGGGGTTGTGTAATACTGCCATCCATTGAACAAACAATGATAGTGCACAATAATTACTAATGAAAACAGCTACGCTTATGCTCAGAATACATCAATAATGGGCCATCATGGGGTAATAATGGAACCCAATACATCAATCAATAGGGACAATGACTGGGTGGTGAAACAGATCTTTATTGTTTCAGCAGCTATACAGGAGACGTAAGTACATCTGGAAAATGTCCATTTCACTGACGTCTGTTTCACGTCGAGGTCAGGAGGCTGTTGTTGTGTTTGATGAGAAGCGTTCCAGTCACGTATGAGGCAGTGGGTCAACTCGGTGTCAACATTTGTGCCAAAAGCTTTGACCCTGGTGTCTGTACTCTCTCTTCAGTCTCGTTTATTTCCGTATTGT
Organism: Nansenia antarctica; assembly: GCF_963989245.1. Taxonomy (NCBI): domain Eukaryota; kingdom Metazoa; phylum Chordata; class Actinopteri; order Argentiniformes; family Microstomatidae; genus Nansenia; species Nansenia antarctica. The sequence goes on from NC_137676.1 coordinate 5,699,366, forward strand.
TTGATGAAGATCTTAGGTGCGGTCCATCCCTCAGGGGCTTTCTTCAGTCCAGCTCGCATCCAGATCCTCTGTAGGTCCTTCTCAAAACGCTTCTGCAAGGACAAGACGCCCAGACATCAGAACACTAGACAGATGCCCAGACATTAGAACACTTAATTGGCAGAGAATGGTCAGCTGAGCCCAGTAATAGTGCTGTTGAATAATGAATATGTATATATTTTTTTCTTTTAACCCTAACCTCCTATTTTACTAAATCAGGTTTATAGTCAATTGCCTTCTGTTGCACTTCTTCGTCAGTTAATATAGAATATGCAGTTTAAGGTAAAAAAAATAAATGTAAAAAAGTATTTTAGTGACATTAATGTTTTCCATTAGGAAAATGATTAGTTAGTACATTTACATTTACATTTTTGGCATTTAGCAGACGCCTTTATCCAAAGCGACTTACAACTAATAATAATAATAATAACTTTTATTTATTTGTATAGCACTTTTCCTGCAAACTAATACATTTCACTAAGTAAGTGAATGATCTATCTACCCACCAGTCATAGCAGGAAAAAGTAGGCTAATCTACGCTAAAGCCAGGGAACAAGCATAGATGAGCAGGGGGGTGCTGAGTAAACACTTACCTGCTTCCTCTTCCTCCGGCCGTCCAACACCCTCCTCCTCAGGAACTTTGTACGTTTCAGCAGCTTCTTGTATTTGTGCCTGTTCATCTTCCGCCGCCTGATCTCCAGAACGTTCTTACAGCTGACGGGTGTCGTCGACCCGCCTTCACCGTCCTCCTCCAGAAGAGGGTCTGTGAGAGGCGGCAACACCTTGGCCTCCCCGACCATGTCGCCTATCTCCAGGGGCTGAGGATGCTCCAGCAGGGGTGGGAGCGCGTACCGCAAGGAGAGCCAGCTCTCCAGGGGAGTCACCGACATTTTACGAGGCACGAGGGCCTCTTCGAGTTCTGGTTCGAGTTGGACCCATCGAGGAGGACTCGTGTTATCTGCGGATGTTGCGTAGTTTCTGAGTTTACAATTTAGAGGGGAGCTGCAAGCAGGGAATGCAGATCCACCGACTGTCTGTCCTGGAGTCTGAAGTACACCTGAGCACCAAGAGAGAGAAATCATAACATCAATAGTCTGTTGATATGAATATTTTTTGTCTGCTAAAGAGTCTGCTATATGTGACGAGGTTGCATCTCTAATGTAAACTGGCAGTGCATTCCACAATCTGGGTGCATAAAATGAGAATGCAGCCTCACCAAATCTCTTCTTTTGGTACACAGAGAAAACCAGCGTCAGAAGACCTGAGAGCTTAATCGGGCTGATATGCTAGCAGAAGGTCTGAACATATTCTGGTGCTGTGCCAGTGAGAGCTTTAGAAAGACCACAAAAAACGAGTGACTTGTTTAAACGTACCAGACACTCTGCAGAGCAGACTGAGGCGAGGTGCTGCCCTTGAGATAAACATTGTTGCCCCACGATTATTCACATGAAGTCAGCAGGAGTCAGTCCCGGATCCTGTAGTCCCGTGTCCTGGGCAAAACATACATACACACATGTGAAATAGAAAACTACAACTGTCATCAAGTCTATTTAACTGACATGTATAAACATTGATCCCTAGTTCTGACACAGACAAACACCTCCAGGCAGCTTAGCCCAGTGTGATGCTACGTTATGGTGGCGCTAATGTTAGCTAGCTAGCTCATTGAGAAGGATACCCTGACATCCCAACAAATAAGCCGTTTCTACGACATTGAGCCAATACCGCTATGTTCATTGGGGTTAGGATTAAAAGAGACGTTAGTTTAATTCGTATTCAGTTAAATGTTCTCCAATAACTCACTTGAAGGTAGCGTAGATGGTGTTTTCACCTCCAATGACACACCGGGAAAAACTTCCGGTCCTTACAAGATACTTTTCCGCCTAACGTCCTGTGTTTCGTCCTAAATGGTTCCGCACTAATATTTAAGTCTATGGTTCCGCCTCAGTTTTGTAACTAAATTAAGTCTAAATACAGGTGCATCTCAACAATTGTGAATATCGTGGGAAAAGTTCAACATTTTCCGTAATTTAATTTTAAAAAAGTGAAACTTTCATATATTCTAGATTCATTACACGTATAATAATATTGATTGATTAATTAAAGGAGAGGGAGAAAAGGAGACGTAGTGTGTATAAAACAGCAAGAGAAAGACATGGAGGAGATATCTGGTGCTCTAAACAGGCATTCAGCAATATTTCTTATCACTTGTAAACAAGAGCAGGGGCAGAGCAGCGATTTTAAAAGTGTTTGGGTTCTAGGGCTGGGTGGGACATGACTCATGAGCATCGCAGGCCCCCATTCCAGTCTCCACAGCATACCAAAATGAATGCCATGCATTTCTACATTTTCTTCATCACCATATGCAAATAATATTGAGTTCAAAATGTACATTGTAGCACTACGCCCTTCACCCCAAGATACTATATTCAGCATTCATATACCAATGACTGTAGACTTTTTTAGTGACTGTTAAAAAAAAACATGCTTTTCACAAAGAATAATAATTATCTTAATTCTTAATTCATCCATGATACACAAGATGCAAAACCAGTGCCAGTGGGTGAAATTACATATTTATTCTTCTTACAAAATATATGATTGCAACATTACTTAATCTAACTCCCAAATGTACAAAGTTACTATCTTATTACCATATCACAAATCATTTGTTGTATTGTTGGAGCCATAATGAGTTGCTGAGTTTAGATTAAAAAACACCTGTTAGAGATATTTTGAGTTAGATATGTAAGAATATATTAATGAAATTGAAAACCTTTTGATTGTGTACTCTAAAGGATATTGAGATTGGTCATTGTGACCAATCACTTATGACTGTGTGACTTACCTGCCGGTAAGTAGGTGATTGAAATGTTTGTCTGTGGGTTAGATGGCGGAGAGCAAGTTTTCCGACTGCACATCTCAGAGAACACTCTGAACAAAGCACTCACACTACAATGGGAGCAAGATTGAGGTGCCTCCAACTGAATATGACAGTAAAAAGTGGCCTGGTTTAATAGGCATTTGTATTCTTTAAGCAAAATCATCCTTAAATCATGCACCTCTACCCCTGCCCCTTCTATAACCAGAGGTTTGCCTTATATCCTTATCATTGTTGATTAAGGACACATGAAAACAGCCACAGCTCATTTTTCTAAGATAAAGAAATGGGTTAAAACTATTGGGATATTATCCAAGTCCCTTGGTAGTTGCTTCATGTATAAATTATGGAAGAAAATAGTGAGCTCACTAATTTACCCACATTCAATGCTAACCAATAAAAACATTTTTAAACTGTCACCAGTGTGTTGGTCCTCTGTAGCTGGATGGTCAGTGCCTATCCCAGACTCAAAAGCCCTTAAAAAAAATGTCTTCATTCTGTGGCCCATCCTCTTTGTCACCATCACAGAAACAGGTCATTACACTATGATATATACATAATATATTACGTTTTTAAGTATAAACTCCAAGCTGAATACCCACTTAACATAAACGTTTTACGTGATACAAAAAATAACAAATAACATATGGGGGAACAAAACAGAACTTTATTAATAATTAACAGCAGAGAACACTGTGTGGAAGATTTACAATAAGTGAATAATATTTTAATAAAAATGTCATGGACGCAAATAAACATGACATGCTATACTGTATTTATTTCTTTAATAACAGATTTAGTTCAGAGGTTAGTATCAAAGAAAAGACCAAATATCATTGAGAGGGTGCCACCACCTCCTATTAATAATTAACAGCAGAGAACACTGCAAAATGTGTTGAATGAGTGGGGTCACTCGTCCCCTTCCTTACAATAAGTGAACAATATTTTAATAAAAATGTCATGGACGCAAATAAACATGACATGCTATACTGTATTTATTTCTATAATAACAGATTTAGTTCAGAGGTTAGTATCAAAGAAAAGACCAAATATCATTGAGAGGGTGCCACCACCTCCTATTAATAATGAACAGCAGAGAACACTGCAAAATGTGTTGAATGAGTGGGGTCACTCGTCCCCTTCCTCAGCTTCTCCCTCCACAGAGTCGACTCCGACCTCCTCATAGTCCTTCTCCAGGGCTGCCAGATCCTCTCTGGCCTCTGAGAACTCTCCCTCCTCCATGCCCTCGCCCACATACCAGTGGACAAAAGCACGCTTGGCGTACATCAGGTCAAACTTGTGATCAAGGCGTGCCCAAGCTTCAGCAATGGCCGTGGTGTTGCTAAGCATGCACACCGCCCTCTGCACCTTGGCCAGGTCTCCCCCTGGCACCACAGTGGGTGGCTGGTAGTTGATGCCCACCTGCAGGAAGGGCACAAGAAAGCAGTTGAGAAACCAACAATCATACGTGACAAAATAATTCAGGTGATGGTTAAAAGACAGATCAACTGCAGTAAATAAATATACCAAAATGATTTGTTTTAATTCAAGTGGGCATCATGATTAATTTGCACACAAAACACTTTTTGGGAGAATAAAAATCAGTGTGCAGTAATCATGAGCTTCAAATGGGTGTTTACCTTGAAGCCTGTAGGACACCAGTCCACAAACTGAATGGTGCGTTTGGTCTTGATGGTAGCAATGGCGGCGTTGACATCCTTGGGAACTACATCCCCACGGTACAGCATGCAACAGGCCATGTACTTCCCATGGCGCGGGTCACACTTCACCATCTGGTTGGCGGGCTCAAAGCAGGCGTTGGTGATCTCTGCCACAGAGAGCTGCTCATGGTAGGCCTTCTCAGCTGAGATTACAGGCGCGTAGGTGACCAGCGGGAAGTGGATGCGGGGGTAAGGCACCAGGTTGGTCTGGAACTCGGTGAGGTCCACATTGAGCGCTCCGTCGAAGCGCAGTGAGGCAGTGATGGAGGAGACGATCTGGGCGATAAGGCGGTTGAGGTTGGTGTAGGTCGGCCGCTCAATGTCCAGGTTGCGGCGGCAGATGTCGTAGGTGGCTTCATTGTCGACCATGAAAGCGCAGTCCGAGTGCTCCAGTGTAGTGTGGGTGGTCAGGATAGAGTTGTAGGGCTCCACCACTGCTGTGGAGATCTGAACACATACAAAAGGAGTAGAGAAAATCACTTTTAGAGAGATACTCCCCCAAAAATGTTTACTTACGGATCATGATATATTAATTCCAGGAAATATAAATAAATTATAAATGACTACAATTTATCAAATAATCTACTGAAATGGTGATCCCAAAGCACTGCAATACCAGAGGAGCAGGGTAAATGGCGAACTCCAGCTTAGATTTTTTGCCATAGTCAACCGACAGCCTCTCCATGAGCAGAGAGGCAAAGCCTGAGCCAGTTCCGCCGCCAAAGCTGTGGAAGATGAGGAAGCCCTGCAGCCCGGTGCACTGGTCCGACTGGGGACAGTCAAATCACAGGGCAGAGGGGGTTTGTGAATCAGGCCTTTAACAGGTTTAAAGCGCAATACCACAATCAATTGTTAATAAACCAGGACAACACTAACCAGCTTGCGAACTCTGTCCAGCACCAGGTCCACGATCTCTTTACCGATGGTGTAGTGGCCTCGGGCGTAGTTGTTAGCGGCATCCTCCTTACCGGTGATCAGCTGCTCCGGGTGGAAAAGCTGCCGGTACGTCCCCGTGCGGACCTCGTCTGCAGACACATCACAGCGTGCTCGCGCATCAAGATTACATTGGTACATTACATACCAGGTCTCATTAGCTGGCTAAGCATTAGTTTAGCATTGTTATCGCTAGCTAAAAATCACCTGTAACTAATTAACATTAGGTTGCAATGCACATGAACTAGAAATAACAAGTTCACCGATTATTTTTTGTTGTTGTTGCAGAATAAGTGCATCATTGTTCAACCATACCAACGACAGTTGGTTCCAGATCCACAAACACAGTCCGAGGGACGTGTTTTCCGGCGCCTGTCTCGCTGAAGAAGGTGTTGAAGGAGTCGTCCCCCCCGCCGATGGTTTTGTCACTCGGCATCTGTCCGTCGGGCTGGATCCCATGCTCCAGGCAGTACAGCTCCCAGCAGGCGTTCCCGATCTGCACTCCGGCCTGACCGACATGGATGGAGATGCATTCACGCTAGACGGAGAAAAAAACAGATCGATTTTGAGACACCACAATCTCGCATTCAATGTCGTTCATTTGCCACAGAACGATTTACTTCGTTAAGACAATGGTTCACTAGTAGCTAGCTAAACTGGACTTGCTTACTAGCCGGCTAGCTAGCTTACCTACTTTGAAAAACACTCCTTAGCTAGCTAGTAAAACTTACCATATTGATGAGGATTCAAAGTAATAACTGTGTATGACAGAAATACGTTTTTTTGTTAGTGAATAATGCCTATTGCTAGCTAGCTGATTACACAATCCTGTTTCACTGGCTTTGTCACTTGCGATGAATAATGTCCAAAATAGGTCAAATATAACGGCTGCTCACACATATATATATAGGTGCGTCAAAGAACCCGCCCCCTTTTAACCCAATTGGCTATATTTCGTACAAATAAAATGTTCAGCCCCATCAATCAATATTTTCTCTTTTACCATTGGACCATTGGAATTTTCAAAAAATAAACTTCATTAACGGCTGTTACTCGGTTGTCTTGTTTTGATTGGATCAATCTACTTATTTGTTTTTCTTCGAAATTAAGTAATACTTTGAGCTGCAACGTTTGCGAAGTTATTATTATTATTATTATTATTATTATTATTATGTCATGTCTCATGCGAGTCATGCCCCATGTATTGTTTTTGAACTCCAATCAGTCAGAGATGGCGTCACTGATGGATGGCACTCTGCAGCATAAAATAGGGCTTCAAATCACGTGATCTTTGAGGACATCTTGTGGTTATACATGTTATGGCTATAACATTATTTTTGTTGCGATCTTAACAGTCAACTTCAGTACACTGTGCCCTTGTTCCAAACTGAAAATGCTTATGTCCTACCTAGATAATAACTGTAATGTAACATAGAGTTGGTTTTGACTTTGAGTTTAACACAGATCCAATAATGCATCAGCAGGGGTCCATTTGTGAAATTGAAATTGCAGTGAAATGTATGCATATAACATATCATGTTATGTTCCCTTGACATAGGGTTGATTACCTTTCAGTAAGTTCTTTAAAAAGGAACTCAAATCTAAGTGGGGGAAATAAATCAACATTTCACATGATCATTTAGATTTGACAGCTAGATGGGACTGGGAAAATATAACCCTTCTCAAATTCATGCAGCACTCTAAAATGCAAGGATTGGCAGACAACAACATTTATGTTGAACATAATGTATCTAATTGTTAGTTTGCATTGTTGTGCTTGTAAAATAAATACAATAGTCAAGGGGTTATTATGTGGGTGAAACAGTGGCTGAGGGAATTTGCAAGATATTTCCTTTGAGAAGGAATGTATTGTAGTGCCGGAGGAAAAAGGAAAGACGTAGGCAACGTAATGATAACTGTTTAATCAAAATAACAACTTGTACTATCAGTACAGGACCAGAAAATAGATCACCGAAACTCTTGTGTCCAAACAGGAAGGTGCAACGTTAATAAACCTCCCCTCTGCCCCTAGTGCCAGAACTGGTTCCCTCCCACTACACAACCAACAGTAAGAGGAGAACATGAACCCATAATGTAGTCACTACACCAGCCCCCCCAGTGTTCACCTCAATATTGGAAATCCTCACGGCGAGGAGGGCGTATGGCCCGGCCCCTACGATCGTAGGTAAAGTCAGGAGGTGCGGGAGGAGGTGTGACATCGCCCATCACGTCCTCCTGCAGGGAAGGACGGGGGGCAGTGACGACCGGGGGCTCGCGAGCTGCGGGGGGTTGTCGGGGTCGGAGGGGGGAATGGCCAGGGCGCGGCAGGGGAGGTAGGACTGGAGGCCGGCCTCTGCGCGGTGGCAGGGCCAAATCCAGGGGCAGTTCAAGGTCCAAGTGGGCCGGTTTGAGGCGATCAACGGACACACACTCAGGCCTACCCCCCATGTCAACCATGAAGTTCTTGGCTCCGGCCTCGATGACACGGAAAGGCCCGTCATAAGGAGGACGTAGTGGAGTCCTGTGGCCATCATGACGAATGAAAACGAACCTCGCTGAGTGCAGCTCCGGGGGCACCCTCGAAGTAGGGACACCATGCTGCGTAGTCGGGACCGGGACGAAGGTCCTGGCGCTGTCCAGCAGGGAGGCGCGCTGAGCGGCGGCGGACCAGGGCTCCGTTGACTTGGGAATGAAGTCACCGGGGACCCGCAGCGGCTGTCCAAACACCAGCTCAGCGGACGACGACTGGAGGTCCTCCTTAGGCGCTGTCCTGAGCCCCAGCATGACCCACGGCAGCTTGTCAAGCCAGTCGCTGTCCGTGAGGCTGGCTCGAAGGGCGGCCTTCATGGATCGATGGAAACGCTCACAGAGCCCGTTCGCCTGCGGGTGATAGGCGGTTGTGCGGTGGAGCTTGACCCCCAGATTCTCCGCCACCGCTGCCCACAGCTCTGAAGTAAACTGTGAGCCACGGTCAGAGGAGAGATCAGCAGGGGTGCCGTAGCGGGAGACCCACACCGCGATGAACGCCCGGGCCAGGTCGGGGGCTGTCGTTGAGGAGAGCGGAACTGCCTCCGGCCAGCGAGTCGTCCTGTCCACCATGGTAAAGAGATAGGTGTATCCGTGCGAGGGGGGCAGCGGCCCTACCAGGTCCACGTTTACATGATCGAACCTCCGCTCAGGCACAGAGAACTGCTCCAGGGGGGCCTTGACGTGTCGATGCACCTTGGCGCGCTGGCAGGCGATGCACGTGTCTACCCAGGCCCTCACATCCCTCTTGAGCCCATGCCAGACGAATTTCTCTGACACCAGCCGTGAGGACGGTTTCCTACCAGGGTGAGACAAGCCGTGTATCGCCTCGAAGGCGGGGCGCCTCCAGTTGGCGGGGACCACCGGTCGTGGCTGACCCATGGAGACGTCGCACAGGAGCGTGGCCCCTGCGTCACCGAAAACCACCTCTTCTAGGCGCAGTCCTGTGTCCGACAACTTGAGAGCCTGGACGGCGGGGTCGGCGGCCTGGTCTGCAGCCATGCGCGCGTAGTCCAAACCCAGTTGGACCGCACCAACCACCGCCCTGGAGAGACAATCCGCGACCTGGTTGGACTTCCCAGCAACGTGCTGGATGTCTGTGGTGAACTCGGATATGTAGGCGAGCTGGCGCTGTTGGCGGTCGGACCACGGCTCCGCCACCTTGGACATGGCGTGCGTGAGTGGCTTGTGGTCCACGTAGGCCGTAAACTCGCGGCCCTCCAGTAAAAAACGGAAGTGTCTGACAGCAAGCCACAGCCCGAGGAGCTCCCTGTCGAATGTGCTGTACCTTTGCTCTCTGGGAGACAGCTGGCGGCTGAAGAATGCAAGAGGCTGCCAGGCGTCCCCAACCCACTGTTCGTACACCGCTCCCACAGCAAAGTCAGAGGCGTCCGTGGTGAGAGCAGTGGGTGCCGAGGGCGAGGGGTGGGCCAACATGGCAGCGCGGGCCAGGGCCGCCTTGGTGTCCTGAAAGGCTTTGACACGCTCCGCCGTCCAGTCCACCGGCTGCTTCAGAGTCTTGCCCTTCTGGGCATCGTACAGAGGCCGCAGGATGTGAGCGATGTGGTGGAGGAAGCGATAGTAGAAGGTTACCATCCCGATGAACCCCTTGAGCTCGCTGATTGTGCTGGGGCGCGGGAAAGCAGCGACAGCTTCCACCTTCGAGGGGAGGGGGGTCACCCCCTCTGCGGAGACCCGGTGCCCGAGAAAGTCGATGGTGTTCCGTCCGAACTCACACTTCGCCGGATTGACAATCAGCCCATGTTGGCTGAGCCGTGTGAAAAGGGCCCGGAGGTGGGACAGGTGCTCCTCCTCCGTGGTGCTTGCGACGAGGATGTCATCCAAGTAGACGAAGAGGAATGGTAGGTCCCGGAGCACCGAGTGCATGAGGCGTTGGAAGGTCTGCGCCGCGTTCTTCAGGCCGAACGGCATCCGCAGAAACTCGAAGAGTCCAAATGGCGTGATTACGGCCGTCTTAGGGACGTCCTCGGGGTGCACCGGCACCTGATGGTACCCCCGTACCAGGTCCACTTTGGAGAAGAAGCGTTTGCCTGCCAGGTTCGCTGAAAAGTCCTGGACATGTGGGACCGGGTAGCGGTCAGGCTTGGACGCGTCGTTGAGGCGGCGGTAGTCCCCACATGGGCGCCACCCGCCGTCTGACTTAGGGACGATGTGCAGGGGAGACGCCCAGGGGCTGCTCGAGCGCCGAACGATGCCCACCTGCTCCATATGCGCAAACTCCGCCCTGGCGATGGCCAGCTTCTCCGGGTTGAGGCGCCTGGCCCTGGCGTGGAGGGGAGGCCCCTCGGTCTCGATGTGGTGCTCCACTCCGTGTTTCACCGTGGGCGCGGAGAAGGTGGGCTTGGTAAGGTCGGGGAATTCGGCGAGCAGCCGAAGGTACTGGTCACTTTCGGCGAGCGTATTGGACCACCCGCTGTAGACCGCCTCCCCCTGCGTACAGGCGAAGGAAGCGAAAGTCTGTGAGTTGACCAGGCGCCTGTTCCCCACGTCCACCAAAAGGTTGTGGGCGCACAGAAAATCCGCACCAAGGAGGGGAAATGTGACAGCCGCTATGACAAAATCCCACGAAAAGCATTGCCCTCCGAAGCACACGTCCACCGCCCTAGTGCCATAAGAGCAGATAGGTGTGCCGTCCGCGCCTGCCAACTGCGGACCACGCTCCTCCTTCGCCACATCCGATCTCTCTGCCGGAATGATGCTCCACTGGGCACCTGTGTCACAAAGGAAACTGCGACCAGAGGCGGTGTCTTGTATGAAGAGCAGCCTGTTGGTGACGCCAGCGCTCAGGGCCACTACTGAGTGCCGGCCCCGCCGTTTCCCGTCGGTCCGAAGGTGCAGGGTGAGCGGCACCGTTTGGCCTTGGCGCCAAAAGTGGCGTGGTAGAAACAATGGCCCGCAGCGTTACCCTGCTGGCCAGAAGGTCTGGCATCATCCTTCGCTCTCCTGCGACGGTCGGGTGGCGGGGCGGCCGCGGGAGCGAGCAGGTCGGGGGACCGTTGAGGCATGGCCAAGACGAACCGGTCCGCCTCCCTGGCCAGGGCGCGGGGCTCCATGATGGCGGTGTTGGCCAGCGCCATCCTAACTTGAGCTGGCAATGTGCGCATGAACAGCTCTGTGAAGAGGATCATGGGGTCTTCTGTACCGAGCAGGTTTAGCATCCTCTCCATGCGCGCAGAAGGCCTCTCGTCACCCAAGTCCGACATGGCAAATAGGCGACGCACCCTCTCCGCAGTGGACAGTTCAAATGTCTCTAGAAGCAGGGCCTTGAGGCGCTCATATTTGTTCGTCGTCGGGGGAGCAGACAAAAAACCTACCACTCGAGCTGCGGTGGAGCTGCCCAACATTGCCACAGCATGGTTGTACCGGTCGTCGTCGTCATCGATGTCACTTTTGTTGAAATGTGCCTCTACAATAGCAAACCATGCAGCAGGCGTTGAGTCCCAGAACTCTGGTAGCTTGAGAGTGGGAGTGTGCGCACCACGCGTTACCCTGACAGGGGATGGTGATGGCTGCCGCTGGTTTGAACGTCTTCCTCGCCCGGACATTTTGCAGGATTGTAATGTTCGCTCGCTGGTTTTTGTACACAATTCCGTTAACAAAAATCCACGTCGGGTCACCAGTGTAGTGCCGGAGGAAAAAGGAAAGACGTAGGCAACGTAATGATAACTGTTTAATCAAAATAACAACTTGTACTATCAGTACAGGACCAGAAAATAGATCACCGAAACTCTTGTGTCCAAACAGGAAGGTGCAACGTTAATAAACCTCCCCTCTGCCCCTAGTGCCAGAACTGGTTCCCTCCCACTACACAACCAACAGTAAGAGGAGAACATGAACCCATAATGTAGTCACTACACCATCATGAATGTAAATTACCATTCGAACAATGACCATTATGCACCTAAAGTGCATAGTGTGGAAGATTTACAATAAGTGAACAATATTTTAATAAAATGTCATGGACGCAAATAAACATGACATGCTATACTGTATTTATTTATTTAATAACATATTTAGTTCAGAGGTTAGTATCAAAGAAAATACCAAATATCATTGAGTAAGATATGTAAGAATATATTAATATGAAATGTGTTTGTTTACCTTTTGATTGTGTACTCTAAAGGATATTGAGATTGGTCACATATGACTGTGTGTGACTTACCTGCCGGTAAGTAGGTGATTGAAATGTTTGTCTGACGGTTAGATGGCGGAGAGCAAGTTTTCTGACCGCACATCTCAGAGAACATACTCTGAACAAAGCACTCACACTACAATGGGAGCAAGATTGAGGTGCCTCCAACTAAATTTGACAGTAAAAAGTAAAAACTGGCCTGGTTTAATAGGCATTTGTATTCTTTAAGCAAAATAATCCTTAAAGCATGCACCTCTACCCCTGCTCCTCCTATAACAAGAGGTTTGCCTTATATCCTTATCATTGTTGATTAAGGACACATGAAAACAGCCACAGCGTATTTTTCTAAGATAAATAAATGGGTTAAAACTATTGGGATATTATCCAAGCCCCTTGGTAGTTGCTTCATGTATAAATTATAGAAAAAAGTGTGAGCTCACTAATTTACCCACATTCAATGCTAACCAATAAAAACATTTTAAACTGTCACCAGTGTGTTGGTCCTCTGTAGCTGGATGGTCAGTGCCCATCCCAGACTCAAAAGCCCTTAAAGATTTTTTCTTCATTCTGTGGCCTATCCTCTTTGTCACCATCACAGAAACAGGTCATTACACTATGATATATACATAATATATTACGTTTTTAAGTATAAACTCCAAGCTGAATACCTACTTAACATAAACTTTTTACGTGATAAAAAATAACAAATAACATATGGGGGAACAAAACAGAACTTTATTAATAATTAACAGCAGAGAACACTGCAAAATGTGTTGAATGAGTGGGGTCACTCGTCCCCTTCCTTACAATAAGTTAACAATATTTTAATAAAAATGTCATGGACGCAAATAAACATGACATGCTATACTGTATTTATTTCTTTAATAACAGATTTAGTTCAGAGGTTAGTATCAAAGAAAAGACCAAATATCATTGAGAGGGTGCCACCACCTCCTATTAATAATTAACAGCAGAGAACACTGCAAAATGTGTTGAATGAGTGGGGTCACTCGTCCCCTTCCTCAGCTTCTCCCTCCACAGAGTCGACTCCCACCTCCTCATAGTCCTTCTCCAGGGCTGCCAGATCCTCTCTGGCCTCTGAGAACTCTCCCTCCTCCATGCCCTCGCCCACATACCAGTGGACAAAAGCACGCTTGGCGTACATCAGGTCAAACTTGTGATCAAGGCGTGCCCAAGCTTCAGCGATGGCCGTGGTGTTGCTAAGCATGCACACCGCCCTCTGCACCTTGGCCAGGTCTCCCCCTGGCACCACAGTGGGTGGCTGGTAGTTGATGCCCACCTGCAGGAAGGGCACAAGAAAGCAGTTGGGAAACCATCAATCATACTTGACAAAATAATTCAGGTGATGGTTAAAAGACAGATCAACTGCAGTAAATAAATATACCACAATTATTAGTTTTATTTCAAGTGGGCATCATGATTAATTTGCACACAAAACACTTTTGGGGAGAATAAAAATCAGTGTGCAGTAATCATGAGCTTCAAATGGGTGTTTACCTTGAAGCCTGTAGGACACCAGTCCACAAACTGAATGGTGCGTTTGGTCTTGATGGTAGCAATGGCGGCGTTGACATCCTTGGGAACTACATCCCCACGGTACAGCATGCAACAGGCCATGTACTTCCCATGGCGCGGGTCACACTTCACCATCTGGTTGGCGGGCTCAAAGCAGGCGTTGGTGATCTCTGCCACAGAGAGCTGCTCATGGTAGGCCTTCTCAGCTGAGATTACAGGCGCGTAGGTGACCAGCGGGAAGTGGATGCGGGGGTAAGGCACCAGGTTGGTCTGGAACTCGGTGAGGTCCACATTGAGCGCTCCGTCGAAGCGCAGTGAGGCAGTGATGGAGGAGACGATCTGGGCGATAAGGCGGTTGAGGTTGGTGTAGGTCGGCCGCTCAATGTCCAGGTTGCGGCGGCAGATGTCGTAGGTGGCTTCATTGTCGACCATGAAAGCGCAGTCCGAGTGCTCCAGTGTAGTGTGGGTGGTCAGGATAGAGTTGTAGGGCTCCACCACTGCTGTGGAGATCTGAACACATACAAAAGGAGTAGAGAAAATAACTTTTAGAGAGATACTCCCCCAAAAATGTTAACTTACGGATCATGATATATTAATTCCAGGAAATATAAATAAATTAAAAATTACTGCAATTCATCAAATAATCTACTGAAATGGTGATCCCAAAGCACTGCAATACCAGAGGAGCAGGGTAAATGGCAAACTCCAGCTTAGATTTTTTGCTATAGTCAACTGACAGCCTCTCCATGAGCAGAGAGGCAAAGCCTGAGCCAGTTCCGCCGCCAAAGCTGTGGAAGATGAGGAAGCCCTGCAGCCCGGTGCACTGGTCCGACTGGGGACAGTAAAATCACAGGGCAGAGGGGGTTTGTGAATCAGGCCTTTAACAGGTTTAAAGCGCAATACCACAATCAATTGTTAATAAACCAGGACAACACTAACCAGCTTGCGAACTCTGTCCAGCACCAGGTCCACGATCTCTTTACCGATGGTGTAGTGGCCTCGGGCGTAGTTGTTAGCGGCATCCTCCTTCCCGGTGATCAGCTGCTCCGGGTGGAAAAGCTGCCGGTACGTCCCCGTGCGGACCTCGTCTGCAGACACATCACACCGTGCTCGCGCATTAACATTACATTGGTACATTACATACCAGGTCTCATTAGCTGGCTAATCATTAGTTTAGCATTGTTATCGCTAGCTAAAAATCACCTGTAACTAATTAACATTAGGTTGCAATGCACATGAACTAGAAATAACAAGTTCACCGATTATTTGTTGTTGTTGTTGCAGAATAAGTGCATCATTGTTCAACCATACCAACGACAGTTGGTTCCAGATCCACAAACACAGTCCGAGGGACGTGTTTTCCGGCGCCTGTCTCGCTGAAGAAGGTGTTGAAGGAGTCGTCCCCCCCACCGATGGTTTTGTCACTCGGCATCTGTCCGTCGGGCTGGATCCCATGCTCCAGGCAGTACAGCTCCCAGCAGGCGTTCCCGATCTGCACTCCGGCCTGGCCGACATGGATGGAGATGCATTCACGCTAGACGGAGAAAAAAACAGATCGATTTTGAGACACCACAATCTCGCATTCAATGTCGTTCATTTGCCACCGGACGATTTACTTCGTTAAGACAATGTCTGGCTAGTAGCTAGCTAAACTGGACTTGCTTACTAGCCGGATAGCTAGCTTAGCTACTTTGAAAACCACAATGTACTCCTTAGCTAGCTAGTAAAACTTACCATATTGATGAGGATTCAAAGTAATAACTGTGTTTGACAGAAATACGTTTTTTTAGTTAGTGATAATGCCTAATCTTCTGTTGCTAGCTAGCTAATTTACACAATCCTGTTTCACTGGCTTTGTTACTTGCGATGAATAACGGCCAAATGTTATGTGACGGCTGCTCACAGGTATATATATAGGTGCGTCAAAGAACCCGCCCCCTTTCAACCCAATTGGCTATATTTCGTACAAATACATTTTTCAGCCCCATCAATCAATATTTTCTCTTTTACCATTGGACCATTGGAATTTTCAAAAGTAAACGTCATTAACGGCTGTTACTCGGTTGTCTTGTTTTGATTGGATCAATCTACTTATTTGTTTTTCTTCGAAATTAAGTAATACTTTGAGCTGCAACGTTTGCAGGAAAAGCGCTATACAAATAAAAAGTTATTATTATTATTATTATTATTATTATTATTATTATTATTATGTATCATGTCATGTCTCATGCGAGTCATGCCCCATGTATTGTTTTTGAACTCCAATCAGTCAGATGGCGTCACTGATGTATTGCACTCTCTGCAGGATAAAATAGGGCTTCAAATCACGTGATCTTTGGTGACATCTTGTGGTTTATACATGTTATGGCTATAACATTATTTTTGTTGCGATCTTAACAGTCAACTTCAGTACACTGTGCCCTTGTTCCAAACTGAAAATGCTTATGTCCTACCTAGATAATAACTGTAATGTAACATAGAGTTGGTTTTGACTTTGAACTTAACACAGATCCAATAATGCATCAGCAGGGGTCCATTTGTGAAATTGAAATTGCAGTGAAATGTATGCATATAACATATCATGTTATGTTCCCTTGACATAGGGTTGATTACCTTTCAGTAAGTTCTTTAAAAAGAGACTCAAATCTAAGTGGGGGAAATACATTTAAAAAAAACAACATTGCACATCATCATTTAGATTTGACAGCTAGATGGGACTGGGAAAATATAACCCTTCTCAAATTCATGCAGCACTCTAAAATGCAAGGGTTTGACAGACAACAACATTATGTTAAACATCATGTATCTAATTGTTTGTTTGCATTGTTGTGCTTGTAAAATAAATACAAGAGTCTAGGGTTATTATGTGGGTGAAACTGGCTGAGGGAATTTGCAAGATATTTCCTTTGAGAAGGAATGTACCATGAATGTACGGTAAATTACCATTCGAACAAATGACCATTATGCACCCAAAGTGCATAGTGTGGAAGATTTACAATAAGTGAACAATATTTTAATAAAATGTCATGGACACAAATAAACATTTTAAATAAACATTCAAATAAACTATTACAGCAGTTCTCCCTGTTGTCAGATTGGTGTACCTGGCTCATCAATAAAACCTCAGATCATATTGTTTGTATTGTATTTATTGTTTATATTGTTCCATATTATTTTGCTGTGAAGCACTTTGTGACATTTGTCTATGTAAAAAGTGGCAAACAAATAAAATTGATTGATTAATTAAAGGAGAGGGAGAAAAGGAGACGTAGTGCGTATAAAACAGCAAGAGAAAGACATGGAGGAGATATCTGGTGCTCTAAACAGGCATTCAGAAATATTTCTTATCACTTGTAAACAAGAGCAGGGGCAGAGCAGCGATTTTAAAAGTGTTCGGGTTCTAGGGCTGGGTGGGACATGACTCATGAGCATCGCAACCCCCAGCCTTCGGCCCCCATTCCAGTCTCCACAGCATACCAAAATGAATGCCATGCATTTCTACATTTTCTTCATCACCATATGCAAATAATATTGAGTTCAAAATGTACATTGTAGCACTACGCCCTTCACCCCAAGATACTATATTCAGCATTCATATACCAATGACTGTAGACTGTTAAAAAAAATGCTTTTCACAAAGAATAATAATTCTCTTAATTCATCCATGATACACAAGATGCAAAACCAGTGCCAGTGGGTGAAATTGGCCACATTACATATTTATTCTTCTTACAAAATATATGATTGCAACATTACTTAATCTAATTCCCAAATGTACAAAGTTACTAGTTAGTTATCTAATTACCATATCACAAATCTTTTGTGGTATTGTTGGAGCCATAATGAGTTGTTGAGTTTAGATTAAAACACACCTGTAAGAGATATTTTGAGTTAGATATGTAAGAATATATTAATATGAAATGTGTTTGTTTACCTTTTGATTGTGTACTCTAAAGGATATTGAGATTGGTCAAGTACCTTATGACCGTGTGTGACTTACCTGCCGGTAAGTAGGTGATTGAAATGTTTGTCTGTGGGTTAGATGGCGGAGAGCAAGTTTTCCGACCGCACATCTCAGAGAACACTCTGAACAAAGCACTCACACTACAATGGGAGCAAGATTGAGGTGCCTCCAACTGAATTTGACAGTAATAAAAAATAGGTTAATAAAAAAATGTATAACTGTCACCAGTGTGTTGGTCCT
Organism: Nansenia antarctica; assembly: GCF_963989245.1. NCBI lineage: Eukaryota > Metazoa > Chordata > Actinopteri > Argentiniformes > Microstomatidae > Nansenia > Nansenia antarctica. Next base: position 5,717,359 of record NC_137676.1, read on the forward strand.
CTGTAGCTGGATGGTCAGTGCCCATCCCAGACTCAAAAGCCCTTAAAGATGTTTTCTTCATTCTGTGGCCTATCCTCTTTGTAACGTCACAGAAACAGGTCATTACACTATGATATATACATAATATATTACGTTTTTAAGTATAAACTCCAAGCTGAATACCCACTTAACATAAACGTTTTACGTGATAAAAATTAACAAATAACATATGGGGGAACAAAACAGAACTTTATTAATAATTAACAGCAGAGAACACTGTGTGGAAGATTTACAATAAGTGAATAATATTTTAATAAAAATGTCATGGACGAAAATAAACATGACATGCTATACTGTATTTATTTCATTAATAACAGATTTAGTTCAGAGGTAAGTATCAAAGAAAATACCAAATATCATTGAGAGGGTGCCACCACCTCCTATTAATAATTAACAGCAGAGAACACTGCAAAATGTGTTGAATGAGTGGGGTCACTCGTCCCCTTCCTCAGCTTCTCCCTCCACAGAGTCGACTCCGACCTCCTCATAGTCCTTCTCCAGGGCTGCCAGGTCCTCTCTGGCCTCTGAGAACTCTCCCTCCTCCATGCCCTCGCCCACATACCAGTGGACAAAAGCACGCTTGGCGTACATCAGGTCAAACTTGTGATCAAGGCGTGCCCAAGCTTCAGCGATGGCCGTGGTGTTGCTAAGCATGCACACCGCCCTCTGCACCTTGGCCAGGTCTCCCCCTGGCACCACAGTGGGTGGCTGGTAGTTGATGCCCACCTGCAGGAAGGGCACAAGAAAGCAGTTGAGAAACCAACAATCATACGTGACAAAATAATTCAGGTGATGGTTAAAAGACAGATCAACTGCAGTAAATAAATATACCAAAATGATTTGTTTTAATTCAAGTGGGCATCATGATTAATTTGCACACAAAACACTTTTTGGGAGAATAAAAATCAGTGTGCAGTAATCATGAGCTTCAAATGGGTGTTTACCTTGAAGCCTGTAGGACACCAGTCCACAAACTGAATGGTGCGTTTGGTCTTGATGGTAGCAATGGCGGCGTTGACATCCTTGGGAACTACATCCCCACGGTACAGCATGCAACAGGCCATGTACTTCCCATGGCGCGGGTCACACTTCACCATCTGGTTGGCGGGCTCAAAGCAGGCGTTGGTGATCTCTGCCACAGAGAGCTGCTCATGGTAGGCCTTCTCAGCTGAGATTACAGGCGCGTAGGTGACCAGCGGGAAGTGGATGCGGGGGTAAGGCACCAGGTTGGTCTGGAACTCGGTGAGGTCCACGTTGAGCGCTCCGTCGAAGCGCAGTGAGGCAGTGATGGAGGAGACGATCTGGGCGATAAGGCGGTTGAGGTTGGTGTAGGTCGGTCGCTCAATGTCCAGGTTGCGGCGGCAGATGTCGTAGGTGGCTTCATTGTCGACCATGAAAGCGCAGTCCGAGTGCTCCAGTGTAGTGTGGGTGGTCAGGATAGAGTTGTAGGGCTCCACCACTGCTGTGGAGATCTGAACACATACAAAAGGAGTAGAGAAAATAACTTTTAGAGAGATACTCCCCCAAAAATGTTTACTTACGGATCATGATATATTAATTCCAGGAAATTACTGCAATTCATCAAATAATCTACTGAAATGGTGATCCCAAAGCACTGCAATACCAGAGGAGCAGGGTAAATGGCAAACTCCAGCTTAGATTTTTTGCCATAGTCAACCGACAGCCTCTCCATGAGCAGAGAGGCAAAGCCTGAGCCAGTTCCGCCGCCAAAGCTGTGGAAGATGAGGAAGCCCTGCAGCCCGGTGCACTGGTCCGACTGGGGACAGTCAAATCACAGGGCAGAGGGGTTTGTGAATCAGGCCTTTAACAGGTTTAAAGCGCAATACCACAATCAATTGTTAATAAACCAGGACAACACTAACCAGCTTGCGAACTCTGTCCAGCACCAGGTCCACGATCTCTTTACCGATGGTGTAGTGGCCTCGGGCGTAGTTGTTAGCGGCATCCTCCTTACCGGTGATCAGCTGCTCCGGGTGGAAAAGCTGCCGGTACGTCCCCGTGCGGACCTCGTCTGCAGACACATCACAGCGTGCTCGCGCATTAACATTACATTGGTACATTACATACCAGGTCTCATTAGCTGGCTAAGCATTAGTTTAGCATTGTTATCGCTAGCTAAAAATCACCTGTAACTAATTAACATTAGGTTGCAATGCACATGAACTAGAAATAACAAGTTCGTCGATTATTATTATTTTTTGTTGCAGAATAAGTGCATAATTGTTCAACCATACCAACGACAGTTGGTTCCAGATCCACAAACACAGTCCGAGGGACGTGTTTTCCGGCGCCTGTCTCGCTGAAGAAGGTGTTGAAGGAGTCGTCCCCCCCGCCGATGGTTTTGTCACTCGGCATCTGTCCGTCGGGCTGGATCCCATGCTCCAGGCAGTACAGCTCCCAGCAGGCGTTCCCGATCTGCACTCCGGCCTGACCGACATGGATGGAGATGCATTCACGCTAGACGGAGAAAAAAACAGATCGATTTTGAGACACCACAATCTCGCATTCAATGTCGTTCATTTGCCACCGGACGATTTACTTCGTTAAGACAATGGTTCACTAGTAGCTAAACTGGACTTGCTTACTAGCCGGCTAGCTAGCTTACCTACTTTGAAAAACACAATGTACTCCTTAGCTAGCTAGTAAAACTTACCATATTGATGAGGATTAAAAGTAATAACTGTGTATGACAGAAATACGTTTTTTTTGTTAGTGACTAATGCCTATTGCTAGCTAGCTGATTACACAATCCTGTTTCACTGGCTTTGTCACTTGCGATGAATAATGTCCAAAATAGGTCAAATATAACGGCTGCTCACACATATATATATAGGTGCGTCAAAGAACCCGCCCCCTTTTAACCCAATTGGCTATATTTCGTACAATACATTTTTCAGCCCCATCAATCAATATTTTCTCTTTTACCATTGGACCATTGGAATTTTCAAAAAATAAACTTCATTAACGGCTGTTACTCGGTTGTCTTGTTTTGATTGGATCAATCTACTTATTTGTTTTTCTTCGAAATTAAGTAATACTTTGAGCTGCAACGTTTGCGAAGTTATTATTATTATTATTATTATTATTATTATTATTATTATTATTATTATTATTATTATTATGTCATGTCTCATGCGAGTCATGCCCCATGTATTGTTTTTGAACTCCAATCAGTCAGAGATGGCGTCACTGATGGATGGCACTCTCTGCAGCATAAAATAGGGCTTCAAATCACGTGATCTTTGAGGACATCTTGTGGTTATACATGTTATGGCTATAACATTATTTTTGTTGCGATCTTAACAGTCAACTTCAGTACACTGTGCCCTTGTTCCAAACTGAAAATGCTTATGTCCTACCTAGATAATAACTGTAATGTAACATAGAGTTGGTTTTGACTTTGAACTTAACACAGATCCAATAATGCATCAGCAGGGGTCCATTTGTGAAATTGAAATTGCAGTGAAATGTATGCATATAACATATCATGTTATGTTCCCTTGACATAGGGTTGATTACCTTTCAGTAAGTTCTTTAAAAAGGGACTCAAATCTAAGTGGGGGAAATCAATTTTAAAAAACAACATTGCACATCATCATTTAGATTTGACAGCTAGATGGGACTGGGAAAATATAACCCTTCTCAAATTCATGCAGCACTCTAAAATGCAAGGGTTTGACAGACAACAACATTATGTTAAACATCATGTATCTAATTGTTTGTTTGCATTGTTGTGCTTGTAAAATAAATACAATAGTCTAGGGTTATTATGTGGGTGAAACAGTGGCTGAGGGAATTTGCAAGATATTTCCTTTGAGAAGGAATGTACCATGAATGTAAATTACCATTCGAACAAATGACCATTATGCACCTAAAGTGCATAGTGTGGAAGATTTACAATAAGTGAACAATATTTTTATAAAATGTCATGGACGCAAATAAACATGACATGCTATACTGTATTTATTTATTTAATAACATATTTAGTTCAGAGGTTAGTATCAAAGAAAAGACCAAATATCATTGAGTAAGATATGTAAGAATATATTAATATGAAATGTGTTTGTTTACCTTTTGATTGTGTACTCTAAAGGATATTGAGATTGGTCACATATGACTGTGTGTGACTTACCTGCCGGTAAGTAGGTGATTGAAATGTTTGTCTGTGGGTTAGATGGCGGAGAGCAAGTTTTCTGACCGCACATCTCAGAGAACAGACTCTGAACAAAGCACTCACACTACAATGGGAGCAAGATTGAGGTGCCTCCAACAAAATTTGACAGTAAAAAGTAAAAACTGGCCTGGTTTAATAGGCATTTGTATTCTTTAAGCAAAATAATCCTTAAATCATGCACCTCTACCCCTGCCCCTCCTATAACCAGAGGTTTGCCTTATATCCTTATCATTGTTGATTAAGGACACATGAAAACTATGTGCAATATGACAACCCTAGTCGTCTATCTGTACAGTATAGTATAGTGGATAGTGTACATAGCCTTTATTTATGTAAACCAGCTCCTTCCCTTCTTGTGTTTTTTTTAGTATTTTTTTTCTTTCCTAGCACCAGGGGAGCCACCCCTCCTAAATTTCGTTGTTTGGTACCTGTACTATAGCAATGACAATAAAGACCATTCATTCATTCATTCAAACAGCCACAGCTTATTTTTCTAAGATAAAGAAATGGGTTAAAACTATTGGGATATTATCCAAGCCCCTTGGTAGTTGCTTCATGTATAAATTATAGAAAAAAGTGTGAGCTCACTAATTTACCCACATTCAATGCTAACCAATAAAAACATTTTTAACTGTCACCAGTGTGTTGGTCCTCTGTAGCTGGATGGTCAGTGCCTATCCCAGACTCAAAAGCCCTTAAAGATTTTTTCTTCATTCTGTGGCCTATCCTCTTTGTCACCATCACAGAAACAGGTCATTACACTATGATATATACATAATATATAACGTTTTTAAGTATAAACTCCAAGCTGAATACTTACTTAACATAAACTTTTTACGTGATAAAAAATTACAAATAACATATGGGGGAACAAAACAGAACTTTATTAATAATTAACAGCAGAGAACACTGCAAAATGTGTTGAATGAGTGGGGTCACTCGTCCCCTTCCTTACAATAAGTGAACAATATTTTAATAAAAATGTCATGGACGCAAATAAACATGACATGCTATACTGTATTTATTTCTATAATAACAGATTTAGTTCAGAGGTTAGTATCAAAGAAAAGACCAAATATCATTGAGAGGGTGCCACCACCTCCTATTAATAATTAACAGCAGAGAACACTGCAAAATGTGTTGAATGAGTGGGGTCACTCGTCCCCTTCCTCAGCTTCTCCCTCCACAGAGTCGACTCCGACCTCCTCATAGTCCTTCTCCAGGGCTGCCAGATCCTCTCTGGCCTCTGAGAACTCTCCCTCCTCCATGCCCTCGCCCACATACCAGTGGACAAAAGCACGCTTGGCGTACATCAGGTCAAACTTGTGATCAAGGCGTGCCCAAGCTTCAGCGATGGCCGTGGTGTTGCTAAGCATGCACACCGCCCTCTGCACCTTGGCCAGGTCTCCCCCTGGCACCACAGTGGGTGGCTGGTAGTTGATGCCCACCTGCAGGAAAGGCACAAGAAAGCAGTTGGGAAACCATCAATCATACGTGACAAAATAATTCAGGTGATGTTTAAAAGACAGATCAACTGCAGTAAATAAATATACCACAATTATTTGTTTTATTTCAAGTGGGCATCATGATTAATTTGCACACAAAACACTTTTTGGGAGAATAAAAATCAGTGTGCAGTAATCATGAGCTTCAAATGGGTGTTTACCTTGAAGCCTGTAGGACACCAGTCCACAAACTGAATGGTGCGTTTGGTCTTGATGGTAGCAATGGCGGCGTTGACATCCTTGGGAACTACATCCCCACGGTACAGCATGCAACAGGCCATGTACTTCCCATGGCGCGGGTCACACTTCACCATCTGGTTGGCGGGCTCAAAGCAGGCATTGGTGATCTCTGCCACAGAGAGCTGCTCATGGTAGGCCTTCTCAGCTGAGATTACAGGCGCGTAGGTGACCAGCGGGAAGTGGATGCGGGGGTAAGGCACCAGGTTGGTCTGGAACTCGGTGAGGTCCACATTGAGCGCTCCATCGAAGCGCAGTGAGGCAGTGATGGAGGAGACGATCTGGGCGATAAGGCGGTTGAGGTTGGTGTAGGTCGGCCGCTCAATGTCCAGGTTGCGGCGGCAGATGTCATAGGTGGCTTCATTGTCGACCATGAAAGCGCAGTCCGAGTGCTCCAGTGTAGTGTGGGTGGTCAGGATAGAGTTGTAGGGCTCCACCACCGCTGTGGAGATCTGAACACATACAAAAGGAGTAGAGAAAATAACTTTTAGAGAGATACTCCCCCAAAAATGTTTACTTACGGATCATGATATATTAATTCCAGGAAATATAAATAAATTATAAATTACTGCAATTCATCAAATAATCTACTGAAATGGTGATCCCAAAACACTGCAATACCAGAGGAGCAGGGTAAATGGCAAACTCCAGCTTAGATTTTTTGCCATAGTCAACCGACAGCCTCTCCATGAGCAGAGAGGCAAAGCCTGAGCCAGTTCCTCCGCCAAAGCTGTGGAAGATGAGGAAGCCCTGCAGCCCAGTGCACTGGTCCGACTGGGGACAGTCAAATCACAGGGCAGAGGGGGTTTGTGAATCAGGCCTTTAACAGGTTTAAAGCGCAATACCACAAGCAATTGTTAATAAACCAGGACAACACTAACCAGCTTGCGAACTCTGTCCAGCACCAGGTCCACGATCTCTTTACCGATGGTGTAGTGGCCTCGGGCGTAGTTGTTAGCGGCATCCTCCTTACCGGTGATCAGCTGCTCCGGGTGGAAAAGCTGCCGGTACGTCCCCGTGCGGACCTCGTCTGCAGACACATCACAGCGTGCTCGCGCATTAACATTACATTGGTACATTACATAACAGGTCTCATTAGCTGGCTAATCATTAGTTTAGCATTGTTATCGCTAGCTAAAAATCACCTGTAACTAATTAACATTAGGTTGCAATGCACATGAACTAGAAATAAAAAGTTCACCGATTATTTTTTGTTGTTGTTGCAGAATAAGTGCATCATTGTTCAACCATACCAACGACAGTTGGTTCCAGATCCACAAACACAGTCCGAGGGACGTGTTTTCCGGCGCCTGTCTCGCTGAAGAAGGTGTTGAAGGAGTCGTCCCCCCCGCCGATGGTTTTGTCACTCGGCATCTGTCCGTCGGGCTGGATCCCATGCTCCAGGCAGTACAGCTCCCAGCAGGCGTTCCCGATCTGCACTCCGGCCTGACCGACATGGATGGAGATGCATTCACGCTAGACGGAGAAAAAAACAGATCGATTTTGAGACACCACAATCTCGCATTCAATGTCGTTCATTTGCCACCGGACGATTTACTTCGTTAAGACAATGTCTGGCTAGTAGCTAGCTAAACTGGACTTGCTTACTAGCCGGATAGCTAGCTTAGCTACTTTGAAAACCACAATGTACTCCTTAGCTAGCTAGTAAAACTTACCATATTGATGAGGATTCAAAGTAATAACTGTGTTTGACAGAAATACGTTTTTTTAGTTAGTGATAATGCTTCTAATCTTCTGTTGCTAGCTAGATAATTTACAAAATCCTGTTTCACTGGCTTTGTTACTTGCGATGAATAACGGCCAAATGTTATATGTGACGGCTGCTCACACGTATATATAGGACAGGTGCGTCAAAGAACCCGCCCCCTTTTAACCCAATTGGCTATATTTCGTACAAATACATTTTTCAGCCCCATCAATCAATATTTTCTCTTTTACCATTGGACCATTGGAATTTTCAAAAAATAAACGTCATTAACGGCTGTTACTCGGTTGTCTTGTTTTGATTGGATCAATCTACTTATTTGTTTTTCTTCGAAATTAAGTAATACTTTGAGCTGCAACGTTTGCAGGAAAAGCGCTATACAAATAAAAAGTTATTATTATTATTATTATTATTATTATTATTATTATTATTATTATTATTATTATTATTATTATGTATCGTATCATGTCTCATGCGAGTCATGCCCCATGTATTGTTTTTGAACTCCAATCAGTCAGATGGCGTCACTGATGGATGGCACTCTCTGCAGGATAAAATAGGGCTTCAAATCACGTGATCTTTGGTGACATCTTGAGGTTTATACATGTTATGGCTATAACATTATTTTTGTTGCGATCTTAACAGTCAACTTCAGTACACTGTGCCCTTGTTCCAAACTGAAAATGCTTATGTCCTACCTAGATAATAACTGTAATGTAACATAGAGTTGGTTTTGACTTTGAACTTAACACAGATCCAATAATGCATCAGCAGGGGTCCATTTGTGAAATTGAAATTGCAGTGAAATGTATGCATATAACATATCATGTTATGTTCCCTTGACATAGGGTTGATTACCTTTCAGTAAGTTCTTTAAAAAGGAACTCAAATCTAAGTGGGGGAAATAAATTTTAAAAACAACAACATTGCACATCATCATTTAGATTTGACAGCTAGATGGGACTGGGAAAATATAACCCTTCTCAAATTCATGCAGCACTCTAAAATGCAAGGGTTTGACAGACAACAACATTATGTTAAACATAATGTATCTAATTGTTTGTTTGCATTGTTGTGCTTGTAAAATAAATACAAGAGTCTAGGGTTATAGATAGATAGACTTTATTTGCCATTGCTACAGTACAGGTACCAAACAACGAAATTTAGGAGGGGAGGCTCCCCTGGTGTTTGGGAAAGGAAAAAGAAACACATTTTGGAAAAAGCATAGATGCATAAAATCACAAGAAGGTAAGGAGCTGGTTTACATCAATAGAGGCTATGTACACAATCCACTGTACTATACTGCACAGATAGTCAACTAGGGTTGTCATATTTCACAAGAAAGTATTTTTTCACATTATTTTAAAGTGTCACAGTTTGCAGGCTTGAAAATGTACATGTTTGTGCCTCAGCACTAGCTGCCATACAATCCGTCCGGACTATCCTGGGCCCAGAACCTTTTCTGTGTTCAGGGCCTTGACGGCCCTGTGGTAGAAGCTGTCCTTCAGTCTGTTTGTCTTAGCGGCCGGGGTCCTGTACCTCCTGTTCGAGGGCAGCTTGACAAAGTGTTCGTGCCCAGGGTGGGTCGGGTCCTTGGAGATCTTGGAGGCCCTCCTGAGACAGCGTGTTTTGTACAGCTCCTCCAGAGAGGGGAGGGGGGCGCCGGTGATCCTCTGTGCTGTTCTCACGACTCTCTGTAGATCGCTTCTCTCCGCTGCCGTGCAGCTGTGGAACCAGTTGGAGATGCCGAAGGTGAGGATACTCTCCACTGCGCCGTGGTAGAAGGCCACCAGCATCTCCTTCTTGCTGTGTTGTTTCTTGAGGCATCTCAGGGTGTATAGCCGCTGTTGTGCCCTCTTGATGGTGCCTTTAGTGTTGTCCTTCCAGGCCAGGTCATCCCGCATGTTGTGTCCCAGGAATCGGAGGTTTGAGACTATCTCCACGCTCTCTCCGTCGATGAGCAGGGGCAGGATCTCGGACTTTTTCCTCCTGAAGTCTACGATGAATTCCTGGGTCTTTGACTTGTTTAGCAGCAGGTTGTTAACCTTGCACAGCTTGCTCAATTGCTCTACCTCATCCCTGTACGCCGCCTCGTCCCCCCCCGAGATACATCCCACCACGGTGGTGTCGTCTGCAAACTTTACGATGTAGTTGCTGGGGTGGATGGGGGTGAAGTCGTGGGTGTAGAGGTTGTAGAGGATGGGGCTTAGCACGCAGCCCTGGGGTGACCCATTGCTGAGGCTGAGGGCTGTGGAGGTGTGGGGGCCCACCCGCACCCTCTGGGGGCGGTCGGTCAGGAAGTCCTTGATCCACGCACATATAGAGTGTGATAGACCCAGGTCTAGTAGTTTGGTCACTAGCCTGTCTGGAAGGATGGTGTTAAAGGCGGAGCTGAAGTCCACGAAGAGCAGTCTCGCGTAGCTGTTTCCCCTCTCCAGGTGGGATAGAGTGGCGTGGAGAGTCGTCGCTATGGCGTCCTCTGTGGACCTGTGGGCTCTGTAGGCGAACTGGTATGGATCCAGGTTGGGCGGGAGGCGTGTGAGTATGTGGGCCCGGACTAGTTTCTCTAAGCACTTCATGATGATTGGTGTGAGTGCCACCGGGCGGTAGTCGTTTAGGCAGCTCACCGTGCTTTTCTTCGGGACTGGGATGATAGTTGAGGTTTTCAGGCAGGGTGGGACGGTGGCCTGGGACAGGGACTGGTTAAAGATGTTGGTGAAAACCCCGGCCAGCTGGTCGGCGCAGTCTCTCAGCACCCGTCCCAGGACGCCATCCGGCCCCGAGGCTTTCCTGGGGTCCACCGCCTTCAGTACGCGTCTCACCTCGTGCTCTGTGAGGGTGAGGCTGCTGAGAGCTGGAGAGAGTGGTGTCTGTGTTGTGGTTACCTCCGTTCGCCCCTCGTCGAACCGGGCGTAGAAGGTGTTCAGCTTTCCCGCCAGCAGGGGGTCGTCCTCTGCGGCTGTGAGCCTGTTGGCTCTGAAGTTTGTCATCTGCTGAACCCCCTGCCACATCCGCCTGGAGTCGTTGCTCAGGAGGCATTCCTCAATCTTCTCTCTGTGCTCTGCCTTGGCCGCTTTGATGCCGCGCTTTAGGTTGGCCCTGGTGGAGCTGTACAGCGGTGTGCGCTTCCCTGCGAAGAAGGCGTTGTCCCTCTCATTTAACAGTTTTTGGACCTTCCCAGTCATCCATGGCTTCGTGTTGGGGTAGACCCGGACCCGTTTGTCCACGGTGACTGAGTTGGTGCAGTTCACTATGTGGTTCAGAACCGACGACGTGTACTGTTCCAGGTCCTCATGCTCATATTCCTGCCATAGGGTGTCATTTAGGCAGATCATTATGTGGGTGAAACTGTCTGAGGGAATTTGCAAGATATTTCCTTTGAGAAGGAATGTACCATGAATGTATGGTAAATTACCATTCGAACAAATGACCATTATGCACCTAAAGTGCATAGTGTGGAAGATTTACAATAAGTGAACAATATTTTAATAAAATGTCATGGACGCAAATAAACATTTTAAATAAACATTCAAATAAACTATTACAGCAGTTTTCCCTGTTGTCAGATTGGTGTACCTGGCTCATCAATAAAACCTCAGATCATATTGTTTGTATTGTTTATATTGTTCCATATTATTTTGCTGTGAAGCACTTTGTGACATTTGTCTATGTAAAAAGTGGCAAACAAATACAATTGATTGATTAATTAAAGGAGAGGGAGAAAAGGAGACGTAGTGTGTATACCAAATGTCATTCTCATTCTATAGATAGCTGGCCAAAACAACAATTAATTATTTAAAAATCATAATTTGATGGATAGAAATAGAAGATAGAAGGTATCCACAATCCTAAATTGGCCACAAATATGACAGAAATTGAGTTGCAGCACAAAGGTACAGAGACCAGTGAGAAATATTAACTCTGACAGCGACTCCAAATATGAGAACATATCACTAATATGTTCTCTATTCTAAACCTACATGTATGCATCTGATAAATGCATATCTATGGTAAAATACATTTTTATTGCTACATATCAACGTGTCATTATATAATTGAACCACGGTGTTTGAAGGAAAATGCTGAATGGCTTAAGTGTAGGCCTAATATTATGGTATAGGACACTTTAAAATATGAACAATGAAGGAATATATGTGATGTTAGGTTTGGTTGTTGACAAGAATTCACTCTCTCCACACAATTCAAAACTCAAAGTAGACCTCTGAATGAATCCAGACTCTTTATTTAATCTTTACATGGTTATATTTACAGATGAGGGGGGAAACTGTATTTACAAGATAAATTCTTACTGGAATGCACTATTCTGCACTAATATGAAGCAAAACACAAATATAATAATATTTAAATTTGAATGAATCACACATTACTGTACAGTAGTAGTCGTCATACATTTTCTAAATAATTGATCACTCCTGTATCGTCACACTGAAGCATGGCATTGCGCTTTGCGAGATCTCCCAGATGAAACTATCACAGCACAGTAACTCACGGAAAACAATATGCAAGTCTATGTGATTACCACTAGAGGGCACTGACACTCTGTTGTAAAAATGGAAATAATACAGTGTTTGGTTGACACAGCGGAGAATGGTAAACACCAAAAAGCAACATACAGATACTCACTAAGACATTGGGGGGTTGATATTGGTATGCATTGTCAGTCCCATTTTCACACATGGCACTGCTTATCTTTGTGAGTTTCTGCTCATTAATAGGCTTATCATATGCTGTTTTGACATATAATCATATAATCATGGAAGGGCCTCTACTTTTACAGTGCTCTACTTTCAGACTTGTGATAAACCACATACAATAATTTATTCATAAGACATTCCTTCATTGGTTTCATTCATGGCTTATGGAAAGATGAATAGAAGCATGTCATAATATGCACTTCTCAATGTTGAATCTGTAGTGTTACAGCATGATGGCTTTTGGAACATCGTCGTAGGTTAAAAGCGTGTGGTAATGTCAAAGTCTAATCACATATACCCACGAATCATATTGCAACAAACTGTAATGCATCATCACCTTCTTGTCCTGATCTACTGGGGGCTGATGGGAGTATGGGGTTGGGGTAATAGAATATACACAACAGCATCCTGGATGAAACAATATCCCACAAGGCAGTTCGATAGAATCATTTTAGTAAGTGAGAGGCAAATATATTCTGTGGTACAGTACATTCAACCTTGTTTCTGGCCTATATGTCTTAACGTTACCTTTCCTCACATTTGTCCGCTTCTTTATAAGGCAACCATTATTATAATTATAATTATTATAATTATTATTATTATTATTTAACCACAAGCCACTTCTTCATAGTAATGCGTTCGTTCTTCCCTTTTCATTGAGCAGACAGTGTGGGCGTGACTTTCCGATTATTTTAAAACCTACTTTCTAAAAGTACTACAAAGGTAAGGGCACCACCAGTGATAAAACACAGCACCATTTAGTCAATTTTGGCAATACTCAATTCAACTCAATACTTAATTAAAAAAGAATAAACAGGAGTTTAAGGGACAACGTATAACACTGGGATCATTTTCACCCATATAAATGATTTCTCTGTCAAGTCTGCATCGGCGATGGCGTCAACTGAGGTTCCGTTGTATGTTGGTGGCGGTGGTGTAACCTAAGCCTGATTTACACTACAGAGACGGACTGAACTGAGCTGGGCTGAGGGGTACTGAGCTGACCTTTGACCTTTGTGACACAATGCATCCAGCAGGGCTACTGAAACAGAGCTGGAGAGGACAATGTGGAAGGACAACGTCTGAGCCAGCGCAGTACGGCCCAGCTCGGCCCTGTAGGGTGTAAAACCCACACAGGCACACGCTTACGTACCCGTCACAGCACACCTCTCCCATACAACGTACCGTACCTCACTGTTCATCTGTCAACAGCCTATGAATCAGACCTAACAGTGACATACTGTATAGCAGGCCTATAGTACCCCTCCCCCCTACACACACACACACACACACACACACACACAAAGAAAACAAATAAATAAAAACACACAAGTCAACATCAGGAGAGGCTGGTGGAAAATAGAAATCGGAGGAAGGGCTCGTTGTATAACGCATGGTACAGTGACGAGGAACGTTTTCACACATTTAACACAAACGATTGAATAGTTCCATTGCGTGCCGTTCCAACGAGCCTGTCCTTCTCCGTTTTCTAACCTCCAGCCGCCTCCTCCCCTGGTCAACAACAACGGACATGAACATGTTACAACGGCACAGGCTGGAGGCTTTTGCTACACTGACCACACAAGGCTGATTGGATAGACACAAGATCAAATACAGAAATTACCCCCCCCCCCCGTAGAGTCATCGATGCGTTTTGCACATACTGTACCTGACCTGCTTCGTATGCACACATGACATGACAAATAACTATTCATGTGCACACAGAAAGTGCAAAGCTGTAGCTCACAAATGACCGACTGGTTCGAAAGTGCACACAGAAAGTGCAAAGCTATCTGACTTGCAGCTCATACTGATAACGGTACCGTGATGAGCGTCGTGTGTGTGTGCAAAAACAGTATGAAACATAAGTAAGCTAACTTCCCCCCCCCCCCCCCCCCCCGGTCAGTCTGAAACCATCATCCCACCACAGTTCGCTGGCCATGTTAATCTTAAGTGTTAAAACTGATATCAGAAGTTTAAACAAACTGCATGTTTTAAGGCGATGTCACTTGATTCCTGTTTGCACCTGTAGCTTCACACACTAATGTACAAGATGAGCAGCTGGGGATTGACATCCATATAAGGATAATATCCCAGATATTGTGAAATATTGAGGAAAACATATCCAGTCTTTGCCAGAGAAACTGTTGTGCTGTGTAGCTCTACACAGCAATAGACAACTTACAATCACTTTACCTGAAAAATCACCAACATTAAACTGTATTTAACATAACCACTAAGAACTACGATGGACATATAATTTAAAAATCTCATATTTTTCTGTTGGGTATTTGGTATTATACTTTATAGATTTACATTTTTTTCCTAAATCATTTTTGATTTGGTAAACAGATCTTTCCAGACAGCACAACAGCCACTACACATCTAGGTGATGACAGTCCTTCTCACTATCTTAGATAACGTTTAATGGCGTCTACGCCACAACAAAAGTAAACCCAAAAGTACCATTTTTTCCCCCCACATAAATAAACCTATTCCTTTCATAGGCAAACGTTTGCTTGCTAAAATACAGATCATTCCACCCAAACAGATGAGAACCAGGCGGTAAAACCAGGCGGTAAAACCAGGCGGTAATGTGTGAACAGGCGCGTGAGAGGAAATAAACGACACTGCAAAAAGTTGGCCCCCTCTGTCTGTGGCTTCCTCTCTTAGACGTGGCGCTGAGGCTTCTGGGTAGGGGTGGTCCGGCCTCACTGACCAGCAGACTGACCAGCCTCCTCCTCCGCTACCTCCTCCTCCTCCTCTTCCTCCTCTTCCTCCTCCTCCTCCGCGTCATTGGTTACGGCGAACGCCTGTGCTCGTCTCGTCTCCCGGCAGGATAGTGTCTTATGGGGATGCTGTTAGGGACAGGAGACATAGGACAAGGCTGTTACCACAGGATAGTGTC
>NC_137676.1:5737683-5752683 GCF_963989245.1 Nansenia antarctica
TACCCACCAGGCTCCAGCCCTGCCTGTCTCTGGTTTGTTGTCAAACAGCTTCACACGATGTTAGTCATCGGATTAGGGGTGGTTTATCATTCTCAACGCAGTCACATTGACCTGATGGTAAAGATCATGTGCGTACACAAACAACACAGATATGCTAAAATGTGTACACACATGCACACGAACACATCCCACGCACACATTATTATACTGCTACCTGCTGTCATCTACTGCTACCTCAGGGTTCTACTCATGGTATTTCTCTCATTTAATTATTTCCATTATTATGCTACTCCATTGTCTCTTGTCTTATTGTTGTTGTTTTTTTAAACTATTGCCATTGTTCTCTAGTTGCTGCAATGCAGAGGAAACAAAGCAGACAAATTGTATTCTCTTGTACTTGGATGCAACAATCATGTTGATTGTGTCATGTTATATTGTCGTGTTGATAATATTCTGGAATGATAATGTTATATGTGGGTCTATGTCTTCAGTCAACACAAGTGTTTCTTTCTCGTGTTCTCTTGCTGCTGCAAATATCAAGGAACTGAAGCCTACGAATTTTACTTTCTTATACTTGTATAATGGGATGTAACTGTCAACAATAAACCTGAAACTTCAAAGTGCTCACCTGTTCTTTGTAGTGAGCACCTCAGGTGAGCTCTGATTGGATGAGTTTTCAGACTTGGGCTCTTGAGAGGCGTGGCCACTGTCTGGGGTCTTCTGTGTCACTGGAGAACACTCTCTACTCTCTCTGCTGTAGGGGGGGGGTACATCAAGTCACGTCAAGTCGATCTTTATTACCCCAAAACAACAGCAAACAAACAAACATAATTTCTTCATCTTAACTTCCCTCCTAAGACCTCTTCATCCCCTCTAACCCCCTTTACAGTTTCTCTACTGTAAATAAATTATTAATATGAATAATCAAATCTTAATGACTGCTAATGGTCCCCCCCCTGGCCCTAGCATAGATTACTTTTTTCTTATGATGACTGTTGGATAGATGATTCACTTACTTAGACAAATGTAGTTGTTGTAAGTCGCTTTGGATTTTATCCAATGGATAAAGGCGTCTGCTAAACGTAACGTAAAATGTAAAATGTAAAATGTAAAGTGAAATGTAAATGTAACCCTACATGGTCGTAGTCGACCTGGCCTGCTCTGACCATGTAGGTAGAAAAAAAACGTTGTTTGTCTGTGTGTCATCGTCTTCATGCAAATAATAGTGGCAGCATAACAGTTTGAGCAGACAGACATTCCCTTTTTTTCTTTTACGTTTTTTCTTTTACATTTGTTGTCCTGCTCCTGTGGTACTATGGTATTTGGAATATGTGTGTGTGTGTGTGTGTGTGTGTGTGTGTGTGTGCGTGCGTGCGTGTGTGTGTGTGTGTGTGTGTGGGTGTGTGTGTGTGTGTGTGTGACACACTCTCTTGACATTGGTCGTCTCTCACATTTTCTCCTGCATCTCCTGGATGTTCTCGATCCCGATGGCGCTGCTACGTCTGGAGCTGAACGGACCAGACTTCTTCCTGGTCGGGCTTTTCCCAGGGATGATCAACGACTGACAGGGAAGAAAAAAAAAACACATCAGCGAGGCACCGTGATACCCACGCTCTCTTACCATCACCGTATTTTGTATTACATTGCGGATACTGATGTTTGTTATTTATTTATTTTGTGTTGTTTCAGTGGTAAGAATGGAAAATTAGGTCTATTTATTTATTTTGTGTCGTTTCAATATTAAGAATGTAAAATTATCAGTACTGTGGATACTGTAATTTATGTAATGGATTATATAATTTAAGTATTATTGCTCTCACTTGGAAGCGACAGATAGGGGTAGGACATGATTAGCTTAGGCTTCATCCTACTCCCTTTCGAACAGTGATACCTGTATTTTTAGTTATTAGCTAATCGTTTTTATTTAAAAAAATTTAAATCATGTTTGAAATAAAGATTTATTCATTCATTCATTCATAACCGTCTCTAGAATACCCCAACCGGTGAGGGGGAGGCTGGGGGGGGAGCAGACATCAAGAGGTAGGGGCTTCATTGTAATTCATGGGATGGAATGAGGAACGTATTTGATACCCTATGCCAGTGGTTTTCAACGCTCTCCTCGGGGACCACCAGCCGTTCCACATATTTGATCTGTTCCACCACCAGCACACCTGATTCAACATAATTGCTTTGCACTTGATTAGTTGAATCAGGTGTGCTGGTGGTGGAACAGATCAAATATGTGGAACGGCTGGTAGTCCCCGAGGAGAGGGTTGAAAACCACTGCCCTATGCAATGGCGTGGAATGAGGAGTGATGTCATTCGTCATTCCATTCCGTGCATTACGATGAGACCTCCGATTTCTACCTCCACCAGCCTCCCCTGTTGATGCCAACATACAGTAGCTTCAGCAGTAGGCCTAGTCTTTATTGTTTTGTTTGTTCGCTGTATTCGCTCTTCAGTTGAGGCTAATATATTCCGAATTCAGTTTAACTGAGGAGAATATAAAAGAAAATAAAAATGGTATAGGTTTATTTGATCCTAACTTATATAGAGTTATCATGGTCGGGCTAAATCGTGAGATGGACGGTTTTAACCGTCTTCACAGGAAGAATACGAGGTGTGAAGAGATATTGTGTTAAGAGTGATACACACAGTCCGGTCCGTTCTCAGGAGACTGAGTAACTGGGTACTGTGGCACTGCCTCCGAGTTGTAACGCAGATAAGAAAACATTAGAATATAGCTCTTAGAGGCTTAACGTCAAAGCCCCGTGCCAGCCGGAGCAGGGTAGGAGGAGGGCAGGAGATGAAAGATGGATCCCAGCACTCCAGGGCTTACCACAGAAATGGGCTTTCTGAGTGAGCTCTTTGTTCAGCCCATCTCCCTTTGTAAGCTCTCAAAATAAGGACTTGAAAAGGGCTTTTTATCTAATGTGGCTTCAAAGGCCTTGAGGAAAATTCCTTTTTTTTATTTCTAGTGTTTTATTTTAGGTGGGTGGGTAGGGGGGGCGGGGGGGTAGCTTTGAGCTATTAATATTTATAGTTTTAAACAAATGGCGATGGCAATTGGCAAACAAGATGGTACACAGTATAGTTATGGAGACCACAAAGGATGATTATGTCATGTGACAACACAAAGACACAAAGAAAGGAGAGTGAGGGGGGAGGATTGTGGGAACGAACACGCAACAGGGACCAATGACAAGACGGGTCATGGCCCGAGGGGAGGAGCTTAGGCGTCCGACTGACCACCTGACCTGGCTGATCAATCTGATGAAAAGTGGCTAATAATAACCCTTTACTTGACCTATTTAACTTAGAACGTACAGGGGTAATAGCAGGACTGCCAACTCACTCTGGGTACCTGGCTAGAGTGAGATTCTGAGTAGCCGTAGTAGTTGTAGTGTGTGTGTGTGTGTGTGTGTGGGGGGGGGTGTGTGTGTGTGTGTGTGTGTGTGTGTGTGTGGGGGGGGGGGGGGTCGGGCCTACACAGTGTTTTGGCGTGAGAATTGTGTGGGCAGCGTGACAGAGAGAGGTCGAAGGTGAAAGCGTGTGTCTGAGAGTTGGCAAGCCTGGGTAATAGTGTTATCACCTCATCATTGCATTATTAATTATTAATTCATTAATTAAATAAGACTCACTGTTATCAAATGGTTCCTTAGTAAACACAGGGTAAACAGCGGTTGACACAGGGGGCGTACATTACAATGACGGTCATGGTGCAGTGAGTGGAGTCATGCGACAGAGACAGAGAGGAAAGGGTGAAGAGAGAGAGAGGACGTAGAATTAGATATGAACCTCTTCTATTGTTCCTATTCCTATGGCACTGCCACGACGTCCGTATTTACTGGGACTTTTGCCTGGTACAAGCAATGACTGAGAGAGAGGGAGGGGAGGAGAGAGGAGAGGGAGAGAGAGAGGGCGGGGGGGAGAGAGAGGGAGAGAGGGGGAGAGGGGGAGAGAGGGAGAGAGAGAGAGAGAGAGAGAGGGAGAGAGGGAGAGAGGGAGAGAGAGAGAGGGAGAGAGGGGGAGAGGGAGAGAGAGAGGGAGAGAGAGAGAGGGAGAGAGAGAGGGAGAGAGAGAGAGAGAGAGAGAAAGAAGATTATTAAAAAACAGCATGAAATTAGATGCAGTTATGTTAATAAAACAAAATACAAAAAACACATTACACAGCTGGAGGAGACCAATCAAAGCAGTTACGAGAGAGAGAGAGAGAGAGAGAGAGAGAGGGAGAGGGAGAGGGAGAGAGAGAGAGAGAGAGAGAGAGAGAGGGAGAGGGAGAGGGAGAGAGAGAGAGAGAGAGAGAAAAGCACTTTGCGCTTCACGACAGGCAGTGAAATTTGGAGAGAGACTGTGACAGCGAGAGAGAGAGAGAAAGAGATGACGGTGATTGTGACGACACTGCAGAGAACTAGGCCTGTTAAAGAATAGAGGGAGGAGAAGAGGAGAAGAGGAGGAAGAGGAGGAAGAGGAGGAGGAAACAGCAAACATCAGGAGGAGGAGGAGGACACATTGTTATACAGTAGGGTTAGGAAGCGGTTATGAACAAAAACACAATAGGCACAATACAGTCACAAACAGGTTGGTCTCGATTAGGGACAACTTGCGGTTCGTTTCATGCATTTGAATAACCAGTATCTTTTGTTAGGTGTTATTTGCCTCTCTACTTGACGTAGATGTTGACATTAGACGACGTGTGTGCTGGAGGAGGAAGGGGGGGCGGGGAGGGAGGAGATAACAGGGAAAGATCTTTTGACTTTTCCAAAATGTGCTTCCTTTCATCCTTTCAGAGTTTGAAAGCAGTGAACAGCCTTCGCTACATTGAGAACCGGTATCACTGCATCGCCATGACAACGTGGCGACAGAGGACCCAATGTTTCAGGAAACATTGAAACAATCCCCCCCAATCAAATCACTCTTTTGACCATGACGAAGTGAAATGACCTGACATCAGCCACTGGAATGTCAGGACTCAGACATACTGGATCAACATAATGCCACAATGTCTGAGAGAAAGTCCCCAAACAAAATACTCACCATGTACAGAATAGATGAAGGGAGGCTGATGGAGGTAGAAATGGGAGGACAGGTTCATTGTAACGCACGGGACCGGAAAAGCAACGAGCCTGTCCTCCGATTTCCACCTCCACCAGCCTCCCCCGGTATACAGTACACCCTGGGACAGTGTGCGGTTAGCTTTCACGACAAGCTAGCTAGCGTATTCCTGGTGTAAAAAAAAACAACAACATGGGAGCAAAAGTCAAGCGCAGGCTTTCAGCAGGCGTGGGGCAAGCGCTCACAACCACAGACACGAGACACAAGACACGTAAGGAGTCTATCCACAGTCGTCAGTATACGGCGGTTAAAATAACTGACAACAAACATCGGAACACATTCACTGTTAAAACACCTTACCTCACCACCCCACCGCAGATGTTCAAGTCAATGCATGGCTGGCTACTAATGGGTCTCCAGTTGGGTCTGGTTTACGGTCTAGGGGCTGTGTGAGTGAGTGAGGAGGGGGGGGGGGGGCTATAGGGTTAATGAAGACCGACGCTCAGCTGATGTGAGCAGACTAGTCCTGTGGCATTCGTTCTGTGAAAGGTTAGTGCTAACGGCTAACGTTAGTGCTAGCTAGCGCTATAGCTAGGCAGGGGGTGAGTAGTGTGAGGAGGCCGGATGGGGAGGAGGAAGAGGAGGAGGAGGAGGTCCGGGGGGCTTCGTCTAGTGGGGTATCAGGGGAGGCAAGAGGGAGCGTCGTGGCTACACCTTCGCTCACTCCGAGACCAGAGAGAGGAGCGAGAGAAAGAGAGAGAGAGAGAGCAGCAGGCTCAGGCTAGTGTACAGTACTTACTATCCCCGGGAAGAACCTAGGGCTCTCCGCTGGCCGGTTGTGGTTGTTCTGGGTAAAGAAGCTGCCGCTCTGACTAGCGGAGACAGCGCTTGTCTTCTTGATACTGAGGCCCACGGAGTCCAGAGACTGGCTTCGGCTGCGGATCACCCGCTACGGGGGGGGAGAGATGATGAAGATGAGGAGGAGGAGGAGGAGGAGGAGGAGGAGGAGGAGACACGTTTGAGATGGAGGAGCTGCCCTGCCAAACCAGCCCTGGACTGACTCCAGGCAACTGTACTACTACGGAGAGAGAGGAGGGACACTATAGCCCCTCACCGTGAAGGAGGACTCTAGGGCTGATTCTAAAGAGGAATCACAGCAGGACAGCGAGAGCACTCATCCATCCAGCCCATCATGAAGGTAGCGGCAGAGCAGGGAGCCACTAAGCCTGATGCGCCCAGGGGGGAGTGAGTCATGTGTGGGTGAGTGGGAGAGGAGGGGGGGGGGGGGGGGGGCCGTAGAGCAGAGAGTAGGGAGAGGCCCGAAGGACGGCTTATATACGTCTCCGGTCTGTAATCCCAGCTGGAAACAATCCCAACCCAACGGAAAGGAATGTACCTTTATACCTTAATAAGGAGGCAGGTGAGAGGAGGGAGAGAGAGAGGGAGCGAGAGAGAGAGAGAGAGAGAGAGAGGGAAAGTGAGTGAGAGAGAGAGAGAGAGGGAGAGAGAGAAGGAGAGAGCGAGAGAGAGAGAGAGAGAGAGACAGAGAGGGAGAGAGAGAGGCAGAGAGAGATAGAGAGAGGCAGAGAGAGAGAGAGAGCGATGCAGAGAGAGAGAGAGAGAGAGAGAGAGGGGGAAAGTGAGAGAGAGAGAGCGAGAGAGAGAGGTAGAGAGGTAGAGAGAGAGAAGGAGAGAGAGAGAGAGAGAGGGGGAAAGTGAGAGAGAGAGAGAGAGAGAGGGAGAGAGAGAGAGAGGGGGAAAGTGAGAGAGAGAGAGAGGGAGAGAGTGAGAGAGTGAGAGAGAGAGAAGGAGAGAGAGAGAGATCTGACAACGAGGGTGTTGTCAATCCCCACGGCCATAACTAGAACGTTCTGGAAGGGTCAGAGAGAGAGAGGGTACCAACACAGGGGGGGCAGCATGCAGACAGAACACAGCACAAGGCCACAGTACAACACTGACGTCTGGCGCTGAGAAGCTGACGACGGGCTCAGTGGAAAGAGCAGCACAGCGCAGATAGAGGACATCCTCTCTCCAGACAAGCCTAACAGAGAGACTCATAAAGCAACCGCAAGGACAAGAGCATCCCTGAAAAGCAGACAAGATGGGAACAGCAGAGAAACAGTGTAGCGGTGTCGAAAACTTGAGTAGAAGATTAGTTTCTTTCCCAGTTATCTGCACCAGGTACGTTAGAAAACACCCACAGTGTCAACACTGTTGCTGCTGTTGTTGTGCTTCAAACAAATACATTCACAAAAGAGAAAATTGAGTAACACTTTGCTGTACACATTGTCTAGTCACAACATTGTATGAGGAATGGCATCATGGGTGTTGAACATTGGAGCCCCACGACCACAAGGCCTCTTTAGAGAGATTGCCCCAGGTAATACCCCTGCCTCTGCCCCTGGTAATGCCCCTGGTAATGCCCCCTGGTATTGCCCCTGCCTCTGCCCCTGGTATTGCCCCTGGTATTGCCCCTGCTATCACCTCTGGTATTACCCCCGGTCTTACCCCTGCCTCTGCCCCTGGTATTACCCCTGGTCTTACCCCTGCCTCTGCCCCTGTCTCATCCCCTGGTATCTCCCCTGGTATTGCCCCTGGTAATGCCTCTGGTCTTGCCCCTGCCTCTGTCTCTGCCCCTGTCTCAGCCTGGTTACCTTGAAGGACTCAAAGAAGCCCCCTCCTCCTCCGCCCCCGTTCTCCATCTTGTCCTCGTCGCCCCCCAGCCCCATCATGGCCTGGCTGTGTACGTGCAGCTCCTCATACAGCGTCTCCAACAAGGCCGACCTCGTCCGCTCCTGAAACACACACGCACGCACACACCCACACACACACGCACGCACGGACGCACACACGCACGCATACACATGGATGCACACACGCATGCACGCACACACACGGATGCACACACAAACACACACGGACACGGACACACACGCACGGACATGGACACACACACAAACACACACGGACACGGACACGGACACACACACACACACGCACACACACACACACACACACACACACACACACACACACACACACACACACAGACACTTTAGTATTCATAACAAGACCAGAAATGACAGAACAATGCCATCCTTTGAATAACTCACCTCCAGTTTGGCAAATTTCTCTGCTTTGTAGCAGGCATACTCCGCATTGATGAGCTTAGTGAAGAGGAATTCATGGAATTCTGGACCCTGAGATAAAAAAAAAGAGAATTGGACTGATGAGACAAAGGCAAAAGACGGAGGAAGAGAGAGAGAGGAAGAGAGAGAGGAAGAGAGAGAGGTGACTGATGTTGTACTGTAGTCCTCAGCAGACGGGCTGGTTCTACACTGTTCTACCAGCTCACCTCGTATATACAGTATTTGTCTCGTCTTACTGGTCTTTTACAGCTATTGATTACTTACTAACTTATTTGTCATTGCCACTTTATTTGTCTTTGCCTTATTTGCTTATTTGTCTTTTTATAACTATAGCCACTTTATGTGTTGCTGCAATGTCGAGGTACTGAAGCCTGAGAATTGTACTCTTTTATCACTAGAACAGCCGTGCCTTTTTACCTACTAAAAGAGCCGCCTCGGGGGTCTTTACAATGCTCAAGCTGCTATTTACACACAACGACCACTAGTTGGGCGCTTGTAAATTAGTCTGCCTCCTACACAGAAAAACTGCAAAATAGCTTTATTAGCTTATCCTGATGTGATAAGCTAGTATGAAGCTATTTTGCAGTTTTTCTGTGTAGGAAGCAGGCTACTTTTGAAAATGTAAGGATACTGGGTGGTAGAACGCACATATCTAGGAAAAGTCATGAAGGGAGGGTCCTGAAATGAGAGATTTAGCAAAGATATACACATTTTCTTTACTCACAGGGGTCAAATGACCCCTCACAGCTGTTCTAGTGTGATGTATAATGGGATGTAACAATAAACTTGAAACTGAGACTTCACCTTCCGGAACACGGCCGGGTCTGGCAGCGCCGGACCAAAGAAGGGGACGTCATCCCGCGCTGTGACCGACACCTGGCGGATGACAGTCATTCATAATCATGAAGGATGATTATTATATACTGTCATATGATTAGGATGGATATCGAACAGTATGATTATTTGACATGCTAAATTAGACGATGCTTGAAGAGATTAATTGCAAAAACACAAACTATCTCATTGTAATGCATGGAATGGAATAAGGAATGGTATCAAACACAATCTCTGCCTCCCCTGATAGCCTCCCCCCATTTTCAAATATTAAATTTCCTTCTAATCTGGGGAAACCGCCCCTAAATGGGGATTCTCCATTGAAAGTAATTTTTTAGTCTAGGATTATGCTTAATCAAGGTCTGGTAAACCAGTCTAGGACTATGCTTAATCAAGGTCTGGTAAACCAGTCTAGGACTATGCTTAATCAAGGTCTGGTGAACCAGTCTAGGACTATGCTTAATCAAGGTCTGGGAACCCCCCCCCGGGCCCCATAGGAGAGCTGCAGCACCTTGTAGAGGACGTGGTCAGAGCAGGCGTTCTCCACCTGCACCACCACGTAGGCGTGGAGGAAGTTGGAGGCGATCATGTCGGGGACGAAGGGCGTGCTCTCCTCCTGGAAGACGATGGCCACGATGTCGTTCCCTATGTGCCTCTTCCTCTGCAACTGGAACACACGCAGAGAGAAACCATAAGTACAACTACTGCACTGCAAACAAATAAGATAAAATATCTTAAATCAAGGGAATATATGCTTGTTTTTTGTCTGACTGCACAAGATATCTTTCACTTGTTTTAGGAAAATCTTAACAATGGCAAGCGGAATGTTTCTATTCTGTTGGCAGGTAATTTTGCTTATTTTAAGTAGTATTTCCCCCCATTTTATAGCTTTTTTTCTTGTTTTTGAGAACTAACCCCTTTTGCAGTGTGTAGATGTACCAACAACCTGCATTGCTCATTCATCTGATATTGAAAGATGTTTGAGGGATATCATGTAAGGAATGCTGTGTTGCTCCTCCCGGCCGTCCCCCCCCTCCACCCCTTCTCTCCCACACCCTCCCACCTCCCCCTGCCCTCCCTCACCTTCCCCTCTCCCTCCCTCCTTCCCTCACCCCCCCCCCCCCCCTCTTCTCTCTCCCTCTGGACAGCCGCCCCACACCCAGGGGACCTGACGGGCGCCTCCCCCAGGCAGCTGGAGTGTGATTAACCCTAGGGCCCTGGGTCTCCCTGGGTCTCCCTGGGTCTCCCTGTGGACACATTAGGGTGTCTGTTTCCATCCCCCGACAGTCAAATATCTCAGAGGACTGTTTAACAATAAACTGCATGTGGTGACTAAAGCATTTTTTTTTTTATTAGCTCCACCAACCCCCTCCCCCATCAGAGGGTGAGGGTTAGGGTTAATCACTTGGTTAATATGCCCGTCCTCCGATTTCTACCTCCACCAGCCTCCCCTGATGCCCCCTGAGACACCTGCTTCCCCCTATTCTGTGTCTCCTAAAATGTCTACCGACCTTCCCCTTGTACTGTTTCTCCAGTGTAAAAAATAATTTATACAATTCTTTCTTCTTCTTTCACAACGACTGCCAATGGCTCCCTGGCCTGAGCTAGATTACTCTTCCTACTACGACTGGTGAATTGATGATTTACTTGCTTAGTCTAATGTACCGATTGTAAGTCGCTTTGGAATAAGGCGTCTGCTAAATGCCAACATTTTAAAATGTAGGCCTACGGAGCAGGACAGGGTAAGCAGAGAGGCCTTTACAGAGAGGCCTTTACAGAGAGGCCTTTACAGAGAGACCTCTACAGAGAGGCCTTTACAGAGAGGCCTTTACAGAGAGGCCTTTACAGAGAGGCCTTTACAGAGAGGCCTTTACAGAGAGGCCTTTACAGAGAGGCCTTTACAGAGAAGCCTTTACAGAGAGGCCTTTACAGAGAGGCCTTTACAGAGAGTCCTTTACAGAGGCCTTTACAGAGAGGCCTTTACAGAGAGGCCTTTACAGAGAAGCCTTTACAGAGAAGCCTTTACAGAGGCCTTTACAGAGAGGCCTTTACAGAGGCCTTTACAGAGAGGCCTTTACAGAGAGACCTCTACAGAGAGACCTCTACAGAGAGGCCTTTACAGAGAGGCCTTTACAGAGAGGCTTTCACAGAGAGGCCTTTACAGAGAGGCCTTTACAGAGAGGCCTTCACAGAGAGGCCTTTACAGAGAGGCCTCTACAGAGAGGCCTTTACAGAGAGGCTTTCACAGAGAGGCCTTTACAGAGAGGCCTTTACAGAGAGGCCTTTACAGAGGCCTTTACAGAGAGGCCTTTACAGAGAGGCCTCTACAGAGAGGCCTTTACAGAGGCCTTTACAGAGAGGCCTTTACAGAGGCCTTTACAGAGAGGCCTTTACAGAGGCCTTTACAGAGAGGCCTTTACAGCGTGACCAGGTACCTGCTGGGCGTCTCCCTCGGTGTAAGGCAGCTTGGTGGACACGTGGAACATCACCTCCTTGTTGCCGTAGTTGGTGTAGACGGACTCGGAGCCCGTCTGGCCGTGGTTCACGTCCAGGCCGCCCCGGAACCTAGGCAAAGAAACCACCAATCAGATTGACCCTCTCACTCCACCAGGACCAATCAGATAGACCCTCTCCCTACACCAGGACCAATCAGATAGACCCTCTCATTACACTAGGACCAATCAGATACACCCTCTCATTATACTAGGACCAATCAGATAGACCCTCTCATTACCCTAGGGCCAATCAGTTAGACCCTCTCATTACCCTAGGGCCAATCAGATAAACCCTCTCTCTCTACTAGGACCAATCAAATAGACCCTCTCTACTAGGGCCAATCAGATAGACCCTCTCCCTACACCAGGACCAATCAGAGAGACCATCTCATTACACTAGGGCCAATCAGATAGACCCTCTCATTACCCTAGGACCAATCAGATAGACCATCTCATTATACTAGGACCAATCAGATATTCTCTCTCTCTACTAGGACCAATCAGATAGACCCTCCCTCTACACCAGGACCAATCAGATAGACCCTCTCATTATACCAGGACCAATCAGATAGACCCTCTCATTATACTAGGACCAATCAGATATTCTCTCTCTCTACTAGGACCAATCAGATAGACCCTCTCATTATACTAGGACCAATCAGATAGACCCTCTCTCTCTACTAGGACCAATCAGATAGACCCTCTGACTATTCAGCATCACTACTATGACACACTTATCTTTGTTGTTATCAAATACCAGAATCATCAATGAAAATGTAAAGCAAAGTATGGTTTGAGTATGGTAGGCTTGGTAAAGTGTGGTTAAAGAGAATGTTAGGTTGAGAATGTTAGGTTGAGAATGTTAGGTTTAGAATGTTAGGTTTAGAATGTTAGGTTGAGAATGTTAGGTTGAGAATGTTAGGTTTAGAATGTTAGGTTGAGAATGTTAGGTTTAGAGTTTTTGTTCTGTGATGACATCACTCACCCTTTAAAGTCATGGAGGTCAATCTTATCCCCCAGGAACTCTTGGAACTCTACAAAAGCAGGACTCTCCTCGCAGTTCTCAAACAGCTCCTCTTCTGTCGTCTGCAACAACAATGAACGTATATATGAGCGTTGTATGAAACAAAACAAAACACACTCCTTCATTTCCATACCTGCTCACAGCGTCATGTATGGGCGGTCTCGTGACATGCTCCAACACATAAAGGATCGACACAACACGATTGTGAAACAAAGAATTAACACAACGACGGGGTTCATTGTGAATCGTTATTGAAAGGATTTCAATAGTTCTAATGAGACCTTTTCTTTTCTGCTCACAATAGAGGAACTGAAAGAAACGTCAGCTCCTCTTCAGGACACCAACAACACAAAACACTTAGCAGCGATTTGCATAATGCATGCCATGACACCCATGATGAGGCTGAACAAACATACAGTCCACATGATTATTCATGTAGCCAAACAACAGCTACTTTCCATCAAGCAAATCAGGCTTGCGAACAAGCCAACAAAGGACTGGGTGACTATACCCGTAAGCACATCCTAGGCTCACAGGCTCTTTATTCTAATACCACCTCTACCTTCTCCTGTTGCCTCGGTACGATACTCGTGTGATTTGTATTATTTGTATTAGTTCTATTATTATATTGCTCAATGGTCTCGTGTCTTTTTTGTTACAACTATTCCGTCTCTAAACCTACGAATTTTACTCTTATACTTGTATAACGGGATGTAGCAATGAACGTGTGTGTGTGTGTGTGTGTTTGTGTGTGTGTGTTTGTGTGTGTGTATGCATGCATGCGTGTGTGTGCGTGCGTGCATGTGAATGAATGAATGAATGAATTAATGGTCTTTATTGTCATTGATATAGTACAGGTACCATACAACGAAATTTGGGAGGGGGGGGCTCCCCTGGTGCTAGGAAAAAAAAAACTAAAAACAAGAAGGGAAAAGAGCTGGTTTACATAAATAAAGGCTATGTACACTATCCACTATACTATACTATACAAATAAAACACTGTGCTGTACTCTATGCTATGCTATACCTATTCTAACATTTCCTATCTCTGAACCTTATGTACCCGAGGGTTGTCATATTGCACATAGTGTTATTGCACATTCATTTAAAGTGTCGCAGTTTGCAGGTTTGAAATGTTCACAGTTGTGTTTCAGTATTGCACTTGATTACAATCTAGTAGCTGCCATCAAATTGTCTAGATTGTCCAGGGCCTAGAACCTAGGTCTTTGCTGTGTTCAGGGCCTGAATGGCCCTGGGGTAGAAGCTGAGCTCCAGTCTATTTGTCCTTGCGAACATGGTCCTGAACCGCCTGTCCGAGGGCAGCCGAGCAAAGTGTTCGTTCCCAGGGTGGGATGGGTCTCTGGAGATCTTGGAGGCCTTCCTGAGGCAGCGTGTGTTGTACAGCTCTTCCAGAGAGGGGAGGGGGGCGCCGGTGATCTTCTGGGCCGATCTCACGACTCTCTGTAGCGCATTCCTCTCTGCGGCTGTGCAGCTGGAGAACCACACGCAGATGCAGTAGATGAGGATGCTCTCCACTGCGCAGCGGTAGAAGGTCACAAGCAGCTCCTGTCTGATGTGCGTGCGTGTGTGCGTGCGTGCGTGCATGCGTGCGAGCGTGTGTGTATATATGCATGCGTGTGTGCGTGTCTGCATGCGTGCGAGCGTGTGTGCGTGGGTGTGTGTGTGTGTGTGTGTGTATGTGCGTGAGGACCTCTCTGGCCTGTGTGTGTGCTTTTGCTTTGTCTGCCCAACCCTCTAGTGTGTGGTGTCTCTCCTCCCCAGCACGTCAACGTCCCTCTGGGTGCTGAAGAAAGGCTTCTCCAGGTCCCCGAGGTCGGCCCCCGCTCGACCCCCCCCCCTCAGGTTCGAAGGTGAAGGAAGTGGACCTCCGCACTCATAAGCACCCATCAAAAACGGTAAAAGGACCCTCAGCTAAAGCCTGCAAGGCTCTTACAATAGGGTGGTAATTACCTCACAATGGCCGACGAGAGAGAATATTAAGGAGGAGCGCCAGAGGGTTGGATTAGTCTTAGAGATACTCCATTATTGTGATGGCAGGAGACTTAGCGTTAGTCATCCTCCTTATGGAAATTACCCAAGAGAGAGAGAACTCATAATAGTAATTCATTTACGGGTTTTACATTCAGGGCATTTAGCAGACGCCTTTGTCTGAAGCGACTCACGGTCAGATCTCATATAAAGGACATATCAGCGTTATGATGGGGGGTTTTATGTGTTCTGTTACCGCCCGTGCCCTTTTAAATATGTTTTTAGAGCATTCCGGCTTTATTGGGAGAGAGCCAGAAGAGATTTACAGGAAGTATGGGCGAGAGAGAGAGGGGGGGGGGGGGTGACATTGAGGATATGTCGATGGGAGGAACCAGGGACCTTGTGATTAGATAGTATGCGATATTAGTATGCTACACCACCTAAGCCCATTTAT
>NC_137676.1:5757683-5762683 GCF_963989245.1 Nansenia antarctica
TGTCAGTAGTAATGACTATCCTGATGTTGAGTGTCAGTAGTAATGACTATCCTGATGTTGAGTGTCAGTAGTAATGACTATCATGATGTTGAGTGTCAGTAGTAATGACTATAATGACGTTGAGTGTCAGTAGTAATGACTATAATGACGTTGAGTGTCAGTAGTAATGACTATCATGATGTTGAGAGTCAGTAGTAATGACTATAATGATGTTGAGTGTCAGTAGTAATGACTATAATGACGTTGAGTGTCAGTAGTAATGACTATCGTGGTGTTGAGAGTCAGTAGTAATGACTATAATGATGTTGAGTGTCAGTAGTAATGACTATAATGACGTTGAGTGTCAGTAGTAATGACTATCATGATGTTGAGTGTCAGTAGTAATGACTATATTGACGTTGAGTGTCAGTAGTAATGACTATCATGATGTTGAGTGTCAGTAGTAATGACTATAATGACATTGAGTGTCAGTAGTAATGACTATAATGATGTTGAGTGTCAGTAGTAATGACTATCGTGATGTTGAATGTCAGTAGTAATGACTATCCTGATGTTGAGTGTCAGTAGTAATGACTATCATGATGTTGAGAGTCAGTAGTAATGACTATCGTGGTGTTGAGAGTCAGTAGTAATGACTATAATGATGTTGAGTGTCAGTAGTAATGACTATAATGACGTTGAGTGTCAGTAGTAATGACTATCATGATGTTGAGTGTCAGTAGTAATGACTATAATGACGTTGAGTGTCAGTAGTAATGACTATAATGATGTTGAGTGTCAGTAGTAATGACTATCGTGATGTTGAATGTCAGTAGTAATGACTATCCTGATGTTGAGTGTCAGTAGTAATGACTATCATGATGTTGAGAGTCAGTAGTAATGACTATCGTGGTGTTGAGAGTCAGTAGTAATGACTATAATGATGTTGAGTGTCAGTAGTAATGACTATAATGACGTTGAGTGTCAGTAGTAATGACTATCATGATGTTGAGTGTCAGTAGTAATGACTATCCTGATGTTGAGTGTCAGTAGTAATGACTATCCTGACGTTGAGTGTCAGTAGTAATGACTATCATGATGTTGAGTGTCAGTAGTAATGACTATCGTGGTGTTGAGTGTCAGTAGTAATGACTATCATGACGTTGAGTGTCAGTAGTAATGACTATCATGACGTTGAGTGTCAGTAGTAATGACCATCGTGACGTTGAGTGTCAGTGTACCTCATGGACACTGGGGTAGGGGATGTAGTCCTCTTCAGTCTGCAGAGAGAGAAAACACACGTACACACAACACACAACATGTGGAGTTGTGACTAATCTGTCTCAGCATAGGCCTCACATTGATCCTGCACCCCACTACCCATTCTATGGGTACATGACTAGCAGGGGAGGCTGGTGGAGGTAGAAATCGGAGGACGGGCTCATGCATTTTTCATGCATGGAACAGAATGCCTTACAATGAGCGTGTCCTCCGATATGTCTACCTCCAGCAGCCTCCCCTGATGACTGAGGTGCAGTATTGCAATCAACAGAGAACTGTCATGCCATGCAATTCAACGTGTTCGACGACTCTACCCCGATTCAGTCAGGGATGATACGGTACGTGACGTGTTTCCAGACACTACTGTGTGGGCGGAGGACCTGAGACTGTCTGGGGTAGACTGCAGCTCTGAAACAGCTCCAGAAGGAAGAGAAAGGAGCAGTGCCTCACTAAGGACTCAGCTCAGCTGGTAATATGATCATAATATATTAATACCATTTAGCTGAGTGGCCTGGGGTGGTCCAGTGGTCTAGCACCGTGGTCTACAGTGCACACAGAATATTATGCCCATGCCCTGCTGACGTGCCCTCTCTCAGCTTCTTCTCCTTACTTTCCTGTCTGTCTTCACTATATCTGTCCAATACAAATGAAAAATATGAGTGGGACTGCCCCACTCTGAAAAAATTACTTTAAAAATAAAATAACATTTAGCTGACGATTTTATCCAAAGCACAGTGACTGCATAACTCTTTGAGTATAATGTGGTCCTTACAGGAATGGAACCCACAACCTAAGCGTTGTTAGCTTCATACTCATTGTTAGCTTCATTGTTAGCTTCATTGTTAGCTTCATTGTCAGCTTCACACTCAGCTTCATACTCATTGTTAGCTTCACACTCAGCTTCATACTCATTGTTAGCTTCACACTCAGCTTCATACTCATAGTTAGTTCATTGTTAGCTTCATTCAGCTCCTTCCCTTCTTGTTTTTTTTTGTTTTTTTCCCCTTTCCTAGCACCAGGGGAGCCACCCCTCCTAAATGTCGTTGTTTGGTACCTGTACTATAGCAATGACAATAAAGACCATTCATTCATTCATTCATTCATTGTTAGCTTCATTACCAACTGAGCCCCAGGGGACCACAGCTTCTGACGTAACAGGGCTCTGATCTCATTAACCCATGGCTTCATGACGGGGCGGTTTTACTCTAATCTGTTGGAGGGACAGTGACAACCTCGCTGCAGGGCGTTGACAGTGATATTACCCTGCTGTAAGTCATTATTCTAGCGTTTGTCTACACGTGTGTGGCGGGATGGGGGGCAGTTAGGTTTGAGCACAGCGTTCTGCTGGGTACTAGACTTTCTCTGGTCCTGTCCTTCTGGAGCAGTCAGCAGTCAGATAAGAGGGTGATAGGAGGGCGGAGGAGGGTGGAGGACGGGGGCGGACAGACAATGGAGGCAGTGTGTGTGTGTGTGTGCGTGTGTGTGCGTGTGTGCATGCGTGTAAGGTCTGGAGACCCAGAGGGAGGAGAGGTACGTACTTTGAGTGGGGGAGGAAAGGTGCATCTTTGCTCGTCCATTCTGTTGCCCTGAGAGAGAGAGAGAGAGAGAGAGAGAGAGAGAGAGAGAGAGAGAGAGAGAGAGAGAGAGAGAGAGAGAGAGAGAGAGAGAAGAGAGTATGGGAGGGAAAAAGAGAGAGAGAGAGAGAGAAAGAGGGAGTAGTCACACACTGCTTCCCAGTACCGCACGATACCTGCCTCTGCATTCCAAACACAGATCAAAAACAAATCCAGACAACCTTATCTTTGATTACAAATGCATAAGTCATACTGTAGGTGTCACACTGAGCTGACTTCTCATCAGACACCTCCAAAGGAACCCACACAGAGTGCTGATAAAGGACAATCGTGTTTTCACTCTAGATAAACAAAGAGGTGACAAATCCATGTGCATGATACATATAAAGCAGGCGAAACAGGAAGGGGAAGCAGACAGGAGGAGAGATAGGAGGATGAAGGCGGGGAGAGAGATACGGAGGATAAACAGAGAGAGGGAAGGAGGAAGGAGTGTTAACAGAACAGCAAGGTGAGCTGAAGGAGAGGTGTATTGTAGGTACTAGGCATCCTCTAGTCTAGTACGTACAGCATGGGGGGGGGCAGTTATAAGACCTTCGGGATTACTATGTCACTTGTAAAGACGTGGCCTAGGCAGTGCTGCATGAGCTTGATAACTCCAGTACCTGATGGAGAAATGTGGTGTGTGTGTGTGTGTGTGTGTGTGTGTGTGTGTGTGTGTGTGTGTGTGTGTGTATGTGTGTGTGTGTGTGTGTGTGTGTGTGTGTGTGGCAAGACATTCCTGGAACTGATAAAACATGCTGATGAGGAGTCTTGTTATCAAAGACATTCCTTTATGATAGTGTCAATAAGACCAAGAGATAAGCAACAAAAACCCAAATATGGACCCAAATATTAATGAAGGTGCATTTTTGTATAATGATGAAAACAGCAACACAAAAAGTAACTGTATCAACTGTTTTGTCTGCTAACATCTCTCAGCTTCTGATACTGAAAGGATGTTTTATTTGAACAAAGTGCTCTCTGTTCCTCCATTTTAATTAAGGCCAGTAGTATCCCAACGTTCCTGTGTCTATAAATAGCATCATGGTCTTCCTAGGGGATCCTCATAAGTCAGAGCCAGAGCTAAAAATAACATTGCACATGCTACGCCACGTTAAAAGCTCTACTGTATGTCTAGTCTTCTAATTCGGGGAGAGAGAGAGAGAGAGAGAGAGAGAGAGAGAGAGAGAGAGAGAGAGAGAGAGAGAGAGAGAGGGTGGCGGTCGCTTTCAAAGGCCCGGGGACGGAGGAAAGTTAATGTTGGTGTTCTAGGAAGCAAGTTAACGAGAGGCTCCAGGGGCAGAAGAATCAGGAGAGAGAGAGGTGTGTGTGTGTGTGTGTGTGTGTGTGTGTGTGCGTGTGTGTGTAGGTGTGTGTGTGTGTGTGTGTGCGTGTGTGTGTAGGTGTGTGTGTGTGTGTGTGTGTGTGTAGGTGTGTGCGTGTGTGTGTAGGTGTGTGTAGGTGTGTGTGTGTGTGTGTGTGTGTCATCTCATGTCCTGACATCTCCTGACCTCTGCCCCACTGGCCCCCCCCTAGTACAGATCAAAGAAGTCAAGCCAAGCCATTATCGTTGAAGAACAAGCCAGCGTACAGTAGCATCTAACTAGGAGACTCAACAGAGGTCAAAGGTTAGTGTTAAACGGAGAACCGGCCTGGAGAACGTAGAAAAAAAAAAAAAAAAGGACCTGAAGAAGATCAAAAAAACACCTTACCTGCAACTTCTCAATCATTTCAAATAAATCTGGGGTCTGGTGGGTGGTGGGGGTGGGGGGGGGGAGAAGGAGAGATGAGATGAGAGGTGAGATGAGATATGCAAGTCTAGTCAGCAGGCTTTTCTGTATCAGTGATGATGGATGTACTCCCAGGGTGTAAACAGACTTAGGCCTGGGGATTGGAGAGCAAACACTCGGCGCTGGCTGCGACACATGTTTTCATTGCCTCATCATCACACAATCCACTGGTTACACATTATCCCCCTTCACGCCGCACCGAGTACACGGCACATCTGGCCGCGTACGGAAAACACACACATTACTCTCCTAATCGTCCCCTAATCGTTTGTGTGTTCCTCAGAACGGCGACAGAATACGCGTTTTGTTGTTTGACTGAAAATAATCCTTTCTCTCA
>NC_137676.1:5770183-5777683 GCF_963989245.1 Nansenia antarctica
CCCAGAGTCAGATGGCTGTAAGTGTAAGCCCTGCCAAAGAGAAGAAGACCCCTATTAAAGCACGCTGACATCAGGGAGATTGTATCTGCTTAAGCACCCAGCTCAGATCCCTTCAATCAGACAACCCAAAAATACTCCAGCCCGGGCTGATGAGAAGATCTGTCAAAGGGCAGGGGACTGCGTCAGTTGACAGGTTTTGTGACAATCTTTGATGATTTTTCCTGTGAAATGAGTCTCCTCCCCTCTCTGTTCAACCCAGTTCAGTCCTTTGATTCGTTCAAAGAAACGTTCACTTTTCACTGTTGAGTCAACACTGTTGACAGTGACGGATTGCCGCTCTCTGTCGTACTTCAGTACAGTCACGGTCGTGTCCTTAAACTTTGATTCAGGTGACGTTGTAATTCACGGAGATCAGCGGAGAAGGCTGGTGGAGGTAGAAATTGGAGGACGGGCCTTATTGTGATACATGGAATGAGGAATGGTCTCAAAACATGCATTACAATGAGCCGGTTCTCCAATTTCTACCTCCCCCCAGCCTCCACGGATGGAGCTCACTGCAGTGCATCTACTACAACAAACTCCTCCGCTACACCAGACCTCTACTATGCACAAACACAGCAAATCCACAAGCCACATCAGTTAAGCAGGAGGAGCAGAGAGTCCGCCTGACAGTTTAAGAGTAAAGCATTTATAAAACATGTATATTAACAGCTAACATTTCATACATTAACAACATGTAAAAGCATGTTAGACGTGCTTGGGGTTACACAGGGTTATCTAACACAGCCATTATTACTGGCATAAGGATAACGTCTAGTGAATTTGCTTTAACGTACAGTAAGCTTGATCGCCACGATTTCTCATGCTGTGTATTGTGTTTTTTCATTCGGGTTAGGTTGCCAGATTATTAGTCATAAAGCCGTAGTTCTACTGTGTACATTGACAGGATTAGTGAGGCCAAGGCAAGATGTCCAGCCAGTCTTTACAAGTGACACACCCAGGCTACATGGGATTCCTTAACTTCAGAATGACCATTTTCAGTCAGATTTTCTGTTTGAGTTGCGTGAAATGAGAGGGTTTAATTTGCCAACATGAGACGATCTAAAATTTAAAAAGCAGCTGCCAATTAATTATTCATAAACATCGCGACGTAATCATACCAGTAGCCAAACACCCACACTAGTTCCACAACTCAAACAAAAGATGATAATCAATCATCAATAATCAATAATAAATCACCTTTAGGTGACCTGTCCCTGAGAAAGAGGTCGGCAGGGGGCAGTGGCATATAGTATACAGAGAGACAGGACAGTTAGAGGCAAACAGAAAGACAGACCGAGGCAGATAGACAGGCAGGCAGACAGGCAGGCAGACAGACAGACTGCCAGACAAGATGAGAACAGACAGACAGGGTGAGAACAGACAGACAAACAGACAGGGCATGGCTGGATGCAAGGACAGCTGAGGACATGGGTTAGAACCATACACCCGCCCCCCCCTCCCCCCACCCCCACTCCCCCCCAACCTACCTTGATGAACGGAGGCGCGGTGTGTGGGGTCGGGGTGTAGAACGGTGCAGGAGGCTCTAGTGTGGTAGTGATGCGGGCCTCACCCCCATCTTGTTTCCTGCAGTCACAGAAGCACAGGAGAACAACATATACATCAGTCCTGCTGCTCCATGCATCTCCATGAGCCCGTCCTCCTCCTCCTCCTCCTCCACCTCCTCCTCCTCCTCCTCCTCCTCCCCCCCCTCCTCCACCTCCTCCCCCCCCTCCTCCACCTCCTCCTCCTCCTCCACCTCCTCCTCCTCCACCTCCTCCTCCTCCTCCTCCACCTCCTCCTCCTCCTCCACCTCCTCCTCCTCCTCCTCCTCCTCCTCCACCTCCTCCACCTCCTCCTCCACCTCCTCCTCCTCCACCTCCTCCTCCTCCTCCCCCTCCACCTCCTCCTCCTCCTCCTCCTCCACCTCCTCCTCCTCCTCCTCCTCCTCCTCCTTCTTCTCCTCCACCTCCTCCTCCTCCCCCTCCTCCTCCACCTCCTCCTCCTCCGATTTCTACATCCACCAGCCTCCCACAGAGGTCACAGGAGGAGAAGAGGGACAAACAAAACCGCAAGCTTGAGGCTAGCTACAACCCCCCCCCCCCCCCCCCCACACACACACACACACACAAACAGACGCAAAACACACACAGTTAGGGATCACGGGTGTGCTTGTACTAGGAAGCAAACTCGATGGCCTACCCTAGGGTGTCATGACTGAAGGTTGAAGAGCAGCGTGTAGGGGGTGAGTAATCCAATCACATCCCCCCCCCCCCCCCCCACCGCCCTGTTTCCCCCCCCCCCCTACCCCCCCCCCCTGGCTTCCTCCAACATTGGTTTCAGAGGAATTTATTATTAGACGTGTAATGACTCAGTGACTGATGAAAAACATATTGTATTACATTTCAGGCTAAATGGGGGTCTGGCACTCTGAGGGGGAAAAACAAAGGGTGACTTTCAATTTCTTGTCTCGAGGTACGTAGATATTAAGAATACTAGACTGTGTAATACCAAGGTAACCTTGAGTTTATTCGATTAAATCCCATTCACTTCAATTGAATTCCGTTCAACGTGACTTCATTATTGCTATTATTAAAATGTCACGGTACACAGACACACAGTCACCTACTGTCACCGTCGTAAAACAAGACAAGACAATTGGAAAAAATCTGTGCCATTTTGGGCTGAACGTAAATCTCACTGTGAAAACGTGAAAAACTCAAAAAACCATGTCAGACTACTCCAGTACCCCAGAATAAGGAGGCTGAGTAACCAAAATCAGCAATCTGTTCCGATAATGTCACTTTCTTGCCACATAAACGTTTCGCAAAATGGGCAATCCAGCTTCGATCCGACTCTGAGGTGTAACCTGCATGAGACTGAATGGGGTCGAGGCAGCAGTATAAATCTCTGTCGACTGAGAAGTTTTTTTCCCCCAAAAAAGACCTGAGGTGAGCTCATGTCCTCTTATTTGGGCTGTCAGCCGTGTGGCGACCCCACTCTCCTCCCACAGACAGGCCCCATCCATCAGGACTGACAGGACCTCTCTCTCAGGTGGAATTGGGCTGCTTGTACTTCTCCTCCTCCTCATCCCCCTCCTGAATGCATTAACTTCCAAGTTCACCACCTTATTCTGCCCGGGCTGAGGAGAGGCAGGCTTCATCAAGCTTCAGATTAACCCCCACCCCCCCGACATCGCTGAATAGAGTTTGCGGTACAACACTTTGCCGGAGAAACGGAGGGTGGAGCGCCTCATCATCTCTCTCTCCCCCAGCCACTCAGAGACTCACCCTCACTCTCCACTTTTAACACTAGAACAGCCGTGCCTTTTTCACCTACTATAAGAGCCTCCTCGGGGGGTCAAATGACCATAGTCTTTACAATGGGAAGCTGCTATTTATACACAACGACCACTAGTTGGCCAGCTTGTAAATTAGCCTGGCTCCTATACAGAAAAACTGGAAAATAGCTTTATACTAGCTTATCCTGATGTGATTTTGATACTGGGATACTGGGTGGTAGAACGCACATATCTACGAAAGGTCATGAAAGGAGGGTCCTGAAATTTGCTCGATTGCAAAGATGTAACGTTCCTTTTACTCACAGGGTCAAAAGACCCCCCCCCCCCCCCCCCCATGGCTGTTCTAGTGTTAAATCCCAACTCAAAACCTCCCTTAACCTTGCCACCCCCCCCACCTCTTTTGTTCCCCTCCCCTGGACATTGCTGTGTTAATTGTTTCCTGTACCTGTTCGTTAATACTGTGTTCTATGTTCTCATGTTCTCTGTTCCTTGTTGTTTCCGTGTTTTTGTGTACCCATACTGTCAGCGTCCCTGAAAAGCGCTTTATGAATATAATGAATAATTATTCTTATTCTTATTCTTATTCTTATTATCATGGTTCATCATGTGAGCTGGTGGCTGGAGGGTTGCTGGTGTCCTATCTGAGGTGCCTACTAATCAAGCGAGCTAATCAATCTCAGCAACCTACTGTGAGCCCTGATCCTCAGCTAAACGAGCTGAAATACGGAAAAACAAAATCACAAAATAAACGATGCAACCCAAAAAACAAAAAAAAGATAATGAAATGTTGTTACGACTAACAAGCACACACACGGGGTGCTGCTAAGCCTACCCTACTCTAGCTAACACTATAGTTGTGAATTAAAACATATTTTTTGTTGTAAATTGGGCTTTATTTATTCTGTCTAGCAGGAGTCTCCGGGGGGCTGAGAGGGCTGTTGGCTCCGCCCACCTCAGGGCTTCGGGGAGGACACTCCGCCCACCTCCTCCGTTCAAAGGGATTAGGACTCGTCACGTCTCTCTACTCACCGCCCTCTAGAACCCAGGAGACTAACGGTGTATTCAATTGCTCTCCTGAAAAACTCTGAGGCTTCCCACCAAGATTTACCAGAGGGTTTTACCATCTAAAGCTCCCTGTATTGGCTTATTGTGAGTGATGATACTAGCTCTGAGTGGAAGAAAAACTTGGGAGGTACTATCGAGTTGAAGGGAGGTAGTCGGGAAATATCCTAGTTTCCTATAGTTGCAGGGAGCAAATGAACGCAGCATAACGCACAGGGTGGGACCGCACTCCCTGAGCAAGAACATGCATGTACAATTGACATTACATTTAGGGCATTTAGCAGATGCCTTTGTCCGAAGAGACTTAACAACAATAAAAGCAAATCTTTAATCAAATAGAAACCACTTCTCGGTCAAGATAAGACACGTACACCTCGCCTTGAGTACGCCTCGAACACACTCCTTCACTACAGCTACACACTCCTTCACTACAGCTACACACTCCTTCACTAGAGCTACACACTCCTTCACTAGAGCTACACACTCCTTCACTAGAACTACACACTCCTTCACTAGAGCTACACACTCCTTCACTAGAGCTACACACTCCTTCACTAGAGCTACACACTCCTTCACTAGAACTACACACTCCTTCACTACAGCTACGCACTCCTTCACTACAGCTACGCACTCCTTCACTACAGCTACACACTCCTTCACTACAGCTACACACTCCTTCACTAGAGCTACACACTCCTTCACTAGAGCTACACACTCCTTCACTAGAGCTACACACTCCTTCACTAGAGCTACACACTCCTTCACTAGAGCTACACACTCCTTCACTACAGCTACACACTCCTTCACTACAGCTACACACTCCTTCACTACAGCTACACACTCCTTCACTACAGCTACACACTCCTTCACTAGAGCTACACACTCCTTCACTAGAGCTACACACTCCTTCACTAGAGCTACACACTCCTTCACTAGAACTACACACTCCTTCACTACAGCTACGCACTCCTTCACTACAGCTACACACTCCTTCACTACAGCTACACACTCCTTCACTACAGCTACACACTCCTTCACTACAGCTACACACTCCTTCACTACAGCTACACACTCCTTCACTACAGCTACACACTCCTTCACTACAGGTTCGCAAGAGGCGAGTGTGACTAATCGCGAAGCATAATAGAGTAGTAGGCTGAGACATATTTTCATAGAGACATAAAAAAAATGCCCTTGAGGCATTCGGCGCCGTAGGCGACCGCCTAGTTCGCCTATGCCTAGGACCGGCCCTGGTACAGCTGGTCTGTGGGACACGTGGACGGCCTTGCGTCGGGCCTCCTCCATGGCCTCCATCTCCACAGATTCCTAACTGACAGGATTCTCGCCTCACCAACACACTGACAGCTGATGTGTGGTGAGCGCAGGTGGGTGCTATATATATATATATATATATATATATATATGTCACTGCAATGTACAGTCACTTTGCATAAAAGTGACAGCTAAATGGCATAAATGGCATATATATATATACATAACATGCCATTTATATATATGCCATTTATATATATACGTATATATATATATATATGCCATTTATATATAAGTATGCCATTTATGCCATTTAGCTGTCGCTTTTATGCAAAGTGACTTACTGTACATTGCAGTGACTGCATCAATCTTTCAGTACAAATGGTCCCAGCGGGAATCGATCCCACAACGTAAGCGTTGTTAGCACAATTGGGTGTCTAAAAAGGCGGTACAGTATATACACGCAATTGCCATCAGTTATTATTGTTATTGACGCCTGTAATCAATACCAGTATAGGTCATGCTCTATTGACAGTAGCTCTTTAATTACTCAATCCTACTAGGTGGTTCCATGTATCGACTTTGGCTCGTTCAACCTTCCTCAAAGGGAGGAGGAGTCTTATGCAAAATAAAATTGACATTCAGACTGACGAGGATCAATAGGATGGACAGTAACACCTAAAGGAGAGCGCGATTCACGGCAGGAAGCTGATAGAAGAAGAGGAACGCCAGAGGAAGGACTTCCACGGCAACGCTGACAGGAAGCTTGTCTTCTTTTTTCCCCCCTTTTTTTTATCGTATTGATCAATTATGTTTTAGTTGTTTTGACCTATTCTTTTTCTTTATTTTGTGCTGTTACTGTACAGCACTTTGCTGATGGTTCAGTTGTTTTCATTTTTTTAATCGGTTCCTTTTCCTATCTTCTGCTCTGTATTGTATGGCCCTTTGAGCTGCATTCTATGTATGGTAAATGGTAAATGGACTGCACTTATATAGCGCCTTTATCCAAAGCGCTTTACAACGGCCTCTCATTCACACATTCACACACACATTCACACACCAATGGCGGCAAGCTACCATGCAAGGCGCCGGCCCGCTCACTGGGAGCAATTTGGGGTTCAGTGTCTTGCCCAAGGACACTTCGACATGTGGCCAGCAGGGACTCGAACCGCCGATCTGCCAACCTTGCGATTGTTAGACGGCGGCTCTACCTCCTGAACCACAGCCAGGTCTATGAAAGGGGCTATATAAATAAAGCTTATTTTTAACTATTATTATTATTATTATTATTTATTAATAGTCACTCTCCATGATAACCAGGGGAGGTTATGTCAGGGAACTGAACATCCAGTACGTATCATACCTGGTCCCCCCAGCAGGGTCTGTACCAGGGTCTGGACCAGGGTCTGTACCAGGGTCTGTACCAGGGTCTGTACCAGGGTCTGTACCAGGGTCTGGACCAGGGTGTGGACCAGGGTGTGGACCAGGGTCTGTACCAGGGTCTGGACCAGGGTCTGGACCAGGGTCTGTACCAGGGTCTGGACCAGGGTCTGTACCAGGGTGTGGACCAGGGTGTGGACCAGGGTCTGTACCAGGGTCTGTACCAGGGTCTGGACCAGGGTCTGTACCAGGGTCTGTACCAGGGTCTGGACCAGGGTCTGTACCAGGGTCTGTACCAGGGTCTGGACCAGGGTCTGTACCAGGGTCTGTACCAGGGTCTGGACCAGGGTCTGTGGGGGATGCACACCTCTGAGGACAGACTAGTTGTAATGTCTGGACTGGAATGAGGAACGGTATCACACACACACACACACACACACACACAC
>NC_137676.1:5782683-5785443 GCF_963989245.1 Nansenia antarctica
CTGACTGAGTTGCCACATTCTGCTCCATACACAACCCATTAGTCTCCCTGACTGAGTTGCCATATTCTGCTCCCTAAAGAAGCCATTGAGTTGACTGAGTTGCCACATTCTGCTCCATACACAACCCATTAGTCTCCCTGACTGAGCTGCCACATTCTGCTCCATACACAACCCATTAGTCTCCCTGACTGAGTTGCCATATTGTGCTCTCTGCTGAGGGTGACTCAGTCCCAGCCAGCCTCTCTTCTCCAGCAGCATATGTTGTTCTGCCCCTCAGGTACAAACACTGATGCACAGAGTGTTCACTGACCTTTCATTCCCCAGTCAAGGACCAGACAAGCAGACCTGCTGCGTATGCGTGTGTGTGTGTGTGTGAGTGTGTGTGTGTGTGTGTGTGTGTATGCGTGTGTGTGTGTGTGAGTGTGTGTGTGTGTGTGTGTGTGTATGCGTGTGTGTGTGTGTGTGTGTGTGCACGCGTGCGTGCGTGTTCAAGTTTCAAGGTCTCAAGTTTTAGCGTTACGTCACGTTACACAAGTGTAAGAGAGTAACACTGTTAGGATTCGCTTCCTCGGTATCGCAGCACAAAGACAAATAAGGCAGATAGATAGATAGATAGAGATAGATAGATAGATAGATAGACAGATAGTCAAGAATAATAAAGCGACAATACTTACAAGACATAAGTGACAATTGGACGAGTTGTGACAGGTTGTGGGAGACACATAAGACCAATAGACAGGACACAGTTTAGCACAACAGAGTAGAAATGTCACGAGTGTGGCACTATTATTAGTGTTGGCAGTAGGTGTAGGAGGTAGTGTGTGTGTGTGTGTGTGTGCGTGTGTGTGTGTGTGTGTGCGTGTGCGTGTGTGCATGTGTGTGTGTTGGCAGTAGGTATAGGAAATAGTGTCTGTGTGTGTGTGTGTTTTGTATTGTGTGTGTGTGTGTGTGTGTCTGTGTGTAGTGTGTGTGTGTGTGCGTGTGTGCATGTGTGTGTGTTGGCAGTAGGTATAGGAAGTAGTGTCTGTGTGTGTGTGTGTGTGTGTGTGTGTGTGTGTGTGTGTGTGTGTGTGTGTGTGTGTGTAGTGTGTGTGTGTATGTTTTGTATTGTGTGTGTGTGTGTGTGCCATGTATTGTAGTACTCACAAAGAGTAATCATGGTGTGTAGGAGTGTAAAGCAACATTACCTGTAGAGCAGCAGGTAAAGAACACAACACACAGCACTTCACCACACGTCTGGATTCATCTTATAATTATAGTATCATACACACATAATCACTTGGGATTTTCTCTCTCTCTCTCTCTCTCTCTCTCTCTCTCTCTCTCTCTCACACACACACACACACACACACACACACACACACACACACACACACACACAGCA
This sequence comes from Nansenia antarctica, assembly GCF_963989245.1. Classification (NCBI taxonomy): domain Eukaryota; kingdom Metazoa; phylum Chordata; class Actinopteri; order Argentiniformes; family Microstomatidae; genus Nansenia; species Nansenia antarctica. The sequence goes on from NC_137676.1 coordinate 5,784,068, forward strand.
CCACAATGGTTCGTACTCCTCCTCCCTCCCATGTGACTGATATTGGCATTTGGATAATCGAGCCAATTATCACCAGTGTTCCTGTTTGTGTCCTGATGTTAGAAGGGCAGATCTGTGTGTGTCCTGGTGTTAGATGGGCAGATCTGTTTGTGTCCTGATGTTAGATGGGCAGATCTGTTTGTGTCCTGATGTTAGATGGGCAGATCTGTTTGTGTCCTGGTGTTAGATGGGCAGATCTGTTTGTGTCCTGGTGTTAGATGGGCAGATCTGTTTGTGTCCTGATGTTAGATGGGCAGATCTGTTTGTGTCCTGATGTTAGATGGGCAGATCTGTTTGTGTCCTGGTGTTAGATGGGCAGATCTGTTTGTGTCCTGGTGTTAGATGGGCAGATCTGTGAGTGTACTGGTGTTAGATGGGCAGATCTGTTTGTGTCCTGATGTTAGATGGGCAGATCTGTTTGTGTCCTGATGTTAGATGGGCAGATCTGTGAGTGTCCTGGTGTTAGATGGGCAGATCTGTGTGTGTCCTGGTGTTAGATGGGCAGATCTGTGTGTGTCCTGGTGTTAGAAGGGCAGATCTGTGTGTGTCCTGGTGTTAGAAGGGCAGATCTGTGTGTGTCCTGGTGTTAGATGGGCAGATCTGTTTGTGTCCTGGTGTTAGATGGGCAGATCTGTGTGTGTCCTGATGTTAGATGGGCAGATCTGTTTGTGTCCTGATGTTAGATGGGCAGATCTGTTTGTGTCCTGATGTTAGATGGGCAGATCTGTGAGTGTCCTGGTGTTAGATGGGCAGATCTGTTTGTGTCCTGATGTTAGATGGGCAGAGCTGTTTGTGTCCTGATGTTAGATGGGCAGATCTGTTTGTGTCCTGATGTTAGATGGGCAGATCTGTGTGTGTCCTGATGTTAGATGGGCAGATCTGTGTGTGTCCTGGTGTTAGATGGGCAGATCTGTGTGTGTCCTCGTGTTAGATGGGCAGATCTGTTTGTGTCCTGATGTTAGATGGGCAGATCTGTGAGTGTCCTGGTGTTAGATGGGCAGATCTGTTTGTGTCCTGATGTTAGATGGGCAGATCTGTTTGTGTCCTGATGTTAGATGGGCAGATCTGTGAGTGTCCTGGTGTTAGATGGGCAGATCTGTGTGTGTCCTGGTGTTAGATGGGCAGATCTGTGTGTGTCCTGATGTTAGATGGGCAGATCTGTGTGTGTCCTGATGTTAGATGGGCAGATCTGTGTTGTGTCCTGGTGTTAGAGTGGCAGATCTGTTTGTGTCCTGATGTTAGGAGGGCAGGTGATGTTAGTAAGATGTGAGTAACAAGCTGCAGAGGAGCAGGCAGGCCTGCTGGTGGACGTGTTGGTGGCAGGCCTCACTTCTAAC
>NC_137676.1:5793143-5808143 GCF_963989245.1 Nansenia antarctica
TATTTATTTATTTATTGAATGTTTTCTGTCTGCCCTACTAAGCTGTTTGACAACAACATTTCCCCATTGGGGACAATAAAGGTTTTCATCATCATCATCATCTAAATCCATTCACAGACTGTAAGATGTATCCTTCCATCCATCCATCCATCCATCCATCCAAATATCAGTCGCTTTCTACCTGAAGACCGCTAATGTTGAGAACCTTTAAAGGCCATATCTGAAACACTAAAAACAAGCCACAGCTGTATAGAAACGAGAGACCTTTCAGTGGTCAATGACGAGGAAACGGAACGGAAAAGTCCTCCAAAAACAGCGAACAGTATCAAACGACAGACTTCATCATTTTACTTTGACAGACTTTTTTTTCCCGGTGCATTCTGAACAGACTGAATGTCTCAACCTCACGCACCCCCTCCCTGCTTTCATCACAGTGTTCCGGGGGGGGATGTCAACCGGGTGCTGGGTGTGTGTGTGTGTGTGTGTGTGTTTACGCACGTCTGACAACACCCTCCTGTTTGGACCCGCTAGTACGTGTGTCTGCGAGAGAACCAGGGGCTATGGTGTCACTTTGCCGCTATATTTAGTCAGACAGGAGGATGAAGGGGACACACAGAGATGGTCTTTGGCTGATCGGGGTTGACAGTTTGCTCTTGCCCTGTCCCCTCGACCAGAGCCGCGTTACACAGCTCCGTGCACACAGGACGTGGAAGGTGACGTCCGTCCGCGCTATACGATGACACCTCTAACCCCTAAAGTTCTCTGAACAGACGGAGGACGCTAACAACAGTGTGCTTGGGGTGCTTTGCTAATAATGTCTCAACTCGCAATCGCACACCCTCCTAATTTCATCAACGTGTTGATGACTGACTTGGTGGTGGGTGCTGTATGCACGTCCTGTGTGTGTGTGTGTGTGTGTGTGTGTGTGTGTGTGTGTGTGTGTGTGTATGAATGACTCCCAATTAACTGATTGCACTGATAGTGTAAGCCAGTGGAAAGTTGGACACTCACTCCCCTGGATTCGGAGTGTGGTCTGACTGGCCTGACCTCAACGATCTCTGCGGCTGGAACAACGTGGCCCTGGAGTGGGTGGGGTCAAACTCAGTGGCGGTGGCTGTCTCTGAGGAGACCATCACTGACCCCAGCATCTCAGTGAGGGCAACCATTAACATCTGTGGGACAGATCATCTTCTCCCACCAGTCAATACCCGGGGACACCTTATGATGGCGCTACGACAAAGACAACGACAGCATTGGACTGAACTGAAATTGCAAGGGAAGCTGGCATGTCTCCCTGCTGCTGATCACTCTGTCTCTCACGCAGTGTTCAAAAGTGTAACTCTTGACGAGTGTATTGTCACCTTCACTTTAAAAGCTAGGCTGCAGGTCTTACCAACGAAGCTAAACCTTTCCATCTGGCTTCCTGACAGTCATAGCCCACACTGCATACATCACAGTCACCAGCAGATAACTGAAACCATGCCCCACATCTTAAATGGTTGTCATGCGTATAAAGGGCTCTACATATGTAGGCATGATCGAATTGTGGATCTGATTTCAGAGGGTGTCTTTTCCATATTCAGGCCTGCCGCAACGCTGTACAAGCACTCCACTGTAAAGCCCCACATGTTCAGTTTGTGTAGCGACGAAGAGTCATTAGGAGTGTTCTCCAATATTTCAGCAAACACCCCTGATGTTGTAATTGTCAACGAAAACCACAGAGAGGTGCTTATTTTAGAAGTTGGCTGCACCTTTGACCATAGCCTAGAGGAAGCCTTTTTAACCAAAATCTTAAAATACCAACAGCTGGAGCAGGCCATATCACAACTGGGCTACAGATGTCAACTTTTAGTTTTTATATTTGGCAGCCTGGGCCATGTTCATAAGTCTGTTGTTAGAGGCCTTCATATGGCTGGTCTTCCTAAGAGAAGGGCCAAACAGTTAGCAAAATATTGCTCAATATCCGCTGTTATTGGTAGCCGCTCAATATGGAGAAGGCGGTGCTTCCTGTACCCATGAGCGGGATACTGTCTGTCTTATAGTATTGATCAACCCACTGGTCTTGTGCGAATAACATCCTGTGTGTGGCAGAACTGGTTGTTGGCTCAGCATTACTGTAACAAATTGTTTCCAGGATGTCAAAATGCACTGTTAGTATTTATGTCCTTTAGAATTGTACTTTGTATGTGGACATATATAAAGCATTTAAAATGTGTGTGGCACCAACACAATACACAGAACCAGACGGAGGAATCACGCTACTTACATAGTGGTTCACCAGACACAATAATCCAATAATCATCACGATTGCTGCTCTATTTTCTTCACCAGAGATGTACTGTACCATACGATCATGTTCTAATAATGTCGTAATGCTATTAATCCTTATTGATCCTTGTAATAATGTAATAATTCAATTTCTCCTCGTAATAATGCTCTTGATGTTTGTAACAGTGCTATTGATTCCTTCCCTTCCCCAGCTGTGTCGGAGTCATTTGGATTCCACTGCAGCCCACTGTAAGTCAAAACATTGAACTTAGAAACAGATTATATCGATTCATATATTTTCTTTTTGTGTGTTCATTATTTCTCACTGCTGAAGTTATCTCCTGTCCCGGCGCCCCGCTGGTGGAATGAGCTGCCCACTGCTGTCAGGACTGCAGAATTGCTACCTATCTTCCGCCGTAGATTAAAGACCTCCATCTCTTCAGGCTACATCTTAACTGTCCTTCCTAAAGACCTCCTCCTCCTCCCCACTACCCCACTGTAGTAAACGACTCTTCCTTCTTCTAGCATGGTAACTGCCAATGGCCCCTGGTCTTAGCATAGATTACTTTTTCTTACTATGGCTGATGGATAGATGATTCACTTACTCAGACAGATGTATTATGTTGTAAGTGACTTTGGATAAAGGCGTCTGCTGAATGTCAAACATGTAAATGTTAATGTATCTCTGATTCGTTTAGCGTAGGCTACATAGGGAACACTGCACCACTAGGGGGCGTACGAGCCCAGGTCATGTCAGGGCATCATACAGTACCTCACAACAGTGTTCTAGTCTTCATTACTGAGCCTGTGTGGTTAGTAAGCAGCCCAGCTTAGCCCAGCCCAGTCCAGTCCAGCCCAACCCAGTCCAGCCCAGCCCAGCCTAGTACAGTCCAGTACAGCCCAGCCCAGCCCAGCCCAGCCCAGCCCAGTCCAGCCCAGCCCAGTACAGCCCAGTACAGCCCAGCCCAGCCCAGTACAGCCCAGCCCAGCCTAGTACAGTCCAGTACAGCCCAGCCCAGCCCAGTACAGCCCAGTACAGCGCAGTACAGCCCAGCCCAGCCCAGTACAGCCCAGCCCAGCCTAGTACAGCCCAGCCCAGCCCAGTACAGCCCAGCCCAGCCTAGTACAGTCCAGTACAGCCCAGCCCAGTACAGCCCAGTCCAGTACAGTACAGCCCAGCCCAGCCCAGTACAGCCCAGTACAGCCCAGCCCAGCCCAGTACAGCCCAGCCCAGCCCAGCCCAGTCCAGCCCAGTCCAGCCCAGCCCAGTCCAGCCCAGTCCAGCCCAGCCCAGTCCAGCCCAGCCCAGTCCAGCCCAGCCCAACCCAGCCCAACCCATCCCAGAGTGTCTGAGTGCTCTCTGGGGTGAGCTGGGGTCATGACCTGGGACCCAGGTTCCAGGGCTAAGGAGTTGTCCTCATGGATGGACACAAAGTTACACAATGGCAGGCTGGCCCGGCGCACTAATCCATCGCCTCCCTGGTGTGTGTGTGTGTGTGTGTGTGTGTGTGTGTGTGTGTGTGTGTGTGTGTGTGTGTGTGTGTGTGCGTGCGCCGTATGTGTTTGTGTGTGTGTGTGTGTGGTTGAGTGTGTGCGTGCGTGTGCGTCTGTGTCTGTGTGGGCGCGTGTGTGTGTGTGTGTGTCCACCAAGCACCAGCTTACCGACACAGGATTACAACCAATTACCTTGGAGAGGGCACAGAGGTCCAGCTGCGCTGTTAAACATCGCATGATTTGTCAACCGAAATGTAGATTAACAGCAGTGGAAATATTCACCAGATTATTCAAATTCGGAGGATTATTTAAATCGTGTTGTCGCAGCAGACACAAAAACAAAGGCTCCCAAATAAACAATAAACAAAGACAAATCCCCTCAGGATGTTTGAGGTCACATCTGGGACCTCGTCGGAGTGCACGTCGCTGCAGACTGGTGGTCTAAACCCACACAGTTGGGTGTGACGCTAACAAACCTCACAGGGGAGGCTGGTGGAGGTAGAAAACTGAGGATGTGAGATTTTACGGGAGGTCCCGTAAAAAAACGACACCAATAAATCAGCGGTTTAATTGGATTGGCTCATTGTAAATGTACGGATTAGAACGAAGAACGGTATCAAACACGTACACACTCCTCATTCCGTTCCCTGCATGACAGTGATGCCGTCCTCCAATTTCTACCTCCACTAGCCTCCCCTGGTTGAATTGACTCAATCATCTGCCAATCCTCAGCCCATACCCTGTTACTCCCTAGTTACTCATACTCGATCAGGACCGCTAGGCTACATGACATCCGGAGCCACACAAAAGGGTTTCGTCCAGGCCCGCCGTGAATGCTAATGAGGAGGCTAACAGTAGGAACAGAGCTAGTCGGTTATGGCAGGCCCACAGTATTAATGGTAATGTATGCAGGTAGCGACCATGACCTACATCACAGGACAGGGGGAGACGTGGAGGGATGATGAAGGAGAAACAGATCGGTCACGCAGGAGATATGAGGAGGAGAGGTGGGCCGTTTCACCAATAAAAGAAAAAAAACTGATTTTCTGATAGACTGAAAAATGTACGCACTCACTGCGACGTAAGTCGCTTTGGATGAAATGCGTCAGCTAAATGGCGTATATAGATATTTTACAGGGACATTTATATTGTAACAGCTCTGCGGGGAGATAGGCCTTTTAATATACCTGAGGAGGGAGAACCCGGCGTCGTTAATCATTTTAAAGATTATGCTTTAAGAGGGTCAGGCAGCAATAAGTCAAATTCCACTTTGCTAATACAGCGGTTTGGCTACTGCTGTATATGGGCCACCGCACACTCCACTCTTAGAAGAATGGTACAGTACATCTCGGCCTGATTGAATTCAGATTAATTCTGATTAGTGAGAGAGAGAGAAACTGTGCAAACTGGGGAGGACGGAGAGAAGAGAAGAGGGACCTTTATCTCTGACAACCAGAGCCACATTCAGGCTAGTCTCACTGCTGAGTCTGACTCTTCATTCCTGGGTTCTGAGATTACAGAGTAAAATACTTTCATCAGATGGAGAAGGGAGCCTAGAAGTGATACCTTAAGGGCTTAGGCATGTGCATAATTATGTGCAGACACAGTCACTAAAAAAAAACAAGTTCTTCTGACTGGTGACTGGGTACTTCACTTCATCATGACAAATCCTCTTTTTTTATCTCTTTCACACAGCAGGTAAACACTATCGGGTGGGTACACTCACCAGAATTTCTTGGGCCTTCCGATTCGGAAAGGAGAGCAAGGCATGGTGGGAATTGGGGTTTCTGTTGTCTTTGTTTAGAGGGGTTTAGAGTAGAGATCGTGATTAAAAGGGAGTTTTAAGGGAGAGCTCTTCCTAGGCCCGTGAGAGTGGACTTCCGGCCAGTTCCTTGCAACACGCATGCAGCCACACACCTCTCCTCCTTGGTTCTTGTTAGCACTTACTTTTTCCACATTGCCGAGTTTTGGGAAAAAGGACTTTGAAGTTTTTCTCAAGGCTTTCGGGCTTGAGGAAAGAGACATTGACTTGTTTCTTATCGCACCCGCTGGATATATTGAAGCACAGCTGATACCAGTTCCTATACTTGCGTCATTCAACTCTTCACTGCACTCTCGCTTTAGTAGTCCTTTTGATCTTCCAGCAGTGGGCCATGTTCTTTTTTTCTTTCAAAGGGCTGAAAGGCCTCTCAAAATAGAAAAAGAAAAAACAATCTTTTTTTTTTTTACATCCCTCCAGCAATACGGGCTGTCATTCTTCTGTAATTTCTCTCTTCTGTCCATAGACCTCTCTCTCTTTGGTCCAAAGTGAGTCTGTTGTTGAGCTGTATATTACATTCTTACTAATGAGGAGAACATACAGGTGAAACCCTGAAATCTTGTACTCCATCCATATATATTACATATCTGATCTGTCAGTATCAGTCGCTGCAGTTCTCCTCCTTTCTCTCCTTTTCATGTCTCCTCTCTCCTCTTCACTCCTCCTTCGATCCTTTTCATGTCTCCTCTCTCCTCTTCTCTCCTCCTTGTTCCTCCTCTCTCCTCTCCTCCTCTCTTCTCTTCTCTCCTCTTCTCCTCTCCTCTTCTCTTCTCTTCTCCTCTCCTCCTCTCTCCTATCCTCCTCTCTTCTATCCTCTCCTCTTCTCTCCTATCCTCCTCTCTTCTATCCTCTCCTCCTCCTCTCCTCCTCTCTGCTCCGCTGCGGTGTGCAGACGTCCAGCCTGCCCAGGCTGGTGCAGTAACACTCCTGTGGCAGCAGATCTATCCCTCTCTCCCTCTCAGCATGCGGGCCCAGTTAGTGCTGAGTAATGCAGCAGGCCTAGTCGGGGCCGGGACCAGCGGTGCGCGTCGCTGAGCAGCTCGATGCGCCTGTCCTTCAAGAGGGAACCAGGCGGGCCCGCTAGGGGGTGTCTGTTTCTATCCTGGGGCGGTCAGAGAGAGAGAAAGGGCAGGGGAGGCGGGGGGGGGAGCGGGGGGGCGGGGTGGTACCCATGTCACCCTGGCTTCAACCTTCAGGACAGGGAGAGAGGTCCATTTGCAGGTCCCTGCAGGGCCAGCGGGGGGCGCCAGTTAGCCAGCCAGGCTCTCTCCACGTGCCACACGAAAACAAAGGCGTACCTCGCGTTGCCCCTGCGCATTCAGCGCCCGCTCTGTCCTGTCCTGCCAACACTGCAGTGCCACCTGTCGTTACTGTGGCAACGGGAGGGGCTCTGCAGGCAGAGCGGGATGGAAGGGCTTCTGTTCGCCCTCCCTCCTTCTCTCCCTCCCTCCCTCCCTCCCTCCCTCCCCCCCTCCCTAATTGGCTCATTAATCTTAATCCTTACTGCACCTAACGCCGAGGGCTCACCAGAGAAACTCCTCAAGTTCATAATATCACATCAACTGCTGTCTCACTGTTCCAGAGAGAGAGAGAGAGAGAGAGAGACAGGGAGAGAGAGAGAGAGAGAGAGAGACAGGGAGGGAAAGAGAGAGAGAGAGAGACAGGGAGGGAGAGAGAGTGAGAGAGACAGGGAGGGAGAGAGAGAGAGATAGACAGGGAGGGAAAGAGAGAGAGAGAGAGAGACAGGGAGAGGAAGAGAGAGAGAGAGACAGGGAGGGAGAGAGAGAGATAGACAGGGAGGGAAAGAGAGAGAGAGAGAGACGTCTGACGACGGTGTGTTGTTGCTTCTCGTAATAATAATATCATTGCTAAATCGATTTACATTTAAAATGTAACTGACACACCACACGATAGATATCCAACAGAAATTCCAGAACAAATGCGGCTGTTAAGGGTGACGGCACACACAGGAGATAGAGATGACGTAGAGCTGCACAGACCAGCAGTGACAGAGCACAGCTCTACTGATGAACACTGGGCCTGCTTCAATGACATCAGAGAAACAGACAGGAGTAATCGAAATCTGTGTGTGTGTGTGTGGGTGTGTCCGTGTGTGTGTGTGTGTGTGTGTTTGTGCATGCGTGCGTGCGTGTGTATGTGTGTGTGTGTGTGTGTGTGTGTGTGTGTGAGTGTGCGTGTGCATGTGCATGTGTGCGTGTGCGGCGTGCCCGTGCGTGTGAGTGTGTGCGTGTGCGTGTGTGTGTAGTGTGCGGGAAGACAAGAATAACTCACCAGATGCTTCTGGTTTTGGAGAAGGTCTTGTCCACTCTGAAAGACAGATCAGAGATCAGAGTTAGTCTGGCTATATACAGTATATACATTTAACTGACATCTCTATCCAAAGCAGCTTACATCATCTTGTGATTATTTTTTATATACTGTATTATGGTCCCAGCGGGAATCAAACCCACAACCTTAGCATTGCTAATGCACTACTTCAGGGCTTATTGGGTTTCACCAGACACACAGCACTCGAACGACTATAACGTTCACATAAGATGTGAAGCTCCCTCTCACATTTCAGCCGGTTTAATCTAGTTAAAACAACCATTATACCGTACGAGACGCCTGAGGTAGCCGACAGGAGACCTAGGAAGTACACATTACAGATGCTACCAACAAACAGCGCTCTTATATGACTTCCCCTATTGATCTTGCTGGAAAAACAATAGTCTGCTTGGCCAAACACCAAACCAAACATTGCTCTAGTGCTCTAGAAGCACTTCTCTGAGGCGACACCTTGCCAGCCAGACCAGCCAGCCAAGAAGTATGAAAGAAATGCCTAGGAAGAACAAGTCGATATACGGTAATAGCGTATACCGAAGCGCAAGATGACGACACCACAAGCACTATCACCCAGAGAGGGGATGGCGTGCGAAGCAATAAACTCTCATCAACTCTCCTCCTCCCGCCGTCTGCTGCAGTGGCGGTTTGCAGGGGAGAGGCTGCCAGACAACGCCGCTTCCTGAGGGACCAACACAACTTTGAGCAAGGTTGAATGAATCACCCGCAAAACTACCCACTCCTGATTGGACAGGAGGACATTATTGAGAGGAGAAGAGGGGAATGCGTCCTAATAATCTGTCCCCTCTGTTCGTGAGGACGGGGAGGGGGAGGGGGCTCATTGTGTAAATAACATTGAATGATGGAATTGAACGAAGTAGAATGTGTCATATTAGATACCATTACCCTGTTCCATGCATTTACAATGAGCCCCCCCCCCCCCCCCCCCCCCCCGTCCTCCGATGTCTACCTCCACCAGCCTCCCCTCGTCCACACACTGTGTTTATAATATACATCACTGGTCCTAACGCTGTGTTTATAATGACCCCCTGTGACAACACAGCTGGCTCTACCCTGATGACCTCGTCAACAGATGGTACACTGATGAGGGTGGGAATGTCAATAGACAACAGGTCAATGCTCTACTCGTGCCAGTAGGTGGTGCTATGGGACTTCTGCTACTTTTAGTATGCTGTACTTACTTCGAGTACTTGCTATAATGCAAAAAGCAATGGGTGCTTGACACCAAACATTGACGATGATTGCATTTGTACATTACGCAGTCTGCTCATGCTACTCTTCTTAGAGAAGGGCACGGGCAGACTGCCTAATGTGCAAAATGCAATCATCGTCAATGTTTGGTGTGCCCGTGCTGCTCCACATGAAATCACAGCACTTTACACTGGAGGTGAAATGAAGATGAACATGTTCCTCAGTCTGTCCTCTAGACACAACTAGGGTTTGCAAATTATCGACCAGACAACACGGACCGGACTCAGTCCGTAATGTTTGGCGAGGTGCCGGTTTTTGTATGTTGAAAGATCCTACAGCTGGTCTCCTCCTCTCCAGAACCTAAAGGTTGAGGCCTGGTGGTGTCTAGCGAGCAAGGGAGGCCGGAGGAGGTAGAAATCGGAGGATGGGCTCTCATGCATGGAGATGGAATGAGAAATCGTATCAAACACGCGCGCTAACCACCAGGTTTGGCCTCCGAATCCATTTCAATTCACTCAATTCCCGGACAGTAAACAGTAGCTCAGATTCCAAATTCTCCCCTCAGTGGAAAAACCACAGAGGAGATTAATAGGCTGCGTTCGTAAATTCGCTCTGAAAAAATCGGATCAGCACTCATGTCCGATTGCCTCTTGTTCCAATCAAACGACCTGATCTCTTTATGATGTTGAACCCAGTGTGCGCCTCTCATGGCGCACATTTACGAACACAGCCTTAGATTTGGAACTGGAATGTCAGTTCCCGGCGGTGGTTCGGGAGAGGCATGTGTCAGACATGCGGCAGCTGTCTCCTAGGCCGTCCATCTGATCTCACACTAACGTTTCCTCCCCGCTGCTGCTGGGGCTTTAACACATATCCCGCCCCCGCCGTATCACTGCGGTTTAGGCTGCTGTAGAGCCTGACACAGCCACAGCTGGCCCCGGGGCTGGAGGTGGAGCCCACCCTGTCTCCCAGCAGACCCACAGTCTTGAGTCCTGCCCTCCTACTCATCCTCCCAGGGATTCTGTCTCTCACCAGGATTAGTCTGCCGCTTCTAGAGGATCGTTAACCGACATCACACCCAATCGAAATCCCAGGAATCTGAGGCGCCGGTGTCTGGAAATAGAACCGGTGGTACTGTACCGTCCAAACACCTGTGGCGGGTCCACGCTGTCTGTCTGCCTGTCATCAAAGGTGTCTGACCTAAGTAATAAATAATACTGTAGTAATAATAATACACTGCATTTTTGTCTAGCACCTTTCGTACATAAAACGCAGCTCAAAGTCGTTTATTTTTTAAGCATTAAACCAAGGACCAAATGTAAATATATAAGCAGCATAGGTGAAAGATAAAACAAATTATTAGAAATACATTTAATAAGATGAATAAAATAAAAATGTGTTTAGTGAGTTTAGTTAATTTGTTTAGTAACATATTTGATAGTCACATAACCATAAGCCTAACCCTAACCTATCAAAAGGGAGATTAAGCGAGCATTTCCACTACTTTGCTTCGAGTTTAAATGATAGCATATCGGTAATCGATGATGTCATGATGTCATCCTAAGATTCTGTAAAGATTAATGGACGCCGAGTGAGGGTGACCGGGCAATATACCACAGAAAGTAGGAAGTTAGGCCTTGGAGTATTTTCATTGTATTAACTAAATCATGAAACCCCCAAAGTGCTGCCTGTGTGACATTATGTTCCTCTGGAGAAAAGCCCCATGTAACACTGTGGTAGTTCTTCACAGTAATCATATAAAAACTGGGGGTTAGTCCTTCGGTGTTCAGCTGCAGTATTCTGGGTTCGAGGTCAGCAGACCTCTCCCCCGGCTGCTGCCGAACACCAGCCCGGGTGAGGGGCCCTGGTTGGCAAACTTTGTTTCGCTTCTTGCTTTTGGCAGTCATTAGCTACTTACGGGGGGCACCACGAGAAGGTGTTTGCCACGCCACATCAACATACACGGATGCTGAGTGCTCTCTATTCGCTTGTCTAGCTTTAGAGACCCCTTAGAGAGCCTTGCGCATTGTGACAGGATGCCTGCGTCCTACCCCCGTGGACAACCTTCCCATCCTAGCAGGCATCCAGCCCGCAGGCCTCCGCCGCATGGGAGCCACAGCACGTCTCGCCTGCCGGGCCGTGGAGCTTAATAACCATCTGCTCCATGATAGGCTCACTATAACAGCGGAGCCCTCCCGGCGTCTCAAGTCGAGACACCCATTTGTGCCTGCCGCACAGGATCTCAGGCAGCAATGCAGAGATCTCAACATCAGTGCGGCAGGATGGGCGGATTATATGTGGCGCGCGGAGTGGGAGGCTAACACCTCCAAACTCCGCGACCACATCCCAGTCGCCGGCGCTGAGCCCCTCGGGATGGACTTGCCAAGGCTATCCTGGGTGAGGCTCAATCGTCTCCGGACCGGCGTCGGGCGTTTCCGCTCATCAATGCACAGATGGGGCTTGGCCCCAAATGCGTCGTGCGAGTGTGGCGCAGAGGACCAAACCGCAGACCATGTTATCCTGGATTGCCCGGTGTACCACCCACCCAACGGGATGCATGGTCTGTCGGTATTAGATGACGAGACGATGACGTGGCTTCTGGAGGGGTGTCCAGAAATATAGCCCGGGTGAGCCCCTCAACCAGGTCTCGGGGTGGTAAAAGGGTAGCCCCTCGGCCCCGAGCCTGGTGGAGTGGAGAGGAAAAACAACAACCCATACGCCGAAGAAGATATAAAAACTTCCTCTTTCTTAGAAATACTCGCTGGACTGACAGGAAGAGAAGTACCATGCTGTACATTCACTAATTAGCTTCCTCCCTTCCTCCCTTCCTTCCTGTTTCATAACGTCTTCACACATTCACAAATCCGCATCCTCCCTTTCGTTTATTGCCAAACATCAGGCTCAAAATAAGGGCTCCCTTCTAACCCTGTGCTGGACCAGTGGTGCTTCCTGTTGCATGCAATGGCCCTGTAACATAGAGCTCTCAGCAGCAGTGACTCTCTTCAGCAGGAGAGAAAAACAAGAAAGAAATGAGTGTTTCTTTCTGGTTCGCTGAGTCGTCCTGTTGTTCACAGGGCCTGTAGTCCCTGACAAGTCGCTATAAACTATTTCTTTTTTCTGTGTTTTTCTTCTCGAAAAGAAGAAGAAGGAAAACCTTTGCTGTGACTAAAAACACTCCCATGTCTCGGGGCTCTGAAAACAAATCCGAACCACTATAGCGTGACAGATAAGAGACGATAATAGGCTACACACACACAAAAGTCGCACAAAAACACAGCAACTGTCTTTCCTGCCTAGAGAGCACTAGTCTCATTCCCATACACAAACACGACAAACTTGGCCTTCATTAAGCCAATAGAAAGACCGTTGAAAACGGACAACGGACCTCAAGTCAATCATCACCCACAGCACTGATTCGGGGCTACACCTCGCACCTGTGTGAGTCGCTGAAATCAAAATACTCAGTCAATTCCCTCCCATTAAGGCCAGGTTTGAGACGTTGTTATTACAGGCTTATGTGCTGTGCGCAGGGGAGCCAGGGGACGAGGTTAAGAGCGTACAGACTGACCCTGTAGCGCACTAGCGGACATTTCTGAAGGTCTTCACTGTTAATGTGCCCGGTGGTACAAACCTGAGCTTCGAATCAAAAAAGAACCCCACTTCTACACGACTGTTTGTTTTGTGTGTTTGTTTTTTATATACATGTCCACACAAGCATGCACACAAGCACAAAGGTCGTGTAAAAGCAAGGCTTCAGCAAGGATGTTTTTGTCATGAAACTTGAACTTGAACTTGAAATGTCAAGTCGGGGTGCACGCCACTGTAGGCCCTGACAAACCTGTAGGGTTAGGGACTAGGGAGTTGTACTGTAAACAAACTCCTGTCTAGCATTTCACCACACATGTCCTTAGGCGGTAGAAATGACAGGCAGGTGTTTGGGAGGGACCTTGGCAGAAGGAGAACAGGCCTCGTACAGTGCCGTATACTCATTACTGGCATAATATTGTCTAACCGTTTTCCCGAGGCTCCCACCCATTATCAGGTTGCACGGGGTGGAATTCCCACAATGTGAAATCAACGCCAGGGCGCGGCACAGCCAGATTCCTGGCCAACGGCTCACACCTCAAATACCTGCTGGGAATACATGCTGCTTTATTCTCCTCCTTCTCCTTCTTCTTCTTCTTCTTCTTCTTCTTCTCTCAGAGAAACTGAGGGAGATTAATCAGCACCATGGTAACACGATAGGACACCAGGGGGGAGGCTGGTGGAGGTAGAAAAATCGGAGGATGATGACCTCACTGTACGACACGTGACGGGACGGAATAAGGAATGGTAACAAACATGCATTACAGTGAGACCCGACCTCCCGTCTTTCTACCTCCACCAGCCTCCCCCCTGGTGTCCTATCGTGTTACCATGGGGCTTACTAATTTCCTTGAAAGTGAAGCTAGCAGATAGGGGCGGTCTCTGCGGCAAGCTAGTAGAGTGGAAGTGGTTTTTGGCTGGGCTCAAGATGAGAACATGTCCTCCCCTTTTAACACGAATATGACTACGCCCAGTCAAACACGTGCATAATACACTCAATCAGCGGCATTATTTGGGTTATGCTTGAAATGCCCGTGGACTGTCACGCCGCATAGTTGAAGATGACATACGGCACTCTTTCAGATGACTGATAAGACACGCTGAAATGGGGGCAGAACACCCGACATGGTAAACACGGACGCTAAACAGAACGTACACATGCAGCTCACCCTCATTCTGTCATACAGAGATCACAGAACATAGCGAATCGGCGCAGTTCGTGTTCGTGTACTAATCCAATGTTATCTTGTCGGCGCGAGTTCGACAGCGTGTCGTGTTGGTGTTTGTTGACCGTGCTCAGCACTCACTGTGCACCGTGCTCACTTGTGCTAACTGTTGTAGGCCTGATAACAGAAACTTCCTTCTTCTAGCATTTTAACTGCCGATGGCCCCTGGTCCTAGCATAGATCACTTTTCCTTGCGATGACTGATGGATAGATGATTCACTTCCTTAGGCTTAGACAAATGTACTTGTTGAAAGTGACTTTGGATAAAGGCGTCTGCTAAAAAATGCCAAAAAATAAATGCACACCACAAGGCTGATTCATAGGCTTATGGTTATAGACCAGGGAAGGCCAGTGGAGGTAGAAATCTGAGGACAGTACTGCACGACATGGAACAAGGAATGGTACCAAACACATCTCCAGCAGCCTCCCCTGTTCTCGACTATTCTATACCCTACATGACAGAATACATTATAATGTTGATAACGTTAACCCTAACCCTTGGTATTATTGTTATTTTTTGAAATATGTTTTTAGGGCAGTTCTGCTTTTATTGGGAGAGAGACAAGAGAGATTGACAGGAAGGATGGGCGAGAGAGAGAGGAGGGATGATATGCAGGATAGGCCGACGGCCGGAATCGAACCAGGGGCCCCGCAATTACTTGGCATAGTGGTCTTGCTGGAACTCACATACGGTCCACATCCTTTGAACATCCACATACCATGAGTCACAAAGTCTGCCATCACAAAACCATCTCCCGTCTCCAGCCTTCACTCTCTGATACCTCTGCCAAAACATGAATACATGCCTTTGGCAACTACAATGGATTATTGTAGCAGAGTCCTTCTTGGTGTTTCCAGCAAGGCCCTGAATCGGCTACATTGTCCAAAACTCTGCTGCCAACGATCCTCACCCACACTAAACCCTGGGAGCACATCACCCCCACCCTGCAATAACTAACACTGACTCCCCAGACAACATAGAATCTCCTTCACGATCCTCCTCCTCACCTTTAAGGCACTCCATGGCCTGGCTCCTGCCTACCTCACTGACCT
>NC_137676.1:5818143-5868165 GCF_963989245.1 Nansenia antarctica
TCTATCTCTCTCTCTCTCTGTGTCTCCCTCCCACCCTCTCTCTCTCTCTCTCTCTAATCTCCACAATCCTAGTAGTACTGAAGAGCTTTTTAGCTGCCGGGAAGGGGGGTGCGGGGGGTTGGTGGCGAGTAGGGGGGGATATTGTTGTAGCACAGTGTCTCTGTATCACTATAGTGATTGGCTTTATTGATTACCTGAGGTAAATATTTGGACAGCGTGTCTCCTGGTCTGGCAGTCTGGCAGTCTGCTCCTCGTTGAGAAGAGGCGGACGGCAAAAGTAGGCCAACCGCTGCCATGGCAATATAGTGAAATAGAACCGGGCTCACTATCTATAAGCTAAAGCTAAAACTAAAGCTGCATTCAACTGTCAATCAGACTTGGGTTCAAATAGTTGCCCGTCTAGTTTCCTCCTCCACACCCTGTTCCCTTAGGGGCAGTGGTCTCCAGACAGAAGAGGAGGGGTAGTTAGTGGATAGTGAGTTGGACTGAGTTATGAGTTCAAATCCCACCTGGCAACACCACCACTAGTGTGTCCTTGAGTAAGGCACGTTGCCGTAAATCACTCCAGGGAGACTGTCCCTGTAATCTCTAATTGTAAGTCGCTTTGGATAAAAGCGGTCTGCTAGGTGGTTGAAATGTAAGAACTGTAGAACACTCCTGCTAACTGGATGAATACATTGGTAATAATAATAATAATAATAATAATAATAATAATAATAATAATAATAATAACAATAATAATAATAATAAATTGATTGAATTAATCAATTGGACTGCTGCTCCCCCGTTATACACACGCATAATCCACCTGTGAATACCGTTTCCGAATAACATTTATAAAGAATAATAGAATGCATACAGTGGTATGTACAGATGGATTAAGCTGTGTACTTATAAGAATGTAGGTATACACAAGGATAATATCTGTCACCCACTTGATCCTTGTGTATACCTACAGTACATTTATTAATTAAGTACACATACAGCATAATCCATCGGTAAATACCACTGTATATACATCTGTATATTATTCTATTTCTATATTTGTTATTATATATTATATTTATGTATATGTATATATATTTATTATATATCTCTCTATTGTCTCTTGCCTTATTGTTCTTCTTTTATAACAACTGCTATTTCTGTTTTGCTGCTGAAATGTCCAGGAACCGAAGAATGTTATTAATAATAATAATAATAATAATAATAATAATAATAATAATAACTTTAATTTCTATAGAGCCTTTCAAAAAACCCAAGGACGCTTTACAATTCTAAGGGAAATGATCAGACAGACAAAACAGAAAACAAACAAAGCAACACTGAAACATTGTCTAGGGTCCAAAGGCCTTGGTGAGCAGATATGTTTTAAGGGCTAATGTTGCTCTCTTAGTATACTTCTCACCTACAAATGGGATGTAGCAATGAAACCTGATTCTGATTCTGATTCTGCTCCCCAATGAGCATAAACATTAGGAGGACCAACACTTACGTCTCTGTACGCCCAACAGTACAGTGTCTCGTTGATGGACAGCAAGCTTCGGTCGGAATAGTATTTTAAGTATTTGCTTGGGGCCTCCCTAAAGTGTCACATTACACAGATGAGCCAGCCTAAATATGCTTTTGGCGAAGCCTCCACCGCCCTTGTGCTTCCATGAGCCTTTTGTGGTTTGACGGTCTGTGGTTTGTCCCTCCTAGAGTGACATACTGATGAGCCAAAACATTATGACCACCTGCCTAATATGCTGTTGATATTATACCTAATATGCTGTTGGTATTATGCCTAATATGCTGTTGGTATTATGCCTTGGGGCATAGAAACACCCTGTTGCCAGTTTGTGGTTTGTCCTTCCACAGACCACTGTCGGTAGGTAGGTACTCACCCACTGCTGACCGGGAGCACCCCACAAGCCTTCCCGTTTCAGAGATGCTCTGACCCAGTCGTCTGGGCAGCAGAACAGTTTGTTAGCCCTTGTCAAAGTCACCCTGGTCTTTACTCCCGCCTATTTCTCCTCCTGCATCCAACAACGTCAACTTCAAGAACCGACTGTTCACTTGCTGCCTAATATATCCCCACCCCCTTGACAGGTGCCATGGTAACAAGATAATCAATGTTATAATACTCACTTCACCTGTCGGTGGTCGTCATGTTTTGGCTCATCTGCGTTTGCAATTTTGAGACTAAAATGAAAATGATTTCATTTAAAATGACTTATGTGAACCGTGACAGTTTGTCTAATAATTGCTCCTCACTTGCTTTCTATTTTCATTTGGGTGTTGTAGTATTATAAACACGACATCCAACATCCAACATCCAAGTCACTGATGGGGGCTGATGGTGTCTGACACTGACTATGCAAAGCTAGTAAGAGATCTTAATAGAAACAACCTTGACTCTGTCGACTGTCTGTAAGCGCTCTCTAATAACTGTCTTTAGCAGCGGAGCCCGCTGGCACGCCTGGCACAGCTGGCACGGGACGCACTTCCTCTGCTATTGTATCCGCTCGCCACGTCGAGCCGCTGGGCGTCCAGGGATGTCCTGATACCCATCTGCTGCTCCGACGATTCAATTAATCAAAGCAGTGTGTGTGTGTGTGTGTGTGTGTGTGTGTGTGTGTTAAGTGTGTGTGTGTGTGTGTGTGTGTGTGCGTGTGTGTGTGTGTGTGCGTGTGTGTGTGTCTGTGTGTGAGTGTGTGTGTATGTGTGTGTGTGTGTGTATGTGTGTGTGTGTGTGTGTGTGTGTGTGTGTGTGTGTGTGTGTGTGCGTGTGTGTGTGTGTGTGTGCGTGTGTGTGTGTGTGTGTGTTATGTGTGTGTGTGTGTGTGTTATGTGTGTGTGTATGAGACGTCTGAACAAAGATGGGGCAGACAGAGCCCTTTAATCACATCACCAGTGGAACAGGAGCAGGGCTCAGAGCCAACGTGTCTCCTAGCTGCTCTTAAGTCTCTAAACAGGGAAACAGCAGGAAGACTCTTACAAGGACAAAAGCAGCCGCGGTCCCTCTTGCGATTCTCTTCTCCTTCTACAGCACTGACCTGGCACTGATCTTCTCTACTGATGTAAACATCACAGCAAGAAGAAACACACACACACACAACCCTGAGGTAAAAGACACACACACACACACACACACACAACCTAGGGATCAGAGTCACACACACAACCTAGAAATTAGAGACACACACTCAACCCTGAGGTAAAAGACACACACATACACACACACAACCTAGGGATCAGACACACACACACACACACAACCTAGAAATTAGAGACACACACACACACACACACACAACCTAGAGATCAGAGACACACACAACCCTGAGATTGGACAAAATGAAAAGACACAATGTCACACAAGCATTAGGATTATAATAGAAAGTTACAAATGAAACAGCCAGCAGGACATCATAAAAGTCACCTATCAAACAACCCCATTATCACTTCTCAACACCTGATTGTGGAATAAATCCTTAGACAAACAGTGTTGGACAAACACAGACAAACACTCTCTGATCCATCCTCATAAATGGAGCCGGCTGGAGCGCTCCTTCAGACTAGCAATCTGTTGCTGTGTAAATAAGGCATTCGATTATGTAACTCTGGCGCTAGGGTTAGGGCTGGAGCTAGGGTTAGGGTTAGGGCTGGAGCTAGGGTTAGGGCTGGAGCTAGGGTTAGGGGTAGGGCTGGAGCTAGGGTTAGGGCTGGAGCTAGGGTTAGGGCTTCTGCTAGGGTTAGTAGTACTAGAGTGAGGACTGGAGCTAGGGTATGGCTGGAGCTAAGGCTAGGGCTGAGGCTAGTGTTAGGGTTGGAGCTAGAGTTAGGCTGGAGCTAGGGTTAGAGCTGGAGCTAAGGTTAAGGTTAGGGCTGGGGCTAGGGTTAGGGTTCGGGATGGAGATAGGGTTAGCACTGGAGCTAGGTTTAGGACTGGGCCTGGGGTTAGGGTTCGGGATGGAGATAGGGTTAGAGCTGGAGCTAGGGGTAGGGCTTGGGTTATATGGCTGGAGCAGAAAGGACAGGTATAGATAAAGGGAGAGGAAGAGGCAGGGGGGAGGGGCAGAGAGAGAGGGAGAGAAGGTGAGAGTCGGGGGGGAGGGGAGGGGGGGCTGAGGAGGGGGCAAAGCTCATTCCCTCCGTGTGCCGAGCAGGAAATTTGCTCTTGGATAATAAATCAGTCCAGAGGCGTGCTGGACTCGCTGATGAAAGGAGCGTCTTTTACCGACCTTTATTCGGGGGCTCGATCGTCATACATCATTTCCATCCGTTTTTTAAAAGAAATCTAATTTGTCCCTGTGGAGAGGCTGAATGTGTTTGAGGGGGGGGGGACTAGCAACATCAATCACCGGTTCTCAAACAATCTTCCAACAACACAATCTTAGGTTCAGGCCTCGACGCGACTCCGGGGTTTAAATAACGGTTAAAGAGTTCCCAAATGTATCGTTATTTCTGTCACAGAAGATGCCAAAATCTGTTGATTCATTTTACACAATCATTTCAAACCGTTTTTTTTATTTAAGGGCCCAAAAGTGCTCCAGACAGAGTGCTCTGTGATGTTGAGACTCCCTCTAAAGGTAAAGTAGGACTTTTAGTGTTGCTGCCTTTTTTGAGGAAGGAGGTTAATTAAGGCAAAATATTGACTCAGCGTGGCGATGAAATGAACACATTGCCTATGGCTGCGGTATTCGTTCCAAATATTTTTCCAGCAGCTTGATAGAACAAGTAACAAGTGCACTCTTGGGAGGTGTGTGCATGCAAATATTTGAGAGGGGAGCGGAATATTCAAAGAGTAATTGTGAAGAGAAGCGAAGGGGGGAATAAGCTGGGTCCTTATCTCTGCGGGCATTTCATTTTCACCCTTTTTTACACTTTAATACCTCAGCCGCTGCAGGGTGGTTAGGCTGCAGCCATAGAACTGAATTAACACTAGAACAGCCATGAGGGGTCATTTGGCCCCTGTAAGTAAAAAAAGATATCATATAATATGAGTTATATCTTTGCACTCGATCAAATTTCAGGACCCTCCTTTCATGACTTTTCCTAGATATGTGCGTTCTACCACCCTGTATCCTTACATTTTAAAAAACCACATTAGGATAAGCTAATATAATAAAGCTATTTTGCTGTTTTTCTGTGTAGGAAGCATGCTAATTTACAAGCGGCCAACTAGTGTGTGTAAATAGCGGCTTCGCATTGTAAAAGAGGGGGACCCCCGAGGCCGCTCTTTTAGTAGGTAAAAAGACACGGCTGTTCTAGTGTTAATAGAGCAGCCGGTAGCCGACAGTAGCAATGTGAAGGTGATGGTGAAGTGTTTCTGTGAAATCTAGGGCATTTTTTGGATGGTTCCCGATAGTGTTTGTCAAGTTGGATGAACTACAAACACATTTCGCACAAAGTACTATTGATTGATTCCTTCTTCTCCCCTCGCTGTGTGCTGCCTGCGTTCTATTTCTGTCGAGGTGGACGGCGCACAGTGATGTTGGCTTCTGAAACTCCAGCACGGCGGAGACACAACAACTCGTTTTTTCCAAGGGGTTTTCGATGCAGACTTTTGAAAAACATTGGATGTGGAATTACCTCATGAGAGGAGTTGACTGTTGAACTGGGAGGTACACAAAAAAATAAATGAATAATAATTACTATTATTATTCCCCCGTCTAGCGTCGCAGCTGCCAATGTGCCCCTGGCGTTGGCATAGATTATCATCTCTTTTGATGACTGATGGATAGACGATTCGCTTAACTTTGCCAAATATTTACCACTTACAACAAATATTTGTATTTCTGTCTGGAGCACTTTGGGGCCTTTAACAAGTATTTGTCGCTAAGCTGCTTTGAATAAAGGCGTCTGCTCAGTGCCAGAAATGTAAATGTAGATGTAAATGTACAGTACCCACCCCCTCTGATCCCCCCCACGCCCCCACCCCCCCACCTCCGCCCTGCGTAGTCATGCGTCCCACGGCCCCCTGGGATAGCGCCCACAGGCGGCCCAGTACACACACACTGTTTCCTTTCATGGGTCCTCATTAGAGGGGACAGGATATTATGGCTGACACCACCGCGCAAGAAGAGGGGTGTTGTTCAGCCTGTCCGATGGAACTCACTCCCTCACTCCTCTTCTCCTCTCTCACGTGTTTATTCCATCTCTCTATCCTTCCCTTTCTGTGTTTTCTGGAAAATGCAAAACATTGTGAATGTACAGATCTCAGATCTCTCCTTGTGCTTTGCTCTCTCTCCCTCCCTCTCCTCCCTCTGCCTTTCTGCCTCTCTCTCTCCCTCCCTCTCCTCTTCTGCCTTTCTGCCTCTCTCTCTCCCTCCCTCTCCTCCCTCTGCCTTTCTGCCTCTCTCTCCCCCCCTCTCCTCTTCTGCCTTTCTGCCTCTCTCTCTCCCCCCCTCTCCTCTTCTGCCTGTCTGCCTCTCTCTCCCTCCCTCTCCTCCCTCTGCCTTTCTGCCTCTCTCTCTCCCTCCCTCTCCTCTTCTGCCTTTCTGCCTCTCTCTCTCCCTCCCTCTCCTCCCTCTGTCTTTCTGCCTCTCTCTCTCCCTCCCTCTCCTCTTCTGCCTTTCTGCCTCTCTCTCTCCCCCCCTCTCCATTTCTGCCTTTCTGCCTCTCTCTCTCCCCCCCTCTCCTCTTCTGCCTTTCTGCCTCTCTCTCTCCCTCCCTCTCCTCTTCTGCCTTTCTGCCTCTCCTCTCCCTCCCTCTCCTCCCTCTGCCTTTCTGCCTCTCTCTCTCCCCCCCTCTCCTCTTCTGCCTTTCTGCCTCTCTCTCTCCCCCCCTCTTCTCTTCTGCCTTTCTGCCTCTCTCTCTCCCTCCCTCTCCTCCCTCTGCCTTCCTGCCTCTCTCTCTCTCCCTCCCTCACCTCCCTCTGCCTTTCTAACCAGAGACTGAGAGAATAATGAACGAAGGATGACTAACTGACAGACTCTGCTCAAAAACACCTTTTAAGGAACAAGATTATTTTTACCCTCAAGAGAAAATAAAAAAAGCTAACTTTTGGCTCTTCGACTGTCTCATCAAATTAACTTACTGACTCCACCCTCCACTTACAACGTCACATCTTAAAAAATAGCCTAGGTAATGGGCCCAGATGAATCATGCCGGTGTCTTCGGGCTACTTCAGACGATGACTTGGCAACTGAGGCAGGGTTTTTTTGCGGGTGTGCGGAGAGCGACGGGGATACATTGCTCTCAGCCAATCGATCGCTGTTCCAGCAAGAGAAAGATCTATTCCAGTTGTAATGGATCCACTGTGCCATGATATCTGCCCTCTCTGTGGGCCAAGCGGCACCATGATGGATGACGGTTTGTGTGTCCTGAACCGCTCTCTCTCTGCCACGCGATCAATAGAGACCCAGCCATCATGACCAAGACAGACTGGATCCGACACAGCACGCGTTAACACTAGAACAGCCGTGCCTTTTTTAGGCACCTACCTACTAAAAGAGCCGCCTCAGGGGTCAAATGACCTCCCACTGTACAATTCTCAAGCTGCTATTTACACACAACGACCACTAGTTGGCCCCTTGTAAATTAGCCTGCTTCATACACAGAAAAAACTGCAAAATAGCTTTATATTAGCTTATCCTTGAAAATGTAAGGATACTGGGTGGTAGAACGCACATATCTAGGAAAAGTCATGGAAGGAGGGTCCTGAAATTTGATCGAGTGCAAAGATATAAACATTTTCTATAACAATGTTCTAGTGTTGAATCCTGCCTGGCAGAGAAGTACCACAGGAGAAACTGGGTTGGTTTTAGTCTTTTAACAAGTAAGTAGGGTAGTCATTGCAGAATTGACTAGTGCTGTAATGAACCACAGAAACCTATTTGGAAAAATGGATCATTACAGATATGGTCTCCCTGACCATTAATTATTCACTGTATGTTGCATCAACAGTGTTACTACAGTATATCAGCTGAGGCTGGTGGAGGGAGAAATCAGAGGACGGGTTCATTGAATGAAGATTGGTGTCAAACGTGTTTCCTCATTCCATACCATGCATTTACAATGAGCCCATCCTCCCATTTCTACATCTAGCAGCCTCTCCTGGTACTGCATAATAGTGTGTGTTCTCCTAAGTGTGGACATACTGACCAGCCCATGGTTGGCTGGACAGAGCAGGCTAAGAGCGCCCCCTGCTGTCCAATAGAGGGAATTATAGAATCCTTGTTTGTTCTGAAAGTGAACAAGTTCCAAAGACGTGAGAGAACTTTAAGTAAAGTTATAGACCAGTGGGGTCCAGAGAGAGAGAGAGATGGGGGGAGGAGAGAGGGGGGTTGAGAAGGATGGAGGGAGAGAGAGGGAGGAGAGAGAGAGGCTGATGCACAGGGGAGGGCAGTTGGTGAACTGGATATGATCAGCTATTGTAGAGGCAGCTATGTCACTTATCCATCAGCACACAACCCTGTTCTTCTGCCATGCATACAAAACTGGCAGAACTTTATTAAGTCATACATTTCACGTTATGTCACCACAATCATGCTATGCCTCATTTCGTAACCAGTCATCAGGTTGATTCAACATGACAGGTGACCTCCTGCGACGACACAATAACTCACAGTGTAGTCAGCTAAACCATGAATGTCTGTTCTGTGGTTACAGGACGTCGTGAGACCACATTTCATGGCGGATTATGATCAGTGCCATTTGTCTATTGTTTGTATGAGAGCTGAAACAAAGTGAAAAACTAAAAGGTCACCGAATGAGAGAGGATAATGTGACAGGGTCTGGTGAAAAAGGCCTCAAGTAAGGGAAGGTCATTTTTCCATTTTTTTCTGTCCGTTTTTGACAGATTATGAAAGGGCAGATTGTAAAAAAAACAAATCTGTTGAAAACGCCCCCCAAAGATTGTTGAAAACGCCCCCAAAGCAACTCAAAACCAGCAACGTTGGCTAACAGATTATAGGTATTTAGTGATCCTAAAACTGTTGTTTTGTTATATTGAGTGGGGAAAACACATCACAGCCACCTCACAATTCCAGAGTTGCGGCCTAATTCACCAGACCGTGTCACAAACTACCTCTCATAGCTGCGCTACATGCTTTGTTACCGCCAGGCAAGAGCTATGCCTTCAGGTGCACTGAAGCAGGAGTCACGAACGGTTCTGTGGCCCCCGGCAATGACAATGCCACGGAGTCATTTATTAATTCATAACTATTGACTACCGAGTTGTTAGCTGCGGCTCAGGAGGACAGACAGGAAATAAGCATGAATCATAATGAGGCGAGGAACCCGCAGCACAGCACACAGTCAGCTATTATAGATCAGCAATTAAACTCCCCCGGTTCTCAACAATTGTTTTGACATTCTGCTTTTCATATATTTAACCTTTTCCAGCAGTGCCATGAATATTTACACACACACACGCGAGGGCGCACACACACACACACACACACACACGAGCACACACACACACACACACACATGCACGCAAATTAAACATCATGGCAGCAATCATCTGAGGAAACTCAGTATTGAAAATGTATTCTCACTGCATCTATTAAAAATAAGCTGAAGATGTTCGACTTTACTTTATTTTTTAACATTACATAGTTGTCAATGCTACAAAAGACATGAGCCAAGTCCCTGAATGTCCCACTGTTCCTGAACGGTATGGAGTGTGACTGACATTGCTACGCTCGCTCAGCTAAGTGACTGTCAAGGTCCGTCCTTTTCTACGGCAACTCTCTCAAAGTGAAAGATAGTCAAGTACCTCAGTCAGCGATGTGTTCTCCACAAAGCTTCCATTACAATTCACCACCACGGACAGCTTCAGAGCACAATACAAGACGTTAGATAAATGTATATTTTTTTTACTGTTATCTAACCCGAACTCTGAAAAAGGATATATTTTCTAAATCAGCCTGCCTATGACATGTTTTTCTTTTTTCATGTCCTTCCATTTTCCTTTGTCGAGGAGGGACAGCCATGCAGCAGTGCTTCCTACAATATGAATAGGAGCCGCCGCACTCAGCTGTACGGTATCATCACTAGACTGTCAGACGACCTTTGACCCCTGATAACGGACTCGTGCCTGACATGCCGCTACACAGCTTGGGTTGGGCTGGCCGTGTCAGAGAGAGAGAGAGAGAGAGGAGCCGCGTCGACGTTCACCCTGATGAACCATCTATCTGAAAGACTATCGGAAGGAGCTGGATCAGGTTACATGGACCCAACGTACATCAACACTTTCTCTTTCTCTCCTTAATCTCTCTCTCTCTCTCTCTCTCTCTCTCCCCCTCCCTCTCTGTATGTATCTACCCCTTTCTCACTCTTTCCCTCCCCCTCTTTCTCTTTTTATATATCTCCCTCTCTCTCTCTCTCTCTTTCTGTCGCCCCAACTTTCTCTCTCTCCCTCTCTCGCTCTCTCTCTCCCCCTCTTTTTCTCTCTTTCTCTCTCTCTCCCCATCTCTTTCTCTCTCTCTCTCTCTCTCTCCCTCCCCCTCTCTTTCTCTCTCTCTCCCCATCTCTCTCTCTCGCTCTCCCTCCCCCTCTCTCTCTCTCCCTCTCCCTCTCTCTCTCTGTCTCTCCCCCTCCCTCTCCCTCTCTCTACCCCCCCCCCCTCTCTATCTCTCTCTGCCCCCCCCCCCCCCCCCCCTCTGTCTCTATTCATCTTCCTTCCTCCCTGAGACGACCAGCAGACAGGAGGGAGCTGCCAGAGCAGCTGACTGCAGACTGTTGCTGCAGGGGATGATCGGGGTGACTGAGGAGGTGGAATAAATATGCACTCCGCGCAATACGCAACACTGTATGCTGACTGTATGTCTCATCCACATTAGTATGCTGTCTCATTGTATACACACACACACACACACGTAATGCAGTTGAAAAGGGGCTTAAACTCACACATACGCACGCACACAGACACACACACAGACACACACACACACACAGAGACACAGACACACACACACACACACACACAGACACGCACACACACACAGACACGCACACACACACAGACACAGACACACACACAGAGACACAGACACACACACACACACACACACACAGACACGCACACACACACACACAGACACGCACACACACACAGACACAGACACACACGCACACACACACACACACACACAGACACGCACACACACACACACACACACACAAACACACACACACACACAGACACAGACACACATGCACAGACACGCACACACGCACACACTTACAAACACAGACAAATGCTTGTCTTTGTGGAGATGTTGTGTGTGGGGGTACTGTAGTACTGTAGTGTTCATGCTCCTGTTTTTTTCCGCAGGAGAGACGGCAGAGCAAAGAAGGAGCAGGCGAAGGCGAAGATCATCCGGGAGACAATAAAATAAAACACACATTTAAATAATTTCCTCAGGACTGTCACACATTCGTGCTTGCCGTAGGCTTGTATGTACACACACACACACACACACACACACACACACACACACACACATTTACACACACACGCGCACACACACACACACACACACACACAACAAAAAACAGCTTTGGGAGAAGTTCTCTTTTCTCTACCCATGCATTTCTCCATCTCTCCATGTCATCCTCTACCCCTCCCTCCCTCCCTCCCTTCCTCCCTCCCTCCCTCCCTCCCTCCCTCCCTCCCTCCATTCTGTCACTCCCCGATCCCTCTGAATCAAAGGCTTTGCAGGAGATACAACATTTTCATTAAATAAGAGTCATAATAAAACAAAAAAACAGGCAATGCTAACCTCCTGTGGGACGTAAATAAAAGCGGAGAAAACAAAAGCATGCTGTATGAATCAAAGATGAGCGCAACACTGCGGCATTGATATCACAAACAAAAGCACCTGGGTCAGTAATACCACCCACCACACGAGCTAGCCTGTATGAACCTCAGGTAAATATAGCCAACGCAGCACAGAGGCTGAGGGAGGGTGAGTCACTCAAAGCCCATCAAACAGCCTCTCCGACTCCAGCTCCAATAAGCTGCTCGTTGTGGTCCGGTTGACATCATCCAAAGTTGTTTTTGAAAAAAGCACACAGATGCGGTCCTTGAGATGAATAATTCATCGAGGGGGAAACTGATGCATCCCATTTATTCTAAAAAAAGCCCCATAAGTAAGTACCAAACAGGAAGTCTAAATATTTGTTGGTGCGACTACTGCACTACTAGCTGCAATATTATCTGCAAAGACGCAGGAACAGGTCAGTAATTAAGGCATCACCGTCTGTTGCGAGTGTGGAATTACAGTCATGAAGAATGAAGAACAGAACACAGAAGAGGAAAAGGATAGAGGGAGAGAGAGAGAACAGTCTGAAAAAAAGATACATGTCTGAGGGCGATGAAGCTTTCAGTCAGACAGAACATGTATTTTTCTCTTTCACTGAGTCTCTCACTTCAAGATTGGGATTGAGGGCATCTCTCTCTCTCTCTCTCTCTCTCAATTGAAAAACTATATATTTTTAAGATAAGATGTGATATACAGTAATATGATATCCACTGTACAGTATGCTGCTGTCTATATTGATATCCAGTCCATTAGTGTACAGACAACTCCCTCCTAGCTTACAACTGGCCCAGACAGAAGTTCCCAACCAACAACACAGCCAGACACAGTTGCTAGAACTGGTAATCCTAAAACGCAGGAATGGAAGCCTACTAGATCTGCCTGGAAATGCTCAACACTGAATACCACACGCCTCTTCTTAGAGTATGCCATCTTAGCTGTTTCTCTGATATGTTATTTTTTAAAAACCACAGACCTCCCAGTCCAACCGAGAGAGTTATTATGCATGGTCTCTCACTTGGAGACGAAAAAGGACTGGAGTGCTTGACTCCACTGGTTTGATGTGGGGCCTTTCCCCTTATTGACAGAGCAGAATCAGACTCATGAGGAGACAGGTCGGGTGTAAAGGCAAGGTTGTTGCTTATTCTGTCCTTGATAGATGCCACCCCCAAACCAACCATCAATGTCAGCATTCTGTCGCCTTCATTCTGTCTGACAGGGGTCTCAGGTGGTAGTATCTCTGATATATATATATTTAAATTAACACTAGAACAGCCGTGCCTTTTTACCTACTAAAAGAGCCACCTCGGGGGTCAAATGAAGCCCCCTCTTTACAATGCTCAAGCTGCTATTTACACACAATGACTACTAGTTGTCCGCTTGTAAATTAGCCTGCTTCCTACACAGAAAAACGGCAAAATAGCTTTATATTAGCTTATCCTGATGTGATTTTGAAAATGTAAGGATACTGGGTGGTAGAACGCACATATCTAGGAAAAGTCATGAAAGGAAGGTCCTGAAATTGGAAATTTTGCAAAGATATAACATTTTTCTTTACTCACAGAAGAAAAAACAGTATACCCCTCACGGCTGTTCTAGTGTTAAACTCATCATTTCACTATTTCTCTCCAAACTCCCAGTCCAGCTAGAGAGCATTGTGTTTCTGTTTGAACTTAGACATCTTTAGCATTACTCCTAATAGAT
Source organism: Nansenia antarctica (assembly GCF_963989245.1). Taxonomy (NCBI): domain Eukaryota; kingdom Metazoa; phylum Chordata; class Actinopteri; order Argentiniformes; family Microstomatidae; genus Nansenia; species Nansenia antarctica. Next base: position 5,831,604 of record NC_137676.1, read on the forward strand.
ATTATAATAGCAAAGTCGTAATCTCAAAATAATCCCAACCATGTAAACCTTTAATTTCATTTTTTCCCACCCAATAAACCCTCTCTTTCAATTATAATCTCTTAATCCTCCCTCCTTCTGCTTCAGGGTGTGAAATAGTTGTATAATCACTCTTGTATGTTGTGAAAAGGATTGTGTTACGTAATCTAAAAAGTTGGATTGGCCTCTATGAAACTCTTTACCTTGAATTTTGCAAGTGGCAGAAATCCTTGAAAATGTTGATAATTGATGGAAGACTGCTGTCAATCACCACAGGAGGTGGTAAAAAACATCCTCTTTAAATGTGAGACTGACAGCATGTCTGACAGCATCAGTCAGGTAAAAGGTACTACACACCCACGAGGATTTCTTTTTATACATGTTGGCAAGACGAAAAAAGATTTTTAAAGGTGAATAATTGGATACTAAAAATACGAGTGGATTCGTCCTGAATAATGGATTTCCTTCTAATAATGGAAACATTATTTTCTTGTATTTTCATGTTGGTATCATATAGGGTTGGTTTCTGGGTAACTTTAGATAAATATAATAGTGCCAAAGTTACATGGTTAACTTTAGCATCATTTTTGGGGGGTAGCTTTGAGACAAAAAGACATGCTCACATGATTGTTCCCATGACAGCTGATTAGTGCTCTATGTCTTTTAAAGCTACCGTTCCTCCAGGAAAACAAAGCCGGTTACATTGAGTCGCCGCTTTAGAGCTAAAGCGAGAGAGAGAGAGAGAAAGAAGGGGGGAGAGAGAGAGAGAGGGGAAGCGAAATACATAGATGCATACAGATAGGGTTACAAAGGGAGAGAGAGAGAGAGAGAGAGAGATGAAGACAAAGAGAGAGAGAGAGAGAGAGAGAGAGAGAAAGAGAGAGAGAGAAAGAGAGAGAGAGAGGGAGAGAGAGGGAGAGAGAAAGAGAGAGATAGATAGGAAGAGAAACAGAAACAGAGATGCACAGAGATACACCGAGAGGAAAAAATAGCTACTCCCTCCCTCCCTGCCCCCCTACAGAGTCGATGTCTCTCTGCTGCGTCTGACTTGCGTAGGATACTAGTGAGAAGAAGAGGAACGCACGCAGGCTTGTTGAAGAAGAAGCAGAGGAGACTGTCTCGGGAGGAGCCGCCTCACTTAAGACGGCGTATAAATAATCCATGGGAGGATCTGGCAGAGAGCCTGAGTGGAGAGTGTCGACCGGGAGGGGAGTTCAGAGGCTTTCCCCCTCCGCTCCTCTCCTTCCTCCTCCTCTCTGATACGTCTGATGTGCAGGAGAGGAGAGGAGGGTAACGAGAAGCTCCCTCCCAGGACCCCAGCTCAGATCCCCTGTCGGACAGTATGTAGGCTACTGAATACTGGATGTAAGGTTGGCTTGGTGGTGGTGGTGAGGGGGGTAGTGGTGGGGGTGGGGGGGGTGGTGTGGGTGATGGGGGGGGTGGTGGTGGTGATGATGGGGGGGGTGGTGTGGGTGATGGGGGGGGTGGTGTGGGTGGTGGGGGGGGTGGTGGTGGTGATGATGGGGGGGGTGGTGTGGGTGATGGGGGGGGTGGTGTGGGTGGTGGGGGGGGGTGGTGTGGGTGGTGGTTGTGGTGGTGGTGATGATGGGGGGGGTGGTGTGGGTGGTGGTGTGGGTGGTGGTGGGTGTAGTGGTGGTAGGGGGTGGTGGTGGTGGTGGGGGTGGTGGTGGTAGGGAGGGGGGGTGGTGGGGGTGGTGGTGATGGTGGTGGTGGGGGTGACCCTAAACCCCCCCCCCCAAAAAAAAAAAAGAAACATTCCTTATTCCACTGCATACATGCATTACAATGAACAAGTCCTCCGATGTCTCCCTCCACCAGCTTGCCCTGATACAGAATGCATATTTCATATGGAGCTGATAATAAATGTATAAGACATTACATAGGTTAGCGGTGTGGTCCTGCCCTGGAAGTCGAGATCACATTAGCATCAAGCCGGCCAAGCTAAACGGGGTCAGTTCCCATGGCGATAGGATTTTTGAGAGCAAGCCTGTGGTCTGAGCACAGAGACATTCACCATGTTGAAGAGTCTGAATCCTAGTCATTAGTCTTAATCTTCTATTTCTTTCTTTTTTTACTAGACTACTACACTTTTTACTCGAAATGGATATGTTTAAGAAGCTTGATTAGAATGTACTGGTTTTGCACCGATTCAGCAGAAACTTGGAGACAATACACTCGATCAAAATGTACTCTGAACTGTTCAGATGTTCAGATACACTTACTGCAATGTACTGTAAGTCCCTTTGGATAAAAGCGTCAGCTAAATATACAGTACCAGTCAGAAGTTTGGACACACTTTCCTATTCAATTGGTTGGTGGTGGTGGTGGTGTGGGTAGTGGTGATGGTGTTGGGGGTGGGGGTGGGGGTGGGTGATAGGGTTGGTGGTGTTGTTGGTGGTGGTCGTGGGGGAGGGGGGGGGTAGTGGTGATGGTGTTGGGGGTGGTAGGGTTGGGGATGGGGGTGGTAGGGTTGGTGGTGTTAGTGGTGGTGGTAGTGGTAGTGGTGGTGATGGTGGTGGTACTAGAAATGTATACGTTTAAGTAGCTTAGCTTTAGATTTAAACATGTTAACCACAGAGATTTCTTACTAGACAACACTTTTTACTCGAAATGGATATGTTTAAGCAGCTTGATTAGAATGTACTGGTTTTGCACTGATTCAGCAGAAACTTGGAGACAATACACTCAATCAAAATGTCCTCTGAACGGTTCTCTTTCGACCCTCACAAAGCCCCTATACTATACTATGTCTCTAATGAAAAATGGATGCACTCACTGCAATGTACTGTAAGTCCCTTCGGATAAATTCGTCCGCTAAATATACAGTACCAGTCAAAAGTTTGGACACACTTTCCCATTCAATTAAATGGGGAAGTGTGTCCAACATGTTGACTGGTACTGTATATATATATATATGTTACGGTACATGTGGGAATACGGTACATGTGGGAAAACTAGGGTTAGGGTTAGGTGCTACGTCGACTTGATACATGCTGGCATGTCTAACCCCAACCCTAATCCTAACCCTAACCCTACCCCTAACCCTAACCGTAGCACCCTAGCACCTAACCCTAACCCTAGTTTTCCCACATGTACCGTTTTCCCACATGTACCGTAACATACATATATATATATATTTATTGTATATATAAATATATTATTATATAATGGCACAGGCTCATTGTTAAGGGGAATAATTCATCTCATTCACACACAGGTCCTAGGAGACCTTGTGAATAATGGATGTACTGTACCAGCCGTCCCCGTATGCAGTGGTGTTTTCCTGCCTCCCGGTCCTCTAAAGCCCAATTAGCAGCTGGCCTGAGTCCACCCTACTCTAGCCCGGCCGAGCCCCCAGCCAGAGGGCCGTGGGTCTGGGGAGAGGGACCTCTCCACCTCTGCTGTTCTCCAGCCTCTCCAGTCTCTCCACAGCTGAATTTGTGGCAGCTGGTCGATAATTATGTGCCACAGAGAGAGTGGCAGACTCACGCTGTTTGAAGGTCAGGGGGTGAACACAATAAAAAGGGCGCCCCCTGCACAACATGGGGCGCCACCGGCGTGCGAAAAGCTATTAACGTTTGTTTCACAAACCCCCGCGCGCGCACGCACACGCACACGCACACGCACACGCACACGCACACGCACACACACACACACACACACACACAGACGCGATAATGTCAATGAGAAAGCTATGAGTAGTCAGGGAAGGGAGATGGTGGGTGGTGGAGTCATTACAGAATTATTCTTTTGGCCATGAGTTCATATCAACGAGGGCTGGAGGGGCTGGGGGGGCTGGAGGGGCGTCCATTAGGAAACTTCCCCACATTCCCACACATGGAGGGACACTCTTTACAGCACCGCGTCACATTTATCCACTGGAGGGGCACTTCTCCATTAGCACTTCTCCATTAGGGCACTTCATGTTTTCTCACCTGTAGGAGTACTCTGTACTCTGTCACTGCATCCCATTTGTGACAGCAGCTGGTGAAACCGGGAACAAGTCACCAACCGACGGACCGCTCTCTCTCTCTCTCTCTCTCTCTCTCTCTCTCTCTCTCTCTCTCTCTCTCTCTCTCTCTCTCTCTCTCTCTCTCTCTCTCTCTCTCTCTCTCTGTCTCTACCTAGTTAGTGTAGAGTAGTGGGGATTACTCACCGAATCTATTGCATTGCAATGTTTCGGCTTGATTATTTTCAACAACGCTGAAATGTATTTATTTGAACATTTTATGAATAAATGTCAGAACATTTTGATTGGTTGGCGACTTGTTCCCGGTTTCACCAGCGGCTGTCACATGTTCTCTACAGGGAACACTGTCTTGTAGGGTCGGCTTGTAGGGTCGGCTTAGAGGGCACTTCATTACAGCACCCTTTCCCATTGGAGGGCCACCCATAGGGGCCGTCAGGTTTAAAGGTTGTAAGGGCGCCTTATAGGGCACTGCATCACGTGTCTCTCCGCTAGAAGGACGCTCGTTAAGACCCGTTATCGCATTTCCTTGCTCCAGAGGGCACATCATCATAATTTATTGCATGAAGGGGCACCCTCGAGGACACTCAATCATTCTCTTCCCATGTGAAGGGCAGCCAATAGGGCACTTCCTCTCGTTTTCGTCACTCTAGAGGGCAATTAAGCGACGCTTTTTCAACCAGGGGGCCACTGGGGAGAAGGGAGGGGGCAGGGGTGAGGGAGTCGCCCCCCCCACTGCTGCTACCTGAGTCTGCCAGTGGGGAAACAACGATATCTCATAAATAATAAACTGGAAACCTGTACCATTGTACAGTACAACGCTTCTACAGGAGGAGCCAGAAGGAACCAGAAGAACATGATGATGTGAAAAGATAATAACAAACAGAAGTGTGTGTTTTTTTATGTCTTCCTATCCCATTCGTGGGCGGGAAAGGGAGGAGGAGGAGGAGGAGGGGGGGGGGGGGGGCAGGGACTATCTGGAACTGGGACATCCTCCCACACACAGCACAGCTGTTATGCAGTAGCTCAGTGGTAAGTGAAGTGAGGGGCCCATTATGTTTAATAATGGAAGACAGTGGTGGTTTGAGAGACTGTCAGAGCTGCACACGCTGCCTGCTGAGTGCCCCCCTCGGTTCCCCACAGAGGCTCCTGTTACCAAAACAGCCAGAGACAGGCCAGGCCACTCAACTGGAAGCACAAAGGCTCGGGAGGGAGGGAGGGAGGGAGGGAGGGGTGGGTGTGTGGAGGGATGGAGGGATGGAGGAGGGGAGGGAGAGAGGGAGGGAGGGAGGGAGGGATGGGTGTGTGGAGGGATGGAGGGATGGAGGAGGGGAGGGAGAGAGGGAGGGAGGGAGGGAGGGGTGGGTGTGTGGAGGGATGGAGGGATGGAGGAGGGGAGGGAGAGAGGGAGGGAGGGAGGGGTGGGTGTGTGGAGGAATGGAGGGATGGAGGAGGGGAGGGAGGGAGGGATGGAGGAGGGGAGGGAGAGAGGGAGGGAGAGGAGAAGGAAGAGAGGGAGGGAGCGAGGGGAGGAGGAGGAAAGTGAGGGAGGAGGAAGGGAGGGAAGGAGAGGTGGGTGTGTGGAGGGATGGAGCCATGGAGGTATTGAGGAGGGGAGGGAGTGAGGGATAGAGGAGTGGAAGGATGGAGGAGTGGGGGGGAGATGAAGGGGTAGAGAGATGGAGGAATGGGGGGAGGGAGGTGAGGGTTGGCGATGGAGGAGTGGTGGAAGGGAGGGATGAAGGGAGGGAGGCGAGGGATGGAGGGGTCGAATGATGGAGGAATGGAAGGCGGGAGGGAGGGAGGAGAAGAGGGGTGGAGTGATAGAGAGATGGAGAGAGTGTAATAGAAGATGTCATGAATTCCTTCAACCCGATGACCTTGTTTGTTATGATATAACACAGCTACTGTAGGGATGTCATGAGAACATCCTGGGTAGTCATGCAATAGTTTATTATGGTTCTATATTTATCTCAAAGTTAGATTATGGTTAAAATAATATGTTTCTTTATGAACAACTCCAACAAGATCGTGTCAAATGCATTTTGAGGACAACTAAAGAGACACTAATTTTGCTATTTCAACAAAATGTGAGCTCTTTATTCTTTTTTTTAAATGTTGTTATTTATTAAATGATTATCTCTTCTGTACAGTGACTGAGGGGCAAATCGTGCTGAACAGAGTAAAAAACACCCGTCAGTAACAGCTCAGAATACTCTATCATACAGTCTTAAACAATGTTTTTGAGAAAAATAGGGATTATACAACAACCATGCGAATCCTAGCTGCAACGTTCAAATCTCCCATTGGACGATGACTCACTGCATCTATTAGTAAAAGAATGGTTAAGATGTCTGACTTTGCGCCAAAAACAAATCGCGCATGCAATTATGATGTTATTATGATAACAAATAAGTAGCTAAACAAGGCCTTAGACACGGTCTAGCCCACCTGATCCAAAGTGAAGATATTGTTTTTCTGAATTGATATTCCAGGGGCGTGTTTCAATGTTTAATGTATACTGTCGGCCCATATAACATATCTAGCACTGCCCATCGTTATAGATTGTAGTAGTGCTAGGACCCCCCCACCCCCACCCCCACCCCCCCTCCCCTCGGTCCCTGCCCACCCAAGGTCTTGGTCCTGGCGTCGGGCCTGCAGCTGACACGGCCAGTGTGGAGCTCCGGAGTAGACTGACTGGTTCCCTGAGGAGGTGGTGGGGTCATGTGCAGGGTGACCAGACAGCCAACCAGACAGCCCTGTGGCTACAACAGTACCACACTCTGAAACCACGCCGGAGACTCACCCTGAATCCACAAACATCGTATCGTTATAAACAAACAAAACCCTTCTGTGTAAGGCCTATTCGCCCTTGCCTAAAACCATCAGGGGTTTTCTGTTTTTTGAGAGAACCCAGCTCACTTCTAAAGCTCTCGGGTCAAGTTGTAGGCCCTTAAAAAAAGAACATTTGGAGATTGTGTTCTGGCAGTTCTGGCAGTTCTGGCATTCTGTTCCAAAAAGATCTGCAGGGTGTATTACAATAGTTTGGCAACGGGGGTCAAAGGTATAAAAACAAAAACATATATAAGACCTGATTCAGATCTAACAGATCTTGTCACTGTTGAGCCAAAACATTATGACCACTGTTACGACTCCCAGATCTTCTTACTCGTGTGGTCGTAACAAACCACCTGCCTAATATGCTGCTGGGATAGCTTTCATTAGCCTCGCACATCGATGAGCCTTGGGCGCCCAACACACTGTCCCTGGTTTGTGGTTTGTCCCACCTTGGACCACTGTTAGTAGGTACTCACCACTGCTGACCAGGAGCACCCCACAAGCCTTGCTGTTTCAGAGATGCTCTGACCCAGTCGTCTGGCCATAACAATTCGACCCTTGTCAAAGTCGCTCAGGTCTTTACTCCTGCCCATTTCTCCTCCTGCCAATTCTCCTCCTGCATCCAACACATCAACTTGACACTTGCTGCCTAATATATCCCAACCACTTCACAGGTGCCATGGTAACAAACCGTCACAAAAGTCTCTAAAATAATTTCAAAGGTTACAATTTCTCTGAGAATAAATCATACATTCACGATAACACTTGAAAATGATAATTAAATAATAAAAAATGCAGGAAGCGACATGGCCAAGAAAGATGCAGGGGGGGGGGTTCTCAGACGGTGCCAATAGGCGTAGCATGCCAAGTGGAAGCGAGGCGTTTCATTAGCGATGCTGGAGGGTCACAATGAGAACACAGCCAGGGAGCAGGAAGGGAAGAGCTCTCAGGAAGGGGAGGGGCCTCGCTGGGCCTGGAAACCTATGTTGAATTTCAGAATATCTGTTCAAGTGTGGTTACGGGGGAGGGTTTTATGGTTAGGGTTTTAAGGTTAGGGTTAGGGTTTTACGGTTAGGGTTAAAGGTTTGGGTTAGGGTTTTAAGGTTAGGGTTTTAAGGTTAGGGATAAGGGTTAGGGTTTTAAGGTTAGGGTTAAGGGTTAGAGTTTTAAGGTTAGGGTTAAGGGTTAGGGTTAGAGTTTTAAGGTTAGGGTTAAGGGTTAAGGTTAGGGTTAAGGGTTAGGGTTAGAGTTTTAAGGTTATGGTTAAGGGTTAAGGTTAGGGTTAAGGGTTAGGGTTAGAGTTTTAAGGTTATGGTTAAGGGTTATGGTTAAGGGTTAAGGTTAGGGTTAAGGGTTAGGGTTAGAGTTTTAAGGTTAGGGTTAAGGGTTATGGTTAAGGGTTATGGTTAAGGGTTATGGTTAAGGGTTAAGGGTTAGGGTTAGAGTTTTAAGGTTAGGGTTAAGGGTTAAGGTTAGGGTTAAGGGTTAGGGTAAGAGTTTTAAGGTTAGGGTTAAGGGTTATGGTTAAGGGTTAAGGTTAGGGTTAAGGGTTATGGTTAAGGGTTATGGTTAGGGTTAAGGGTTATGGTTAAGGGTTATGGTTAAGGGTTATGGTTAAGGGTTAAGGGTTAGTGTTAGAGTTTTAAGGTTAGGGTTAAGGGTTATGGTTAAGGGTTAAGGTTAGGGTTAAGGGTTATGGTTAAGGGTTATGGTTAAGGGTTAGAGTTTTAAGGTTAGGGTTAAGGGTTATGGTTAAGGGTTAAGGTTAAGGGTTTCCAGGCCCAGTGAGTCCCCTCTGCTCCTCTGTCGCCTCTGCTGCTCTGCTCTCCTCATGCTAAGACCAAGAGACAGTTGGTACAGTACAACTGTCCCCGGTAGCGACAACCATGGATCAATAGGCTATATACGAAACCAAAGTCCAAGAGAAATGTTACCATCACTCACAGAATGCCACATCAATCTAGCCCACTTCCGAAGAACTAGGCCCATTTGAGTGCAATCAATAATTCTGCTCAGTGAAAGTGTGATGTGTGTGTACACGTGTCCGGTCCACTGCTTTTTTTTTCACTTCCTCCTCATATTTCTGCTAAAACAGCCGAAGCACAGGACCGGAATGGGCTGTGGTGGTGATGAATGGCGCTGGAGAAAGGTATTGTATCATGACACATAGCCTCTGTCAGCGCTATGAGCCGGTCAACTCTCTCTCCATTGTAACTGCCAACGGTCATAACGTAGATGACTCTTTCTTGATATGACTGATGGATAGATGATTCACTTACTTAGTCAAATGTAATAAATTGTAATAATTTGCCATTTAGCAGACACTTTAGGAACTACAGGGACAGTCTCCCTGGCCTGGAGTAACTGAGGGTTAAGTGCCTTACTCAAGGGCAGCACAGTAGTGGTGGTGTTTCAGGCGGGATTTCACAACCTTCCAATCAGGGGCGGCTGTGGCGCAAGAGGTAGAGCTGCCGTCTAATGATCGCAAGGTTGGCAGATCGGCGGTTCAAGCCCTGGCTGGCCACATGTCGAAGTGTCCTTGGGCAAGACACTGACCCCCAAATTTGCTCCCAGTGAGCGGGCCGGCGCCTTGCAGGGTAGCTTGCCGACATTGGTGTGTGAATGTGTGTGTGAATGGGTAAATGAGAGGCCGTTGTAAAGCGCTTTGGATAAAGGCGCTATATAAGTGCAGTCCATTTACCATTTACCAATCACCAGTCCAACTCACTATCCACTATCTACTAGACCACCAATACCCCCACCAAATGTATTTGTTGTAAGTCGCTTTGGATAAAGGCATCTGCTAAATGCCCCAAAAATGTAAATGTACAAGGAAAATATTATATGTCATGAAAGATAGAGGTGATGGGGACATTTCCATGCACAGATGGGCTTCTGTCCACAAGAAATAATGTTGCCAACATGGGACAGTAAGAGGGTAAATATGAGTAATACATTCTGACAGTGGTGTGGCTGCTGGGTAGGCAAATTCTAGAGCAGGGAACAATCTCGGAAAAAAAGGCTCTGCTTTCGACAGTTTCTGCCACTGCGTTAAAAAAAACTGCTGCATGAGCTAACCTAAATCAGTTTCCATTGACAGGGTGTTTTGTTAAAGTAGCCTAGGCTTCAACATTCTGACTTCAACATTCGGAAAATATCCTAAATAAAGCTCACATTTCTCCTGAGGAATTGACAGCACAATAAATCAAACAATTATAATAATGGTCGGCTTGTAGCTTTACCTGCAGTTTTAAATTAACATTCAGAAGTCTTGACATAACACAGCATTTATACTATTATATAGAGTTGGCCGTACACGCACACCGCTCGCAGACGCTCAGCTTAAGGATGACAATGCAAACTATACAGGGCTGCAGCTTTTTTGTTGAACGCAAAAACCCGTTTTATATGAAATGCATAGCAAGCAAGTTCACCACTAAATCAAGTGTATAACCGAGATTGTCAAATAATTGATTCAATCAACTATGTTATATCCGTGTTGACACGTCAGCTCCCCTTTCAAATTGTGTTTTCGGTGGTGCGGGGGGATATCTCAAAAACTAAAGAAAAGCGATCTATACCATTGCATGTAATCAAATACATCTGCTGTAAACACGCAACGCAATAACGATTTAAAGAGCAACATTTATTTAGCAGCATTTGCTGTAGCTTACCTCTTTCTTGGCAGTAGTTGAGATGATAGACGGTCTTCGATTCGAGGGCAGCCGCAGTGTGTGCAGAGTAATAGTGGTACTTACTTACTGGAAGAAAAGGATGCTGCGCTGCCTGGCGACGCAACAACCAATAAGATCTTTTTTTAAGAGAAAGTTGCGCCTGCAGGTATTATAGACTCAGAGCGTCAGCAGGTGAGGAGCCACCCCAACACATGACACGACACTGATTATGTCACATTTTCAGCTGTGAAAAACAATGTAATGTAGACCAACTGTATACAATAATAATAATAATAATAATAATAATAATAATATAATAATAATAATAATAATCATGCATTTATTTGTTATAGCGCTTTTTTTTCAGTGCTCTAAGACACTACATTCCATGGAGTGAACAATATAGATCAATAAAAAGTAAAACAAAATCACACACAGTCAGTAAATTTAAAAAAAAGTATATAGTTTAAACGATTAAAAGCAAGTTTAAAAAGATGGGTTTTGAAGGAGGAGTGTGCGCTGATGTGGTTTGCGGGGAGTGTTCCAGAGGGGAGTGCAGAGGAGAAAGCCCAGTCCCCCCACATGCGGGTTTTTTATTAGTCATGATGGGGAGAATGAGTTTGCCATCATCAGCTGACCAGACTGCAGGTATAGGGGTGTGCTGTGGAGGGGGAGATCAGAGGGGTGCCATGTTGTTGAGGGCTTTGTAGGTGGTGAGGAGAATCTTAAACGATACTAATGAAAGCTGATAGGACAATTCAGAAGATTGAAGGCTACGTTCATTACATTAGATGGTTGAATGAATTGTCTGCGCAGTGAGAGCTGAGTGAGTCATAGATGAGCTGTATTAATATGACTAAAAAGTCCATGGCAATTATCATTAACTATCTTAAAATAGCTTGATTTCCCTCATCTATTCCTTGGTCTAAAGCTAACCCCTAACCCTAAAGCTAAAAAATGATCCAAAGCGACAACACATACATGTATCTAAGTAAGTGAATTATCTATCCATCAGTCATAGCAAGAAAAAGTCATTATAATAACTATGCTAGGGCAAGGGGCCATTGGCAGTCATAATACTAGAAGAGGGAAGATGTTTTGTGTGTTTTTTTACAGTAGAGAAACTGTAGAGGAGTAGAGGGGATGTAGAGGTCTTAGAAGGGACAGTTAAGATGTAGCCTGGAGAGATGGGTCTTCAGTCTACAGCGGAAGATAGGTAGTGACTGCAGTCCTGACATCAGTGGGAAGCTCGTTCCACCACACAAAAGAAAAGAAAAGCGGTGACTGAGTAGCGAGACTGCTGCATCCACGTAGAGGCGGTGGTGCCACTGCTGTGTAACATGTATTCTGGCGGTACACTTCCATCTGCTCACTGTCCAGGTGTACCTATTCTATCAACATAACTGTATTCTTAGACTTTATAGACATAGCCAGCATGGAACACTGGATAGCTAACAGGCATCAGGCAATCCCTGATAATGTTTCATGCTGGGATCAAATCATTTCCATTCTCAAGTCGTTACTATAGGCTAATCTATTTGCTCCTTCCATGGGGTCCTGTGGGGTGGGGTGGGGGGGCTGTGGGAGGTTGGGCGGGTGGGTTGGAGGTATGTGGCGGAAGGGACATTTGTGGGAGGAGGGGGAGGTGGGGGACTGTTGGGGCAAAGGGAGATTGGGAAGGGGGGGGGGGGGGGAAGGTTAATGGGAATTTTGTATTTGTAGTGGATTTTTTGTCATTCTATTTCTCTTTTGTTTAATTATATGTTACCACTCCCCTGTATTATTCCCTCCACAAGAACATAACTATATTCTACCAAGAGACAGAAATAAAGACAAATTCAGTGATACGTGTTCATGTTTTATTGGATGCGTACAAGCACAGAAACAGTTATGAAAAGCAACCATGTGGCGTCTGGGTGGTGTAGCTCATTAAGGTGCATGCCACGTAACAGGGACAGATGTCGCCAAATGTGCGGAGCTCCGCTGCAAATACAGGGAGAGGCGAGAGGTGACCTCTGCTGACCCCTGATTGCGCAACCCCTCAGAAACTGGTTGGTGTGTGGGCAATAAGCACCACGTGCCTGTTACATACATTGTTACAAACATAAAACTGTAACGAAAAAGCACCAGGGGCGGCAGCTGTCACATCTGCCTCACTGAGGGGGGCGTGTACTGAGCCAACGTCATTGACGCTCGCTCACTTTCCCTCACATCACGTCACGTCATGTCATTGGTCCCAATGAGCGGGCCTTGCATGGTAGCTTTCCGCCATTGGTGTGTGAATATGTGTGTGTGTGTGTGTGTGTGTGTGTGTGTGTGTGAATGGGTAAATGAGAGGCCATTGTAAAGCGCTTTGGAATAAGGCGCTATATAAGTGCAGTCCATTTACCATTTATAGCAAAAAACTTCCAGTGGCTGCAAAAGTGGAAAGCGTTATATCTAACCATAAAAATGTCTCAAAATTGGACTTTCAATCAAAACAGGGAGAGATAAACAATTGAAGACCAATGCCTGAGCTTAAGGACCTACTTCAAACGAAGGGACAGAAAATAACACTTGGTTGAAAGCCATAGCACTGTAGCATAGCTAGCCATAGCACTGTTGCATAGCTAGCCATAGCACTGTAGCGGGAACATAGATATGGGTTTTAGGACATTTACTTCATTTACAAGTAAAGGTAAGACCTTGCAATATATATTTTCATTTGTGTTGAATGAGTATGAATAGTGGAACTGCATTTGCCTATAAAACGTGAAACGAATACATAAGTTACCTGTAGGCTATGCGTGAGCAAAGAATGGTGAGATGAAATATGAAACATACGATCACCAACAGTAGCTCTACCTGGCAATTGGTGAATTTAAGCTACCTCTATCAGGTTCATATGTGGGTAAATCTGGCTCTGATATTAGCCAGTGCTTCCCCAACCATTGACCTCACTGCACGTCACTGCCACCTAATCGCAGGGTCCCTGGTTCGATTCCTGCCATCAACCTGTCCTGCATGTCATCCCTCCTCTCTCTCATCATTCCTGTCAGTCTCTACTGTCTCTATCCCAATAAAGCATAATAGCCTATTTTTAAAAAATGATTATAAATAGATGTGTGTTATAGATAGCACAGATATGCTATGCAACACTATTTCAAGGCGAACACCATGTCCATAGCAACTGCTAAATGAGTCTTTGTATGGTGATGCGTCATGCACTGATGAGCCAAAACATAATGACCACCTGCCTATGCTGTTGGTATTATGCCTTAGGCGCCCAACACCCTGTCGCCGGTTTGTGGTTTGTCCTTCCACAGACCACTGTCGGTAGGTAGGTACTCACCACTGCTGACCGGGAGCACCCCACAAGCCTTGCCGTGTCAGAGATGCTCTGACCCAGTCGCCTGGGCAGCAGAACAATTTGGCCGGCCCTTGTCAAAGTCGCTCAGGTCTTCTCCTGCCCACTTGTCCTGCATCCAACTTCAAGAACTGGCTGTTCACTTGCTGCCTAATATATCCCCACCCCCTTGACAGGTGCCACTGCAACAAGATAATCATTGTTATTCACTTCACCTGCCAAGTGAGTGACTCATCTATCCATCAGTCATCAGAAGAAAAAGTAATCTATGCTCGGGCCAGGGGCCATTGGCATAATGTCATAATGCTAGAAGTGCGTTTTTTAAAAAAAAACAGATAAGAAACTGTACGGGGGGGCGGGGGGGTAGAGGGGATGTACACTGACTGAAGGGTAGCTGAAGTTATACGTATCCACAGAGTGTTCTTATTCCTTAAAGTCTACGATTATTTAACGAAGGTCTGGTCTACCAGAGGGAAAAAACCCTCCATAGGGCTGTGTGCTGATAATACTTCTTCTCTGAATAACACAGATCTACATTGCCCTCTAGTGGGCTGAGTGTGTAACTGTCAATGAGATGAGCTTCAGAGCTCAGTAGTGTTGCTCAGCGGATGTGGGCCATCTCCTCTAGGAAGGGCGTCTTCATACAGCCGGTGCACAGCTGGTCCATCCACAGGGGGGCCTCGTGCTGCAGGGGGGTCCTCCGGGGGTAGAAGGTGTAGGAGAGGTCATAGTTCAACAGGCAGCTGATGGATGCCATGTAGACGTCCGAGAAGCGACACAGGCGTCTGGAGAAGTAGGTGGGGTTGTGGCAGGTGCGGAAGATGCTGCCGAACTGAGGGTTGAAGAGGTTCTTAGTTATCAATCTGAAACACAAAGGGCAGGGAGGGGGGGAAGGAGAGACGGAGGAGAAAGGGACGGAGAGGGAGAAGAAAAAGAGGGGAGGAGGGATGTAGAGGAGAGCAGAGAAAGAGAAGGTAAGAGTCGTGCCATTGCCACCAGTTACCTGACTGGAGTCTTCGGTGTAACCGTGGTAACGGGTGATGAAGTCTCAGCCCAGGTGACATCCCTGATCACCACATTAAAAATGTTTTATTCATGATTCTTTTTCTAATCTATTTTATTTTATGTCGATTATTCAATTGTCACTTTCTTTTGTTGTTGTTTTGTGGTCTGAGCTGCTGTAATGCTTGAATTTCCCCTCAGGGATCAATAAAGTGGCTATTAGTTTAGTTTATTTATTATTCACACGGTTTAAAAAAACAGTGCAAGGAGGGAACGAAGCCCAGAAGGCTTGTAAATAGTTCCACTCCCGTCAATAGCCAAGGTTTAATATACTACAAAGAACACTTAATACATGTAAATAAGACAAGACATTGTAGTGACCACTCATTAATGAGTAGAGCATTCATAATAACGGCATTCCAGCCTTGTATAAAACACTGTTGTATATTTGTGTTTACTACATCACCCATGCTGCTTAGCGGGTGATATGACATGATATGACGGGTGATATGACATCTTTTAGTTGCTTTATGAAAAAACCTTGTTGGTAATTCTAATTACCGAGATGTTTTACCTCTAAAACGAATGTTAACTTGGTGGCAGATATGTTCCACAGAGAGGTAAGTGGAATGATTACTGTGCCTTGTTGGATATGAGTGAGTGTCTGATTAAAAAATAAAGAAACTATGGAAGGTAGAAGGAAGATCTTGCTTATCGTTTATGAACTTGTACATGAATAGGCATGATTGAAAAATATTCAATTTGTCAACAGGTAGTAGTGAATATTTCTTAAATAGAGGTGCAGATGGTTCAAATCTGTTAGATTACCTATCTATCAATCTATCTATCTATCTATCTATCTATCTATCTATCTATCTATCTATCTATCTATCTATCTATCTATCTATCTATCTATCTATCTATCTATCTATCTATCTATCTATCTATCTATCTATCTATCTATCTATCTATCTATCTATCTATCTATCTATCTATCTATCTATCTATCTATCTATCTATCTATCTATCTATCTATCTATCACAGGGCTGAGATCCTGGATAGCACCACTAACCCACCTGAGACACCTGGATAGTACCACTAACCCACCTGAGACACCTGGACAGAACCACCAACCCAACAACACCCACCTGAGCTCCTCCCTCTCCTTCAGCCAGTCCTGCAGCACCTCTGTGGAGCGTGGATCCCGATGCATCTGGCATGTGACAAGTGACACACGTGTGGGAAAAACAGCACATTCATAATCAAATCCATTAAACAATTTAAAGCAAAAATGTTGATGGAAAACACACACACACACACACACATACACACACACACACACACACACGTCAGATAATTATTGCTGCTGCAATTCCAAAATTGTATTCTCCTCAGCCAAAATGTTAATGGAACACACACTCGCTTGCACACACACACACACACACACACACACACACACACACACACACACACACACACACACACACACACACACACATCAGCCAGCTATTGCTGCTGCAATTCTAAAATGTTATTCTGCTCAAATTCATATAACACATGAACGTCCTTCCCTGGCAGTGTGTGTCTACCTGCATGCGCTCCAGCAGCCCTGTGAGGGCCTGTAGCCAGGTGAGGCTCTGGGCGTACTGCTCCGTGTTCA
This sequence comes from Nansenia antarctica, assembly GCF_963989245.1. Taxonomy (NCBI): domain Eukaryota; kingdom Metazoa; phylum Chordata; class Actinopteri; order Argentiniformes; family Microstomatidae; genus Nansenia; species Nansenia antarctica. The sequence continues at coordinate 5,848,131 of NC_137676.1, forward strand.
CCACCTTGGTCTCCAGCTCCAGCTCGGGCACGATGGCCCCCGTACGCCAGCCGTGCCGCAGCATCAGGTCCTGGGGGGGGAGAGGGGGGGGGAGAAGGGGGCGTAGAGAGGGAGACCAGCCTGAGTTTCACGGTTCAATCATTCCACATTGCAGATGATAGAGCTTAAGTGCATTCTACAAGAGTGGACTATTGTCTTGGTTTTTTCACCCTGCGGCACATAAGATATATGGTTGCGTGTGTGTGTGTGTGTGTGTGTGTGTGTGTGTGTGTATGATAGACACTCACAGCCAGGTCACTGTAGAGATGGTCTCCAAAGTACAGCACACTGGATCCTCTCCAGCCTGTCAGTCGTAGGAAGTCATACAGGTTTCCCTGAAACATAACATGTACACACACCACAATGCTCTGAAACACAGCACACACACACATACACACACCACAAGGCTCTGATACACAACACACACACACACACACACACACACACCACAAGGCTCTGAAGCACAACACACACACACACACACACACACACACACACCACAAGGCTCTGAAGCACAACACACACACACACACACACACACACACACACACACGAAAATATGCGCTGCAATGTCAGAAACCGAAGCCTAAGAATTTCATGGAACGTTCATGAGGTTTGAATGTCACATCACAAACATTGCTTAATAACAGCATTGATCGTGTAAAACTAAAAATAGAGCCAGACAGGTGCTGGTGAAAGCAGACAGTGAAAGGGTGCTCACCTGTTTGTAGACCTGGCCTTTGTCCAGACTATTGATCTTGTCCCACTGAAGGTCGCCGTTGCCATCCAGGCGTCTGAACGGTCTGAGAGAGAGAAAACAGGTATATGATATGTCCCTTTTGTAGAATGGCAAATTCTCACTATTTTCGGTTTTGGGGAGGATCGAAATATCATCCAAATAAACGACTTTTGCAGTAAAATATTTGTATACAACCATCGATTTCATAAAACAGACATAGCAAAGATACGAAAAAAACATGGTTGTGCTTTGTTATACGTCAGGTATTTTTTTTTTTAAGTACTAGTAGAGAACATTCTATATTCTACTCACTCAGCCTCAATTCAAACACAAGCACCAGAGAATGACTTAATTCATTAATTCATTAATCACAAGTGAATTTAATTAACAATGTTTGCTGTGGTGTTTGGTTTCAGTACAGTTTAAACCATTGTTTCAGCCAATCAAGTCACTCAAGAGTGAAATAAACACCACACAAAACAACATGGAGATGGAAGGTCCTAGCCTGCAGAAACACTCAGCACTCACTTGACACAGTCGTTAAAGAAGTGGGGTTTGTCGGCCTGAACAATGACGACGTCAAAGAAGCTCATCCAGTCCTTCCCCACCATGTACCTCATGCCTTTATCCCTGCACACAGGTCACAGAGAGGGCAGGTCAGTGAGTGTGTGAGTGCAAGTGTGTGAGAGAGGTAGTGTGTGTGTGTGCGTGTGCGTGTGTGTGTGTGTGTGTGTGTGTGTGTATGTGTGTGTGTGTGCGTGTGTGTGTGTGTGTGTGTGTGTGTTTAGCCATTATACTACCAACATTCTAAGAATTCTTATGTGATTCACTCCTTAAACAAAATATATGTTGTAAGTTGCTTTGGATAAAGGAGGCTAAATGCCTAAAATGTAAATGTAAAGTTGTGTTTCATCCAATCCAGTCAATGTAAACACCACTGCAATACATGGATTGAAACTATACTGGGTAAACAAACACATATCCGGCCATCATGAAAAACCAATGCAACGGTGTTAAGATAAGAGATTTGCCACCTTTTTCAACTTTCCACCACCATATTGTCACGACCCAACAAGCTCTGCATGTACATTAGATTAGTATTATATTAGTACATTAGTCAATAATCGAATCAGCTCGTTAACATACAGGGCCGAGGCCAGACACAGAAGTATAGGTAAGCTCAGCTGGCAGTTTGACGGTACCGAGTAAGGTGGTAGAGGGGAGAAGCTGAATACCGTACGCTGAAATCTCACCAGCGTTACCTCAGCGGCGCGTGTGCATGGCGGAACGTCTGCTGTACTTCCTGTCACGTCTTCCCTTACTGGCAGCGTTTCTGTTACTGCTCCGGAGCTGCTACTGACGTCACTTTTTCAAATGCCAATCAGTTGGGCCGTACTTGCATCTGATTGTTTAATTAGGTTCTACTAAATAACCAATGAGAAGACCGTTACGTAAATCATACATTAACGTAGGAAAAAAACAAAACAAACATGTGATGTCCATTGTAATGGACGCAGGGTCTGAAGGGGCAGATATAGTTGGGTCCGTGACAATATCTGTCAATTTATAAATGAGTTAAAGATCCAGTGTGTACACTGGCATGGGAACGTTAAGTGGAGAGTGCTGTTTTGGCAAAGACAAAGCGCTTTCTAAAATCAGCAGTGGTGGTGGAGCATTGGCCTTTTATCTACCGTTTGTACACTTTGTTTGTTTACACGGCTATGCACACATTTGCTGCTATTAGAAAACGGGTTACGGTTAAGGTTACATAACATATTGTTTTGTTTTCAACTTTTCAGTGTTGCTGTGGGCAGGAATGCCGAAAACTACATGGTACACCTTTATTCAAACAATCAGTCCAACAAAAACCTGAGCCTGCTACCTTGAGATGTCCTCAGAGGGAAACACTCAGGGCCGGTCCTAGGCATAGGTGAACTAGGCGGTCGCCTAGGGTGCCAAATGACTGGAGGGCGGCAAATTCCAAAAAGAAAAAATATTTTTTACATTTAAATAATTTTGTCTCTATGAATTTAATGTCTCTCTGAAAATATGTCTCAGCCTACTGTCTATTTTTGTCTTGAAACCATTGTTGTCCATATTTTTACTGTTGAATGTGTGGGTGGTGATGAGGCAGTACTGGTGGCTTAATGTGGTGGTGGTGGTGGTGGTGGTGGTGGTGGTGGTGGTGCTCCTAAAATTTTGGGGGAGGGCATCAAATCATACTCTCGCCTAGGGCACCTAAATGCCTCGGACCGGCCCTGGAAACACTCACACGAAGCTGAAGGGGCTGTTGGTGATGAGGAACAGCTTCTTCCCCTGGCTGACCAGGCGATGCAGCACAGCGTAGGTCTCATCCCCTCGCATGATGTACTTCTCTATGGACGGACAGAAGGAGTAGAAATGTATCGACAGAAAAGGTACACAACTAATGTATAACTAAGAGAGAGAAAGCAGGTAGTGATCAGTAGTAACGTTGGGATTGCTCACCCAGATCTTGCATGATCCACTTGTACATGTACCCTTGTATGTGAACCATTCCAATAGCTTCCTGCAAATTAAAAACGTTTCTTTTGTTTTTGTTTAAATGCCTTGAATATACAGTAAAGACAGTACAGACACACTGCAAGCAGACTCTTAAGACGTGCCAATATTTATGATATACAGCACTGATATGAAGCACTGCCACTCTTTGTGGAGGTTCACTTTCACCAAAGTTAGCGGTTGCAAGGGCTTAACTCATTGAATACCAAGGGTGAATAAAGTGTCCCAAATTGTCAACATGCTAGAGTGCCACGGGTGACTTTATTCACCAAAAACGAATAAATGATGATGCTTCATTTTGTAGCCAATCAAAGAATTGTTGCTAGGTAAATACCACATGAAACACTTGGTACTCTAGGTGGTGAGTGTTCTGGAACTCTTTGGCAGTTGGTGAGTTAAGTTCCATAGATACATTTTTCTTATGATGACTGATGTATAGATGATTCATTTACTTAGACAAATGTGTTTGTTGAAAGTCGCTTTGGATAAAGTCTTCTGCTAAATGTAAATGTATTCTCGTGTGGTAGCCTGCTCTCCTTTCCTCTCCTCTCTCACATGAACGTTCCGAAAAGTCTGTTACAGTCCAGGGGAATTTGAACTCAATCTTATGCTACTAAACATGTATGAGAGCTGTTTAATACGGTGTAAAGTGTTGTTGCTCTTTTTTTCTTTCTTTATCTATCACTCTATATTGTAATGTTCATCCGTGTTATATTTAATACTGTTTTGATTGTACGACTCTCTGGGTTCCCCTGAATATCACACTCTCTGCTCCAACCCAGTCCAACAGGTCGAAGAAGGAGCTTGATTACGGAGGAGGTTTTTACGAAGGGAGAGTAACACTAGATCTCTCTAGTTTCTTTTGGCAGACAACGTGACATGCTCTAAACCCAAAGAGGACGCACTGCAACCAAACACCCCGTCACCCCAGGAACGGCCTGAGAATAGCGATTGTTCGGTAATCCACCCATTAGAAACCCTGGCATGGTCTCACTGAGGTGGACAGATATGTGAACTGAGGTGAACCTTCGGTTGAAAGTCCCCACTGTGCAAAAACAGTCAACTGACCTGGGTGAACGGTGTGGAGAACCAGCAAGAGGGCGCGGAGAGGACAATAACGAGAAAGGACGTGTGAAACCACGTGCAACACTCACCGAGACGTCTCTGTAGAGGTGCTCTGGATCATACTCCACGTTGTTGGAGATGAAGAAATCGTTGGCCACCGCTAGGAGGGTCATCTCAGGCAGAGAGAAGACGTCCATGAACTGCTTCACCTTGGGCCCCTAGTAGGATGATAGGATAGTTAGTACATTTACTCTAAAGTTGGGGTATTAGAAAGATGGTACGGCAACATTTATAGTTTTACCAAAATGTACATGAAAATACTAACATCTAAACATTTATCCCCCCATCACACTCCTTCATGATTATGATCGCTAATGAGGTCACATGATCAGGAAAAACATCTGGACCTATCGACAAAAAAACGTCACGTTTTAAACCATGTTTAAACCATTATTTTCCAGGAGAAATGAAACAAGTGCCCACAGAGAACTGACCCCGTGAACAGAACTAATCCCTAACTTATTACCCCAGGGAGGCCAGGGCCAGACCAGAAAGGATTCTGGGTAGGGCTGTTTGTGATGGAGGATTAGGGGAAGGGGAAGAATATTGTGTTCACTCCACAGGGAACGGCTCTAAAGATCTAAAAATAATTTGAACCTGTGTCAAAACATCAAAGCCTCTGGCTTTCCAGACAAAGAATCTGGAACAAGTAGTCCCCTGCAACACTGTGACTGTCAGGCCATATCGAGAGATTTCAAAAGATTTGTTGAGCCCGGTTGGCAGTTAAGAGAAAATTATTACAATTCAAACTTCGACTTTGATAATGAATGACAGCAAAATTGGGCTCTTGTGCTTGATTAGTAAAATGTTGCTTGTCAGTTGCTTAAAAGGGAAATGTGGAAACGATAGTTTACGAAATACAGCCGCAAAGCTTACGTAATCATGTAGGACACTTGTCCTAACTGACAGATGATATAAAACCGCAGATTCTTCATCCTGTCACAATAAAATAATGGTTTCCCAAGCTTAAGCATTTGTAAGATGTGTTAACGCCTATGTGGCGATTCCAAAAAATTAGACCGGTCTCTGTCTGTTACAGGGGATGGCTGGTGGAGGTAGAAATCAGAGGAATGTTCCTCATTCCATTCCATGCATTTCAATCAGGCCATCCTCCGATTTCTACCTCCACTGGCCTCAGAGGTGATGTGGTATTCATCAGGGACACACGGTGACTGACCTTTCCGTAGAAGCCACTGTCCTGGTTTAGAGGTACATGGTGGGTCCCGTTATAGAGGCGCAGGACCTCCTCGTCAGAGACTGGCCTCAGGCCCCTACGGTCAACACAGAGGCTTGAAAACACTCATGCACACAGCGCTGGTACTCGCACGCAGCTGTTGTGTCTGCACAGTGGGTTAACAGCGATGCATCAGTCAGTGTTTGATTGTTCTGCTATCGTGGAGTTAGGCCCGAGTGATGATAAGTAAGTAGCCTTGAGAACCGATGGTTCTCGAGCCTAATGGCCCTTTGGGGGCAGGAGCCTATTTTATGTTTCCGTAGCGTGAGGCGGCGTGATGTACAAGTACACCCCCTGGACATGATGCTGGTATTTCGCAGGGTGTTACCCCCAATCCAACCCTTAATGCTGAGTGCCAAGCAGGGAGGCATCGGGTACCATTTTTAAAGTCTTTGGTACGACTCGGCCAGGGATCGAACTCACGACCTCCCAATCTCAGGGTGGACACCCTAACCGCAAGGCCACTGAGCTGGTTACTCACACATACTCTAGCTGTAGTTATGTCTGCACACTGGGTTAGCAGTGAGGCATCAGTCAGTGTTCGATTGTTCTACTATCGTGGTGTTATGCCTGAGTGATGATATCGGTGATGTATTGCTCTGTTCTGCCAGTCGGTATGCAAGTAAACGAACGTGGAGTTGATTGTGTTACAATTGTGTCATGTGTTTCAGATTACAAACGCAATAATAGCTGTTACCACTGCGCTCAGCACTCACTGATATACGGTTCCCAGCTGAATGTAGTGGAAAGCATCTATCTTCATCAGGAGACCCTGCAGGAGGACATCTGGTGCTGTTACTTGTGTTACGTGTAAATATGTTACATTATGTATTATTATTATTATTATTATTATTATTATTATTATTATTATTATTATATTATGTTGACATTTGACCATTTCTTATCTTGTCACTTGACACATTGACGTTTAAAGAGGGTGCGCGTTGCGACATTTACCTTTTGAATATCGTAGTGAAGACCCCGCGCAGCAAAGTTGGGGATGTAGTCATATTTTCCAATACCTTCGGGGTACTATCAAACAAGCACAGAAACAACATTTATCAGATTAGAACAAGTCTACAGTAAACATGTTGTCCCCCCACAGCCAGTCAGTGTTCTTTCAGTGGTTACTATAGAAACCCCCTTAGGCCAATCAGTTTAGTTTTGTAGATGTGATCTCTGTGGTAAAATGCATAATTGACCCAAGTTTTGTCAAAATCGTCCCAGTGGTGTCTGATATATCACGAGTGACATACAAACTTACAAACATACAAACAGACAGAGACCAATCCACAGTCCTCTCCCGAATTTCATCATGGGGGACAATTAGAATGTATTGGATGTAAATGTAGTTGGGGTGACGATAGATAGATAGATAGATAGATAGATAGATAGATAGATAGATAGATAGATAGAATTGGGTTATAGGGGATACAATATTATATATAGTATTGTATACTTATATACTATAGGCAGTACTCAAGTTGTAAAAGAAAATCAGGGGGGATGGTGGATTTTATCATATGGGGACAATTTTAGCTTCCCCACAGCGTCAGTGACTTCAGTGCCAGTGACTTGGTAAAAATGTCATTGCATGTGTGCGTGCCCCCTCCCTCGCCCACAGTATTTTACTCAATATGCGCAAAACTAAATGTTAAATAGCGGTAATACCACGTTCATTGATAAAATGACATAAGGGATGGAAAGGGGGGATGGCAGTTTTAGAAGGGGGATGATTTTGACCGTTTTTATTTCAGGGGGGATGCCATCCCCCCTCAACTCGAGTACTGACAATAGGTAAGATTGAACATCCTCCAGCCTGACTCTGATCTGGACACACCTTGAAGTGTTCAATGAGGAAGTCCCGGGCCTTGTCATAGATCATAGTGTTGAGGGCGTTGGAGTAGAGGGCCAGGGTGTAGTCATAGTCAAAGCCATAGATGTCCACCTCAGACAGACTGACTTCGTTGTTGGCGTAGATGGTGGAGGAGTTGAGTAGGTTACACACACCTGGAGGGATCAGGTCTGGGGACAGAGAGAGAGAGGGAGAACCCTTTAGTCAGAGGACCAGTGGAGGCTGGTGGAGGTAGAAATCAAGTAAGTGAATCATCCTAGTCGGCACACCACACCAGGTCCGGTCATCCACCATCACCAGCATCACCTTCTCTGGCCAGAACATTCCCCTCTCCTCATCTGTTACCAACCTGGGCGTCAAAATGGACCCTCACCTCACCTACGAGACCCACATCAAACATATATCCAAGACAGCTTTTTTTCACCTTAGGAACATCGCCAAACTCCGTCCCGCACTCACTCTGGCAGATGCAGAGAAGCTCATCCACGCCTTTGTCTCCTCCAGACTGGACTACTGTAATGCACTCCTCATCGGGATTCCTAGCAGCTGCCTCCAGAAACTTCAATACATCCAGAACAGCGCTGCTAGGATCCTGATGAGGGTGCGCAAATATGATCACATCACCCCCATCCTCAAATCACTTCACTGGCTCCCCGTCTCCCTCAGAATCGAATTCAAGGTCTCCCTCCTCACCCACCAGTGCATCCATGGAACTGCCCCCCCCTACCTCAAGGAACTCCTCCATACCCCTCAGACCTCCTCACGCACCCTCCGTTCTACTGCCACCAACCTCCTCAAGACCCCAGGACCAAGCTCCGCACCATGGGAGATCGGGCCTTCTGCTTGGCTGCTCCCAGGCTGTGGAATGCTCTCCCTGACCACCTAAGGGCACCACAGTCTGTGGATGCTTTTAAACGAGGCCTTAAAACCCACCTTTTTAATAGAGCCTTTTTTTTTGCCTTTTAATTGAAAATGTTTATTGTTTTATCTTCCTGTGTTTAATTGTAGCAATCCTCATGTGTTTAATTGTAGCACTCTGAGATTTCCTATGTAAAGTGCTTTTATAAATAAAATGTATTATTATTATTATTATTATTATTATTATTATTATCTATCCACCAGTCATAGCAGGAAAAAGTTATCTATGCTCGGGCCAGGACTGTTATATTAACAGTAGAGAAACAGTATACTGGGGGTTAGAGGGGATGTAGATGTCTCAGGGGGGATAGTTAAGGTGTAGGAATGTGAAACACACACCATTGTTACATGAATTAATCTAATGAATAATGTATTGTTGTTCATTCAACACCAAATCAATGTTCAAGTAAGAATGAAATACAACAGCAGTAATCAACAGAAAGAAAAACTTGCAAGGAGAGCGCAACCCAACCCAAGGAGAGAGCAAACATTCGCCAGGTGAAATAGAATAGTTGTTTACTGGAAGCCACAGCTCCCAAAGACTCTCTGACAAAAACATTAATTTGCTATAAAAAGACCTTGTAAAACATGTACATGGAGAGGATGGATAACTAATAACTAAGAAACGTAGATACTAACAGACAGATAACTAATAACTATTGACCTCTGTTCCCGCGACCAGTTCCTGTGTTCCAGAAGATGTCTCCAGTCCTCCAAAACTAAATGAATGTGATGTGCAGTAGTTGTTAGAAATATTGTTGTACTACCTATCCGTTTGACAGACTGATACTGTGGTCTAGGACATTTTAATCAGGTTCTACACACAACTGGGGTTTTATGAGATTTGAGGACGGTAATTGTCAGTATAAATCCTTTTGAGGTGATTGATAGTGTAGTGTAGATTAGTCAAACTGCTGAATGAGTTTTTCTGCGGGAGAGAAGGGAGTTATTCTGCCAAAAATACTCAAAACAATTTAGTGAGGCAAGCACACAAGAGATTAAAGAGAGAAGTCACTGGGGACAGGAGGAGGGTGGGGGTAGAATTCTGAACAGGATGTACAGAGGACACAAATTACTTTTCCCCAAACAGGAAATGCAGAGGTCCAAGATATGGGAACAAAAAGAGTTTGTTTCAGAGCTAAATCACACTAACCTTTTTATGTTTTTGGGGTGGATCTGAGGATTTCAATATCTATAACTTTTTATATGGGAACTCTCTGTGTGCTTGCCCTGTTCTTCATGAGTAACCATGCAACACAGTTGCACAGCGAACACACAGAGCCAGATTAAACAGAGGGTCACAATCTGTTTCTCAATCCTTCACTAAAGCTCTGGTAGGCTATATGACCGCAGGGCAGTCTGTGACATCCCAACTCCGATCAGGGACATTGCATGGAATGAGATCTGTGCAAAAAAGGCACATCTTTAATGAGAAGATTCCAAACATCTCCTTTTTGGTGGTTTTCCGAAAAGCACCACCTTGATGAAATGGTTCTATAAATGACATTGTTACACCTCAACAGTGTCATTAAATAAATAAAAAATTTAAATAAAAAATGAGACATTAATAGACATCTGAAAAATGATACACAGTAACAACAGTCCAGGATGATTTAACATCCCCCAGCCTGACTCTGAACCCCCCGATCGAGCCAGCCGGAGGAGTTGTACAGTCTTATCGAGCCAGCCGGAGGAGTTGTACAGTCTTATTGCGGCAGGCGGAAAACATCCCCTATAAAGAACCTCTGAGAACCTTTCCTTAAAAGAGTGTATGAGAGGAAGTGTGACATGGCCTCAGACGGGTCAGAGAGGAAGTGTGACATGGCCTCAGACGGGTCAGAAGCAACAGCAGCTGGGCCCCAAAGTGACAGATTTACTCAATCTTTCACTAAAGCTCTCTTTCCAGATGTTCTATATAAAAATATAGTTTTTTTTTTCACATTTTGTTTATTTTTTTTATTGTATTAATAGACACTGGAGAGACAGTACAAGGGGGGCAGTCGAAGTCATAGGAGGCAAAGTATAGGGGAAAAGCAGGTGTCTTAGGAGACACAGTGCTGGGGGTAGTAATGTCTCAGGAGGAGCAGTTAAGGTGTAGCCTGAAGAGATGTATTATGTAGATATATGTAGATGTATATGTAGATGTATAGTGTAGCAGGACGCTGCTGTACTGGACCTGGTGTCTTTGGGGCTGTAAACAACACTATAAGGCTGACCCAAACCGTACTGTGATGGCTTGGATATCTCCCTTCTACACTGTCATTTCCAGCCCTGATTCAGCTACTATGTACACAGGCTCTGTAGTGTGGATTTGGGGCGAAATGGGCAACTGTCTCTATGGTGGAGGTCAACTGGACGTCTAGGTCAACTGGTACATGTGGCTATATATGTTTTGTTGTGATAACAGTCTAGACAGTGATGGAATAGAATCGATGTGTACAGTGGATAGTGAGTTGGATTGGTGATCTGAAGATCCTGACTTCAAATCCCCACCTGGGAACACCACCACTAGTGTGCTGCCCTTGAGTAAGGCACTTACTTAGCCCTAAATTACTCCAGGGAGACTACTGTCCGTGTAATCTCTAGTTATAAGTAGGTTTGGATAGAAGCGTCCGCTAAATGGCAAAAATGTAAATGTAAACGTGTATGGCTAGTGGAGTGGGTGGGGGGAAAAGGGGGAAACTGTCTGTGCACCTAAGCCCACTAGCTCCAACATCCACCAGTTCATAGGCTTACAGTGAGAATTGCAACTAGCAGTAGGGGTCAGATTCAGATTCAGATTCAGATAACGTTTATTGCCATTATGCATACACATATAGGAATTTGCTTTGGTGTTACAGTAGGTGCGTTTATGCTTTTTTCACATGAATACATGAACAAAAACAAATGCAAAAAAATAGGACAACACAGGACAGACAACAGTGCATTGGATAGAGCTATACGTATATATAAAGTGCAGTGCAGAGTTTTTCAATGGGTCCAGTGCATATTCAGTGCATATTCCAGTGCAGATAGGTTTCATTATGTGTAACTTGAAGCATGGCAGGGCACTGCAACCTCGGTTCATTGAGGCAGACCTCTTGCTACTTGGCAGAGGTCCGGGCCCTGACTGAATTTGTTTTTAGCTGATTAAAATGACCTGAATTCGAGACCAAAGTAAACAAAAAATGGGTTTCAACATGTTGCTACTTTATGTCTCCAGTGCCCATGACAGGAATGCCATCTGTTGTTGCTATTTGACCTAGTTTGAAGGGATGGATGAACTCTTACAAAGCCAGTACAAAATGTCTTCAACCAGGATATGACTCACTGCTGTGTATTATCACCAGCCTCCAATGAGTTATACCCAGTGGCCCAATCAATGTAATTTGTCAAAGTGTTCAAGCCTGCTGCTCGGCTCAATAAACCAATCGGATTCAATTGTACCAATGAACGGATGTTGTTGTTGATTTTCTTTCTATAAACTCAGACGTTGGGACAGACAATTACGGAACATGAAATGTTTGTGCATCGCAGCCAGGCGCATGGGTAGGGGTCTTACAGATGAACGCACCGTGAGAAATGTGACTTCAATATTGGAAGTCTGCACAGGAAAAAGTCACAGTATAAACTCTCCTGCCACTTACCGTGCACAAGCCGTTTCATCTCATTGTAACGAGCCCATAGGTATGTCTGATTGTCCACCTTTAGGGCGGTGGAGGAGTACGACCGTCCTGGGACTGCCAGCGGCTCCTCGTAGCGCTTCTTGCCCGCCACCTGATGCCTGTGCGCGGCAGGTGTAGCAGTGGTGGAGGGGGAGGAGGGCACCCCTGTTGCAGCCGTGCATGAGTTTGATCCATAAACTTGATCATTTCTAAATGTCCCATCGCCACTAGTTTGGCTTCCCGGGGACTCTGATCTGGTTGAAAACGCGCTGACTTTAGAAGACCTTGCAAGAGGCGGTGTCCTGCTACCGTTATTCCACAGCGCACGGCTGAGCGTTGCACCCACTTTCTTGTAGGACATCGCAACAAGTGAAGATTACACTGCTGAAATGTGATAAAAATACTTTTTTTTTAGAGAGATATTGATTTTTTTGTGTTGCAATAACGGAAGTTGACACAGATTGCTGGTCGCTTTCAGATTATGTCATATTCTGAAGACATAACAGGTTTGACTTTTCATTATGCTCTCTCTAAACGCCCACTATTGTTTCCATAAAATATGAGGGAGGGTCTAGGATTCATTGGGCGAATCAAATGAAGTTGCGACTTTTTAGTGCGGAATACATGTAAACAGTAGGCGACTATGGTAGTTTTCGAGGAAGGGGTTATGGATGATAGTTTCCCATTAGATTAAAACGTTGTTTAAGTTTTCTCTCCTTTTTCTTTTTTTTACTCTCCTTTTTCTTTTGTATGTGTAGACATAGGCTCAGTTGCCTCTCCATCAATGTATGAGCCATATATACATTTGTATGGTAATTCTTGTTGAGTTATTTACTTGTAGCCTATGTATATATATATATGTATATATACAGTATATATAATTATTACAATTTTCATTTTTTCAAAGATTTGTTTTATCTTTCTCAAAAACTCAATAAACATATTGTTGAAAAAACAACAACGTTGTTTTAATATTTACTGCCTGGTGCGGCAACCTCAATCTGCAGTCTTTAAGTGAAGCCACACACATACAGCAGCCTACGATGAACCATATAAGATGTAGTGTACATGAAGAAAAAAAAGAATGGCATCGCACTAAATGACTAGTACAGTGTTGCTTTATTCTTCGTGTCATGAGTGGTTCACAAGTCAATAAAAGGAACTTACATATACACATGAATTGATGAAGATACTTTTCTCTATCAACATTTGACATATAAAAGCAGACCACACACAACTACAGTTGTCGACAGAGTTTGATGTATGGTGATAATCAAATACACATTTTGTGGAAACAGTGAGAGAAACGGGATCCAACAACAGAATATACAACCTCGGACTAATCACTGTACTAAAGATGGGGGCAATTAGTCTCCTCGATAGCAAGCTCCAACAGACCTCGATCATTTTATAAAAACATACACTACACATTTCGACAGTGGAATCATCTTTTAAAAGGTGATTTTTTTTTTGTCTAAAATCAACTTGACCAGAGAACCAAGGCACTAGTATTTTCAACAACAAACCAATCAGCGCGTGCTCCCTTTCACTAAACCACAGTATGTAAACCAAATTGTACCAAAATCACATTTTCTTTTCCTTCTATTTTCTTTCTCTTTTTAGCAGTCATTAAATAGTTTTTTTGTTTTGTTTGTTTTTTTACAACAGTGTTGTAGCATTGTTCAATTTAGTAAATGGCTACATCCAGAACACTTCACTAGAAACCATGTTGGGACCGGCAGTCCATCTGGTCATCACAATCTCTCATTGCGCCCACTGTACCATGCAAGGCAACAGATTACACTACCCCAATCTTAACCCGAACCATTAGGATGAAAACAACAGAATCTAGAATCTAGAATCAGAATCTAGAATCTAGAATCAGTGGGTAAGGAGGAAACTTCTACAGTCCTACTTTGACAGGTAGTTTTTCCATGATCATGTCACCTGACCAGGAAAAGCCCCAGGACCCTAACTTAAGGTAACTGGAGTTTCTCCTCAACGGCTCATACACTGTAGGGTCAGGAGTCGGCCTGTGGATGACCACCAGGGGGGGTAAACCCTCACCTCGGTCCTGGAGGACTCCCGGGTCTGCAGCTCCTAAAGCAAGTATCTGAGTGGCTAATCTGCATAGTCAGGAGTTAAGTATGCCCAATGGAAATATCCTTCCTCGGATATCAATTAAATAAATGCATTAATCGATCAAATAAATCAATCGATCAATCAGTGTTTAACCTGAGGTGGTGAATCTGATGGCTGTGTGATGTTTCTGTTAAGTGAGATAGCCTTGCCTTCTGACCGCCTGGCTATGGAGCTTGACTGGTAGGTCAAAGCCAAACAGCCGTAGACATCACAGGGTAAAGGGCTTTAACAGTAGTTCCAATTCTGTTAGTAAGGCTGCTGTGTTGTCAAATCCCCATGGCAACCTAGAGTGTACGTAGGCATGGGGGGGGGGGGGGGGAGGGGAGGGAGGGGGCTGACATAGGCCAAAATCTCACAAGTTTTTCCTTGCTACCTCACCTTAGCTTCTTCTATCCTTGTCACCTTCTCAAATCTTACTGGAGTAGAAGGTGTCAGACCCCTCCTCCTCTGACCCTCTCCTCCAATAGGATTTGGAGAAGGAGGCGAGGAGAGAGAGAGAGAGAGAGAGAGAGAGAGAGAGAGAGAGAGAGAGAGAGAGAGAGAGAGAGAGAGAGAGAGAGAGAGAGAGAGGACACGAGGAACCGAGGAAAGACTTTTGAGATGGAGACCATCGAGATGCCGGTATAGGACACGATTTCTACGACTGACACTAAGAGGAGCCTGATAGGCCTTGTCGTGATGCCAGGCTAAAGGCATTTTTTTTACTATTGTCGAGACGTGCAGCGTTAAAAACAGAACATATCCCTGCATCAACACAGACAAACAAACAAGCAAACACATCACAGTAGGACACAGGGGCAGTGGGGGGGAGGGGGGGGGGGGGGAGTCATCAGTCAGACACAGACCAAAGTTTTTCAGTTTGGTGGAAAAAAGACAAAAGTGTGAATACTGTAGAGGTAAACTGTACAATGGAGAAAAAAAACAGTAGTTTTTACTTCATTCATAAATATACTCATGGTCAAAACGCAATCACAAACACAATATACACACCCTGGTTCAACTTAAAAACCCAGACTAGGAAATTAAGATTTTTCCGTAGCCCGTCCAGGACAAAAAAAACAGACACATGAAGTCATAGAGCAACAGCAGCAAAGTTTCCATCTTCTCCATCAGCTCTCCTCTTCAGGCTGCATGCAGGCCTCTCACCGGTCCAGAGAGAGGGGGGGGGGGGGGGGGGGAGAGAGAAGCTCATCCATGGTTCTGATGAGTAGTGGAGGAGGGGGAGGAGGAGGCGGGCGTAGGGGGCGGGGGAGGGGGGGTGTAGGTAGAATCAGTTGGGCCACAGATGGACAGGATGTCTTGGGACAGGAGGAGGGGGGGGGGGGGGGGTGGATTCATGGGGGTGGACATGATAAAACACCGTTCCTTATGGAGGAGAGGAGGGTTGTTGCGGGGGGGAGGGTGATGGTAGATGCTTTTCATCGCTGCAGAGACAGGGTGAGACAGAGACAGAAGAAGAAATCAAATTCAGTTACTCGACCAAAAGAACATCACAAAGCATAAGAGCAGCAGGATGTGGGTTATTGATCGGGTACGCAGCGGCACGGACGACACGTGATATGGTGCAGACAACAGGAATGAGCAGCTGGGTATAGGCAACAAAGGTTGGTCGCTAAGCAACAAAGGTCGGTCGCTAAGCTATGTGGAAATAGCGCTATTAACGGTCCTCTGTGGGTCAGTTGGTAGAGCATGGCGCTAACAATGCTTGTGGGTTTGTTTCCCGCTGGGACCATGTATACTGAAATGTATGCCGCTTTGGATAAAAGCGTCAGCTAAAATGACATATATTCTATATTAGTAAATCATCATTGATGGTGTAAGTAGGGCCTCGCTTGCTTTTTGCTTGTCTACTTAGCGCTAATCTCGGTGAACTTCAGTTCCGTTAGTTCTCAAAAAAACTGCCAAATATGCTGTATACTATAGTAAAACCATCAAGAGATTCCACTCTAATTACTTGAATGGGTTGCGATGGAAAAACTGGGGGGTCTGACTACATTCATGAGCACAGTGCTGAAGGTTTGCAATGGTATGTATTGTAATGTGTGTTCAAATATTGATATTTAGCATATCCAATTGATTAATAATGTATTTATTAGTGCGGCTAGAGCAGCTTAATTCAGCGTTTAAGGACCACAATGGAAAGTTGGCCTTTCATATATATATACAATCATATATATACAATTAATTATTCATTTATTTCGCACTAATAAAGATGGAAGATTAATTCACCGTCTAATGACCACAATGGAAAAGTTGGTCTTTCCAAGTCTTGGGCTTTATTGTGTAATATCCTTGATGATTTAATTTGTGTACTGTGGGCGGCTTTTTGGTATGATGTGTGCTGCTTGGCTTTAAACATTTCCCCCCCGATCAAATAAATCTGACTGAAACTGTAAACTGTCGTCTCATCGTCTGCGTGGCGCTTTGGGCTGTGGGTGTCGGGGAGCCCCCCTGGCTGTTGTGGGAGGAGCTTCCCAGGCACCCCTGCTGTGGGACCCCTCCTCCGTGCTCCCACGGCCCGGCCCTGGAGCCTGCAGCCTGCTCCCTCTGGCGCCCCTACTGGCCGGACTGGGTATAATAGAGAGGGCGGAAGGGGCTGGAAGGGGCGTGGCCGAACGGCACTGAGAGGCTGGTGTCGGTTTAGGTCTGGAATGCGAGGAGGAGGAGCTTGAGGTTCCGCGTGACGGCCGCAACGCGTGGCCCGAGGACGTTGTCGTCGCTTCGTCCGCAGGACTCGATTTGTAAACGAGGCTTTGCTTCCTACTTCCTACTTGCACAGACGACGACACGGACAGCCCCGGGGTGGGCTTCGACGGGGGGGGCTTCGGCTCTGCTTTAACGGCCCCTAGCGAGGACTGCCCCCCCGCTTCCTCCCACGTGCTGCGGGCACGCGACGCCCTAGAGGACGGCAGACTCTCTATCGACCGAGAACACGAAGACTTAAGTCTGGAGGAGGCGGAGGCGGAGGCGGCGGTGGCAGAAGAGGACGCGGGGGACACGCCGCTGCGGCGACTTGTAAAAAAGGTGTCTTCGCGACCGCGGGGGGCTAGCGCCCACCTGCCCTGATTGCCACCGGCGCCGCCCGCCCCCGTCCTATAAGAACGCCAGACGACCGCGCTGTCTAGAGAGCTGGCCGAGCCCCGGCGGTAGGAGGGGGAGGGCGGCTGGTCGTCGTCGGCGCGCTGCCCCCCGTGGGGGGGGCTCCGGAGGACGCCCCCCGCCTGGAACACGTCAGAGACGCTGCGGCTTCGAACGAACGTGGCGTCCCGCGGGGGGAGCGCCGCGGAAGAGCCCGCCGGGGGATGCCGCTGCCAACGCCTGGGTGGTCTGGGAGTAGTAGTAAGAGCGGTAGTAAGAGGAGTGGTAAGAGTAAGAAGGTTAGGCTGGGAGGGAGAGGAGGAGGAGGAGAAGAAGGAGGCGGAAGAGGTGGAGGAAGAGGCTCTTACAGGACTCGTGTGGAGGCTGCGGGTCAGCGCCCGGAGGTGGTGGCTGGCCACGGCCGGCATGCTGCTGCCGGGCCCGGGGCTGGAGCGGGGGCTGTTCCTCCTGGGGCTGCGGGGGCACCGGCCCGACTTGGCGCCCCAGCTCCTTGGCCCGGGAGCGCCGGGGGCTGCCGCTCAGGCTGTGGGGGGTCAGCGGCGCCTCCAGGTCCTCCAGGCGCTGGGTCAGGGCCAGCTTCTGCTGGATGGCCATGCGCAGCAGGGAGTTCAGGGTCTTCTTCTCGTCCTCCGCCGCCGCCAGCTGCCGCTGCATCTCGTCCAGCTGGGTGACGTACTGGTCACACCTGAGAGACACACACACACACACACACACACAGCCATATACGTTACACTTAGTACAACACACACACACGCACATATACGTTAGTACAACACACACACACACGCACACACACATATACGTTACACTTAGTACAACATACACACCCATATACGTTACACTTAGTACAACACACACACACACACACACATATAAACGTTACTCTTACACACATACACCAGCTGAGTGACATAAAGGTCACATCTGACACACACACACACACCTTACACTTACTGCAACACACACACACACACACACACACACACACACGCACACACGCACAGCAACATATAACAACAGACCTGGTACACACAGCACAAACACAAACTCACGGACAACATCAACTGAACAAACAAAGAAACAAAGACATCTTTCACAGAACACAGATGAAGAAGAGGAGCCCAGGAGGCCAACGCAAGAGGGAAGAAAACACCAAAACCGTTCCATCGAAAAAGAATAATACTGCAGTGACTCTGGATGTCCACATGGTGGCACTGTTACACAAGGCTTTTTTTTTCAGAGGTTGGATTTCAAGAGAGGTCCAGTCAGTCAGCCTTACGACGCAAGGCAGCGCCTTCAGTCAGGTGAAAGTAGACAGTCAGCCTCCCTTCCGCCGCTCCCTGCACCACATTCCCTCCTCTGATAATCAAATGTCAGCTCATCTGCTGTGTGTGTGCAGGGAAGGGCGAGGAGGCCTAATGTCTTCTCTTCCTCCGGGCCAGCATTTCCTGGCACTGAAAGCTCCATCGGTAGCATAAAATGCTATAATTAAAACGACAAACCACACTAATGTACAGTCACACACACATACACACACACACACACACACACACACACACACACACACACACACACACACACACAGGGCACTCAGGCACACACACAGGGCACACACACACAGGGCACACACACAGGGCACACACACAGGGCACACACACAGGGCACACACACAGGGCACACACACAGGGCACACACACACAGGGCACACACGCAGGTGCACACACACAGGGCACACACACAGGCACACACACAGGGCACACACACAGGGCACACACACAGGGCACACACACACAGGGCACACACACACAGGGCACACACACAGGGCACACACACAGGGCACACACACACAGGGCACACACGCAGGCACACACACACACAGGCACACACACAGGGCACACACACACAGGGCACACACACAGGGCACACACACAGGGCACACACACAGGGCACACACACAGGGCACACACACAGGGCACACACACACAGGGCACACACGCAGGCGCACACACACAGGCACACACACACACACACACACACACTGTACATCCACTTAAATCGCTAATAGTAATGCAGTACTTTTCCACAAATCCCCACCTATCACCTAAACACACTAATTGGGCACACATGCTTCTCACACAAATGCCCGCCGGCAAACATGCAAACACACACGTGAGGGGGAGGTGGTGGGGGTGGGGAGGGCATACGCTCTGAAAACCAAGCATGTTAAAATGAACAGCTAACCCTCGACTGGACCACAGATACCTCCTGTACAACAACGCAAACCTAGTTCTAGTTCTGGGGCTTTTGCTAGTGCCGGTTCGCAGTTGTTTAAATGGACTGACTTATATAGAGCTGACTTATTCCAAAGCGCTTTACACAATGGCCTCTCATTCACCCATTCACACACACATTCACACACCAATGGCGGTAAGCTACCATGCAAGGCCCCACCCGGCCCGTTCATTGGGAGCAATTTGGGGGTTCGGTGTCTTGCCCGAGGACACCTCGACACGTGGCCAGTCGGGGTTCGAACCGCCGATCTTGCGATCATTAGACGCCGGCTCTACCTCCTGCGCCACAGCTGGCCCAGTTGGTTCGACTTGGTCATCACATCACTGTATACGTCTGTGTAGATCTCTGCTTTCCAAGCGATGCGTAAGCGGTTCTTTGTTCTAGACCGGCCAAAAGTGTTTGTTGGT
>NC_137676.1:5868365-5870865 GCF_963989245.1 Nansenia antarctica
AACAGTTGAGAATGGGAGAGTTGGTTGGTGGACTGGTTGAGAATGGGAGAGTTGGTTGGTGGAACAGTTGAGAATGGGAGGGAGGGATGGGTTGGTGGAACAGTTGAGAATGGGGAGAGTTGGTTGGTGGAACAGTTGAGAATGGGAGAGTTGGTTGGTGGAACAGTTGAGAATGGGAGAGTTGGTTGGTGGAACAGTTGAGAATGGGAGAGTTGGTTGGTGGAACAGTTGAGAATGGGAGAGAGTTGGTTGGTGGAACAGTTGAGAATGGGAGAGTTTGGTTGGTGGAACAGTTGAGAATGGGAGAGTTGGTTGGTGGAACAGTTGAGAATGGGAGAGTTGGTTGGTGGAACAGTTGAGAATGGGAGAGTTGGTTGGTGGAACAGTTGAGAATGGGAGAGTTGGTTGGTGGAACAGTTGAGAATGGGAGAGTTGGTTGGTGGAACAGTTGAGAATGGGAGAGTTGGTTGGTGGAACAGTTGAGAATGGGAGAGTTGGTTGGTGGAACAGTTGAGAATGGGAGAGTTGGTTGGTGGAACAGTTGAGAATGGGAGAGTTGGTTGGTGGAACAGTTGAGAATGGGAGAGTTGGTTGGTGGAACAGTTGAGAATGGAGAGTTGGTTGGTGGAACAGTTGAGAATGGGAGAGTTGGTTGGTGGAACAGTTGAGAATGGGAGAGTTGGTTGGTGGAACAGTTGAGAACGGGAGAGTTGGTTGGTGGAACAGTTGAGAATGGGAGAGTTGGTTGGTGGAACAGTTGACAATGGGAGAGTTGGTTGGTGGAACAGTTGACAATGGGAGAGTTTGTTGGTTAACCGGATGAGTTTGGACTTAACAACTCCTAAACAATCTCTCTGGCAAGGCGCATCTTATATCCTAGTTTTGTCCAAATGTTGTCCAATCCGTGTCATTTTGTCAAATGCCGCATCTGTATGGCAAGAACCAATATTCAGTCACTTAGACTCAGTCACCTCAGATGGCCCCATCTGCTAAATGTCATGTCAAATGTAAATGTTAATATGATGTATGAGTTGTAGATGAACGAGTTGAGTGGGTGCTCGACTTTCAAAAACTCTGCACAACACTCTGCGTAACATAACCTGTCTTCTGTAAAACAAACAGCCCCACCCCCTGAGTTCACGGTTAGGTTTCACACGGATGGTTTCACACGGATGTACCGTAGCACCTTTGTGTGTGAAAGAAGATCCAAAATCCATATGCCGAAAAAAAAAAAAAAAGGCAGAAGCGGAAACCAGCGGCGTGTTCTAGCATCAACGTGTCTCACCTTGTCATCACTAAACAGGTACTGTACAAACTAACCTTTACAATGATAACTCCTCGCAAGGCTCAGAGGAAGTTCACGCTAAAGGTCATTGTCAAGAGACGTGGGACGACATGCATGGAAGATTTTTCGACACCCACGCAGACAAACTTTCCCAAGGAATTGTGTCATCATCGCCCCTTTATAAGTAACCAAGTATCTACATGACTGACATCAGTCTCGGAGACAGGAAGCTTTCACCCACGTGTGTCCACAAAGTTAAGGGACGTTAGGCTCTAGTTAAGGGTACGTACGTAACCACGACAACACAGAAAACCAGTAGAAAGAGGATATCGGTTTCAAATCAATGATTTGTGAAAAGAGGCGTAGATGACGTCAAGGAAGCGGAATCTCCTGATTAACCTGGAGACATCACGTCCCTCGGTTAGTCCGGCTGCGCTGAGCACAAGCAGCTAGCTACGCCGTAGGAACAAACAGTTAGATGCCACGACACTGACCTTGTAGGTCACCTACAACATGGTGGGTCATTGAAACCACTTAATGGTTGTCAAAACAAGAGAGATCTGCCTGTCACCTAAAACCTGGTGGGTCCTGGAAGCCGTTTAATGGTTGTCACAACAAGAGAGATCTACCTGTCACCTGAAAACATCGTGGTGGCTCATTGAAACTACTTAATGGTTGTCACAACAACAGAGAACCTGTCCATCACCTCCAAACATGGTGGGTCCTGGAAGCCATTTGAATGGTTGTCACGACAACAGAGAAGAGCGAGTAGGACAGTGCTCTCTAGCAGGGGATTGGAGCCCGACAGGACACCACTCCAGGATATAGGTCAAACAACATAATGTCCATACCGAATGTCCCCTTGAGGGTCAATAAAAGTACCTACCTACCTAAGGTTACACTTTAACTGCTCCTCCTGAGACATCTACTACCCCCCAGCACTGCGTCTCCTGAGACACACGCTTTTCCCCTTTACTGTGTCCCCTATGACTTCTACTGCCCCCCTTGTAAAAAACCTTTTCCCTCTATCACTGAGACTGCCAATGGTCCCCGGCCTGAGCTAGATTACTCTTCCTGCTACGACTGGTGGATTGATGATTCACTTGCTTAGTCAAATGTATTGATTGTAAGTCACTTTGGAATAAGGCGTCTGCTAAATGCCAAAAATGTAATGTAAATGTACCTACCTACCTATCCATCTATCCACCCATCCAC
>NC_137676.1:5875865-5880865 GCF_963989245.1 Nansenia antarctica
CCTCCTTCTCCACGCTGCTGCACCGCCTTCCCGAACAGCTCGTTGGAGCGCCGCGGCTTCCGTGAGACGTGGTGGTGGGGGTGGGCGTGGGGCCTCCCTCCGCTTCCCCCACCACCTCCCCCTCCTCCTCCTCCCCCACCTCCTCCTCCTCCCCCACCTCCTGCTCCTCCTCCACTCGACCCGGCCCTGTCGCGGTAGTAGTCCAGCGTGACGCGGTTGGGCGTCAGGTTGTTGCACACACAGATGTGGTGGTAGAGGTTGGCCAGCTCCTCGGAGAAGGCCAGCAGCTCCTCCTGGGCCACGCTCAGGTGGCCCTCCGAGTCCGTGGCCACCTTGCGCGTGGCCCCGATCTCCTTCTCCAGCTCGCTGATCCGCTCCTGGTCCTGCCGGCTCGACTTGATGCACTGGCGGATCTTCTCCGCCAGCTCCAGGGCCTCGCCGCGCCAGCGCTCCTTCTCCCGGCCGCAGCGGTGCTCCAGGCTGTTGTAGCGCGCGCCCGCCTGCGACAGCTCCTCCCGCAGCTTCAGGAGCTCCTCGCTGGCCGCCCGCATGCGGCACTCCAGCACCTCCGTGCTCTTGGTGTCCAGCTCGTAGTAGTCCACCTCCTCGTCGTTCTCCCCCTCCCCCCCTCCTCCTCCACCGCCGCCGTTCTCCAGGGACTTGAGGTTGCTGCTGCTGCTGCTGCCGCTGATGCCGCCCTCCTTCCTGGAGGACAGGATGATGTGCTGGGCCTGGCTGACCTGGCTCTGCTGCAGCTGCTGGGTGAGGGAGCCCACCTTGTCCTGCTGCTCCGTCAGGGCCTCCCTGGACAAGGCCAGCTGGCGCTCCAGGTCCTCCACCGTGCTGGCCAGGCCGGCCTTGTCTCTCTCAGCCTGGACACACGCACGCGCACACACACACACACACACACACACACAGAGACACAACAGAGGAGAATTCAGAGGTGAATCACTGATTGAAGTTGACACGAGATTCATAGATTTGCTGATCACATACACACAGTCAAAGTCAAAGCCTGGACATAACACAGACACACACAACAGAGGAGAACGGTGAATCATTCATTGAAGGGACATTGAAGGGAGCTTCCTAGATTTGCTCATCGCATACACAGTCAAAGGGATACAACGCAGGCTGATAGGATGCGTTTTTCATTGTGCACTTGTCAACTTCAATCTTAATCAAGCTGTGACATCTAAACTGTTGACACTCAGCCAAACACGGGTTCATCCTCTCTGTCTTATCCTCTGCCAGTCTACCTTGCAGCATGTAACTTGTCTGGTGACCAGTATAGAACATGGGTCAATAGGTCATCTCCTTATGGAGAGGAGTTAGAAAGTTGGGAGGACCCTTCCGGGTCAAGGTAGACTCAACGGAGCCATTGTCAATGAGTGTTGTGATTTGTGATGGACAGATGTTTGCTTGGTCATCAACTATCGCCTATAAGAGGCACTGTGAATAACATATTGGTGTGCGTTCTGTCTCCCTGTGACTGAGCACACCCGACGTCGTAATAAACTTGTATCTTAATTGTCTACCTTGAGTAAATCCCTAATTACTTTTGGGTACCAATGATCTCGGCCACCACCCATCATCAGGAAACCTAGCTTATCCTGGTGTGATTTTGAAAATGTAAGGATACTGGGTGGTAGAACGCACATATCTAGGAAAAGTCTTGAAAGGAGGGTCCTGAAATTTGATCGAGTGCAAAGATTTTTTTTTTTACTCACAGGGGACAAATGACCCCCTCATGGCTGATTAAGTGTTAAAGTGTCACTTTATCACCATCACCTAGAAAGGTTCCTTGACTAAAGTAGATTACGGTAGCGAGCGGTTGAGTTGAGGGAGTTAGCCTAGGTTTCTTGGGCAACCAACTCTATTTCAGCAGGTTGAAAGAAAGGCCCAACATATTTGGTGCCAGAGGTGATCGATAGAGAGAGAGATTCTGGGAAAGCGTAAGCATAATATTTCACCCTCCGCTGCCTTCAAGCCACAACATGTATTATTCATGTGGTGGGGCACCCTAGGTCCTCTCCATTGAAACATTCCTAACATCTGCTGGGCAAAGGCCTAGGCCCCACCAATCCCCCAACTAAGTGCATCATAAATTATACATGCCCAGGATGGAAATAGGCCCACAGGAGAATACACACAGAGAGAGTCAGTATCCTTAATCGGGAGTAAGGAAGTGTAAGGAACAATACACCGGCCTGTGCCCTGTACAAAAAGTATGAATTGGGGTGTTTTGCGATGGTGGTGGTTTTGTTGGGCCGTTTTAACACTTGTTGTTTGTAGTTTCGAATTCTGGTTTCTGGTCCAGCAGCAGTGACATCGGCAGCAGGATGTGGTGTGTGTGAGACAGGAAGCAGGAAGCAGCAGACAGACATCCCATCTCTCTCAGACACATGAGGCGGGCGGCTCAGTCACACAGAGCTAACGCCACAGATTGACTCATATATATACACGCACCTAACACTTTATTAGGAACACCTGTATTACCTTCTCATTCCTTCAGGGGGTGTAACAGTGTGTGGGGGGATGTTTTCTTGGCACACTTTTTGGCCGACAGCTTGTGGAATCAATACCACGAAGAATGGCTGTTTTGAGAACAAAGGGAGGAACTACCCAGTATTATCGTGTTCCTAATAAAGGGAGGCCCTACCCAGTATTAGTATAGTGTTCCTAATAAAGGGAGGCCCTACCCAGTATTAGTATAGTGTTCCTAATAAAGGGAGGCCCTACCTAGTATTAGTATAGTGTTCCTAATAAAGGGAGACCCTACCCAGTATTAGTATAGTGTTCCTAATAAAGGGAGGCCCTACCCAGTATTAGTATAGTGTTCCTAATAAAGGGAAGCCCTACCCAGTATTAGTATAGTGTTCCTAATAAAGGGAAGCCCTACCCAGTATTAGTATAGTGTTCCTAATAAAGGGAGACCCTACCCAGTATTAGTATAGTGTTCCTAATAAATGGAGGCCCTATCCAGTATTAGTAATAGTGTTGCTAATAAAGGGAGGCCCTACCCAGTATTAAAGTGTTCCTAATAAAGCGCCCAGTGTACTGTATAGGACCTGGTTAGCAGTACAGATCACAGTAGTTAGGGCTAAGAATGTTCTAGGCCCCTTGGGGTACCAGCTGAGTGTACCAACCGTCTATCTTAACTGTCCCTGGGTTTCCACTTTCAACATTTCTGTAATGTGAGGATTTTTGACAGGCCGCTCATAGGCGTGACCCTAGTGTTTATCTACCAGCATTGGTGCATCACACACCAGTATATGACCAGAGGCCAGGGGAGGCTGGTGAAGGTAGAAATCGGAGGACGGGGCTCATTGCAACGCATGGAACGGAAAGAAGAATCCCCCTCCCCTCTGGGTCAGTGCCCTGTAGCTGCAACCCCCTTCCTTACCTGCAGGAGCTGCTGTTTGAGCTTCTGGCTGTCCGACAGGTGCAGCTCGCTCAGCAGGTCCGAGACCAGGCCGGGGGCCGGCGGCCGCAGGAACACGTCGCTGTTGCGCGGGGCGGCGGAGAGGCGCTGGAGGAGGTGGTGACCGTTGACCGACTTGGGGCTGCTCCCCGACAACAGAGGGAGATGAGGACGGATCCCCCATCCGCCGGAGCCCGGGGTACCCACGTGGTACCCACTGTCCTGCTCCTCCCCCTCCTCCTCCTCCCCTCCTCCGTCTCCTCCCCTCCTCCCCCCCTCCTGGCTGTCCTCCAGCTGCTCCAGCTGCAGCTCCAGGTGGCTGACCGAGTCGAAGGGGTTGAGGGCCAGGGAGGAGAGCTCCCTCCGCAGGCAGTTCTTCTGGTCCCGCTCCTCCTTCAGGGCCTCCAAGGCCTCGTCCAGCTGGCGCTCGGCGATCTCCTTCAGCCGCGCCGCCTCCTCCAGCTCGGCCCTCAGCAGCTCCTGCTCCTCCTCCTTGTGGGTCAGCTCCAGCTTCAGGGTCTCGAACTCCACCTAGAGACCGCAGACACACACACACACGCACACACACACGGCAGACAAGAGGGAGGGAGGGGATGAGCCGAGGAGTATGTGTGTCTGGGGAGTGTGTGTGTGTGTGTGTGTGTGTGGTGTGTGTGTGTGTGTGGAGTGTGTGTGTGTGTGTGTGTGTGTGTGTGTGTGTGTGAGTGTGTGTGTGTGTGTGTGTGTGTGTGTGTGTGTGTGTGTGTGTGTCTGTGTGTGTGTGTTACATTTACATTTTTGGGCATTTATCCATCTATCCATCGGTCATAGGAAGAAAAGTATACGCAAGGGCCAGGGGCCATTGTTTTATTTACAGTAGAGAAACTGAGAGGAATGGGGGGAGGGGGGTGAAGAGGTCTTAGACAGTTAAGATGTAGCCTGAAGAGATGGGTCTTCTACAGCGAAAGATGGGGGGGGAGGAGTGTGTGTGTGATCAGATTTGTCGGCTAGTATAAGTATCGTCTTGAAACAAAATCCGTAAATGAAAATCAAGTGGACTTTTTTCACACAAAAAAGATCATTTATTTATTTATTTTAAATCACTTGAAGGAAAGTTAGCCCGACATAATTTGTGCTTGGCACACATGCCCAGAAACTATTAGACTAATAGGTTTGGCCCTGATATCTATGAGATGCGTGACAAAAATATCAAAAATGATACATCTGGTGATTGTTCATTGAGACTTCCCACTAGCGAGATGCCATTGTCTCCCCTCACCCTGGAGTCCTGCCCCAACAATGGGTGTTTGTTGTCCGACGGATCCGACAAGGGGAACACAGCCACAAGGCACTGCCAGCACACACTCACCACAGACACGTCGTCAGACAAGGCCAGGCCTTATCTGGAAACACGAGTGGCAAAGAATCTCTCTCACTGCACAGTTGTTCACACCCTCAGACACTGAAAACTGTAGGGCACTCGCATAGCTGCTCATTTGGGAGAGAGAGAGAGTATAAAAAGCTACCACATGATTATTAGGGAAGCTTTTGTCCATTAAGGAACAGAGGCATTCCAACATGACTCAACTCATCTACT
>NC_137676.1:5885865-5943365 GCF_963989245.1 Nansenia antarctica
TTCGGCTCAGCAGAAATGCATTTGAAACCACAGCTTTTCACTGATGTCTTCACAACACGCGCCCGTGTTGTAAACACAAACTCTGCTGACCAGTCACAACGGAACGACACCTGAGCAGGTTCCTTAGTGCCTTTTGATTCAGGTAAAACACTTTTTTTTAAATAAATGACTTTTTGAAATGCGCAGACAAAAGCAATTGGCAGAAAAGTGACATCACATGATAACGATGAGATTAAGGTTTTCTGAGATAATTAGCTTAGATTAGATTAGATTCGACTTTAGTGTCAT
This sequence comes from Nansenia antarctica, assembly GCF_963989245.1. Classification (NCBI taxonomy): domain Eukaryota; kingdom Metazoa; phylum Chordata; class Actinopteri; order Argentiniformes; family Microstomatidae; genus Nansenia; species Nansenia antarctica. The sequence goes on from NC_137676.1 coordinate 5,886,154, forward strand.
TGCTGACTACAAGTACCAGATAACGGTAGTTATCAGCAGTTTATCTAAGCAGAAGTGCAAATAGTGACATAGTGCAAAACATGATATTGTAGACAAAATAGGATACGTACACTACAGTTATGAAGTGATAAATACGGTAATATAGTACATAGGATATGTACAGTTATGAAGTGAGTGATGGTAAGTACAGTAGCAGGGCTTGACATTAAGCTTTTTCAGGTACTTGTCCTTCGGACAAGTGAACTTATCTTTTACTTGTCCGAGAGCTCAAGTTACTTGTCCAAATCCAAAGATTTTGAAAAAGCAATAATATGAATAATAATATATTATACTCTCACCGGCCACTTCATTAGGTACACCTTTTCAACTGCTTGTTAACGCAAATATCTAATCAGCCAATCATGTGGCAGCAACTCAATGCATTAAGGCATGTAGACATGGTCAAGACGATCTGCTGAAGTTCAAATGGAATGGGAAATAAAGGTGATTTAAGTGACTTTGAACCTGGCATGGTTGTTGGTGCCAGACGGGCTGTTGTGTCAATATGGACCAAAATCTCTGAGGAATGTTTCCAGCACCTTGTTGAATCTATGCCACAAAGAATTAAGGCAGTTCTGAAGGAAAAAGAGGGGGTCCAACCCCAAGGTGTGCCTAATGAAGTGGCCAGTGAGTGTATGTGTATGCAAATAACACATTTGACTACTATTGATTTGATAATGATGTATCCTTAATTTTCAAATGTATTCAATATTTTGTAATTATTTAAAAACGTAACCCCTAACCCTAACCCTTTTAGATTAAGATTGGCCACAAAAGGGATGAATATCTAGGAATATTTACAAAAAATGTTTGTAACTATAGTCTCTCCCCAATGGAAGCAATCTTATTTGCTAGCTTTTGGATAGTAGCCTATCCTATATTCAAATTGAGAAATCTATAATTAGTGTCATTCTGAAGTTCGTATTGCGATGTGCTGGTCTTAAAACTTCAAACCTAAAATATACGATCGCATCGAACTACATGAAAATAAGCGGCATTGAGAAGAAGCGAATACGCGTTCACGTGAATGGCACTAGTGACAGGAGACCCACAACACTATGGCTGCGTTCCAGTGGCGGCTGGCCGATAGAGGGCGCTGTGGCGCCGCTCCCACCTTCACTTCCTAGTTGCGATTTGTAAACGTTTTTTTTTTAAAATAAACATTGTTTATTCACAAAATGCGGCTGATATTCTGTCGGCGCCTATCAGCATTCATTAAAAATCCTCCAATACAATAAACATTGTATCTGTGTGTGTGTAAAATTCACTGTTAAAATACATAGGGGGAGGAGTCGGGGCGCCGGCCGAATGCAAGTCTATGGCAGGCCAAATACTTTTGGCTTACACGTGAGCTGTAGCAGCGCTCCAATTGGCTGTCTCCTATTTCCAAACCAGAAATACAACATTGTGCGCGCGACGCGAGAGAGTTTTTGCCGGGTGAGATGTCTTCAGATAGAAAGTAAGCAAGTTGAAACGTTAGCAAATATAATTGCTGAGTGTTCTGACAGAGAAAGTTGGTTAAAATTGGTCGTTATTATTGTGACTAGAAAGTGTCTGACTGACACTTGACAATGACTATAATTCCATTGTAAATAGTGTCAAAGAACTATCAAGCTAGCTAGCTAGCTCAGAGGTGATGAGATGAGCTAGTCTGCTGCACACATGCCAGCTAAAGAGCTAACTGGAGGCACTTTATTATTTTACTTAAGTTAAATTAGATATACAATCTTTCTTATTCTGCTAGAATTGGGCTTCATTGGTAATACCATAATGGCATATTTACAGTACATGGACAGTGGATTGAAGCATTTGAAATGTCTGTTTTGTATAGTATAGTTGGACATGTTTTTTTTTCCAGGTGAGAGAGTAATGTCAAAAAGTCATTATCTGACTGCATTGCCCACAGCAATCCAAAATTCAATTATAATTATGTTATAAATTGATATGGATAAATGTATACCTCTTATTAGATTATAAATACTCTGGTTGTTAAGTTTGCCTTTTGGTTGACAGCAAAAGGGAGAGAGGAGGATAGAGAGGGAGAGAAGGAGAGAGAGCAGGATGGTGTCAGCACACCAGAGAGAGAGAGCAAGAACCAGGTGAGAAAGTGGACAGGTAGTCAAGACCACATAAGTAAGTAGCCTTGAGAACCGATGGTTCTCGAGCCTAATGGCCCATAGGGAAGGAGCCTATCTCCTGTTTCCGTAGCGTGAGGCGGCTTAATGTACAAGTTAGTACACCCCCTGGACATGACGCTGGTATGTCGCAGGGTCTTACCCCCTGGGGGGGGGGAGGGTCCATGCCACGGTCCATGCCACCCCCCCAAGGCAGCAAACCTAGGGGAAACACTGTTATTCTCATGCTAAAATCGACTGTAAATCCAGATTTTAAAGTTGATATTCTTCCCTGTGGAGCATGCCCCCATAACCTGTGCCCCACCCAAAATGTTTAGCACCAGCCGCCACTGTTGCGTTCGTAAACTCGCTCTGGAATCTGATCAGCACTCATGGAATGCCTTTTGTCCAATCACGTCTTTATGACGTTGAACGCAGTGTGCGCTCTGGCGCTCTGAGCGAATTTACGAACTATGACGATAACGAACTACGAGAGACTGAAATAGCGAGAATGAGGCGCGGCATCGCTTTGCTTGCTATTTTTTTTTACTATTCAGATCGGAAGGAGGAATTCATGTTTGCAGATATTAATACATATTGATTTCTTTTTTTGTTTTGACTTGTCCATCGGACAACTGCAGGAGGAAGTCCACTTGTCCGAACATAAAATGTACTTGTCCCGGACAAGCGGACAAGCCTTAATGTCGAGCCCTGAGTAGGTAGTAGGTATATACAGGATATGGATAACAGTAAGCTATGTACAGTTAAGGTAGCTATGTACAGTATGATGTATACTGTGTCCATTTATACAGTACCAGTCAAAAGTTTGGACACACATCCCCCATTCAATTGAATGGCAAAGTGTGTCCAAACTTTTGACTGGTACTGTATAAATGGACAGTTTCATAACAACAGCCATGCGATGGCCTGTCTGCCGTCACTCTGAATATCCCTCTCAGTCCATATCACCACTCCCCCTAACGCCATGCTGTTGTTTGCCCTAGACTGAGCAGCCTGGATGAATGTTGGAATTAATTCCACTCCCCAACATCGGAAATGCTGACTAACGTGCCTTCTTCAACCCAGCGGCATCACAGACGGCCAAGCGGTAAACACGTATCACGTCTCCAGTAACGTCATTATACAGACACTCCAGGAGCTGGAACAGACCCATCTTCCTACTCTGCTACTCCACAAACTGAATGATTCATTTGAAGCTTTGGCACGGTTGATATCAGAGAACTATTGAGCTACTCAGGCAAGGAAGGAAGTACCACAGTCAAAATGCACTCATTTAAGGCCTAGTTAGTTACCGTTTAATTTGATTCTGCTTTTCAGTTCAGGAAATGGGCGACAAGCTTATGTAACTCTAGGCTAAACCGTTCCCCTAGCATTACGACCTTTTAAATCGTTATTTTCAACAATCCTGTACTGCTAAAAGCCTCTCAGTGTCCTAACAGCAATCCCATTGTGTGGCTAATCCAAGGCTGGATAGCACAGCGCCCTGTGTGACTGGCACTTGTTCACACTGAAGTAGCATTTACTGTGGGGCCTGCTTAGCTAAGTCAAAAGCAATGGAAGTCAATGAAACAAAAGGTATTGTCTCACAAACACACAGACACACACACACACACACACACACTATCACAACATACAAGTAGCATCTATGTACAACGATGATGTCGTCATTGTGCCGTTGTGAATATCAACTGTTTAGGCCTACATTTCTTTCACTTGCAAGATCAGCTTTGGGGGCTCAGATGGGCTATAATCATTGGGACCATAGAGCATATACACAATACGTATGCGCTCACTTACTGCACGTGGCTTTGGATAAAAAAAAGCATCTGCTAAATGGCATATATACGGCAGTGTTTCCTCTATATGCATTTATTGGTGGCGGGCCGCCACGAATGAATTTCCTCCGCCACTAATTGATTCAGACAGTCCACTTTGATTCAGGCTGCGCAGAAAGACAGTGAGTTATTATGACCGGAGAACAGAAAAAAAGCAGATTGAAGCTAGATTTAGGCCGCTTCCAGACCAACATTTCGTTACGATTTAGGGCGTAGTTATTTACAATATGTTACAATGTTGCAATTAACCTCGTCGTTTGTGTTCGCACTGCAATCGAGACTGAATCGCTCAACAAGCGAGGCGACGCGCTTTCAAAACAGTTTTGTGGTTGGTCCGAATTTAGCGGGACACACGCCGGTGCCTTTAATCCCGTATCCTAATCGAAAATGCAACATCATCAGCGACGACTGTGGGTTATTGCATTTACTGCTTATTATGTTTATATGTTATGCTAATAAATGTAGATCCACACAGGTATACAAACTGAGCTCCGTTTACTGTCAAGTGCCATTCATTCTGACAACACACACACACAGGTCGTAAAGCTCTAACGGACGTACAGAACGTGACGTCGTAAAGTACAACAAAGTGCTGCAATGACATACTGTCGTACATAACACTGCTGTTCTCTGGGTCATGTTCTTATACCAGTGCTCAGTATAGAGTATTTTAAATGAACATTCGTAATGTATGTCTCTGATGTTCATGGTCAACTAAATCAGCCTATTTTGTGAAACAAATAATGTTCCCGCTAATGGGTTAACCGAGCATTCTCGCACCTAACGTGCAAGCACCTAGCTTCGAACTATTCATAGCAATAAGCGCAGGGCAAAAATAATCTATTGCCTCTAAAATCACCACGAACAGAACGGCGGAGGTACGGGTAAACAGGGCTCATGTTGGTGTCCTCAAAGGTAAGAGTTTGTTTTCTTTAACTCAACTGATAGCATTACCTTGCTGTTGTTGTTTACCGAATGCTCCATCTGACTGTCACACTGTGATTTTACTTGTGTAAACAGTTAATGAGTAACGTTAGCCGGTTTTGTGCGTGTACTCTCATGTCGGCCTACTTCGTATTGATCTTTCTGTGTGTGTGTGTGTGTAATGCGCGTTCCGCATGTTCTGCTGCAGCTGTAGGATATATTGGTATTTGATCACCTTCTATATAAAATCACCTGCTCGGCTTTAATGACTTAACTGTTATTTAAGAAATTATAATTGTTGCCACCCTATAGTTTTTGGTGAAACTACGTCTTTGTTTTGAGCGCCAGTGCGCGTGTTATGCGCTGCGCGCGCAAAAGACAACCGCTCCGCCACTAATGTGAAAAATCCTGGAGGAAACACTGTACGGTATATGACGGTATTCCAACATTCACGGGCTCAGTGGAAAACACTCAACCGCCTCAGAAGGAGAACAGGACGATCCAGGGCTGCTCTGGTTAGACGGGGCTACAAGACCGGCCCGACCCCCTGTGAATGTGGAGGAGCAGGCTACACTATGGAGCACTGCCTTGTCTGCCCTCTACTACCCACAACCCCTGCAGCTCAACACGACCTTGCAGTGTTCCACAAAAAACGCAAAGGACTGTGTAAAGAAATTCCGAGAAACGAAAAGAAGAAGATGACATTAGCATAGATGGGGGGGGGACGGGGCGTCTGCTGACCTCTTTCAGCTGCTGCAGCTCCAGCCTCAGGGTCTCGTGCTCCTCCTCCAGCTGGCTGTGTTTGCTCTTCAGCGCGGCGCTCTCCTCCAGCACCACCAGGCCGTAGCGCGCCGCCTGCAGCTTCTCGTCGTTGGCCTCCTGGAGCTCCACGGTCAGCCTGGCCACCTCCGTCCTCAGGTCCCTCGCCACCCCCTCATCGCCACCCCCTCCTCGCCACCCCCTCCTCGCCCCCTCCTCCTCCATCCCCTCCCCGGCGCCCTCCTCCTCCTCCAGCATCCTCCTCTCCTCGGGTCGGGATGACTACTCCCCACGGGTCTCCCAACGCTGCAACGTCCGGGACACCTGCCTCCTTCAATCCTCCTGCCTCATTACTCCTCACTGTGGACGGAGGGGGAGGGGAGGGGATGCAGATCAGGGTGGTCAAGTCATCACTAATGGAGCGAGCGCAGGCTTTAAAAAAACATACATTATGCAATGCACACTACTATTACTACTGTATGTGAATTATCTGGTTCTTTCATATTTTCTCTCTCAACGTCAACGTAAGTGTGGTGAATAATAACGAACCCGAAGCAACCCAGTGACACAGACGTGGTGAGCGGGATTAGAGAGTGGTTTCTGAGAGAGCTTAAACTAGCCTAAACCCTGCAGTTACTTTCCTGGTGATCTTTGGTCTCCAGACCCCCAGTAGCTAAACGCATTTTGTTTACAGCCCTGATTGTAAGTGTTTTAAAGCTGCTTGTTTTTGCGCAGAAGATTACTTACTACCTTAGTCAAAGCCACCTTTTGTACCTCATAAACAGTAGGCTGCTACATCATGTCAAAAAGCCTTTTAGACTACAGATCCCTGGGGAACATCACTGGCTAATTTCTGATTAGATCATAATCTAATCTGGTATAATCATAACATAATAGTACCGACAGGAACATAAAAAGGGAAAGTGGAATCATTACTAGCTAGCCAACCTTCTTGCTGACCTGTCAAACCTTTTTAGTAAACTAGCCTAGCTAATGTTAGCTACAGGAACTCCACCCAGATTCTTGACACAAGCACCTGTCCTGTACTGACCAGCTTGTTGTATCTAGCTAGGCCTTAGAGAGGGTGGATAACAACTGCTGTTAGATCTGTGGTAGCAGTGGTGTCACACACATTCCACCCAGGTTACATCTACACACACATACTAGTAGCTAGAAGCCTAGACAACTAGTAACTTAGACAACTAGTAACCTAGACAACTAGTAACCTAGACAACTAGTAACCTAGACAGCTAGTAGACCAGACAACTAGTAACTTAGACAACTAGTAACCTAGACAACGTATTAGCCAGCTGCTAACCAGCAGTAGCTGGTCTAGGTTACTAGTTGTCTAGGTTACTAGTTGTCTAGGTTACTAGCTACTAGTATGTTTGTATAGATGTAAACTGGGTGTTGCCACAGATCTAACAGCAGTTGTTATCCACCATCTCTGAGGCCTAGCTAGATACAACAAGCTTGGTTAGTACAGGACAGGTGCTTAGTGTCAAGAATCTGGGTGGAGTTTCTTGCTAACTAACATAAAGCTATGCTAGTTTTCCTAAAATAAAAATAAAAGGTTTGACAGATCAGATCAGATGAAGTACGTTGGGCTAGCAGCTAGCTAGTAACGATTCCGTTTTCCTTTTGATGTTTCCTGTCGGTACTAGTAGTGTTATGTTATAATTACCAGATTGTAACCTTTAGTCAGACATGAGCCAATGATGCTCACCCACCCAGGCTCCCTGTACCGCTAACCAGGCTAACGTTAGCGTGCTAGCTAGCTGCACAGCAGGCTAGTCTATTGTGAGGCCACCTTGCCAAAGCCAGCTAGAACATCACTCACCTCCGATATCGATGAACGTAGCTCGAGTTATGTCGCCAAAGGTAGCTAGATAGCCAAAACGTTATTTCATTATCGTATCCTGAAAAGATGTAGCTAGCTGATTAGGGAGCTTCCGAGAATTTGACACTTTCCTGAAAAGATGTAGCTAGCTGATTAGGGAGCTTCCGAGAATTTGACACTTGTGTTTCCGAGCTGTCATCCAGCCTGCCTCTCCTCCTCCTCCTCTGTCTGTCTGTCTGGCTGGAAACAGCAAGTTTCAAAGTCATTCCGCGCCGAAGCGAGGAGACTTCGTTCGTAAAATTCGCTCTGAGAGCGCCGGAGCGCACACTGGGTTCGACGTCATAAAGGGACCGTGGAATTTGATTGGACGAGAGGCGTTCCGTGAGTGCTGATCGGATTTCCGGAGCGTATTGACGAACGCGGCCGGAGACAGCGAGAACCGGAGAACGGCTGCCCCCTAGTGACACTTCCTCCCTAGCAACCGGGTTCACACTGCACTGGGTTGCAAGGGTTGCCAGGTGGGATTGACCATTTCCAGCCTTAACCACAGTCTAGAGACCGCTAAATCCACCCAAAACCCAGCCCAAACCCTATATTGTAAAAATAATAATAAATAAAGCTGCACAGTTTATGTAGCTACTAGGGTGTGTGTTTTAACATTTTGATACCGCCTAAATGCTATTTATCCAGCCCAACCGCCCAAATGCTTTTTTTCCAACCCGGTGTGATCAAAAGTAGCGGGTAGCCCATTCGGCGGTAACCCGCCCCATCTGGCAACCCTGCTGGGCTGGGCGCTGCCATCGATGGCCGCTGCCCAGTGAAACAAAAAAGCGTAGGATTAATTATAATACTTAATAGCAAAACATTATAATTAACACAACGACGATGTAAAAACTGCTTTCTATGTGCATTAATCCACAATCAATGTTAAATAGGATAAATTCATGATATTTCGATCGCCCTCAAATGTGCTTCCTGATCCTGACTGTTTACTTCCGTGTCCAAGCGACACGTGGTTTTGACAGCTAGGTAGAGTGGCGTCCTTGTACCCATCTTGATGTACAATTAATGGGAAATATTGGTCACGTATTGATCATGAAGATTGTCACTTGGAACATAAATGGCATAAGAACATTCAAAGGGGGAATTAAAACGGCTCTTGATTCGCTGGACGCAGACATAATATGTGTCCAAGAGACAAAAGTGACAAGTAAGAACACGAAAACGCGGGAGATTTCATACAGCACCATTCGTGCTAGAAAGCAGTTGTTGAATCACAGTTAATGCAAGATATCAGTAGCTGATGAGCATGAATGCTTTGGTTGTAATTGCTAATCACTACACAGGGCAGCATTGCTGTATCCTGAAGCATTGTCCAATAGAAGCTCAACAACGTCCCTGATCAGCTGATGTTTATTCCCTCTTGCAGGAGACCTGCTGGATGAACGCACTGCCATTGTCGAGGGTTATAACTCCTATTTCAGCTTCAGTCGTGGACGCAGTGGCTATTCAGGTTGGGATGACGACGAATCTCTTGGTGTTGTTAACAACATTGTAGTGTAAAACCCAAGCTCAAGCTCACACTCTCATCACGCTTTGGTAGCCAGTGATTTTAGTGACCTTTTTTTTGTTTGACTGTTTTTTTTAACTTTAATTCACTGGTCATGGAGTTCATTGACCAACAGCACTATGCAGGATGTTGGACCAGTCTATTTAAACACTCCCAGGATGTTGGACCAGTCTATTTAAACACTCCCTGTTGCATGACCTATTGCATCCACTGATACACAATGCATAATCTTAAGTGTACTTTCCCTACTTGATTCTGTTGCTCAAATAGGGACTGCCACCTACTGCAGAGACAGCGCCACACCATCTGCTGCAGAGGAGGGATTAACAGGCCTGCTGACCAGCCAGGAGGGGTCTGTTGGCTGCTATGGTGACCAGACAGACTTCTCCCATGAGGAGTTGCAGCTGTTGGACAACGAGGGAAGGACGGTTATTACACGGCACAGAGTCAAGTAAGAAATATTAACTTGGTTTTTTTAACGCTGAAACTTGTGGTTCACATTGTTAGCCCAAGAGTTGATGAACTGAACAGCCATCATAATCATCACATCTTTCTGTGCTTGCTTTGATTTTTGATCACAGGTGTGAAAATAATCGACATGAAACGGTTACGGTTATCAATGTGTACTGCCCGCGGGCAGACCCAGAGAAGCCTGAACGGAAACAGTTCAAACTGCAGTTTTACAAGCTGCTTCAGGGCCGGGCCGAAGCCATTCTGGAGTCTGGGAGGTGAGCTTGCCACAGGCAGAGATGGGTTGGCATGGTGATTGGTTGAAGGCAGTTGCTCAATGCATGTTTAGGGGGGAGGGGGGTGTAGATCAGCTTTTGAAATTAATAAATAGAATTTAAGTTCCAACAGATAGCATCGCTTTTTATTTGCATTTATTTCTTTCCAAAATGTCCCCTGCCCCAACCCTCCCCTAATCAAAGGACATGAAACTAGAATAGTAATTATATGCATATGAAGTCTTATTACTCTGTTTCTCTTCCTTTTCCTCTCAGCCATGTGATTGTGTTGGGTGATGTGAATACATCCCACCGGCCAATAGACCACTGTGACCCAAATGACATCGTAAGTGTTTTGTTTTTTTAATAATATGTTTTTAGGGCATTTCTGCTTTTTTGGGATGGAGACAATAGAGATTGACAGGAGGGATGGGTGAGAGAGAGTAGGTATGACATGCAGGATAATGGCTAGAATCGAACCAGGGACCGTATAATTATCCGGTGTGCACATTACCGTGCTACGCCACTAAGCGCCCCCGTCGTAAGTGAAGTTATCAGAATTCCCTTAGCACTTCCTGTTCAAGCTTCCCCCCACTAATGTCTTCAATAACACAGTCGTTAACATATTAACATTTGAGACGTATCTATTAGTACGCCACTCATTTCCTCTTTCCGCTCTTTACATTTTTTACATTTTTGGCATTTAGCAGACGCCTTATTCCAAAGCGACTTACAATCAATACATTTGAATACTAAGCATGTGAATCAGCAATCCACCATTCGTTGCAGGAAGAGTACTCTAGCTCGGGCCCGGGGCCACTGATAGAAGGAAAAACCTTCTCCCTATCGCCTTCTACTAAAACTTTTTTTTTTTTTTTTTTTGGGGGGGGGGGAGAAACTGAGAAACAGTACAAGGGGGGCAATAGAAGTTCTTAGGGACACAGTAGAGGGGAAAGCGGGTGTCTTTAGGAGACGTAGTGGTGAGGGTCAGAAGATGTCTCAGGAGGAGCAGAGTAAGATGTAACCTGAAGAGATGGGTCTTCAGTCTACGACGGAAGATGGGTAGTGACTCAGCCGTTCTGACGGCCGTGGGGAGCTCATTCCACCAGCGGGGAGCCAGTGTTGTGAAGAGACGTGATCGGGCAGCCCGACTGCTGTGTAGAGGAGGTGGGGCCAGTCGGCCAGCCGAGGTGGAGGAGCGGAGTGAGCGGGCAGGGGTTTGGGGGGTTACCATTTCCTTCAGGTAGGCAGGGGCTGTCCCTTTAGCTGCCTGGTATGCAAGCACCAGGGTCTTGAATCTGTATCGGGAGCCAGTGCAGGGTGCGAAGGAGAGGGGTGACATGCGAGTGTTTGGGGAGGTTGAATACCAGCCGCTGATCCAGCCGCTGATCCGCTCTCTGTTTGCTTTGTGCAGGAGGATTTCGACGATCACCCGGGAAGGAAATGGCTGAACGGCTTCCTGTGCGATGACAGTGGGAGAAAGACAAGCGAAGAAGAGAAAGGCGATGATGAAGAAGAAGAAGAAGAAGATTCCAAGAAAGCCTCAACAAAACCCACCCGGAGCGGAAAGTTCGTGGACACCTTCCGCCGTTTCCATCCGACGCGCTCCGGCGCCTTCACCTGCTGGAACACCCTCACCGGCGCCCGGCAGACCAACTACGGGACGCGCATCGACTACATCTTCGCCGACGCCCCGTTGGCCAAAGGGCAGTTCGTCGCGGCAGACATCATGCCGGAGACGGAGGGCTCAGATCACTGCCCGGTGTGGGGGCGGCTCAGCTGCTCCCTCCTGCCCAGCTCCAAGCTGCCCCCCCTCTGTACCCGCCATCTGCCGGAGTTCGCTGGCAGGCAGCAGAAACTCTCCCGCTTCCTGGTCAAGGTAGACTCACAATCTGAGGCCAGATGGAGCGACTCAGAGGCGCTGCCCGGGTCTCAAGAGGCCAGGGAGACCCGGGAGAACCAGAATCCTCTCGGCGGCAGCGGGGGCGGCATCTCTGGAAAGAAAAGGATACTACCGACAGAGGTCGGTGCCGTCCCGAAGGCCAAAAAGAGTAAGACGGTCAAGGCTCCCCCAAAGCCTCAGGGCAGTCTCTTAGCCTTCTTTAAGCCCAAACCCGTGTCGTCTGTAGCCCCCCCGTCCAGGGAGGCCCCGGTGAGTCCGTGCGAGAGGGGACAGGAGAGGGATGAGGTGACCCGGTCACAGACCGTCAGTGGAGGCCATGCTGCTGGACGAGATGGCATCTCGGTCCCGGTCCCAGGCACGAACGCTCAATGTGTCCAGGGTGTCTGTAGTGGAGAGAGAGATCGGTCCCCCTGCAGAGAGGCGGAGGAGACCGTCACGGATCAGAACCAGGCGGACAAGGACGGGTCCCGGACCTCAGAGCTGACTCTAGAACCCTCAGGGTCGACGAAGGGGGCATCGCTGGGGTTCTGGAAGGCGGTTCTTCACGGGCCACCCCCGGCACGTCCTTGTAAGGCGCACGGGGAGCCCTGTGTGCTCCACACCGTCAAGAAGGCGGGGCCAAACAAGGGAAGACAGTTCTTTGTGTGTGCCCGTCCCCAAGGCCACGCCTCCAATCCCGAGGCTCGCTGTAACTATTTTGTGTGGGTAGACAAAGGAAAGTGACAAGATGTCTCTATGACTATAGCTAGGGCCAGGGCATTTTCCTGACCATGTGACCCGACCAGGAAAAAAACTCTGACCTCATCCTCCTCCTAACTGTCGCTCTACCGTACTCAGAAATGTTTCCTTTTATGTTTATGTGCTCCTATCAAGTATTGTTGATCTATAACATGTTGTTTTACTACTAGAATAAAGACATTAGTTTTCTTAATCATCAGACTCATCAGAAGTTGATTTTTCTTTTGAGTGTGTAGAGAAAAGTACCACGATCCAGTCCCTGTTCTGCTTCCTTTGGTCTCTTTCTGAAGAATGTAGGAGTAGGTCTTGGCCTTGAGGGCAACATTGTCAGATTTATTTTTCCCTGAGAGTGTATTTGCGTTAACTGTCCCCTAGTCTTGTACTCCAAATCGAATGTAGATCTGATGCAGATTTGAAGGCAGCTGACCAGTGTTATGGAAATATTTAAGTATCTAAATATAAAATAGCCAAAGGTATCCTGGTTTTCTTCAGATTGTATAGAAAAGGTATTTAAACATATTTTGCAAGAAAGTCAAAACACAGGGGGGGGGACATGTATTTTTATACACTCGGGTATCAAACCCTCAGGTGAGGTCAAACCAATCATGTTGAGGGAAGGCCATAGCTGAGGAAGAGGGAGGAGGAAGGTGATGTGGGTAAATCTGCCCCCCCCTTCCTTACCGTATAACAAAGGTAGGGAAGGATGGCACCAGAGTGAACAAAGGCAGAGCCATCACTCTGGTGTGGATCAACATTGTCTTGACTTTCTAGGCGTCAAGACAGACTATGGAAAACAAAAGGAGGTGAACTATTCAAATGTGTCTGTTGTCTAGCAAATGGCGAATGCTTGAGCAGAGGAAAGTACTTTTCATTGTCTACTAGTCTGAGGAGTGAATGTTGATTCTGCCCAGACAGACTTACAAAATGTCTTATCAAAACCCATCGGTTTCCCTTACACCAGTCAACTGGACCCCCCCCCGTAGAAGAGCATATATACCTTATTCAAATGTCTCTAGTCTATTGCTTTCTTTACCCACATTTGAAGCATGTATTTTGAGTTGTGTGTCCCTCTCCAGGCAGAATATGGAGGCTACCTCTAGCTGTCTTCATTCTTAAATGAGTGTGAAATTGGCCCATATATACTGACTAGGGTAACTTGATACTGTATGGCGATGATCACATTCACCCCCATATGGAACCCAGTCGACTGTTAAATGTAGGTACTATACAGGTAACCTTTGTTTAAAAATGTCCGCCGCATACATTAATAATGTATTCAATGACAATGAGGGCTGAATTTGATCATGGAGCAATCGGTTGATTTTCATCAATATTGCAACATGAGAATGTGTTAAGTGTAATTTAATGTAAGTATCCTCTGCTGCTCCTTGTGCTTCCCCCTGCATGTCCACTAGATGGCAGCAGCACAGAAGTATTTAAAACAATAATAATAATGTTGGCAGGGTGTTGGCCTGTCTGATGTGGTGTGATGACATGAAAGTGTCTTACTGGAACCAACGTTGGTTTACTACCATACTTCTGTATGACTAATAAGAATTAATCAATTTGCGGTCTTGCGGATGTGCATGTCACGACCAGAGAAGACTGTTTGAATCCAAGCATTCTTATAAGTTCCCCTTTCATGTGTTTTAGTCAACAGCTACTTCTGATGTGAATATGGACCTCAGAGCTGGCTGTAGAGCCAACAGAGTCAATGAACACGTGGCTCAATAACCCAACAATTGTAAAATATATTTATAGATGGATATATAGATAGATTTCAGTAGAGTGATTGAAGCTTTATTTCCAGGTGAATGTTTATACAGTAAAACAGATGTGGCTGTGTAATATCCAAGGATATATAGCACCAGTGCTTTTTTATTGATTCTGTATGTCTTGCAGAAGAGTTTCTCCTGCTTTCGAAACAATATGTCACATGGTAACACTTTCAGGCCTGCCCCTGAAACCCTGGGCTGGGTGTGGCTACATGTAGTATGTCACAACAGGAAAGCATCTTCCGCGCGCAATTGTATCTCTCCTCCTCCTCTGTCCCCCAGCTTCCTGTCTGTCCTCATTCAGTTCCAGAGTAGAGTCTCCCTGGCCTGGCTCACACATCATCATCATCATCATCATCACCACCAGCCACACTTGGAACTGAAGTAGTCGAAAGGGCCAATTATGACATCATTCCCTTGTGGCCCCTGCCTGCGCTGAGGACACCTGCCTGTCTGCTACGTGGACAAGTGAGTAAGAGAAGAAGATGTCTGTCATGTCTATGACTGCATCCTGCTCTGCCATGTGCTCATGGCTCATGACATCTACTGCCCTTTGAGTGACTGAGTCACTCAGTATACAGGTCAGGACTATACGCAAATAATATAGCTGATATTGTAAACTGTCGACTGTTTACATTTACTAGGATACCTTTTCAGTGGATGTACAGTATATCATTAGTTTGAGATGTTGCTATGCTGTTTGTTCAAGTCATTATTTTGTGACCTTTAGTTTGGCTGTGTGTAGTGTACATAGTTGTACAGTTGATGGGTTCTGATATGTGTAATATAATAACAATATATGCCATTTAGCTGACGCTTCTTATCCAAAGGGACTTACATTGAAGTTAGGTGCGTACAGTACATTTGTCAGTATAATTTTTTCAGTCCCACGGTTCTGGTATTGTTGATGCCAAACTCAACAAACGCTTCCCAAGCCATCAATCTTTTAGAGGGATGCCGCATAAAGTGTCAGGGTGCCATTTAACACAGGATTGAATCCAAGCCAACCTGACAGGAGGAAATATCACACTGAACATGAATGATTTCATTGAAACAAAAACGTTTCTGGCAAAGAATACAGTATATAATCCTTTTTAGTCCCATAACTGTGTTTTTATCAGTTGTCTTGTGCAGGTTCATCAAAATGCAAGTTTGAATCAATGCCAGCCCAAAGTGATATACTTTTTAATGTGTACTTTGAATAAGGTCTAGCTAAAGACTAACTGTTCCAAAAGTATCACTTTCAATGAAAACATGTTTTCTGTTAGCATTAGCTGTGACCTTTTTACAGCATTACAAATGTATAGTTTTTTTGGAGCCAAATTATGTGTCATAGGAAGATAAAGAGAATGTGGGTGGGGGGGTTGGGTGTGCAGGAAAGACTGAGTGAGTTAAGTTGAACGTTATCAACAAACTGACTGTAGATAGAAAATACATGTTGCTGTTCGGTTCAGATGAGGTAATCCTACTGTAGTAACATGTTGTCACCATGGTAACAGAACTGAACAGAACAGATACAACTAAATCAACAGAACGGTTTTTAATTACCCTGAGCCCATCCTCTGATTTCTAGCTCCACCAGCCTCCCCTGATTTACACCTATTTATACAGAAACTATTTCCCACCTTTTCCACAGGCCTCCATTGTGTACGGAATGTCTTCACATGGACTGTTTTCATTGTGTGAGCCAGTATTGAGCTTTAGTTTTCTCTGCAGAGTTTTACCAGTGAAACTAGACTGGATGAGAAAGGGCTTCATCCTTGAAGTATAATTCACAACTACCCTACTTACCCTCGTCACACCTGTGTCAAATGTAGGTCCTTGTTGATGCGCATGATAGCGTGTGGTCTGTGGGCAGTCTTAAGCCAAGCACAATCACATGCAGCGAACCTTAAAAAAGCGCTTATCTCCTAAGCTAATTAACAGTGCTCTAGCTTTCAGCCGGATGTGAACTCCCTCGGGCTGTCCCCAGAGTACCCACCCATAAAACACACCTCAGAACACAGACCCCCCCCCCCTCAATACTGAGTTAATTTGATTCCTTTACTATGGAGATGAATCTCCACCTGTCTAAGTGTGTTTTATAGAATAAACCTATAGTTCCAATAAGGAAGGAATAAGGTTGTTTTTTTCTAGAATCCATGATGGTATTATCTTGTCACTTGAATGACAAATGTACTGTAGTAGTATGCTAGTAGTTCCCACCATTCACAGGCTGTAATTTAACACTACCTGTGCCAGGTGTTGCAAAGGGTTAAAAATGGGTGTTCCCATTCTCTCTCTCTCCCCCCTCCCTTTCTCTCATGCATTCCCTAAGCTCCCTCTCTCTCCTTCTCCTCTCTCCCAAAGGAGCTTTAGTAGAAGTAAACTCCTGACCCACAAGTCTGAATATCAACACAGGAAGACCATAGAAGACCAGTGGATTTCAAAAGGGATATATTCCAGAATAAAAAGAAGGAGACCGGGAACTTCCCGTTTTTTTACTATCAGGGTAAGTTGCAGCTGAATGGCTTTGAGTTGCAGTTGCAGTGTGTGGGGTGTTGAGGAAGGAAGGGCAACTGTCAATACAGAGGGAGTCTTGCATCAGACAAAGGCCATGTGGTACAACAGAAACAGACACTGTGGCACTTCTGCTGTGGCTGACTGTCTGGTCCAGGTGACTGGGGTGGTCGGCTCTGTACTGCACCAGATAGTTAGTGATACAATTAAACATAATATGCTGTAGTAGTCAATATTAAATTGGTGGTCTCAGGTACTGTTTGTGGACTTTTTGTTTGTTTTTTTACACAGAGACCATGTACAGGTAAACTGGTCCAGGTGACTGGGGCTCTGTTCTCCACTAGATAGTGATACAATTAAACATAAGGTGTAGTAGTCAATATTAAATTGGTGGTATCAGGTACTGTTTGTGGATTATTATTTTTTTTTTTTTTTTTTTTTTTTACACAGACAGAGATGTACAGGTATACTAGTCACTATATAGGTTGTTGTGACTCAAAAGCAAAGAGTTCATCCTATGAGCAGTGTTCATTTTGGCAGGCTTTTTAGTCGTTTAGTCTTGGTCTTTGGACGAAGATGCGTAGACACATTTGGTTTTTGGTCACATTTGAGTTATTTCTGTCCTTCTTGTTTTTGGTCTAGTTTCGTGTTGGTGACTAGGGCTAGACTGAAATGTTTTTGAAGACTGAGTTTTTGTGGACTGAAACCCCACTGGGTTGTTTTCAGTTTTCCTCACCTGGAACTGGACTGGTACCAAGAAGGATGGAGGTGACTGGCTGTGACTAGAACTGGTGTGCATCTTCGTCTAAAGACTGAAAAACCAGCCAAAATTAATATTGCCTGTGAGCAATTCTGTTTGTGTTTGTCTCTCTTTCTAAGAGCTTAGTTTTTGTTAGGGGGTCTGTTTCAGTGTAGGTGGAAATCAGAGGACAGGCTCAGTGTAATGCACAGAATAGAATGGAATGAGGAATGGTATGCATCATCACTGATTCTGTTCCATGCAGTACCAATGAGCCTGTCCTAAGTTATTCTGCATTAAACTGCATTTCATTGTCTGGTACTTGTACTCTGCAATGACAATAAAGTTGAATCTAATCTAATCTAATTAAGTTATTCCATTGAGAGTTCATGTTGTCAATGAAGAATGGAAAGATGCCATGTAACCTATAAAAAAATAAAAAAATAAAATTATAATAATAATATTTCTTTCTTCTTCTATCACGACGACTGCCAATGGCCCCTGACCTGGTGAACTGATGATTCACTTTCTTAGTCAAATGTATCGATTGTAATTTGTAAGTCGCTTTGGAAGAAGGCGTCTGCTAAATGCCAAAAATGTAAAACATGTGTAAATGTACCTGTAGCAAACCAGTTCTATCCAGTTTGTCTGAGTCACCCATTCACAAAAAAAAGCATATTGACATTTACATTTCTGGGATTTATCCAAAGCGACTTACAACAAATACTTTTGTCTAAATAAGTGAATCATCAATCCATCAGTCATAGCAAGAGAAAGTAATCTATCTATGCTAGGGGCCATCATGTGAGTGCTAGTTCATTATCAACAATGAATGAACCAGCTCAGGTGATGCTGGTAAATGGCTCCACATGTTGCTTATAAGATTCCACTTTGACCAAAGCCCCCAAAAAAATACCGGTACACTGAAAGTTATACAATTGAATTGGTTGAATCACTCACTTATCAACTCCCTGTGTTGTTGTGTTAGCCTATTGTTGTGTCTGGTAAGTGAATGTACTGTATCTGTATGACTAAAAAAGCTAAAGCTAAGCTAAGATGCTAAGAAAACCAATTGAGTAATTAATTACTACCACTTTGCACAGGAGCTACTACTATTACTACTACTACTACTACTGGTCTCAGATACAGTAGATGGATAGATCACTTTCTTAGGTAAATGTATTTGTTGTAAGTCGCTTTGGATAAAGGCGTCTGCTAAATGTCTCAGATCAAGAGCCAGTAATTGACCTGTTTCTCTTCAATAGGTTTGTTCAAGGCTTAGGTATTATAGTAATGTCATGCCATGCTGGTCCATGTAAAACTCCACAGTGTCAGTGAGCCCCCAGGGATTGTAACCTACTGTACAAAAGGTTCTTTGGCTTTCCTCTTTGTACCCCTTGTAGAACCCTTTGCGGTCCCATGGAGAACCCTTTTAGGTTCTGTGTAGAACCCTTTGGGTTCCCGTGTCGGTCCAGAGTAGCTTTTGTAGTCATACAGTACATTAACTTACCAGACACAACAATACGCTAACACAACAACGCAGAGACTTGATACGTAAGTGATTAAGTGATTCAACCAAATTATGTAACTTTCAGTGTATTTTTATTTTGGGCTTTGGCCAGTAAGTGGAATGTTATGAGCAACATGTGGAGCCATTTACCAGCATCACCTGAGCTGGTTCATTCTTGTTGATAATGAACTAGCACTCACATGATGGCCCCTAGCATAGATAGATGACTTTTTCTTGCTATGACTGAAGGATTGATGATTCACTTACTTTTAGACAAAATATATGTGTTGTTGTAACTAGTGTTGTTCCGATACCGATACTAGTATCGGCATGGCCACCGATACGCACAAAAATGCTGGTATCGGTATCGGCGAGTACTTTACAAAAACGTAAAAAAAAATTAAAAAAAAAATATTTTTTTTACTTAAGTTTTACAAAAACTTTACGAGTTTTACAAAGGTTTTGAGCAGTGCCAGACTAAGTGTTAGCAATAATTTTACATCGAGGTGAGTATGCGGCTCAAAAAACATGTTTTTTTGTTTTGTTTTTTCAAACGCCGTGGTATCGGATCGGTACTCGGTATCGGCAAGTACTGCACGGTCAGGTATCGGTATCGGGATCGGGATCAAAAAATGGTATCGGAACAACACTAGTTGTAACGATACCATTTTTTGATCCCGATACCGATACCTGACCGTGCAGTACTTGCCGATACCGAGTACCGATCCGATACCACGGCGTTTGAAAAAACAAAACAAAAAAACATGTTTTTTGAGCCGCATACTCACCTCGATGTAAAATTATTGCTAACACTAAAGGCCGGTTTAGGCTTCTGCGTCGAATTTACGTGCGTAGCTTACGTAAATTCTTACGTAGGTCTCGCAATTTACACTTCTGCGTAGGCCGCGCTGCAATTACACCGTCACATCGCTAGGTGGCAGTGTGTTTTCAGCCCCTGTGCTGTGCCTCTTCCGGTTAGGAACTCAACGGAGCTCAAAGCTCTAAGCGGCATAATAGCGATCTTTTTGTTGTTATGTTGTTGTAAATAAAAGTTATATGATGCATTGAAATGACATTAAACTAAGATAATACGATGGTTATCATAATTTTTCAAATCTTTATTAATAAGTAATTACAGAAAAGGTGAATGACATTTCTGTCATGACTTCCGCATTTTGGGCGACGAGAGAGTCGGAATCTTGTCTGAATCATGTGCTACCAAGCGGACCAATCACAGAGCTTACGGTTAACGTGCGCTCTGACGCGTGGATAGATTTTTTGAAAGGAGCACGTCCAGGCTACGCACGTCCACGCGGGACTACGTAAGCTTACGCGTAGCCTACGGCGTCGACTTTACGCAGAAGCCTAAACCGGCCTTTAGTCTGGCACTGCTCAAAACCTTTGTAAAACAGGAAAAAATACCAACAGAGAGTGAATACTATAGAACTTTTTTTTATTGTCTACCTGGTATGGTGACAAGAAAATCAACCCCTTATAAAACCTGAAATGTGGCTCTCACAGATGCCAATCAGTGCAATATCCATTTAAGATATAAAACAGTCGTAGTAGTAGTGCAACAGCAAGTGAACATTTACAAACAAAATAACTAAAAAAAAAAAAAAAATCGGACTTTTTGTTGTTGTTAGTACTCGCCGATACCGATACCAGCATTTTTGTGCGTATCGGTGGCCATGCCGATACTAGTATCGGTATCGGAACAACACTTTTGGATAAAGGCCCAAAATGTAAATATCAATATGCTTTTATTTTCTGTTGTAGAACCCTTTGGGGTACAATGTAGAACCCTTTTGGGTTCTGTGTAGAACCCTTTTGAGGTCCCATGGGGAACCTTTTGTTCTAAGAGTGTATGTGAGACCATGAGAGCGGAAGTGTTGTGGTCAGGTTCAGGAACTCTCCTAGCACACTCCTAGCAGATTAGGTCAATGTACAGTAAGTCCCTACATAACATCTGTTATTTAAAGCAGTTACTGGCACGTAAGCTGTAGATTGCTTTACACGAACCCTTAAACCGTATCTCCCTTTGTTATGCTGATGGATTAGTACATTTTGAGCATTTAAGTAACTTTTTGTTTTTGTTATTCTTGGTTCGAGAGTGGTCCTCATAGCAGCCTATGGTACATTTTCTGTTAAATGTATTATTATTATTATTTATTTCCATAAGAAGTGCCCGCAGAGGGTATTATTGTGTATTATCGAGGGAAATATGGAGGTAATCCAGATCAAGACTAAATAACTCAAATTATTTTTTTAAATGCTAGCTCTTTCTCAGCTCTTTCAATAATGACTGAATATTATTCAGTCTACGTATGTGCTTCTCAGACACGTGTTTCTCAGACATTTCAGCTGGTTCTGCTTTAGGCTCAATCCGATGATTCTTCCCAAGCCGTTGGCCTTTCCTTAGTCATGTGTAGTTCGGTGACTGCGATCGTGAGAGGATAGTTGAAAAGTTGATTCACACAGCCGCCACCAGCATGTTATAATTATACTTGGCCAGAAGGCAACAGAGCCTTCAAGATGGCAATTTCATCTCATGACAACGAGTGTTGTGTCAACAGTCACCCTATCTCCGCCACCGCAATACAAAGACACAAAATAAGAGATTGAGAGAATGATATGTTTGTTTTTAAGCTTTTGTTTTCCCTCCAACGCGCTCACCTCAAGTTTATTTTTACGTTCCCAAATGCTAGATATAATTGTACCTTTTCGTTTGCCATCCAATGCACTGACCTCAAGTTTGTTTTTATCTTCCCAAATGATAGAGTGTCAGACGATTATAGTATCTCAGGTATTATGGTTAACAACACATTGTTTATCTCTGCCTCCGCTGATCCTCTACCTCCCCCGCCGAACGTCATCACAGTAGCATGTTACACACACAACTGAATTCCCAACTAAAACCAGTTTTTCTTGTTTCCATGGTTTCCAGGGAGGGGTTTGAAACTCGATTGTCCATTAGAAGCACCTTTCCTGTCAGCCCACCCACAGAAGAGCCAACCTTGTCTCCACCGGGACCATCTCACCGGCCGACGGACGATTATGGAGCTACAGAAGATGAACGGCCACCATAGTGGGGATCGTGGTCCGGAGAAGAAGGTCACCTTAGAGGATGGGTACGTGGCCTGTTCACTTCTGTTAATGATCGCAAGTTCGGCGGTTCGATCCCCGGCTGGCCACGTGTCGAGGTGTCCTTGGGCAAGACACTTAACCCCCAAATTGCTCCCAATGAGCAGGCTGGCGCCTTGCATGGTATAGCTTGCCGCCATTGGTGTGTGAATGTGTGTGTGACTGGGTGAATGAGAGGCCATTGTAAAGGGCTTTGGAATAAGGCGCTATATACAGTAAGTACAGTCCATTTGGTGTCCTATCGAATAGAGAGATGTACACTGCAACTGGTGCAAAACGGTTAGTGAACCAGTCCCTCAGTCTCCCGTACCCTGGTCATTACTGGACGATGTGACTTCATCATCACACACACCATCATCATCATCACCAGTCACCCAAACACTGAACGCGGAGTTGCATCACAGTAGGATATACAATCCCAAATGTCTTGTTACACACACAACTGCTGCTTAAAACTACTTTGACGGCAAATATACCGTTAGTGTGTTTCTGTTACTGCAGCAATGTTTCAAATGACAAAGTTGTATTGTTACGTCACATTGTGACAATAGTTACATGACATAAGTGAGGACAAGAGACAACTGGACAAGTGACAAGTTGTAGGAGACCATAAGACAAATGGACAGGACACAATTTAACAGTACAAATAGTAAAAAATAAATAAAAAATAAAAGAATAGTACAGATGCTCTGGGTAGAAGTGTGTCCTTGCGTTTTTACCACTGTTTCACTGTTTCCAAATGTTTATTTTTCTAAAATAACAGGTTTGACGGGCTGGAATACATGGCCGAACGCGACGAGTTCCTCCCTCAGAAGGGCGGCGCGAAGAAGGAGCCTCAGTTCACAGATGTGAGTACCTCAGCTCAGACGCAGGTCAAAGGTCATACTGGAGGTGTGAGCACGAAAGAACAGTCCTTATGTATTGTTTTTAAATAAAGGAATAGCCTTTTTACAAAGGTCCGACCTGTTCCACTGGTATAGTAATCAAAATGCTTTAGCATCATCTCATTGCGTGTGCGACACACTCACTTGTTCTTTTCTCTCCGTAGTTTGAGGGGAAGACCTCCTTTGGGATGTCCATCTTTAACCTCAGCAATGCCATCATGGGCAGTGGAATTCTGGGATTAGCGTATGCCATGTCCAACACCGGAATTATCCTTTTCTTGTGAGTAATCATGCCGCACCCTGGCTAACATCCGTGTGTGTGTACGTGTCTGTGTGTGTCTGTGTGTGTCTGTGAGTGTGTGTGTGTGTGTGTGTGTGTGTGTGTGTGTGTCTATACCCAGTAGGGTTATAGAATGACACTGGTTGTTTTTATGTCAAGATGCTCAGTTGTACCTCCCAGAACACTCTCCAGACTACACAGCAGTCTGAGTGCCTCCAGCAGACCCATCTAGAGAAACATGTTTGTTCTACAGGGAAACACTGCGACTGTGCCTTCCCCGCTGTGCATACAGCCTTGGCTGGTGGGTGGAGCCAATAATGTAAACAAAGCCTGAAGGGGTAATTGAAATAAATGTACTGTGCAGGGTGGCGTGATGTTTATGTGTGTGCGTGTGTGTGTGTGTGTGTGTGCGTGTGTGTGTGTGTGTGTGTGTGTGAGTGTGTGAATGTGTGTGTGTGTGTTGTTTGTGTGTGTGTGTGTGTGAGTGTGTGAGTGTGTGTGTGTGTGTGTGTGTGTGTGTGTGTGTGTGTGTGTGTGTGTGTGTGTGCGTGCGTGCGTGCGTGCGTGTGTGTGTGTGTAAAGCAGAGCACACTCTGCTCTCCTAAATCAGATTTGACCGGTTATAAATAGCCCATCGTGATCAGATCAAAGGCACGTCTGCCTGGATCAGTCCTGCCCGGTGTATTGGGGGGGGGGAGGGGGAGGGGGGCCGGCAAGCCTCTGAATCACTGCGCCGCCGTACGTCACTAAAACACTGGCTAATCGCTCTGGTGTGTGTCAAAAAACCTCTGAAAGGTCTGCCCCTCCTCCTCCTCCCTGAAGAGAATAAATAAACCAAACTTTCTGGCAGGACACTTTCCGTACATGTCATGACACGTTTTTCCATGACTGTTCATACTCAGCGGTGTAGCTGTAGTGGCTCTGTCAAGGGCACATGGAGGGTGAGTCAACAAGAGGTATTGAGAGCCAATTGTTACCACTGCTTTACGGTGCAGATGCCAGGTTTGATGAATCAAGTGGAAATAAATCCTCATCTATTTAATAAAGGAGCACGCTAATGGCGTTACCTGCTTTTGTTTGTGTCCCACTTATTTTAGTGTTTTTAATCTTACCGTTCTTATTTGAGTTCACTTGACGTATTTTTCCATACGTCATATGAACATTTTCCTTGATGTATTTTCCTTGATGGTTTTTTCCATGGCTTTAGCACCCCATTCACCACAAAAGTCCACTGATCCAGGCTATTATCTGGACATTGGATATAGTGCTGTTACTGTATGGTGGCTAAGCTTCATCTACTGTATCTCTGGTCTGTTATACTGATCAATCTCTGATCTTTTACACTGATCTTTTTATACTTGTGTGTTTTTTTTTTAGAATCCTGTTGACGTTCATCGCTGTTCTATCAGCGTATTCCATCCACCTCCTCCTGAAAAGTGCAGGTGTCGTAGGTAAGATGGTGGTGTTGACGGATGCAGAGCTGTGGAGGTAGAAATCGGAGGATGGGCTCATTGTAATGCATTATGAATGGTATCAAACACAACTGTTTGATAAATATGAATCCTACTGGAGCTGCAGGAAGTGACATCATGCGTTATGTGTGTCTGCTCATCCAGGCATCCGTGCGTATGAGCAGCTGGGGAACAGGGCCTTTGGACACCCAGGCAAAGTGGTGGCTGGGTGCATCATTACTATGCACAACATCGGAGGTATGGCACGGGCAAAAAAAAATTTACGTTTACATTTTTTGGGCATTTAGCAGACGCCTTTATCCAAAACGATTTACAACAAATACATTTGTCTAAGAAAGTGAATCGTCTATCCGTCAGTCATCACAAGAAAAAGTAATCTATTTTAGGGGCCAGGGGCCATTGGCAGTCATAATGCTCGAACAAGGAAGAATTAGTTGTTGTTGTTGTTTTAGTTTGTTTAACATGAGGTCATAATTCACTCATGGTGTCAAATATAGACGTAACAATACAAATAAAAGAGTCAGCTGATACATCTCCTGTGGAATGATTGGCCTAAGTCAAATCTAATCAATCTAATCTCCTTTAGCGATGTCCAGCTACCTTTTCATTGTGAAGTCAGAGCTCCCATTGGTCATTCAGGCCTTCCTTGGCAAGACTTCAAACACTGGGTGAGTACGCCATTGACACTGTTGTTGTTGTTGTTGTTGTTGTTATTTTTCATTCATCATAACTAATAAAAGGGGTACATGTTCTGTGTTAGTTGACGGATAGATATGTAGCTTAGCATCATCGTGTAGATTCTAACCTGTGTCTTGTCTGTCAGAGAGTGGTTCATGACAGGAAATTACCTCATCATGATCGTAAGCGTCCTCATCATCCTTCCACTAGCACTCATGAGGCAGCTCGGTATGTTTACACCTCTTCCATCGTCACCCCATTCCTCTTCTATCCATATGTCCATCTCTCTCTCTCTCTCTCTCCTATCCTCATGTCCATCACTCTCTCTTTCTCTCCTATCCTCATGTCCATCTCTCTCTCTTTCTCTCCTATCCTCATGTCCTTCTCTGTCTCTTTCTCTCCTATCCTCCTGTCCATCACTCTCTCTTTCTCTCCTATCCTCCTGTCCATCACTCTCTCTTTCTCTCCTATCCTCCTGTCCATCACTCTCTCTTTCTCTCCTATCCTCCTGTCCATCACTCTCTCTTTCTCTCCTATCCTCCTGTCCATCACTCTCTCTTTCTCTCCTATCATGTCCATCTCTCTCTCTTTCTCTCCTATCCTCCTGTCCATCACTCTCTCTTTCTCTCCTATCCTGTCCATCACTCTCTCTTTCTCTCCTCTCTGCATGTCCATCACTCTCTCTTTCTCTCCTATCCGCCTGTCCATCACTCTCTCTTTCTCTCCTATCCTCCTGTCCATCACTCTCTCTTTCTCTCCTATCCTGTCCATCACTCTCTCTTTCTTTCCTATCCTCCTGTCCATCACTCTCTCTTTCTCTCCTGTCCTCCTGTCCATCACTCTCTCTTTCTCTCCTATCCTCCTGTCCATCACTCTCTCTTTCTCTCCTATCCTCCTGTCCATCACTCTCTCTTTCTCTCCTATCCTCCTGTCCATCACTCTCTCTTTCTCTCCTATCCTCCTGTCCATCACTCTCTCTCTCTCTCCTATCCTCCTGTCCATCACTCTCTCTTTCTCTCCTGTCCTCCTGTCCATCACTCTCTCTTTCTCTCCTATCCTCCTGTCCATCACTCTCTCTTTCTCTCCTATCCTCCTGTCCATCACTCTCTCTTTCTCTCCTATCCTCCTGTCCATCACTCTCTCTCTCTCCTATCCTCCTGTCCATCACTCTCTCTCTCTCTCCTATCCTCCTGTCCATCTCTCTCTCTCTCTCCTATCCTCCTGTCCATCACTCTCTCTCTCTCCTATCCTCCTGTCCATCTCTCTCTCTCTCTCCTATCCTCCTGTCCATCACTCTCTCTTTCTCTCCTATCCTCCTGTCCATCACTCTCTTTCATCACTCTCTCTCTCTCTTTCCTATCCTCATGTCCATCATTCTCTCTTTCTCTCCTATCCTGTCCATCACTCTCTCTTTCTCTCCTATCCTCCTGTCCATCACTCTCTCTTTCTCTCCTATCCTCCTGTCCATCACTCTCTCTTTCTCTCCTCTCCGCATGTCTATCACTCTCTCTCTCTCTCCTATCCTCATGTCCATCTCTCTTTCTCTCCTATCCTGTCCATCACTCTCTCTCTCTCTCTCTCCTATCCTCCTGTCCATCACTCTCTCTTTCTCTCCTATCCTGTCCATCACTCTCTCTTTCTCTCCTATCCATCACTCTTTTTTGTCTCCTATGCTCACTCTCTCTTTCTCTCCTCTCTGCATGTCCATCACTCTCTCTTTCTCTCATATCCTCCTGTCCATCACTCTCTCTTTCTCCCCTATCCTCCTGTCCATCACTCTCTCTTTATCTCCTATCCTCCTGTCCATCACTCTCTCTTTCTCCTATCCTCCTGTCCATCAATGTCTCTTTCTCTCCACTGTCCAGTGTGTCTGTCATGTTTAACCTCAGCGTTAGGCATTTTTTTTAACCATCATCAGTCGGGATGAGGGTTGCTATTTCAAATCTTCCGAATGTTGTTTGAAATAAATGCTGGTCGCTGATGCATGAAGGGATAATAGTCCCTGCGAAGTTGATTTGATATTGATATTATCTGCATTTGTGTTGTTATAAATGCTGTTTTCTATCGTTGTTAGAGGCCAAGATGCTGTTTATTGTATCTTCTATCAACCTGCAATACATGCACACATCACAGCCTATATCATAACACACGACGATCTTGTCATTGTTTACCAGGTTACCTTGGTTACACAAGCGGCTTCTCCCTCTCCTGCATGGTGTTCTTCCTCATCTCGGTGAGTCATCGCTGTTGTTAATCAGATTACCTCGCCGACCGACCTATCATCACAGCATGGCTGTACACACCTGACATTAACCAATCAGATTACCTCACCAGCCTACCTACCTACCTACCATCACAGCATGGCCGTACACACCTGACTTTAACTAATCTGATTACCCAGCAACCTACCTACCTCGCTACCATCACATCACGGTTGTATACAACTGGCATTAACCAATCAGATTACCTCACCAACCGACCTATCATCACAGCATGGCCGTACACACCTGACATTAACTAATCTGATTATACCCAGCAACCTACCTACCTAGCTACCATCCCATCACGGTTGTATACAACTGGCATTAACCAATCAGATTACCTCACCAGCCTACCTACCTACCTATTATCACATCACGGTTGTAACTGACATTAACCAATCAGATTACCTCACCAGCCTATCTACCTACCTACCTATCATCACATCATGGTTGTATACAACTGACATTAACCAATCAGATTACCTCACCAGCCTACCTACCTACCTACCTATCACCACATCATGGTTGTATACAACTGGCATTAACCAATCAGATTACCCACCAGCCTACCTACCTACCTACCTATCACCACATCATGGTTGTAACTGACATTAACCCGTGTTCTTTTTTTTAGGTGATCTACAAGAAGTTCAACATCCCTTGCCCATTGGACAGCGCTAACCACACCTCTACCTACGTAACCACAGGAGACAGCTGCGAAGCCAAACTATTCACTATCAACCAAGAGGTCAGAGAACAAGACAAATGTAGATTGCATTTGAAGTTGCACTTATTCCAGTTGTGTATGTTCTGGCGTTGTGTCGAAGTGTTCGGGTTGTGAACTGTGACTATGGGTTGTGGTTGTTGTCAATAGTCAAGGGGCCGGTTTCACAGACAAGGCTTAAGCGTAATCCTGGACTAAAAAGCATCTTCAATGGAGATTTTACATCGAAAGTGTGATTTAGTCCAAGACTTGGCTTAACCCCTTGTCTGTGAAACCGACCCTAAATGTCTTAAAGGCTTATGGTAAGTGAGTTCAAAGTTTAACCGCAAGTTATGTTTGTTTACTAATCCAAGCTTGACTTCGGTGTCTGTGTTGTGAACTGTTTCTCTGATAGTATCACTAATGCATGTTTGGTATGTTGGCATAGGCAACACAGTTATATTGGTAGTATCACTAATGCATGTTTGGTCTGTTGGCTTATAATAGGCAATAGAGTTATATTGGTAGTATTACTAATGCATGTTTGGTATGTTGGCATAGGCAACACAGTTATATTGGTAGTATCACTAATGCATGTTTGGTCTGTGTCTTATAATAGGCAATAGAGTTATATTGGTAGTATCACTAATGCATGTTTGGTATGTTGACTAATAATAGGCAATAGAGTTCTATTGGTGGTATCACTAATGCATGTGTGGTGTGTTGGTCTTTCAGACAGCGTACACCATCCCTATCCTGGCTTTCGCTTTCGTGTGTCACCCTGAAGTGCTCCCCATCTACACTGAGCTACGAGAGTAAGCTATCATTTGAATATAGCCTGTGTTTACATATTAGATTAGATTAGATTCCACTTTATTGTCATTGCACAGAGTACAAGTACTGAGACAAGGAGATGTAGTTTAGTTTGGCATGGAACCAGATAGTATAAGTTGTTACAGTGAGTATAAATAAATGAATATGAAGTGAATATACATGAGATTATTATATGAGATGTGTAGTTATGATATGTACTGTACAGTATGAATGTAGACAGTGCATGGCATTACAGTGAGTATAAATAAATGAATATAAAGTGAATATACATGAGATGAATATCAAGTTATGATACATGTTCAAACTTTGATGAGGGAGTGCACTGTATCTCCACATGTTTCTGCATTAATAAATGATTATATTATTATAATGATATTGTTCATACAGAAAATAATTATATCCACATTTATGTTTAATCCAGTGCTACTAAGAAGCGTATGCAGACGGTGGCCAACGTCTCTATCCTGGCCATGTTTGTCATGTATCTGCTAACCGCGCTCTTTGGCTACCTCACCTTCTATGGTAAGATTGTTTTATTCATAAAAATAACTCACATACACATCAGGGTTTCCGTTAGAAAAAATTGCCGCCGGACATCGTGTCCGGGAAGATTTCGATTTACCGGACAAACGTGATATATTCCGGTCATCATATTAAAATATTTAAAGAAAAATAATTTAAAAAAAAATATAATAATAATTTCTAATATAGCTGTTTGTCGCGGTGATTACTGTTGTGTAGCGGCCTATATATGCCATTTAATGTCTATTTCTCATCCGATACGATTAGATGCGAGCTATATAATATATAATAATATAACATGATTCGCATGCGCGCTATGCTATTATGTCCAGCGCTGAACGGGCGCCTCACTGGGAACTGAACAGACAGCATCGATCAATGAACAGACTCCACATTACGTTAACTGAAGTTTGTTAAATTGTTTGGGATTAATGTGAGTTTTCTATTTTCTCTTTCCAGTTTTACCCTTTTTTTTATCAATAAAACAACGTCATTTCTATAACCAGGTCTCGCTGGTTGGGAAGGCATTTCGTTTAGCTGCCTGTCAAATCATACTTAATCGGACTCGGGAGTATGTCAATGAGGAGAACATAACTGTTTATTGAGAAACAATAGGCAGGCTGGGATACGTATATAAAGAAATACCACAATGTCTAGATGTATAACATTTTATTGAACAGTGCAAGCATGTAGGCTTCTGGCGTGACATCGTACCCCTAACGTTCTTAGGGCTTGTTTGAAAAGCTTAGACTGAAAGTTAGTGCCCTGGTCAGATTGTATAACAAGAGGAAGACCGAATGTGGAAAAAAACGTTGTTAAAGCTTTCACCACTGAGCTGGCTGATATGTTACGCAACGGAACAGCTTCGGGAAAACGAGTAGCAGCGCACATAATAGTAAGCAAATACTGACTTCCACTTTTAGTCCTAGGCAAAGGTCCAACACAATCAATTATTACACGTTCAAATGGCTCCCCTATAGCAGGAATGGGATGCAATGGTGCGGGTGGAATGGATTGATTAGGCTTACCCGCCATCTGACAAGTATGGCAACAGCGGCAGTGCTTGGCAACATCCGCCTTCAGTCCGGGCCAAAAGAAATGTTTCAATATCAGCTGATAAGTTTTAGTTATACCTAAATGTCCTGACCACTGGCTCTCATGTGCTACAGATAACACCTGTTGTCTATAACCCACAGGCACAACCACTTGTTTTACAGTATTCCACTCACAACCATTTGCATTAGGAGGAGACCATTTACGCATTAATATCCCATCGTTAAGGAAATAAACTACGTTGCCCCCTATTTCAGATTCCTCACTAGCTGCATGTAAAAAACATTTGTTTAATGACTGATCAGCTACTTGAGCGACACGCAATCGCTCGCCGGTTACAGGCAGAGATAGGCTGTCAGCGGATGGTATGGTAGGACTCGGGGAGGATGGTAACTCTACCACTTTCTCCCTGGGAGAAGCTGAAACAATCGGGTTCTCATCCCTTTCAGAAAAGGCTTGCATAATCACACTATCACAGAGAGAAACATCGCTATCCTCCTCTCTGCCTCGACTCGATTGTGCACGAGTTATAGCGCACACCGGAAACAACCGCTGTTTCGCATAGGCAGCCTACACATTAGGAGTAATCATCATGCCGGTGTCAAATCATATCATAATAAAATAAATACATAGCCTATATATTCGTCTTTTTTAAAATAGAAGGAATCAGAATGTGAACTTTAGCGAATTGTATTCAAATTGTGCTTAGAGGGAATTATTTTCACCGGACATTTATGTCCGACGAGTTTTCAATTTGTCGGACTTCAACAACTTTTACCGGACAAAGTCCGG
This sequence comes from Nansenia antarctica, assembly GCF_963989245.1. Lineage (NCBI taxonomy): Eukaryota > Metazoa > Chordata > Actinopteri > Argentiniformes > Microstomatidae > Nansenia > Nansenia antarctica. The sequence continues at coordinate 5,917,768 of NC_137676.1, forward strand.
GAATTACCGGTTAACGGAAACCCTGATACACATAGAAGTTTATCTAAGTCTAGAGAAGTGATGTGACGTCAAGGTTTGGCGCAACAATAGCGCAACACATTTTTTCCGATGTTTACATAAGTGTTGCGTAACCGTTTGAATGAATTCACGCTTGTGTGTCTGGCGGCATTTATGGGTTCCTACTTGCTTAGTGTGTAATTGACCGTGTGTTCTAACGTTTTCAATGAATGTGTGTGCTTGTGTGTCTAGAGGTTTTAACGGCTTTGTGCTTGCCTGTGTGTAGTGGCGGTGGAGTCGGAGCTCCTTCACACCTACATTCAGGTGGACCCCCTGGACGTCCATATCCTGTGTGTGCGTGTGGCTGTGCTGGTGGCTGTCACCCTAACGGTGCCGGTGGTGCTCTTCCCGGTGAGATAACACTTGATTCTGCTGCACTGTGCCGTTTATCCACCAGGTGGAGGCCAAGACCTGCCAACGTTGCTGGGTTTGATGATAAGAGTCGATGAGCCCAGTTTAGTTAGGAGTCATACAGTACACACTGTACCTATCTACCTACTCTACATTGAATTCCATTCTAAGAGGCAGCCACTGTTATTACGAATATGAGGGGACTAATCTCCCTTTGTTAAGGTCAACAATTTGATAAAGTCTTTTCATAATACCAGCTGTATAAACCAACTCCTTAAGACGTGTTGACTTAGGCAGGCGTGATAAAACCTGTGTCCTTCCTTCCTTCCTCCCTCCCTCCCTCCCTTCCCTCTGTCCTCCTCAGATCCGTAGGGCCATCACGGAGCTGTTGTTCCCTGACAAGCCCTTCTATTGGCCCAGACACATCGTCATCGCCATCTGCCTCCTCATCATAGTCAACATCCTCGTCATCTTCGTGCCGAACATCCGTGACATCTTCGGCTTCATCGGTGAGCCTGCAGCAGCAATGACCGACACACAAACGAATGACACACTACTAGACTATGGTTTCACTACAGATGAATGCCCCCTTAGAAAAAGGAAGAATTACATTCTGCTTTGTGTGCGATTGAAAGAGTCTGACTGTTGACATCTTGTCCCTCCTCCAGGAGCCACCTCTGCTCCCAGTCTGATCTTCATTCTCCCAGGAATCTTTTACATCCGGATTGTTCCTGAGGAACAGGAGCCCATGAAATCCAGACCAAAGATTGCGGTAAACTCCCTCCCTTTTCACCTTTTTCGATTACAGTATTTCCGTTTTTAATGACAGAGAAATCAAACGATCAACTGTCTTTCATGGTTGCGAACAAGGTTGTCCTCTCTCTCTCTCTCCCTCACATTGTCTTTCTCCCCCCCCCCTCCTCTAGGCTGCGTGTTTCGCCGGGGTAGGAGTCATCTTCATGGTGATGAGTACGTCGTTTATCGTCATGGATTGGGTGACTGGAAAGGCTCGAAGTGGAGGCGGGCACTAGCAGCTGAGTCTGATAAAAGGAGGAATACCAACCCACTAACTAACCTGATGCCAACCAAAGCTCTTCCAATCATGAAATTATCCCCAACCAGCCCACCACTGTTGAACCAAAAGCCAAAACAACAACAACAACAACAACAACAACAACAACAACACGGGGGCTGAACTTGGCTGGACGTGGAAAAGAATATGATGAAACAAAACGTCCCCCCCCCCCCCCCCCCCACACAAGAGAGAAAAAGTGGTGTGAATTTCCATATGATGGCTGAAGGTACATTACAGTAGGAGTTGTAGGGGGGGAGAGGGAACCCAGCAGAACACAGAGGAACCGTCGTAAAAAAACAAAACAACATTGTGGTTAGCTTTCAGGATGTTGTTTCGAGACAGTAGTCAAGCTGTCGGAGACACAACAGGTGCAGGTTCGATGACAAACAATAAGTGATGTGATTACAGTATCTGTGATCACACAAGGACCAGCCAGAATGAGATTGTTTTCTCCAGGTGATGATGGTAGTATGGAGTATGTGTGTTGTACAAAATGGGTATCAAGGAATGGCTCCGTCATTAGCCAAAGTCTAACCCATCTTTATTATGACCCTCCATGTTATCTACCTCCCCTGAATTTTTTTAATGAGATGTTTTTAACACATGAAGAAAACTGATCTAATATTATACTAATATGGCATGTTGAGTTTTCTCTTTCTGGGAATTATGTAATGTTATGTAATGTTATGTAATGTTATGTAATGTAATGTACCTCCTGTTTCTTTCATTCGTCAATGAATGTTGAATGTTACTGTTCGTCCAATCAAATCCAGACCAGGGCCGCCGCTACATACACGCACATCACACGCTGTGCGTAGAGCACCAAGTGCCCAGACGGGGGCGCCAAAACAACCTAATCATAATGATGAATTATTTCACTTTAAGATGAAGAACAACTACAATAGGGTACTATTAGACCGTCCTCCAAAGGCAACTACTACTACACAGTTACGCTTAGGGCACCCAAACATCCTGCCGCAGCCCTGTTCCAGAAGTCTTTCATTCTTGCCCTAAAAGCACGTGTCCGTCATAGTGGCCTCCTTGTTTTATTGGGGACCTGTGTGGGTTGGTTTCCTATGGTTCATTTTAGTTCAGTTTCATTTTATATGGAAAACCCAGTCAAACATTTGCCTAAGAGTGTAAATAATGACATTCACATTGCCAGACAGTTACTCATGCATCCAGAGGGGCCAATCTTACTTTAATTGGAGAATAAAGGTTTTAGTCTAGTCTATTCACATTTGAATCCAGGAATTTGACAAGTATATTTATTTTGTATTGAGTCTTCATTGTTTATATGGATCGTCATTGATATGGATGTTATGCGAACCAATCGCCTATCGGCAAAATAGTGATTCTGTTTGGCAGTGGCATGGTAAATATCATAGGATTCACATTGATAGGGATCAGCAAACTGATACTGGTTAGTGTCGATCAGTAGAGGCTGGGGGAGGCAGAAATCAGAGGATGGGCTCGATGCATGGAATGGACTAAGGAATGGTATCAAACACGTGTGTATACTATTCCTTATTCCATTCCATTACAATGAACCAGTCCTCCTATTTCTACCTCCACTAGCCTCCCCTGGGGTCAGTCTGTGAGGAAGCAGAAGTAGCATTATCCTTGTATATTTAGACGTAGGCTTTTCTGAGTAAGTCTGTGAGAAGTAATCTCTAAAAACAGGAGTAGGGATAATTAGGAACCAGAAGTGTTCGGCCCTGGGCCTACTCGACTGGGACCTTTCTGGGGGCATAACAGTAGTTACCAGTAATTACCAGAAGTTACCAGTAGTTACCAGAAGTTACCAGAAGTTGACAACTATAATCAAATAAGAATAAGTAATTTTTGTTACATTTTTATTTTAGTTGTTTTTGATAAAAACAGAGTTCAAATTGAATTAGTTTGAGCTTTGTGTCAGCCTGGCTGCGCTATATATGGATCTATACTTTTAAGAGAGAATGGATTCTGTGTTTTTTATTTGTTTTTGTTTTTTGGGAAATGTATTTGTTTCAGTGAAAGAGATGTTGATTTTGTTATTCGTCCAATAAATGTTTAATGTGCAATTGTTTTTGAGTACTATGTTTCTCATTTCCAATATTTGTCATTAATGTTTACCAATAATTACTGCTCTATTATTTTGACATACTGTATGTAAAATGCATAAAAAAGAAAAAAAACATGTATTGTGTCATTGCAGAACATTACATATACAGAGACCACAGGAAAAAAGAGTGGAAAACCCCTTTTGAAAATACTTTTTTCAGTTCACAAAATGGAACTAACACCTTTGACTGTGATCATCATTTGAGTGCGAGAGAAAGAGAACAGAATGGGGAGAGAGAGAGAGAGAGAGAGAGAGAGAGAAAAAAGTGTGGTTACCCATTTCCTGTTCTCCGTCTCTGCACTGTGCATGTGTGAGCACAGAACAGAAGAGAGAAGGGAAACTGCCTGCATACATTTAACTTTGGGTCTATTTGGGGGGAAGACCAACTGAGGCACTTAAATGCTCAGGTCTGTCATACGGAGAGCTAAGAGCTAATCGTGTGAAGGGGAACGATGAGTCGAGGCTCCAAGTCGAAGGTCCAGGAGAGCAGCCACAGCTCCCTGCTCACCCCCCAGGAGAATGAGAGGCTGGAGGAGATGCTGGGGAGACGCTGTGCCGTAAGTCCTAACCTGGGAAGAGGGAGGGGTGGGGGGAGGACAGGGGGGCTGTAAAAGTAGATGTAGGAAATGTAGTGAAATGTCAGCCACCTGCATGATGACAAGTTAATCTGCTTGTCTAAACATTTTAAATAATAGCCTTTTAATATTTGCCTTGGATAGAAATTGTTGTTGTTTTCACAATTTCCCTAAATTACAGACTTATGATTTAATCGAGCAATCTTATTTATCTATGTTTCATCAGTATTGTTTCGCTTTCTTTTAAACTTCCTATGCTGGTGACTACTATGTTTTGTTCAATGATGCAATGGTTATACGTCAGTGCTTAGTGTGGCTTTTAATGGTGTTTAATTGTCACCTGTTGCCTGAACTGTCACATGTGGAATGAAAAAGTAACATTTATTATAATATGAAAAATGTATCGGCTTAGTCTAAAAAAGAAAATTGACAGGAAACGCAGAACCCACATCCTCTGGTGTCAAAATAGGCTTAGCTCACACTACTCAAACAAACAAAAAGCTGTTCTGCTTTGATACCCCAACTTCCTGGTTTTTTAGCTAAGCCTGCAGTATAGTAGCTGCCTGTTATAATGACACAAGAGCACTATACACAGAGAAAGTGATGACATTAGTAGAGCAGGTCTTTGCTATTGTTGGGAATTTGTATTAAAATAACTAGAAGTGATAAATCATGTACTATGTGCTCATTTCAATAATATGTGAATGCGGTCAGTTGAGAACAATAGGAAGGTCACGCAAAGCCAAAAGAGAGGTTCTGTTTTTGAGCGACAAGAAGAAATACAAGCTCCTGACTAAAAGAACGTTTTATGATTCAAACTGCCTGTAAATTACTTATTTTTACCTATGTGCTAACAACCATTTTACACCTGCTGTTATAATATTCTATTTTTCTGTACTTTCATAACTAATGATTAATGATAAGTCTATTCTTCTAACTTGTAAATCGAATCCTAATATTACTGTGTAACTTCAATAGTTGTGTTTTCACAAGACATTCTGATAACAAGACATTCTGATAAGGACACTGACACAATGCTCTGCTCATACAAAGTACGATATCACCATGGGAACGAGACGCTAGCAGGACACTCAAGCTGATAACATACAGTACACTCTTGCACCCACACAGGAGAAGAATTGAAGGCCAATGCTAACGAGAAGACTTTCTGCAGCTGCAACGGATTTGTGCTGACACTTGGAAAACTACCAGATAGAGGGGGGGGGGGCATCACCCAGCCCAAAATGTTTAATGAATTGTATAAAGGACTATGTACGGAGGTGAGAGGGACTCTTGTTTTAGTGGAGCCACTGCAGTTAACTTGTTGACGGCTAGCTGAGATAGGCCTGCAGAGGTGAAACTAGAAAAGACTCTTTTCCATGGAAATGAACTATTATTGCTTGCTGATGTGCTTGAATAAATATTATCTTAATGAACAGTTCAGTAGTGGTGCCTAATATTTGATTGGATCATATCATCTTAAGAAGTGATATCAAGAACGTCTCGTTGAGATTAAACGAACTCGCTTGTAAGTGACGACTCAATTAAATCGATACTGGAGAAGTTGATCGCCTTACACTATTACCAGCCAAGATCCGTTGTTGACCACCACCACTGGAAAAGCCATCTACTAAAACAAGAGTAAGCACTCATGGTCAACTTGTGAACTCACTCTGTTCTACATGTGAACTCTGGGGGAGGCTGGTGGAGGCAGAAATGGGAGGACATGCTCATTGTCACATATGGAATGATACTATACCATGGTGTGGTTCCATTCTCCTTCCATTCCATGCATCACAATGAGCCCGTCCTCTGATTTCTGCCTCCACCAGCCTCACCCGATTGGACGACACGTGTCACCAGAGAGGTACTGTGTGACTGTCAACTCCTCGTAAATACGAGGACTTTTGACTGTAGCCAAGGCATGCAGATATCCAGAGGAAGTCAAATAAAATATTGTCTATGAATTGAGGCTTGTCGCAGGGTTGGGGTCAATTCCATCTAAAATGCAAATCAAATGAAGAATTTGTATTGTACTCCCATGAAGACACACCATGTCCAAACTTACATGAACTGAAATGGACTTATTTGGTCTGTTGAACTATATTGCACTTGAGTGCATGAGTACATGAGTTTCTTAATTTTCAATGTTCCCATGTCAGGGCTCAACAGTAGTATAGGTATATGAAAATATGGTACTGTATATGAGGCCTAAATCACACTACAGAACTGAGCTGAGCTGAGCTGAGCATCTACCATAGTTGCTAAAAGAATCCTGGAAAGGAACCATGTGAAAGGAAAATATCCAAGCCAGCAGTATAATTCGGGTCGGCCCTGTAGTGTGTAAAGCCTGTCATGGTCATGGACGGGTCTACCATCGAGGCATTCTAGGCACATGCCTAGGGCCTGCTCGCCACTAGGGGGCCCCAGACAGAGAGGTGTAAAGAACATCAACTGCCTAAATAATGTTAAACATATTTTAAAATGATTTAAAATATATATATACATATATATATATATATATATAAATAAATATACAAATCAGAACTAAAATGAAACTTTATTTCGATGTTTTTTATTTCGATGTTACCGTGGTCACGGTAAGTCATTCTGTGAGCTGTGTGTGTCGTCTACAGTCCCTGGCCACAGCTGTGGTCCAGCTCTTCATGGCCCTGCCCCACAGCCCGACCTCCTGGAGCCTGCAGCACACAGGGGTGGCCTGCTTCATCAAGGACAACCGGCGGCGCTCCTACTTCATAGGCCTCTTTGATGTCAAGGTAAAATGGCACGAGACCCCTAGAGCAACCTATAGTCATCACTTGGGCCTATAGGGCAGAGCCAATTTTCTCACTACCAAATACAAAAGATGGCGTGCCACTGCACGGGGCGGGAAGGGGGGGGTGCTTGTAGGGATTGGTGCATTTACACCATACGTACTCATGAGGGGGGGCCTGTGATTGGCTGAATATACGAGACAAGGGAGTTCCTGTATATTCATCCAGCCCAAAATACAGGACACCCCGGCTAATATGGGAGAGTTGGCAATCCCTACTTGGGCTGCACTGACCATGTGACCTAACTAGGAAAAACCTCAGGCCCTACAGTCTGTGAGTAAGTGAGTGCCAGAGTTTTTCACGGTCAGGTCACATATTCAGGTGAATCTCCTGGCCCCCCAGTAATGTAACAAAATGGGGATGCATTGTTGTCCAGCTGGGAGCCTGAATGAGTAGTTGAGGTATTGGGTGTTGTCAGTTTAAGCTACCGTAGGCTAACGGCTGGTTTCTCACAGGAAGGGAAACAGATCTGGGAGCAGGAGCTCTATAACCAGATGGTTTACTACTGCCCCAAGCCTTTCTTCCACACCTTCACTGCAGATGTAAGTCCAGTATCTTCCTCTGTCTTGATATGACATTACATACTGTAAACATATTATTTGTTTATTTTTAAAATATGTTTTTAGGGTTTTTCTGCTTTATTGAGATAGAGACAGTAGAGATTGACAGGACCGATGGGTGAGAGAGAGAAGGGATGGAGGATATGTCAAATGTTGACATGCAGGATATGTCAAACCAGGGATCCTGCGATTATGTGGCATGCGCCTTAGTGTGCTACGCCACCTAGGTGCCCTATACCTAGGTGGCCTATACCCCCTACTCTGCCCCCCCCCCTACACATACAAGCATACCTGTGCTTTAGCCACTTTACTCTATTATACTGAGCCAACTACCACCATTGCACTATTGTCATTGTTCATATTGTATTCCACCCCTGTACACATTTCAAATCTTTTATCTAGTATTTTTGTATATATAGTTATTTTTTAATCTTGTCGTATCATATTGTTATTTATTGTTTTTGTTTGCTATGCACCGTGGATGAGAGGGAAACACAATTTCAGCCCTCTGTATGTGTGTACATATATTGGATTGACAATAAAGCTGACTTTGACTTTGACTTTGATTTTAGTCATGGCTTGATGTGGCCTTGCATGACCATGGTTCCTGGGTGACATGGGGCCTTGGATGACCATGCTGCCTGGGTGGCTTGGTACCTTGGATGGCAATGGTGCCTAGGTAGCTTGACCACCCATTATTGTATTTTTGAATTTTCATCATCCAAATGTTTGTCATACAATGCAGGACTGTCAAGTGGGGCTGAACTTTGCGAATGTGCAAGAGGCCGAATCTTTTCGAAGCCACGTCGAAGAAAAGATCAACCAGAGAAACCACCCAGGTCAGTGGGACATGGGGTCATTTTAATAACATTAATATAATATAATTGATCATTTTAAATGCTGTTGTAAAAACTACGACAGATTGTGTTGAGTGTTTTTGCACTGGTCCACCACAGGACTGACATGACACAAGAAGGAGAGTTTAAAAGACAAAAGTTACATTAACACTAGAACAGTCATGGGTGGGGTCATTTGACCCTGTGAGTGAAAGAAATAAGTAAGTAAAGCTTTATTTATATAGCGCCTTTCGTACATGAAATGCAACTCAAAGCGCGAAATGTTGTATCTTTGCACTCAATAACATTTCAGGACCCTCCTTTCATGACTTTTCCTAGATTTGTGCGTTCTACCACCCAGTATCCTTACAAAATCACATCAGGATAAACTAGTATAAAGCTATTTTGCAGTTTTTCTGTGTAGAAAATGTACAAGAGGCGCCAACTAGTGGTCATTGTGTGTAAATAGCAGATTCCCATTATAAAGACTATGGTCATTTGACTCCCAAGGCAGCTCTAATAGTAGGCTAGGTAAAAAAGTCTAGTGTTGAAGTCATATTGTATCTGCCCTGTGCACTGACACGGGGTGGAGTGGGACAGAGCAGACACAATATGACTTTAATGTAACTTTTGTCTTTTTAAACTCTCAGTTTTGTGCCATGTCACGTGGTCTTAATGACACCAGAAACTGTAACTGATACTGATACTGAAACTGATCTAAGCTGCTTTACATCAACGGGGGGGGGGGGATCCATGGTAGTAATGGAAATGGTGGAATTCCACGGTAGAAGTGGAAACAACCCTTGTGTGATGAGATTTGAATAAACAAAACGTGCTACACTATACCCTCCTTTCTTTCTACTCACAGCCTCAGACAAGAAACAGCGCCACCTGCCTTCAAATGGTGAGAATGATTTACTACTAGACACCGTGAATGATACACACTTGTCTCCGGTAAACACTGTAGTGTACTTGTATAGGACTGTGTCATTCCGTAATAATGAACTGCCTTTTCCTCTTCTGTGTGCTGCTCTTATAGACAGAGGATCAATGGGGATACTGCCTGGTAAAGGTGAGGATCTCTCCTAGTATGATGTCCCATTTAGTTGACTCTTATCCAAGCGAATTGCAGTGAGTGCATACATGTTCAGTGTATATGGTGCCAGTGGGAATCAAACCCAGAACCTAAGGGTTGTTAGCTCCATTCTCTACCAACTGAACCATCTCCTTCCTACATAGGCTGTGTAAGATTGTTAAACATCACATCCAGCAACATCAACTGAATCAAAATCCAAAAAATGTAAAGCAAACATCTCCAATATGGCTTTTTTTTTGTTTCCAATGGGAGGCATATAGTACAGTTTGCTTAAAACACCCTTGGGTACTACAGTTGAAAATGAGCTGGCTGGCTAAAACTGGCACATCTACAGAAATGTTGATTAATGGTGCATTGTCCCTGTTAAACAAAAATGTAAATAAAGTAAAGTACAGCACAGTATAGGCTTATGTGTTTGTCATGACACAATGCTACTCACACATATACACGTGGCGCATATCTCTTTTTTGATATAGCCTTTATTTATACATCTGTACATACCATACTGTACATAGCTATCTTACTACCTTAACTGTACATAGCTCATAACTGTATATACGTCTAAACTACTATACTTGCCATACTGTACCTATCACTATCACTGTTATGTTTTATATCATGTTTTATATCACTATTTGCACTCCTGGTTAGATGCTAAACTGCATTTCGTTGTCTGGCACTTGTACTCTGCAATGGCAATAAAGTTGTCTAATCTAATTTGATCTAATCTAATCTAATCTAATCTAATCTAATCCTCTTGCCAAACAGGCCCTGGCAGCCCCGCTTCTCCGTCCATGGCCACCATTGACATCCAGAACCCAGACATTCAGGCCTCCCGTTACCGCTCCATGGCCTCCCCCTCGCCTCCCTCTGTCAAAGCCAGCAAAGGAAAGAAGGAGAAGAAGAGCAAAGGAAAGAAGGCTAAGTTCTCCAAGGCAGACATCGGAGCACCTAGTGGGTTTAAGTGAGTGTCAAACATGTCCAGCTCTGACGTCTAAACAAAGGCTGTTCTATTTTAGACCGTTCTGTTCTGTTTCTGTTCTGTTCTGTTCTGGTCTGGTCTGTTGTTGTTATTATATCCAATTCTAGAATTTCCAAACCCTTTGTTATGCTATCTTACTAATAACAACTTGTCATAACGTTGTCTGTCCTGTTTTAGTTGGGGGGGGGGTTCTCACACACCAGGATAGTATCCAAGCTTGACACACTTTTTTTTAGCAGGCCTATTGTTAGGATTATGGTTAGATGGGTAGATACTGTATCTATAGATAGATAGATAGATAGATAGATAGATAGATAGATAGATAGATAGATAGATAGATAGATAGATAGGTTAGGGTTAGGGTTAGAGGCCTATAGGGGCCTATACATATAGCTGAACATAATTGTACTAGTAACTTCTGTGTGACATGCTCCTCTCCCTCTCTTCTCCTCCTGTCTCTCCTCCACTCCCTCTCTCCTCTTCCTGTCTCTCCTCCTCCTGTCTCTCCTCCTCTCCCTCTCTCCTCTTCCTGTCTCTCCTCTTCCTGTCTCTCCTCCTTCTGTCTCTCCTCCTCCTGTCTCTCCTTCTCCTGTCTCTCCTCTTCCTGTCTCTCCTTCTCCTGTCTCTCCTCCACTCCCTCTCTCCTCTTCCTGTCTCTATTTCTCCTGTCTCTCCTCCACTCCCTCTCTCCTCTTCCTGTCTCTCCTTCTCCTGTCTCTCCTCCACTCCCTCTCTCCTCTTCCTGTCTCTCCTTCTCCTGTCTCTCCTCCACTCCCTCTCTCCTCTTCCTGTCTCTCCTTCTCCTGTCTCTCCTCCACTCCCTCTCTCCTCTTCCTGTCTCTCCTCCTCCTGTCTCTCCTCCTCTCCCTCTCTCCTCCTTCTGTCTCTCCTCCTCTCCCTCTCTCCTCCTTCTGTCTCTCCTCCTCCTGTCTCTCCTCTTCCTGTCTCTCCTCCTCCTGTCTCTCCTCCTCTCCCTCTCTCCTCCTCCTCCTCTCCCTCTCTCCTCCTCCTCCTGTCTGCGCTCAGACACGTGAGTCACGTGGGCTGGGACCCCAACAACCTGGACCCCGACTTGGCCAAGCTGCTGTCCAGCGCCGGGATCAGTGAGGCGGAGCTGAAGGACGAGGAGACCACCAAGCTCATCGATGACTTCATCGAGCAGTCAGGTGGCATCGAGGCGGTGAAACACGCCATGCACGAAAGAGGTGAGTGTCATTCATACTACCTTGTACTACCCGTCAGTTGTACCTGTACAGTTCCTCTTCTTTGTTAAAAAGAAGAAGAAAACATTCCTTCCTTCCTTCTAGCATTGCGACTGCCAATGGCCCCCGGTCCTATGTACCTCTGGACAGTTCCTCTACTACTGTTAAAAAGAAAATAATCCTTCCTTCTTCTAGCATTGTGTTTTGTTATGATGATAGATAATAATAATAATAATAATAATAATAATAATAATAATAACGTTTTATTTGTATAGAGCTTTTCCTGCAAACGTTGCAGCTCAAAGTGCTCCAATCATTATATAATCCTAATTTAATTATTTAGTAATTTAAAGGCAACATTAAAAAGATGGGTTTTTAGTCTTGACTTGAACATATTTGCTGAGGTTGCATCCCTAATGTCAACTGGCAGTGCATTCCACAATTTGGGTGCATGAAATGAGAATGCAGCCTCGCCAAATCTCTTCTTTTGTACATGTGGTACACAGAGAAAACCAGCGTCAGAAGACCTGAGAGCTCTTTTGGGCTGATATGCTAGCAAAAGATCTTTCAGATATTCTGGTGCTGTGCCAGTGAGAGCTTTATAAACAAGCGGAAGGATCTTGAAATCTATTATCTAGATGATTAACTTACTTTAGACACTTACTTGTTGTAAGTCGCTTTGGATAAAAGCGTCTGCTAAATGGCAAACATTTAAATGTAATATACTGTAAATGGACAGTATACTATACTTCTGAAGTGCACCTATAGGGCCCAAAACAAATTCCAAACACAGATTAAGCCTAATTCTACACTGAATCCTAATCCTGCACTTTTCAATGGAGATTATTTCTACTAAACTTAATCTGTGTCCGGGAAACTGTCTCAAAGAGTTAGCGACCTCATAATTTCTCAATATTCTACTTGAATTTATCTATCTATCTATCTATCTATATCATATAATATATGCCATTTAGCTGTCACTTTTATCCAAAGCAACTTACATTGCAATGATGCATACATTTCAGTATATATAGACCCAGCAGGAAACTGACCCACAACCTAAGCGTTGTTAGCACCATGCTCTACCAACTGACCACAGAGGACCACCTCATTGACTATACCTTGATCCCTCTCTGTGATCCTAATGCTTTTCTTTTCTCCTCCCATAGAGTCTGCCGGTCCCCCCCCTCCTCCCGGGAGGCAGGGCCCCCTCCCCCCACTGCCTGGTAGCTGCTCCTCTGCCCCAGCACCCCCTCCTTCACGGGGCCACTCCGTCCCCCTGCCCCCTGTCCCAGGACAGCCACAGCGAGGGCCTCCTTCCTCCCACCCCCCTCCCTCGCGTGGAACCCTGCCCTCCCCACCACCCGCCTCAGGTCGGGGTGGACTACCCCCACCTCCACCCTCTTCAGGCAGGGGTGGACTCCCTCCACCTCCACCCTCTTCAGGCAGGGGTGGACTCCCCCCACCTCCACCCTCTTCAGGGAGGGGTGGCCTCCCCCCACCTCCACCCTCTTCAGGTAGGGGTGGATTCCCCCCACCTCCACCACCCTCTGTGTCTCACGGCTCTCCTCCACCACCTCCCCCTGGTCACCAACGCTCCACGGCCCCCCCGCCTCCTCCTGGTCCGTCCGCACCCAGAGGAGGAGGAGGAGGAGGAGGAGGTCCAGCCCCACCTCCTCCTCCCCCACCACCACCTCCATCAGCCCAGGGCTTTAATGACTACCCACCTCCTCCTCCGCCATGTGGCTCTTCTCCAGCGCCTCCTTCAGGAGGAGGAGGAGGAGGAGAAGGAGAAGGAGGAGGAGGAGGAGGGAAAGGAGCTCTGCTGGACCAGATCAGACTGGGGAAGAAGCTCAAAAACGTAAATCAAACAAAATAAACAATCATACATATATAATATACAATATTCTGCATGTATATCTATTCTTAATTGCTCCCCATATTGAGTGTAATTGAATGCAATATTGACCCGTCTGTCATAGTGGATTTTCGTAAAAATTCCACACCTCCTACTACACAATTATTAAATGATATTATTGACTGTGATAGAGCACCTTGTGGTTGACATGAGCGTTGTGTTGTGTGTGTGTGTGTGTGTGTGTGTGTGTGTGTGTGTGTGTGTGTGTTGCAGGTCACTGACAGTCCTAAGGCAGCTCACGTGGAGTCAGACTCAGACACGGGCATCGTGGGCGCTCTGATGATGGTCATGCAGAAGAGGAGTAAAGCCATCCACTCCTCTGGTAACAACAACAACAACAACAACAACAATAACAACAACAACAAAACACTTTCAATCTCTCTGCACTCTCACCCAGTCATGATATCATACTGCAGGGCCAGTCATGATATCATGTACAGGGCCAGGAATCTTTCCTAAAAATCTTTCCTAAAAACTCCCAGCCCGACCTACTAACTACAGTATACACTACAACGAGATGTAAATTGAATCAAACGTTCTGTGTCGCTCTCATGATTCTATGTAAGCCATGAAAAAAAGAAGTAATTCTTCCTTCTTCTAGCATTGTAACTGCCAATGGCCCCTGGCCCTAGCATGGATTACTTTTACTTACGATGACTGATGGATAGATGATTCATGATTAATCAATTGAAAAAAAAAAAAAATGTAAATCCCTGTTATGTATATGACAGATATCCTCCGTCTTGTTTTTCAGATGAAGGTGAAGACGAATGTGGATTTGACGATGATGATGACGATGAATGGGATGAATGACGAAGGGCGTCCCAACCTGTATTGACTCCTACATCTGGGGGGTATTCCATCAACGTCGCTAAAGGACAATCCAGGCTTATTTTGATAAATCCCGAAGAGATTTATTTAAAATTCCAGGCTTATTTTGATAAGCGAGATTTATAAAAATGTGCCTGGACTTTCCTTTAGTGACGTTGATGGAATACCCCCCTGGTTGATCCAGTTCTTCTGTTGTCCCCCTCTTTCATCCTGCTATGTCATGAAGAAGAAGACAGGATTCCATTTTGTGTCTTTGTATTTTGAATGCACATTGTCATCGAGTAATGAATGTAAAAAAAAAAAAAAGCTTTCCGTGAAGTTTGTGTTTCGTATTCCTAATGGTGATTGTTCCTGTACTATTGATGCCAGGGGAGGCTGGTGGAGGTAGACCCGATGCATTAGAATGAGCCCGTCCTCCGATGTCTCCCTCCAACAGCCTCCCCCGATTGATACACGTATTTAGCCTTGTAGCGAGAGAGCACAAGCTATCATTATTGCCATGTAAATGATATACAGTGAAGCATTTTGGCTCAAATGGAAATCAAACAATTACTATGAGGTTAAAGTAGAGATTCTCAGCTTTTATTTAATGGTACATTTTAAATCCTAACTTTAGGAGTGTAGAACCAAAAGAAGACCACATGCTTCACTGTCCCATCACTTACGCAGGTACGCCTACTGTTTTTTTTACATTAATAAAAAACAAAATAAAAACTGGTGAATGACTGGTGAATATTACTAATTGGAAATGAGGTGAAACAACATGTAGTTAGCGATAGAAATCCGGAACTGAAAATCGGACACAAAAACAGTTTGGTGGATTACAGATCTTTATATATTTGTATTTTGAACATTTCCAGTGTATGACATTCATGCTGAACGCTTAACACGTTGTATGTATTGTTATTATTATTGGAGTGGACGGTGATAAGTGGAATCATCACCATTTAGACTCAAACGTAATGATCTACATCAAGTATTCCTAGAAACAGTTCCATATAAATGACCATTTTAACTGTTTCTAACTGTCGTTGGAACGTGAATGACTACAAAGAATCGCCACCCATTTGATCCCCATGTTCACAGCTCATGTAATATAAAGATAATGCACAAATATGATTTTCTCTCATACATGTATGAGGTCCCTCTTTTCCTCTCAAACCACCACCATCAAAGTGCGGAATTCAAAGAATACTGTAGGCTATACACTCAAAAACAGACAGGTCACAGAGTGTAAGAGAGCAAGAGAGACACATTAACAACATCCAATGGCATTAGATAAATACAGACATCACACCACCATACACGTATCACCTCTCTGGGTTTGAACAACTAACAACAAACAGCGAACAGCAAAAATGTACAAATCTGCAAACCAAATAAAGCGTGCAAAAGAAGGCAAATATTTCTTTGATATCATTATATTATTACACATGAATAAACCAAACGGTCTGTCCTGACCAAACGATATATACACAATCAATATATTACATTTCTTTACTGAGATGCTTGTGTGAGGCGAGGGTGGCCCCGCTCATTCTACTGTATATAAAGGTGGATGAAACTCATGTTTAGTGTCAAACATGTACAGTGCCCTCCATAATTATTGGCAAATATGAATGAAAAGGATTATTTAAAAATCCTGTCATCAAGACATAATTATTTCTGGGCGCTTGGTGGCGTCACACACTAAGCGTCGACCTTGGGTTCAGGGTGCAGGGTTCCTGGTTTGATTCCGGCCGCGGACATATCCTGCATGTCATCCCTTCTCTCTCTCTCACACCCACCCTTCCTGTCCAATCTCTACTGTCTCTATCACAATCAAAAAAAGGAAAAACATGAGTGGGACTGCCCCACTCAGAAAAAAATAAAACCAAAAATAATTTCTAGCATTATTTTCTTTCTAGCATTTCTTTCAGTGTGACATTAAGCTAACTCACCAAAAGGTCGAATTTTTCTATAACCTTTTTTTCCTCATCTTTACCAATAATTGTGGAAGGCACTGTATGTATCTCCACCACCTGTCCTGAAGTGTCCAGTGTGGACAGTATGGTGCCTCCGCCCAGTCCCCCTCTACCCTCCGCCCACCAGCTCTTGGCTCTCCGTGTGCCTCCGGCTGGTGCGTTTGGGCTGCTGCTGCTGCTTCTGCTTGAGGCCCATCTGCTCCCAGTACGACTGGCAGTACTGGCTGATCAGCCTGATCTCAGGCGGGGAGGGGGCGGAGAGGGAGGGGAGGTCCATGTACGGGGGCGTGGGTGGGTACTGCTGACGGGTGGCCCTGGGGGGGCCCTTGGGGGGGCCGTTGGGGCCCTCGTCCCCCTCGTCGTCGGGAGAGGTGAGGGCCACCACGATGTCCCGGTCCAGGATACGCAGCGCCACGCGGGCCACCGTGTGTTTGAAGTTGTTCTCGGTGGCCTGGCAGTGGTACAGCCCGGCGTCCGATTGGGCGAGAGACTTGAGCAGGATGCCGTGGTTGGTCTTCAGGACGTCTCGGTCGCGGCTGAGCTGCGCCGGTGGGGAGAGGTGAGAGAGAGAGAGAGAGAGAGAGAGAGAGAGAGAGGAGAGAGAGAGAGAGGCAGGGGGGTGAGAGAGAGAGAGAGAGGTGAGAGAGAGAGAGGGAGGTGAGAGAGAGAGAGGGGGGGGGGGTGAGAGAGAGAGAGAGGTGAGAGAGAGAGAGAGAGGTGAGAGAGAGAGAGGTGAGAGAGAGAGAGAGAGAGAAAGAGAAAGAGAGAGAGAGGTAAGAGAAAGGGAGAGAGATAGAGTTAGGGTGAGGGACAGAACCATTCGTATTTTGACACACACAGTGATTGACAATTATTCACTTAGATACCGTAGGTTCAATCATTTGGAAACATGTATTTATTTTTCTCACCACTTTCCGCCTTCCCTCCCTCTGAAAGAGCCACTTGACCGACGCCTGCGGAGAGCGGGGCTGACACTCCAGGAAAGTGCTGCTCCCCTCCACCCCGAACTGCACCGTCTCTCTCAGACGCTTCTCCACTGAGGGGGGGGGGGGGGAAGAAGGGAGGAATGGAGGAGGGAGGGAATGGAAAGAGAAGGATAAATTGTCTTTTATTTTTTTCGCACTGTTTCACTGTTGCACTGTTGCACTGTTGTTTTCTGCATTGTTTCACTGAAACATTGTTTTCATTGACGTGTGTTAATACTCTGAACTCGGTACACAGATATCGGCGGCAGGCAGGCAGGTGACCTCTGACCTTTGGCGTTGAAGCCTCGGCACTGTCTCAGCGGGTCCCCGTGCTTCACGTCCTGCCTCCTGCTCCTCCTGAGGAAGAGACCAGCGAGAGAGACCAGCGTTAGAGACCAGGGTTAGAGACCAGGGAGCGAGACCAGGGTTAGAGACCAGCCAGGGAGAGAGACCAGGGAGAGAGACCAGGGAGAGAGACCAGGGAGCGAGACCAGGGTTAGAGACCAGCCAGGGAGAGAGACCAGGGAGAGAGACCAGGGAGAGACCAGGGAGAGAGACCAGGGAGAGAGACCAGGGAGAGAGACCAGGGAGAGAGACCAGGGTTAGAGACCAGGGAGAGAGACCAGGGAGAGAGACCAGGGTTAGAGACCAACCAGGGAGAGAGACCAGGGAGAGAGACCAGGGAGAGAGACCAGGGTTAGAGACCAGGGAGAGAGACCAGGGAGAGAGACCAGGGAGAGAGACCAGGGAGAGAGACCAGGGAGAGAGACCAGGGAGAGAGACCAGGGAGAGAGACCAGGGAGAGAGACCAGGGAGAGAGACCAGGGAGAGAGACCAGGGAGAGAGACCAGGGTTAGAGACCAGGGAGAGAGACCAGGGAGAGAGACCAGGGAGAGAGACCAGGGAGAGAGACCAGGGAGAGAGACCAGGGAGAGAGACCAGGGAGAGAGACCAGGGAGAGAGACCAGGGAGAGAGACCAGGGAGAGAGACCAGGGTTAGAGACCAGGGAGAGAAACCAGGGAGAGAGACCAGGGAGAGAGACCAGGGAGAGAGACCAGCCAGGGAGAGAGACCAGGGAGAGAGACCAGGATTAGAGACCAGGGAGAGAGACCAGGGAGAGACACCAGGGAGAGAGACCAGGGTTAGAGACCGGGGAGAGAGACCAGGGTGTGTGTGCGTGTGTGTGTGTGTGTGTGTGTGACCTGGTCCTGACCTCTTGGTGGCGGGGGTGAAGGCGGAGCAGCTCTCTCCGTCCCAGGCGCAGTAGGGGTCCCGTGCCAGGCAGCAGTCGGAGCACGCCCTCCCGTACACCCCGCAGCGGTGCAGGGACACCTGGGTAAGACCCGCCTCCGACGACACGTACAGCTGTTGCTATGGTGACGAGATTCAAAACAAGACAATCGATATCAATAACACGATTCCGTCAAGCTTTTTTTAAGTCTAAATCTTGAAAGATGACAGTTTTGCAGAGTTGCGGCTTACCCTTTTGGACGATATCTTCATAGTTTTGACAGGGGCGCGTGTCTGTAATCAAATGTAAATAAATTGTGTTATGTTATGAAATTATGGGAGATCAGTAGAGCATTAGCATGGAGTGAAGGCCCATGGTAAGAGAGATAGAGGTTAGCAGCAGATTCTTATTCAGTCCATTTGCTACATTTACACCATTTAGCAGACGCTTTTATCCATAGCGACTTACAGTTAGAGACTACAGGGACAGTCTCCCTGGAGTAACTTAGAGCTAAAGTGCCTTACTTACTCAAGGGCACGCTAGTGGTGGTGTTCCCAGGTGGGAGTTGAAGTCATGAACTTCTGATCACCACTCCAACTCACTATCCACTAGTGCACCACTACCCTCTACCACTGCTATGAGGTGAACAATATTTGGGCAATAACGGACACAGACATACCCTGAAAACCTCCACCTCCTCCAGCGTGAGCTCCTCCATGGTGCTTGGGTCCTTGGGCAGAACGATGATCTTCTGGACAGTGCCTCGATCTGGGACGTGAGAGGAGAGACGTCAGTAAGTAAGACCGTCCTTTCCCCTGGGGTGGTCAGTGCACTCACATGACACTCATCTTTTCCCTGACACTCATAGGGGCTTTTCACAACGCCAAAGGAACCGTTCCGGTTACACTGGTATGAAGACGGGCTGCTTCGCCAGACAGCACCAAGGTTCGGAGAACGTTCCAGAACAGGAACGGGAACGGGAACGGTTCCTTGGCGGTGTGAAAACCCCTATCAGTGTGTAAGACCATCCTTTCCCTGGGGGGGGGGGGGGGGGGGGGGGGTCAGCCACTCACCTGTGCCCAGGAAGAGCACCTCGTATCGACCGTCCACCGCGTCCACCTGGTCCACCACCATGGCGGTGAAGCGGTAGTCCACCCCTGTCCGCACCACCAGGGGGCGACGGTGGATAGGGTAGACGGGATGGTACATGAGGGGATGCGCTCGGATAAAGTTGACGGCCTCGTCTGAGAATTGCTTTGAGGAGCGGAGGCCGGGGGTAAATGTTCCTCCTGGACACTAGGTGGGGGTAGAGAGGGATTATATTTGACAATAAGCAAGAGTATCGAGGGAGGGAGAGTGAGAGTTGATCCAGTATGACTGTGTAGTAGTGGGTAGAGAGAGATGAACAGGTGTTCAACGCACTGTGCCGGGTCGTGGGTAGGGAATCTTGCCAGTGTAGGCCGTCCACTGGTAGTTATGGCCGTGTTTGTGGGAGAAGGGTCCGTTGAAGACGTTGCGGATGTCGGCCATGGAGTACACACAGACCGCTGAGCCCTTGAACACAGAACTGGGAGAGACAGAAACACACAACACGGAGGGGGCCGGTGAGCACTAACCATAGAAGTGGAAGAGATGGGAGAGAGGGACCGTAGGTCAACATTCAAGTGAGTCACTCGAACAAGTGACTCACTTATACAACTAAGTGATTCACCTCTTCCCCAGGCTATTGCACACAGCACTATATAAACACCTGGAATAACAAGGACTTAAACTTGGCCTTCGTGGGAGTGGGAGTTTACTGAATAACGTATTTGTCATGATTTGGTTTCAGCAAGCGCTGTGGGACGCAAGTGCTGCGAAAGATAATGGACGCAATTAAAGCCAACGGCTGTGCGTCAACATCATTTGTTTATTTTTTTAGCTTTGTATTGGGTAAACAAAGGCGTCTGACACATTGTCAAGTTTGACCAGAACCTACCGACCATACTGGGCAGAGGTGGAAGGAAGGAGATGAACAGCTGATTCCCCTAGACCAGTGGTTCTCAACCTTTTTTGGGCCAGCGCCCCCCTGTCCATTATCCAGGTCTCTTACCGCCCCCCATCAAAAAAAGTAGGCTTATTTTCTTCCCTGAATATTAATGTTGACTAATATTCTGTGTTATATCACAGAACAACAATAACACAGCAGCAATTTCACACATGTCCGGTGCAGAACAAACAGTAGGCTACAAAACTGTACATTACAACTAACATTGTTAGTTTTTTAAGTGTGCTGGTGTTGCATTTCGCCAAATTGCTGTTTTATGACGCTAATATTTATTCATTTTTGATTGGACTTTTGCGGGGGGGGGGGGGGGGTCTCACAATATGGCGGCAAACGCTAGGGGGGTATTATTTAAATATATCAAATAGTATTCTATGGTATTATTTTCATAAACTGACCACTTAGTTCGAATTTCTCATATCAAAACATAACAAAGTTCCAAAGTTCAGAGCTCTGCGCTCTGGGAGCGCTCAGAGATGGGTGCTCTGACTGAAAACACGGTTTTGTCCGTAATAACATTGCTGACAGCTGATCAATCGCAAGCAGACAGAGTAGTGGTTTCCTATAGCAACAAAAGACGCTGACAGCTGTTCGGAGTGCTTATGTGTTCGTTTCCAGGACATCAGAGGAGCAACATATCACAAAAAAGCGATCGTATATTTTAGTTTGTAAACGTTAAGACGAACACATCGCAATGCTAACCTCAGAATGGCACTAGGGATAACATCCACAACAACACTTAACAGTAATACATTTATGTAATATACTGTAATGAACCTGCGAGGGGAAGGGACATTAGTAGCTGATTTCTCCAGGTTAGATTATTGGTAAGCGACAGAGAACTTTCCGGACTGGTTTATTACAATACGATCGCTTTTTTGAGATAGGTTGTTCCTGCTGTGATGTTCTGGTATGGTGGTATGGTATTAGCACTCATTTTAACTAAATTAAATAAGCTGTATTGAAAGGAAGCGAACGCATAAGCGCAGAGGGTAGTGTGTATACGCGGGGAGGGAGTATTTGGCACGACAGGCTTATGTCACCGGCGGGGACATGGACTCAGTATCAAAACTAACATAAGAAATATTCTCTCTCGCTTATAGCCAACAATTACAATGAGCCAAACTGAAACACATGTCACTCAAGCATAGCCTACAAGGAAAACACTCATAGAAATTAAACAAGACCGTAAATTAAACAACACCTTATCGCTGTTAGATGAGCAACACAAATTAAATAGCCTATTCCTCATAAATCTTCGGCAACTGGCTAAATCCAAAGACAATCAACTATTTACAGTTATATAGCCTATTCCACTCCTATCCGTGTTCATTTGCGGGTGCTATGCAAGAAAAGGATGGCAAGGGTTGAAACATGACATTACAGATGGGATGAACCGGGGTTCTTTCTATCGTAGACTAGCATAGTATTGCAATTTCTGCACTGTACATGAACTGTCAAGATTCTTCTACAATGCAGCTTACCCAGACACATTGGAAACTATCAAAAGCTCTGCCTTTGCTAGCTGAGTTTTTAGCTTCATCTTCTTGTTGACACTCTCACTTTAAAAAAAATGTGGGCGCTGCGCTACGTGTGTCTGCATCACAGAGCCCGGCCAAGTTCAGAACACTGCGCTCTGGGAGCGCTCAGAGATGGGTGCTCTGACTGAAAAGACGGTTTGTCCGAGCGAAATGACCGTTCGTGCATTTACACTGCTGACAGCTGTTTTTCATGAGAAAAATACTTAATGCGCGAACGCCCCCCAAGAACACCTCAACGCCCCCCTTTTAAAAATATCTGTTCCAGCGCCCCCCGATGTTGTCTGAACGCCCCCGTTGAGAAACGATGCCCTAGACTTTTCCCGTTTGGGGCTTTCTCTTTTATTCAAGGAAATATCCCGCTGGGACCATATATACTGAAACATGTAATAATAATAACAATAGCTTTATTTGTATAGAGCTTTTCATGCAAACGTTGCAGCTCAAAGTGCTCCAATCTTTATATAATCATCATTTAATTATTTAGTCATTTAAAGGCAATATTAAAAAGATGGGTTTTTAGTCTTGACTTGAACATATTTGCTGAGGTTGCATCCCTAATGTAAACTGGCAGTGCATTCCACAATTTGGGTGCATAAAATGAGAATGCAGCCTCACCAAATCTCTTCTTTTGTACATGTGGTACACAGAGAAAACCAGCGTCAGAAGACCTGAGAGCTCTATCGGGCTGATATGCTAGCAAAAGGTCTTTCAGATATTCTGGTGCTGTGCCAGTGAGAGCTTTATAAACAAGCAGAAGGATGTATGCACTCACTACAATGTAAGTCACTTTGGACACAAGTGTCAGCTAAATGGTAAAAAAAAAAAAGGAAGTGTGATCAGAGCATTTTCTCACCCAGCAGTTGCGAAGAGAGCGTAGACCACAGGATTGCGTTCGTCTTGTGTGGTCTGGATGAAAACATCCCCTAAGAGCGTAACGAAAGAGAAACAAAAAATTACCTAACAGTAGACAGTGTAACTACAGTTAAAACGGTCTCTGTAGCCCTGTAAATAGAGGAATTTAAGTGGTATTTAATCGGGAGTCTCACTCAGTTCGTCGAACATGGTCTCCACCCCGTCCTCTCCGATCACGGAGCAGACCAGCCGCGCCTTCAGGAAGGTCGTCCACCTGTTCACCAGAGACTTCTGGCCTCCCTCGTCGTTCTGGTTACAACATATGGGAACGGTGTGTCAGCGCAAACCTAAACATTTACATATATGTTTGACCCCCTGCCCCGCCCGAGAAATCCTTTGCCACCCCTCTGCTATCCCATTTAAAACATTCTAGAACCGCCACTGTGTAGGAGGCAGGCTAATTTACAAGACGCGCCAACTAGTGGTCTTTGTGTGTAAGTAGCAGCTTCCAATTGTAAATGATGACTATGAGGCGGCTCTTATAGTAGGTAACAAAGGCACGGCTGTCCTAGTGTTCGTGCAGCATAAGTAACTACGTATATAATAACTCTGCTCACCAGACACACTCGCCCCACTCTGGCCAGAACACCGGGGCTGGCCCCGCCCCCAGAGTCCAGACTCTTCTCTCGGAAGAAGAAGTACAGCTTGTCGTCATTCTTCTCTGCGCTGTCTGGGACCTGCTGGATCTGAATGAACACCGGCTCTGAGAGAGAGAGGGGGGGGAGAGAGAGAGAGAGAGAGAGAGAGAGAGAGGGAGAGAGAGAGAGGGTGGGGGGGGAGAGAGAGGAAGACAGGGGGTGGGGAAGAGAGAGAGAGGAGGAGAAAGAGAAAAAGACGGAGAAGAAGAGAGAGAGAGAGAGAGAGGGGGAGGGGGGGAGAGAGGAAGAGAGAGAAAGAGGGGGGGAAGAGAGAGAGAGAGAGACATACACACACACACACACACACAAGGTAGGAGTGAGACAGGAAGACAGTGAAGGTCGTTCTCAACCCATTGGCAGCAGTGAACCATTGGTACAGTGGCCACCTTCCTCACTACCAAATATGGGACAAAAGATGGCGTGCCACTATACAGCGCGGGGGGGGGGTTGCAGGAATTGGAGCATTTACGCTATACGTACGCATGAGGGGGTCTGTGATTGGATGAACATACGGGGTACAAGGGAGCTCCTGTGTATTCATCCAGCCCAAAATAGGGGACATCCCGGCTAATACAGGACAGTTGGCAACCCTACTTGGGCTGCACTGACCATGTGACCTGACTAGGAAAAACCTCAGGCCCTACAGTCTGTGAGCAAATGAGACCCAGAGTTTTCCTGGTCAGGTCACATGTTCAGGTGAATCTCCTGGCCCCCCCAGTAATGTTGACAGTTGGCAACCCTAACCATCGGTGTCGTAACTCACCGTTGAGCCACCTGGAGTCATGCTGTTCGGTCCTGACAGCCGACCTGCTCCCCATGGTCCTAAAGAGGGCTGCGTCTGTGCCCATGAAGTCGACATGGACCCCCGCATACAGATTCCCATCTGCAGAGGAGATGTGAAAGGATGGAGAACAGAAAGGAGTGGAAGGAAATGGTTTAA
The DNA here is from genome assembly GCF_963989245.1 of Nansenia antarctica. NCBI lineage: Eukaryota > Metazoa > Chordata > Actinopteri > Argentiniformes > Microstomatidae > Nansenia > Nansenia antarctica. The sequence goes on from NC_137676.1 coordinate 5,942,425, forward strand.
ACAACACAGGAAGTTGGGGAGGGGGGATGGGGGGGAGGGGGGAAGGGGGGGAATGGTACAAGAAGGTTGTAAATCCATACCGTTCGTATCATCCTGTAATAAATTGACAAAGGGACAGCTGAAAAAACTATTTCGGGACCCTTTTCTTCTCCTGTTTTGTGTTATTATGTAACATATAATAACTATACACATTAGGAAGAATGTTTACGGCCGGTTGACTTACTGATCAGAGCAGCGATGTTCTCCTGGTTGGGGTCATAGGAACACCTCCCCTTCCCGGACTCCACGTACCCAGGAACCAACCTGAAGAGGTAGTCCTGCACAGGGAGACAAGAGAAGGACCGTGGTAAACAGGGTAACACTTACATCGCTGTTTCGGTTTGATATGACCCCAGCGTTAACTGTCATGCTACTGTCACTGTGAATGTGGGATGGTCACGTCGGATGACAATAGCCTATAGCCCTAGTGTCACGGTGAAGGTTCGAAGGCGGCCTAATCGCGCGAGAATATCACTGAAGGCCTAGTTGTCAAATAAACGGCCCACCACTACACTTGACTGATAGCTATCAGATCAAAAAGTAGCTAACAGCAACGTAAAAATCAAATCAAGTTTTATTTGTATAGCGCATTTCTCACAAGATGTGACTCAATGCGCTTCACATGATGACAGAGCCGCAAGCAGGCAAAGGTAAAAAACCTGTACACTGTGCAGCCAGGGAAATTCCCTTACAGCCCTCTTTAAAAAAAGGAAAAAAAAGTGTAAAGTGAAAAAGAACACAAATTAGTGTCCTAGAGTTCTATGGTATTCATTCGTACTTGTTATAAACATTATTGAGAACAGATACTGGTCTGTACATGTGAAGTAGGCAAAGTAGTCATTCAATTTAACACATAATTGTGTTATGTATTATTTTAACTACTTTGGGGGGGGAAAACGCTC
>NC_137676.1:5948365-6023365 GCF_963989245.1 Nansenia antarctica
AGTCAAATCAACCATTTATAGTTTTGAAGTTAAGTTAACGACAACTAAACTGCTCTAACCCAATAGCTAGGAGGCTAACACGTAAACACGGTGTAACGTTGCATTTTAACGAGAGCTTCTCTCAGCTTGCTTGAGAGAGCTAATACACAATTAAACCGAGGCAGTTAATTTCGAAGCTTGTGTGCAGTCTTCGACCCTTGACACTAATCTCGTTCAGCAAACAGCTTATACACACTAATGTAGTCCACACAGAAGGCTGAGCAGAGCGGTCTGGGCTCGGGGGTTCATTATCATGCTCCATGCTAACAACGCGCATAAGCTTCCCTGCCACATTCTAGAGCCATGTGGGCCAACTGTTGCATCAACATGAGAGAGAGTGAGAGAGAGAGAGGCAGAGAGAGGCAGAGAGAGGGACTCAGAGAGAGTATTCGATTGCAAGCAAATAGATCAATTCCACATTTTGGGATTGACACTTGGGATTATCTCAAGCACAAAGTACTCGGCAGTGTGAGAACCGTCCAGGCTGAGAGAACAGGGCCTGTAATTCTGAAGAAAAAGGACTCAACTCGCTCCCATCAGCCCCTGACGTTGTGTGAAATTGACATGCATGAGTCATACTTGTAATTTCTATTTATTTACATGGCTTTCAGGTGAGTCACCTGTGCGTGCTGTGCTGTGCTGTGTGGGTGCCTGTGTGCTTGCGTGTCTGCGTGCCTGTGTGTTTGTGTGTCTGCGTGTCTGCGTGCCTGTGTGCCTGTGTGTTTGCGTGTCTGCGTGCCTGTGTGCCTGTGTGTTTGCGTGTCTGCGTGCCTGTGTGCCTGTGTGTTTGCGTGTCTGCGTGCCTGTGTGTTTGTGTGTCTGCGTGTCTGCGTGCCTGTGTGTTTGTGTGTCTGCGTGTCTGTGTGCCTGTGTGTTTGTGTGTCTGCGTGCCTGCGTGCCTGTGTGCTTGCGTGTCTGCGTGCCTGCGTGCCTGCGTGCTTGCGTGTCTGCGTGCCTGCGTGCTTGCGTGTCTGCGTGCCTGCGTGCGTGCGTGTGCGCATGCGTGCGTGTGTGCACGCGTACTTGTGTGTGTACGCTTTGCGTCATCCACGCGTGCATGGACAGGTGACTGCAGAACGAGGTAAACACTATAATCATTCAGCTTTATTGAGATCAGATCAAAGCCTTCATCCAGGTATCTGGAAGACGATAGTATACCATTACAGCCTCTGAGGAGGCAACGTGGGAATGTCCCTGACACTTACAAGAAAATGCCTTTATGAACCACACAATGCCCCGGCTTGTATTCACTCTTCAACAATTCAGATCAATGTATAGGGCTTAGCGTAGACTTTCCCCTTAATCATTATAAGCCATTTCCCAGATCAGGAGGATTTCAGTTTTGTACTATCTTGAAGAGCCCAAGGGCGTAGGGCACCAATACTAGAATCCACCCTTCTCAATGGGCAACATCCCCCTTTTGTTTTCTGTTATGACCTGTTACACTGTAGGCAGGAACTACGCTCTTTACATGTATTAACAGGAAGCGTGATGCGGGGGTGTGTGTGTGTGTGTGTGTGTGTGTGTGTGTGTGTGTGTGTCTGAGTGCGTGTGTGTGTGTGTGTGTGTGTGTGTGCGTGTGTGTGTGTGTGTGTGTGTGTGTGTGTCTGAGTGCGTGTGTGTGTGTGTGTGTGTGTGTGCGTGTGTGTGTGTGTGTGTGTGTGTGTGTGTCTGAGTGCGTGTGTGTGTGTGTGTGTGTGTGTGTGTGCGTGTGTGTGTGTGTGTGTGTGTGTGTGTGTGTGTCTGAGTGCGTGTGTGTGTGTGTGTGCGTGTGTGTGTGTGTGTGTGCCTGCGTGCATGCGTGCATGCGTACATGTGTGTATGTGTGTGTGTATGTGTGTGTGTGTGTGTGTGTGTCTGCATCCGTGTGACTGAGTCACGTGAAGTCATTCAGCACAATCCCATAGACTAAAAAGGGAAACAATTGTCCCTCCACTAGATAGCCCTGGCAGCTGACAGATGAGAGGATGAGAGCAGACTCTGAGGGGGTTCCTCAGTGGCAGTGGCTCACCTTTGAAGGACAGGCGTACCCGCGGTGAGGACTGCTGGAGGCCGGAGCTGCTGCACACACATAACGCAAACAGGAAGAGGAGGGTCACGGTCGCTGTCATAGCAACGACCTCAGTGAAATTCAGGTAGCCGAACCGAGATCTAGGTAGAGAGAAGAAGAGGCAGAGGTGATGTTGGATGAAAACACTGGACAGGAGGAGTAGAATGGACAGAACGGTCAGAAAGTGAATCATGTCAATAATTAAGTTATGTAAATAATAATAATAAAAAACAACAACAACAACAACTGAATTCTTCCTTCTTCCTCTAGCATTGTGACTGCCAATAGCCCCTGGCCTTGAGCATTCATTACTTTTTCTTGCGATGACTGATGCATGACAGATGATTCACTGACTTAAGTCAAATGTATTCGTTGTCGCTTTGGATAAAGGCGTCTGCTAAATGCCAAAAATGTAAAGAAGGTCACAGAACGAGAGAGGAGGAGAGTAAAGAGAAAAAGAACACGGGAGAGATCAGAAAGAGGAGAGACAGATGGAGACTCAGAGGGACTGAGAGAAGAGAAGGGGCTGACCTGTCTCTGACACAGTGAACACCAGGGGAGGCTGGCGTGGCGGAGGCAGAAATCGGAAGACAGGGCAGGCGGGAGGTCATCGTAATGCTTGGAATGGAAATGAGGAATGGTATCAAACACACACGCCATTCCTCATTCCATTCCAAGCGTTTACAATGAGCCCATCCTCCGATTTCTACCTCCACCGGCCTCCCCTGGTGAACAGTCTTATTGTAAAAGACATCCCTGTGAGTACTGGACGGTAGAGGACAGTGATGACTGAACTAGAAGAGATGGGGGGGGGTCTTACTTGGGACAATGCACAAACCGTGGCAAAAGACAGACTCCAGGGGCTCCTGGGTGACATAGCTCACTAATGTGCACGCCACGTAATCGCCTGGTCCCCGCAGGGACGATTGCATGTCATCCCCCCCCCCTCTCTCTCACCCGTCCTTCCTGTCAATCTCTACTCTCTCTATCCCAATAAAGCAGAAATCCCATGTGGGGCCAACTGTTGCAACAACATATGAGAGAGAGAGAGAGAGAGAGAGAGAGAGAGAGAGAGAGAGAGAGAGAGAGAGAGAGAGAGAGAGAGAGAGAGAGAGAGAGAGAGAGAGAGAGAGAGAGAGAGAGAGAAAGAAAGAGAAAGAGAGAGAGAGAGGGAGAGGGACTGAGTGAGTATTCAATTCCAAGCAAATAGATCAATTCCACATTTTGGGATTGACACTTGGGACTATCTAATTATCATCTATTGTGGGGAAGCACAAAGCCCTCTGCAGTGTGAGAACCATCCAGGCTGAGAAAACAGGGATGTAATTCTGAAGAAAAGGGATTCAACGTGTTCCCATCAGCCCTGATGTTGTGGTATCTTAACAGTCAGCCAAGAAACATGTGTGAAAACATGTGTGAAATGCCATCCCAATAAAGCAGAAATGGCCTAAAAACGTATATTAAAAAAAAAAAGAGAGAAAGAAAGAAAGACAGACTCCTGTGGCAGAAGAGCCTTGCTGTATGCAGCTGCTTGCTGTCTTGCAGCCTTGCTGTGCATGCCCCACCCTGGCCCAGAAGGTACTGTAAAGTTAGTAGTTAGTAGAGGAAATGGTCACTGGATAACATGCAACACAATGGAACAGCACATGCACATGTGGAGACCTGATCTGGAGACCTGGACGGTACAATAGTCTGCTTTGTGTTACTGTATGATGATGCCTGGGCCAAGGGATGAAGCCTGTCAGAGGAGGACACACCCTGGTCTGAAGGCCACACCCTGGTCGGAAGGCCACACCCTGCAGTGTGTCTCGCTGCTATTGTGCTGGGTAATCACTTTCTGTGTTTTTCTATATACAGTATGTTAAATAGAATGCGACATCCACTAACCGCAACCCTCTAACTCTAACCCATTCTGGCTACTACTCTGTGACTCATTACCTGCAAAACCAAACCAAAGAGTGTCTGTCCCTTTATAACAAACTAACCCACAGGGGTTACATGGGACTGCATGTATGCACTGTAGATGCACAGACAAGACAATATAAAGGACTATAGCTGCAAAAAGACCAGAAGAAATCAAATAGTTCACTGTCCGTCACTTCGATGAAGAGGGTCCCAATTAGTTATGGACCTCTCAGAGCTCCTGTGTCTGTCTGCGTGTGTATGCGTGCGAGAAAGAGAGAGAGCATCAAGCTCTATCAAGTGTGATAGTGTGAGCATGTGGGGGTCCATAGAGACCATAGATATACACATACTGAGACTGTACCAGTGGGCACCAAAGGGCACACATCATGCATGATTTATATGCATTGCACGCAGAAGAAACAGTTAAGTATCTAAAAAAAAACATTTTTTGACAGTTTAGGGGTGTTGGCAGGTAACTGTTTTACTTTTACACACACATTCATTATGTATCTGCACTTTGCTGAGAGGATCCAGTATAAATTATGAATACTAAAAGCTGAGTCCAATGCAGCCCATAACGTCCATTAAATAGATTCCCTGAAGGTGTGCTTATTTGATGGGTCCTGACCTGGGATACACTTATTCTGCTATCGAAATTCAAATAGGTCACTTATTCTGCTAACCGAATTCAAATCAGGTCATGAAGAAACAGTATTTCCTGAACATTGAAGTTAATAAATAAGTTAATAAACGAGGAGGGAGGAATTAAGCAGAAACATTATTTTAGGTTAATAAAAACCTCCCTAGTATACACATTGTTGAAATGTTCGCCCCTGGGCCATTACAAAGCAGCTTGCGGTTTGAAACACATGTGTATATGACATATTAACAACAAACTTTGTCATCGAACATTTTCCTTTCTGCAAACAAGTTTGACTTTCGAGGGATGAGTGAGTCTGATGTGGACAATAGCCTATATCCATTCTTATTATTTAAAAAGGTTCATATTTTAAAGAAAACACATTATTTTATAGCCTACATTTCAGAAGCAGTAGAAGTATTCAATTGCTCATGCATTCATGTTATAATAGGCCTATATACTTAACATGTTATGCCCATGCAGACCAGGCGCAGAGCAGATAACATCGCAGTTACCTGCGAACTCCGGACATCAAAAGAATCGAGCGTACGCGCTCCAGATGTCGCCTCTACCCGTCGTGTTTAGGCAATTACTTTTCACCCCACAACCCACTGACTAAACAAACAAACAAACAAACAAACAAACAAGATGTTACAAACGTTCACAGGGGAGAACTTACGAATAAGCCTTACCTTTAGTGTTTTTCCTTTCGTTGGAACCTGGACCCGAAACTCACATAACATAAGAAGATGTTATCGGTACATTCCACTGGGTCTCCCACAACAATCCTGGATGAAGGGAAAATAGTCCCAGTGTACTCGAGTACCCGCACGAAAACAACTAAGATCCAACTGGCAAACGTCTTAAATACCCTATTTAAAAAACAGCGCACTTTCTACAAACGGCACAGCGCCGGCACAGAGTTCCTAATGTATTGAGTTCGCTCAAACCAACATGGACATCATATGCCAGTCATATTCCACAGCTTGTCTTGTACTTGTCATGTCCTGCTGCTGGCCCCCGACCACCTGAAAAGAAGACAAAAGATGTAAATCCATACGTCCCCTCCAGTGCGGTTGAAGTCTGTATGTCAAGTGACTGCAGGTGTTTGGAGACTACAGCCCCCTTCTCTCTCCCCACGCCCCCCCCCCCCCCCATCCCCACCCTTCCCCCCCCCCCCTTCCCCCTCCCGCACCCTCCTACTCCTGTCATCATTACAGTATTCCAGAATTGTCCCCAACGGTTAACCCACGTGATGCTAGTGAGAAACAAATCGTATCATTTAATTTTACCTGCCGTCTTACCATTCAATCAAGTGATCAGTTGCAAGTAAAATACTTGATATAAATCCCAGACGACAAAACCTTACAGTATATATGACTATTTCAGACTGTCAATAAGTTGGACACATAATAATTCAACTGATAATCAATCATAATCATAATCATAATCAATTCATAATCATAATTCAACTGATCAAGTACAAACCATAATTGCTTTACTTGATCAGTTGAATCAGGTAAGCTGGTGGTGGAACAGATCAAATATGTGGAGCGGCTGGGGGTCCCAGAGGAGAGGGTTGAGAACCTCTGATTTAAAAGGTATCCTTTTGACTGGTTGTCAGTTAGTTAGTTAGTTAGTTGTTGCACTACTACACCCATGGTTTCAATTGGTTTTCCATCTACTGACAGAGTTGGTATAGTTGGCAGGAGGTTGCACTCTCCCTCCCTAGTGACTACCATCTCAGGGAGAGCGTAACACTTACACCCCTGGTTGCCCTGAAACCGAATACAGTATCCTGCGGTAATGCAGTTGTCAGACAGAGGCCCATGCAGACAGTGCTGTGTCCCCGAAAAGATGAAGTCACCCCCCCCCCCTGCCCCTCTGCTGCTCAGCTCCACATGAGAGCGAGAAGAGTCCAAAAGATTCTTCAGATTCCTCATCGGTCGAGTCCTGGGCTCTCGACAACGCTGACAAAGTGACCAGTAGGGGGGATTTTTTTAAACAAGACATTCATCCTTTTAAAACCCCCCTGCGCTGTAGGATTGTAATACAGTACGCAGCATTCTCCTCTCATCAATGGCTCTGTGGTCAGCTCTGATTCAGCACACACACAAAAGATAAGGGCATAGGAAACAAAATGTAGGCCTAAAAGGAGGCCCCCCTCAGAGGAGCCCAAACACAGCTGATAGTGATGTCACTCAACCTCCCTCCTCAACCAGCCTATTCATGACGGTGTCATCAAATCTCTCTCAGAGGAGATATGGTGTAGTAAAGGAGGAGGAATTTAAACACCTTCCATCATTAGCCAGATTAAATCTTTACAGGCCCATTTGGGGTTTTGTTAGTTGCATATTGTACCAGTCGTGGTCTTTATTATTACCTAACAACACTCATCATTCCCCATAAAGGGCTTAGCAAGCCTGACAAGCTCTGTTTAGCTTCGGTTTGGGATTGTGCCCAAAGATCCTATAGCGGCGGCGGTTGTGTCAAGATGACGCCATCCCAGGTCGGGAGTCTTTGTTTTCTTGCTCTGTGGGAGGCATCTCCTCTCTTTCCAGATGAGGAAGTGAGTCATGAGTCCGTGCTGAGTTTAGATTTCCGTTGGCTCTGGACACCACCTCACTGACCAGCTCCCACTGGTCTACAAGGTCTACCAACGTCACTGAGACCTGTGAGAGAGACCTGTGATTCAATGGTCTTATCTTCCCCCCCCCCCCCCCCCCCGACTATTCCGGTGTGAGATAATACAGTGGGTTAACCACACTCATTGTGCAATTGACATTTTTGTCCTCTGTTAACATCAAAGTATTTGTGTGTGTGCACACAAAAAGTAGGCACCTACACTTGCAAACTCCTACTACACCCGTTGTGCAATTGACATTTTTGACCTCTGTTAACATCAAAGTATTTGTGTGTGTGCACACAAAAAGTAGGCGCCTCCACTTGCAAACGTGACACACACAGTACAACGAACTTGTGGACATACTTTTACAGTATGTGAGAGTGTATCAGTGATCTAGAGACAATAAGTCTGGGAAGCAAGTCTTACTAGTCTTTGTCATCTGATCCTGAGGTTGAAACCCCTGGTACGACAGCCTCTAAGCCAGCAGCAAACCTGACCCACGGCAGTGGAGGCTGGTGGAGGTAGAAATCGGAGGACAGGTTCCAGGTTGTAATGCCTGGAACTGAATGAGGAATGGTATCAAACATAATGTTATCAAACACACATGTTCGATGCCATTCCTCATTCCATTCGATGCATTTACAACGAGCCTGTCCGTTGAGTTTTTTCTCAGTACCTCTGCCAGCCCTCCCTGACCTACAGACACCATCAATCAACACAATAACTCGCTAGGGGGAATGTCATCGGCCCCTGAGGGTCTCAACCCGTGCCGTACAGTGTCTAATGGTCTTGACCTACAGTAGGCCGTATTGATTTTCTGAACGCGTAGGTGTCATCACTTCACACGGAGGCCATTCATCTCTACAGTAGCTTCACACTTGTTGGGATGCTTTCCAAGGAAGGAAAAAAAGGGAAGAAAGAAAAAAAAAGACTTCTCTAAGCTTTTGCCCAGAAATGGTAATGTTGTGGAGGGGGGGAAGAAGAAGAAGAAAAAAAATAAAGGTACAACGATAATGTAAGATAGGGGAAAGAACAGGTGCTGCAAGTGACATGCACGGGCTTTCATGCTCGACTGGATATCAAAGGTGAACACGGTAGGAAAACACAGTTGACATGACGAGTGGACGCATACGTGGCGCACATTCCAGTCGGAGCTTGCTGTCTTTCTTTCTTCTTCTACTAGTAATAGACGTGAGGTTATTGCAGGTTATAGAAAGAGTCAGCACATAAAGCTCAGTACTGCAAATGTACTGCATGCCACGTGTCTTCTAGGCCAGCCAGCCAGCCAGTCAGTCAGCCAGCCAGTCAGCCAGCCAGCCAGCCAGCCAGCCAGCCAGCCAGCCTGCCGCCATCTGCAGGGAAGGCAGGACTGGCATTCTCCCTCTCTCTCCCTTTTTCTCTCTCTCTCACTATAAAATGCAGCTGGGTGAATCGACAGCTGTTGAAGAATAGTTCCTTCAAAAGAACAGGAGGCCTGAAACAAAAAAAATGTAGGATAGTTAAAATGCTCCAGGGATGAAGTGAGAGGGACTGTGCATTTACAGTATGGGCTGGAGAGAGAGAGAGAGAAAAAAATCTGTCACCACTTTAGTATTTAGCCTTTTGGAAACAGCAGAATGGATGAGCGTGCTAATGCCCTGGCTCATTAATGATGGATTCTCCGTGGTGTGATTTTTGAGGCGATAAAAGTCCAAGTTATTTTTTCTTTTCTTTTTTACATGCATTTAGACCTTTATTAGACACTTCATCTCCATCTTCTCTGGTTCTGGTTCTTCCATGTTCACTTTTTTTCCCTCCTCCATATGGAGACCCACTTTAAAGTTTCAAGTGAGAATAGCACTCACTAAATGCACACACACACACACAGGCACACACACACACACACACCACACACACACACACCACACACACACACACACACACACACACACACACACACACCACACACACCACACACACACACACACACACACACGCACACACACGCACACACACACACACACACACACACACACACACACACACACACTCACGCACACACACCACACACTCACACACACACACACACACACACACACCACACACACACACACACACACACACACCACACACACACACACACACACACACGCACACACACCACACACTCACACACACACACACACACACACACACACACCACACACACATACACACACACACACACACCACACACTCACACACGCACACACACACACACACACACACACACACACACACACACACACACACACACTCATTTGTCTGGTGAGATCATGCCTCTCAATGACTGTGCAGAACAGTGCAAGCCACCATGCCCTCTGTGATCTCTCAGATAAGACTCATCCATCTGCCGTGCCTATCTGTCAGGGTGGGAGGCCAGGGGAATCACTCCAATCGTCTATCATCTTCCTCCACTCAGAGTCTCCCACGCTCCTTCTCGCTCTTTCTTCTCACTCCACTCCTCTTTCTATCTTTCTTGCTTTGCTTTGCAAAGTTGGACAACGTCTTCAACTTATTGTGTTTTCCACAATACAGGCGTTAGTGCTGTATGGTGCTCTTACTTCCAATGAATGCATGCACATACAGTATGTATGCACGGCATTGCACGCACGCACAAGCATATACACACGCAAACACACACATGCACGCACGCGCACTCACTCACACACACACACACACACACACTCACACACACACACACACACACACACACACACACACACACACACACACACACACACACACACAGGGAGTTGGTGGTTCATCTGTCGGATTACCTAAGATATAATAGCTTGTTGTTATTCCTCCAGAGTGACATTCCCGCTGGGTAAAAATTTCCATTTCAATTAAATTCATGAAGATCATCATTACTACGACAGAAAACTTGACACACACAAAGCAGACATTGTGGTGCTGTATTTTCCATCCCCTCAATCATATTTGGGTCCTTTTATGAAGATACATGGTAAGAAACAGAAAGAAACTGCGTAACTGCCAGGGCAATTACAAATAATAACAAACAGGGTTTGTTGCTGTGAACTCATTTGAACACCATGGGACTCCAGTAAGGATGTATTTACCACCCCATTATGAGACAACTCCTTTATTTCACTCTCTAAGCACAAAGAGGAGAGTCGGGATTACTCCTTTTTCTTATGATCAATATTGTGGAAACCAACTCATCATTAATTCATCCGTATATAAAAGCATTTGTGGTTTGCACTGGGTTGGTACAGAAAACCTACTGAGCTGAGTAAAACAGATGAGGCAGAAGATGATACTACTTACACTACCTTGCAGTTTATTTGACTAAGACTGTTGTTGACGTACAGGGCTTTGTGATGTGTGTGTGAAATGAAAAGAAGCTCTACAAATGTAACATTTCATTATTATTATTATTATTATGACTCATTGTGATCATTTGATAGTGTTTATGCTGTGTTTCCAGAGCTGCTGTTATAATCGTAAGGGCCCCTCCTCGACTGCATGCCTCAGTTTGCTGGTGTCAAGAGCAGGACAGGTTTTTGCTAGTGGAATATTTATAGCTGTGTGCATTAAAAGTGGATTCAAAGGTTTAAGTGTACCATTGCAACATCACCGCCAATGTTCCCCTTTGTCCGGGCCTGTCCAAAAATGTCTGGCCTGGGGCTATTTGCAGAGCTAAGAGTAGGCTACGCGCGAGCGCCTATAAGTGATCTCACACACATACTGACCTGCGTCACACGTGTCATAAACGGGATACAGGTTGACATTCAGCTTGAATTATATAGACTGTTACGATTGATGTTTTGAAAAGCCTTTTACAAGTTAAAAGAACAACTGGCCAACGTAAGCATAAAGTATTACTATTATCATTTGTACTGATGTGATTGATGTTTTGAAAGCCCTGTTGCAAATTCATAGAACAACTGGCCAACGTACTGTCATCACATTGTAGCTACATGTCATCAGTAGGATAAAGACCTCGTCTTAATCATTATTTATATTTTCATTTTTGGCATTTAGCAGACACCTTTATTCAAAATGACTTACAATAAATACATTTCACTAAGGAACTGAATTATCTGTCCATCAATCATAGTAGGAAAATGTAATCTATGCTCGGGCTAGGGGCCATTGACATTTCAGTCAGTCGACATCCTTTGTGGATATACACACCCCAGTATGGAGCTCTTTCATGCACGTAGGAACATGGTACAAGCTATCTCTATCCATCTCCTACGTGTTACACACAGGGCATGCAGCAGAAGAATGCTGTTACTTAGGATAATGTACGTACATAGTATGTACTACATACCACTACAGTACTGTGGATGCCCTCTTAACTAAATACCAATTCTGTGTTGTGATTTGTTCAATGATTTCCCCCATTAAATATATATGAAGAACTCACACATACACAGATACACACACGCAGTCACTCACGCACGCGCGCACACACACACACACACACACACACACACACACACACACACACACACACACCTCTGAAGTTCAGAGTACTGATGTTGTTACTATCTTAACTATACTGCCATCTTCTGGTATAATGAGGTATAATGAATATGTTGTAACTTCCCCATCCTTCTAATAAGGAGACAAAGAAACACAGGAAGACACATGATTAAATAACAACTTGCTATTTAATGAAGTCTGATTCAAAAGGTGGACATTATCTTTATTCAAAAAACAAAACAAACAAATGTTTTCAAAACTACCGTATCCTATAAAATTCAGCACACAAAATAGAGCTTTCTGTTAATGCAGCCTATGTCCAATCCCGATGACGACAGATAATGATTCAAACTTAACAGATCTCCACTCTTGCTCAAAATTTACGCAGAAATATTTACATGCCATTTGTGAAAAAAACTGAAGAACATAAAAACACTATTATTGTTACATTAGGTTAAGTACGTCTTATACTGTGGCTACAGTCCAGTCCAGTTCATCCAAACCACACTTGGCAATGCCCTGGAGGAAACACTGCTAAACATTCGCTATAAACAGCACATCCTTAAAACTAATGCAATCTTTTTGACTTGTTTTATTTTGATACACACACATTTTGTCAGTTTCATAACAGAGCATAGAAAACAGAAGGAAAGTTTAAAGATACTTAAACACAACAACGGAAAAAAAACTAAACAAAAAGAACAGAAAGACAAGCTCAAAATAACAACTTTGTTCAAAAGTCAAATTTAAATCAGCTTTATAAGAGAATGTTACAAAATATAAGTCTTCACGCAAATAACTAAATTAATGTTTAAATATACTCAATGATTTTAGATATTTAAATTGACTAGAAATGTGTGAATGTGAGTGTACAGCTACACACAAGTCTTCTGATAGGGAAGGCTAACCAGGGGTGACGAGTGACGACCTATATTGACCTTTTTATAGTTAACACAAACTACTGTAGTAGAGGAAACATATCTTACATAGACACAGGTGATTCACAATTATGTGGGAGAAAAAAATATACGTATATATGGTCTCCAAATTGTTATCTTTATTTCATGAAAAAAATCAACATGTCATCCCTGAGAACAAGATTTGGTTCAGTACTAGGTGCATCTGAGATGGTTATGGGAATAGAGGAACCTCTCAAACCCTTTTTACCTCGTCTAAGATCAAATTTACAACAGGAAAAAGTTGTTATTTAAGAAAAAGACAAATTTACGTGACTTTAAGTAGATCACTGACACCCGTCAGTGAACGTTCCAGGGACTGCTTTCATCGGATCACTTACAACAGGAGACGCTCACAGATCTAGGCAGTAGAAACCAATTGGATCAGGGGTATCAAACCACTGGTTCTGGATGGGTAATTAGCTGCACTCTATAGGCCCGATCTTAATTTCGGATCAGGGGAGGCAGAAATCAGAGGACCGTGTCATTGTAATGCCTTCGAATGGAATGAGGAATGGCATTAAACACGATGCATTACAATGCACTAGGGCTGGGGGTGATTCATCGATGTAATGGATTACGGAAAGAATGACGTCGACTTTCATAACGTGCGTCGGCCTGTTGCAATGAAGTAAGATAGTTGGGGCCGGTTAAAGCATGACTTTGTGATTATCTCAACTAAAATATGAGAGACTGGGCTATTTTCTGTCGCGGAATAATTCCCACCAGTGCATACTTTGTTCCTTGTTACATTTGTTTGTTTTTAAGAGAAGATGATTGAATAAAATATTAATAAGACATGTTTTTGATAATTGTTTTGGCTAAATTAATTGTTATATTAATTGAGTAACAAAAAAAAAGGTCATTTGAATAATCGAAACATTTGTTGTTAGATTAATTGCCCCCCAAAAAGAAGAAATTGTTAGATGCAACCCTAAAATGTACCCGTCCTCTGATTTCTACCTCAACCAGCCTCCCTTGCTTGAATGTGATGGACATTTTGAAATGCAGAATTCAATCACACATCTAAATATGTGGATTTACAGTTCGAGACGCCAGCAATAGAGAATTTTGTTTATAAAAAAACTTTATTAACTTTATTAATCTTACAACAAGACAACACTAAGATATATAGTGAGGATTGTACAAGAGAGGGAAGAAATTGTGTCCTGACTTTCATAATTTACCCTGAATTAAAAATACAAGTCAAACATTTTGTAAATTAAAACACCAATAGACTGTTTTGTGCATAAAGAGAAGACCATTGGGAAGAAAAAACAAGTCTAGCTCTCATCCTTCTCATCCTCATCATCCTCATCATCCTCATCATCCACGTCAATATCCTCCTCATCCTGGACTCGACCCTGACCTTTGCCCTCCTGACCTTTAGATGACTCGTCCACCTCTTCCACATCCACTTCTTCATCCTTCTCCTTGTAAGGCGACTCCTCCTCCTCTCTGGTCTCCTGCTCGCTGTCATCAGAGCCTGGGGGGGTTGGGGGGGGGGTATAGTGATGTGTATGTGACAGAGAGAGATGGAGAGATAAAGAGTGTGAGAGAGAGAGAGAGAGAGAGAGAGAGAGAGAGAGAAAGAGAGAGAGAGAGAGAAAGAGAGAGAGAGAGAAAGAGAGAGAGGGGAGGGAGAGAAATAGAGATGATTAGGCCATATATATAGTTGACACACTCTGGAGCACTGAAAAGGTTAGCATGAGCTGCAACAGAACCTTCAACCCTGGATCAATGCTACTGTGCAACTGCTGAGCAAATGTGTGGTGGCCTGGGAAAACCCGTCGGATGTCGCTGGCGTTCGTTTGTGGCAAAGAGCAAAAATAGACGGAAATCGCGATTTTGATATTATGTGGTATTCTAGTACTTTGAACTCCATACTACATTATGGTGAATAAACATTTTTAGAAAACAAAAGAGAAAGTACTTGTTTTATACCGACGAGGCGAGCAGACTAACACCGCATCACAAGCAGACAAACGAGACCGGCCGATCTGCATAGGCTCCTCCCCCGACCCGGAGGAGAAAGGGGTCGGGGGCAGCATGGGGGCAGCATTTCTTACTGTTATGAAGGCCCACAGTTTTAGAGCCAGTTTTAGTTTACCCGAAATTCAGCCCTTTTGCCCTGTTATTTCCTTTCTTATTTTTCATACTATTTCTGTACGTTTTATGAAGGTGTATGTATTATTATTGTACTGTTTATGTATATGTTTGATGACGTAGTATATCCGGGGTGTGTCCGTGACCCGGATGTTAGGTTCGGTGGTGTATATATAAGAGACGGAAGTAGTCCGCGAGTCAGTGTGTGATGAGAATCAGAACGAGAGAGACCAAACGAGAGAGAGTAAAGAGAAGCCAATCTAAGATGGCGGATTCAGCAACACGCACCCCGTGCAGCAGCTGAAGACGCCAGGAAAGTGATTATTGAGTGTACCACTGTAGCCCGTTTAGTTGTGTTCCCGTTGGACCGCCTTGCCAGCAGCCGGCTGTTCAACGTTGGACCAAGCGAGACGCCAACTGGACATAATCGTCGCCTCCACGAGCGGACTGCGACCGAACACTGACTCCATCGGAGCTTCGACGCGGACCACCGGACCTGGGGCCTTCACCTCGTTGTGGACCACGAAGACGGCCCTTTCCCTCCGCGTTGCTACGTCACCCCCCCCCCTTTCGTCTGCTACCTTCCTCGACGCACATGCCATCCAACCAGGCCTCAACGCGCACCACAGCCCTGGACTATAAGCCTGTTCAGGCCAGAGACTATGAGTGAGTGATTGAGTGTGTGTGTGGCCGGCGGGGAGGGAATGTATATACCTGGGGATGTATACATCAGTTCTGTAAATAAATGTGTTGTTCATATGTGATACCGTTACCGTGTGTTAGTTGTTTGTAGGCTAATGCTAATTCCAAGGCTAATGCTAATGCTAATTCCATGCTAATGCTAACGATAGTAACTGCTAGTCTAACGGTTTGCTGGCGCCCCCTGCCTGTATCCTCCTACACTGCCTATTTAGCTTAGAGTTAGTTAGATAACCAGCCCCTTCCTAAATTATACAGTCCTTTTCAGCTACTCCCTGGTTACAATTGGTCCTTCGAGCCGGATAGGTAGTGTAGTGATAGCATGGCTGAGCGCAGCCAACCAGACCAGACAGTTACCCCCCCTTCTCCGCCCCCTGAGCCAGAGCCACGACCACAGAGAGTCCCGCGGTTGCCTCCGAGGTTACAGGAGTATGAGCTTGAGCTCGAAAGCTCACTGAGTGGTAGCGAGGAGCGCACTCCACGGGATACAGTGGTCGGAGAGGCCGAGGTGTCCGCCGGCGCGCGGGTGGCTAGCACTGAGACAGCCCTCAAAGAGCACCAGCCTGAGGATGAGATGGCAGAACCGCAGGGTTTTGCCGTGGAAACGGAAGAGCAGGAAGGAGAGGCCCGGTCCGACAGCGCCTGCGGGCGGAAGAGGGAGGGCCTCAGCCTTAACGATCTGCCTCCCAGTACGGCGCGCTCGAGACCTAGCTCCTGCCGCTCAGTGGCTTCCTCCCGGTCCAGGGTTTCCGTGGGCAGTTCTGCCTCTGGGGCGGATAGCCTGCACTCCAGAGGGAGTAGTGCCGCGCTGTCCGAATGTATGCGCCAACAGGCCGAGATGGCGTTAGAGCGGGAGCGCCAACAGGCCGAGACGGCGTTAGAGCGGGAACGACTCCAGTTCGAGCGTGAACGCCTCCAGCGCCAGGAGGCGCTAGAACGCGAACGCCTCCAGATGAACGGAGCGGAACGCGCGGCGGAGAGACAGCGCCAGGAGGCGCTAGAACGCGAACGCCTCCAGATGGACGGAGCGGAACGCGTGGCGGAGAGACAGCGCCAGGAGGCGCTAGAACGTGAACGCTTCCAGATGGAGCGCGACCGCCTCCAGACGGAGAGACAGCGCCAGGAGGCGTCAGAGAGGGAACGCCTCCAGATGAACGGAGCGGAACGTGCGGCGGAGAGACAGCGCCAGGAGGCGTTAGAGAGGGAACGCATCCAGTACGAGCGCGAGCGCCTCCAGATGGAGGGGGCGGAACGCGCGGCGGAGAGGCAGATGGCGAGAGAGCAACTGCACGCAGAGAAGATGGAGGAAATGATGCAGACCATGCGCGACGTGTGCATCAGCAGAACTCCGTCGGCCCGTAGCTCCAGAGCATCATCCGCACGGCCCTCTCGAGTGCCATCTCCTGAACCCCCCGCCGATGGCTCCATGACCCCCGCCATGACTGTCCAACTACAGGCCCAGCTGACCACCTGGAAGGAAGAGGACCAGGGACCCGACCGCTACGCGGCCCAGAGGGAGCCAGCGTCGCTGCCCGGGAGGGGAGCCATCCCCCAAGAGCGTAGCACACCCCTAGGTCCTCCAGTGCACCAAAATGCATGCAGGCCGGACACCCAGACCGTCACTCCAGCCCCGATGATCCACTACAGGATGTTCCCCCAGGTGGAGGGACCCAAGTTCCCCTTCTTCAAGGACGAGGACCGGAGCCAGTATGTGGAGCTACGCATCTGCCTAGACACGCTCTTGGACGACTCCTGCTCAGAGTCCTACAAATATGCGATTCTCCTTCAGCATGTGAGGAACCCCAGAGCCCACAACATGGTACTGGCCCATGCCTCCGCACCGACACCTTACACCAGAGCGCTCGCTGACTTGGATGCCCGCTACGGTCGTCCCTGGAACCACGCCCTTGCTGAACTGCAAGCCCTCGAACAGCAGGCCCCCATCAAGGATGACCGGGCGCTGGATGACTTCGCGCTCCGCGTACACACCTTGGTTGGAATGCTGAAGACGCAGGGCCCAGCTGGCGCCAGCGAGATCAACAGCACCTCCAACGTAGAGCGGCTGCTCCGCAAGATCCCACGCTTCCGGCAGGAGAGGTTCCGGCGACAGCAGCGCGTTCGTAACCCCGGGAAGTTGGGTCTGAGCATGGCTGCCTTCGCGGAGTTCCTACTGGAGGAAGTGCATGACACCAACGTAGACGCCATGGGTTACGCTGAGCCGAAGAAGGAGAGGGAGAAGGGAGACCGCTGGGACCGGCCGAGCTCGAACAGAGGACGCCCAGTAGGAGTGCTGCACACGGAGGAGGAGCCTCGGAGAGAGAGGAAAGCCCGACCTGAGGGAAAGGATTCCTCTCAACCCCCTCAAAAGGGACGGAGAGGTCCACCGCCATGTCCGTACTGCACCAGCGAGCACTGGTTCAATGAGTGCAGTGACTTCAACAACCTGAGTACCGAGGACAAGCAGAGGTGGCTCGAGGAGAACAAGAGGTGCTGGAACTGTGGGCGCGACCATCTGGCTAAGAACTGCACCTTGAGGAGAAAGTGCAATCGCTGTGAGGAGGTCCACCTCAACATTCTACACGAGGTCTCCCTCGCCAGGTCCACGGAGGGCACCAGAAGCCCTAGGTCCGGTCGCGCACCGGAAGAGGAAACCCCTGTCTACTACCTAGACCCAACCCAGAGCAGCGGCTCCAAGGTCCTACTGAAGGTGGTGAAGGTCCGACTCCACCACAACAACGCTGTGTACGACACGTACGCCGTTCTAGACGACGGGTCGGAACGGACCATCCTCCTCCAGGAGGCAGTGCGCCGGTTGGGGCTCCACGGGACTGAGGAGAAGCTGACTCTGCGCACGATACGTCGCGACCTTAAAGAGGTCACCGGGGCGAGAATCAACTTCTCTATCTCCCCGGCGGGGAGGCCGTCGGATAGACATCGGCTTCAGAATGTCTTCACCGCCGACCAGCTAGCACTCTCCCGCTACGACTACCCCCTGGAGAGGTTACGCGCAAGATATCCCCACCTACGGCGAGTAGACCTACATCCGATAGAAGGAGCGGAGCCAACCCTTCT
The DNA here is from genome assembly GCF_963989245.1 of Nansenia antarctica. NCBI lineage: Eukaryota > Metazoa > Chordata > Actinopteri > Argentiniformes > Microstomatidae > Nansenia > Nansenia antarctica. The sequence goes on from NC_137676.1 coordinate 5,966,932, forward strand.
CATCGGCTCGGACAACGCTGCACTGATCGTGTCGCTCCGTCCTCCGCTGAGAGGACCACGAGGCTGCCCGATGGCTGTTAAGACTGCGCTTGGGTGGGCCCTCCAAGGCGCTACCGAGTGGAGAGATAGAGACGGGAGAGCTACGTCATCCCTCCATGTCCGCACCGAAGAAGTGCAGACCATCAACTGCCTTCACACCAGTGTGGACTCCATGAATGCGGCGCTGCTAGACAACGTCCAGAAGCTGTGGACGCTAGACGTCGCGCCCTACAAGAATGAGAAGCTCTACGTACGGTCAAAGGAGGACGTCTACGCCCTAGACCTCCTTAAAGCAAAGACAGTGCGTATCGAAGTCCAGGGCGTTAAGAGATACGTCACACCACTACTCCGCAGAGAACTCATGCCAGAGTTTCGAGTATCCCCTCGAACCGTCCTACAGTGTCTGACCAGCACTGAGAAGCGTATGAGGAAGGACGAGGTCCTTGCTGCTTCTTACCGAACGGAGATGAAGAAACTGACGGAGTCCGGTCTAGTGAAGAAGCTTGAGCCAGCCGAGGCGAACCAGAGTGCCGAGTCTTGGTACCTCCCGCACCACAATGTTCACCACAACGGGAAGAACCGAGTGGTCTTCAACTGTAGCTACCAGGTGGGGAAGCTCAACCTCAACCATTATCTTCTCCCTGGTCCAACCTTGACCCCAGCCCTCTTGGGAGTTCTGGTGCGCTTCCGTCAGCAGCCGATCGCAGTCAGTGGTGACATTAAGCGAATGTTTCACCAGGTCAGGATGTTGGAGGAAGACAAGCCACTCATGAGGTTTCTCTGGAGAGAGGACCCGAGCGACCCCGACCCCTCTATCTACCAGTGGGAGGTGCTACCCTTCGGGACAACCTGCAGCCCCTGCTGCGCTACCTATGCGCTACAGACTCACGCCGCGCAGGAGACGGCACCTCCTGGAGTGTTTGACGCCGTCCATAAGAGCTTTTACGTGGACAACTGCCTCCACAGTTCGAAGACAGCCACGGAAGCCCGTCAGCTAGTCCAGGACCTGCGTGCTCATCTCCAGGAGGGTGGATTTGAGATCTGCCAGTGGGCCAGCAACGACCCGCAAGTCATCAGAGACCTCCCGAAGGAGGCCACCTCGACCAGCAGCGAGGCTTGGGTCTCTCACTCACCAGATGATGCTCAGGAGATGACGCTCGGACTTATCTGGCAGTTCCAGACCGACACTCTACGCTATCGCAATAAGCCTGCCAAGCCTCAACGCGTCACGATGAGAACGATATACAGCACTCTAGCGAGCCAGTACGACCCACTGGGATATATCGCTCCCTTCACGACGATGGCCAAGGTGCTTGTCCGGGAGCTGTGGGCCCAAGAACGAGGATGGGACGATCCTCTGCCTCGTCACCTAGAAGAGAAGTGGAAGGCCTGGGAGCAGGAACTTCCCACTCTCCAGCACATCAAGCTGCAGCGGAGCTACTTCCCTCCCTTCACGGACCTAGAGAGGAGTGTCATCACGCTACATGTATTCTGCGACGCCTCGGAGATGGCGTACGGGTCCGTGGCATACGTCAGAGCGGCAGAGCTTGGAGGTGAAGTCCACGTCTCGTTTGTCCTGGCACGTTCCCGAGTGGCGCCGAAAAAGCAACAGTCCATCCCTAGACTGGAGCTGTGTGCTGCCCTGAACGGCGCGCAACTGGGAAGGTTCCTGCTCGACGAGCTCCAGCTACCTCTGAAGAGCGTCACCATGTGGTCAGACTCCACTACCGTCCTCCAGTGGTTGAAGTCCAGCTCATGTCGGTACAAGGTGTTCGTGGGCACCCGAGTCGCAGAGATTCTGGAGTTGACTGAGGTGAACTGCTGGCGTTATGTAGACACCAAGAGGAACCCTGCTGACGTCATCACGAGAGGGGCAACTCTACAGGATCTGGCTGAGCCCCATCTGTATCACACGGGACCAGACTTCCTACAGGAGCGGGAGTCAGAGTGGCCAGCCACGCCGGCGTTAGCAGAAGACAGAGAGGACAAAGAGCTGCGTAAGACGTTGTTCTGCGGAGTCACCCAGGTCGTAGACCCTGCGACTACTCCAGGAGAGGAGTGTGAGACGCTCGAAGAGCTGCAGAAGAGGATGTTCTGTTCCAAGGCCGGTCTACCCCTAGATACTACGCTCAGCGCCGAAGATTACACCGCGGCGGAGCTCCTGGTGCTGCAGAGTGCCCAACAGGATGCCTTCTCCCGCGAGCGGGAGTGTCTCGAGAAAGGGAAGCCGATCCCCTCGGACAGTAGACTCCGCGGCTTAGCTCCAGAGCTCGACGGTGTTCTCATTCGCGTGGGTGGCAGACTGCGCCGCGCTCAAGATCTAGACCTGGACACGAAGCATCCCATCGTGCTTCCCACTAAGCATCAGGTCACCAGGTTGGTCATCAAGCACCATGATGACAAAGTGCAGCACGCGGGTGGAGAGCGTGTCTTCGCGGAGGTACGACGGAGATTCTGGATACTCCATGGACGGGAGGCGGTACGGAGATATCAAAGGTCCTGCTCGGACTGCCAGAGGTGGCGAGCCACGCCGCCGCAGCCCATGATGTCCGATCTGCCCGAGGACCGGCTGCGACTGAGACAGGCTCCGTTCCACTCTACTGGGGTCGACTGTTTCGGGCCACTCCTAGTCCGAAACCGGCGAGCCTCCGAAAAGCGGTGGGGCATCATCTACACGTGCCTGACGACGAGAGCAATGCACCTGGAAGTTCTGCACCAGCTCACAAGCGACAGCTTCCTCATGTCCTTCAAGAGGTTCACCTCCAGGCGAGGGACCCCTAAGACCCTCCGGTCGGACAGAGGCACCAACTTCGTCGGTGGTGAGGCCGAGCTGAGGGCGAGCTACGCTGCGATGACTGAGGAGGCCCGTGACCGACTCGCCTCCCAGCAAGTGAAGTTTGAGTTCAACCCCCCAAATGCTCCACACTTCGGGGGAGCCTGGGAGCGGGAGATTCGCTCAGTAAAGAACGTCCTACGTACCATTCTCGGACAGAAGGTGCCTACCGATGAGGTGCTCCAGACTGTGCTAGCAGAGATTGAGGGCATCTTGAACTCCCGGCCCCTAGGCTATACCTCCAGTGATGTAGCAGATCTGGATCCCATCACGCCTAACTTCTTGCTGATGGGGCGGCGAGACTCTGCACTGCCTCAGGTAGTCTACGACCCTGCAGAGCTCACCGGAAGAAGATGGTGGAGGCACAGCCAGGTGCTCGCGGACCAGTTCTGGAAGCAGTTCATACTGCACTACCTGCCGACCCTGCAAGTCAGGCAGAAGTGGACGAGGGAGAGAGACAACTTGTCCGAAGGTGCCGTGGTACTGGTGATCGACCAGTCCCTTCCACGCGCCGCCTGGCAGACAGGCAGAGTGACCAAGGTCCTGCCGGGTCCGGATGGAAGGGTGCGGACGGCCATCGTGGACGTTGGTGGTCGCACTTACACCCGACCTGTGGCACGCCTGATTGAGCTCCCTCAAATTACCAAGGACACTATCACCTCCTACCTCACGCTGCTAGAGCAGCCTAGCCAGTGTGCCTTCTTAGTTAACTGAAACCGAGGGTTTCATGGGGCGGCTGTTATGAAGGCCCACAGTTTTAGAGCCAGTTTTAGTTTACCTGAAATTCAGCCCTTTTGCCCTGTTATTTCCTTTCTTATTTTTCATACTATTTCTGTACGTTTTATGAAGGTGTATGTATTATTATTGTACTGTTTATGTATATGTTTGATGACGTAGTATATCCGGGGTGTGTCCGTGACCCGGATGTTAGGTTCGGTGGTGTATATATAAGAGACGGAAGTAGTCCGCGAGTCAGTGTGTGATGAGAATCAGAACGAGAGAGACCAAACGAGAGAGAGTAAAGAGAAGCCAATCTAAGATGGCGGATTCAGCAACACGCACCCCGTGCAGCAGCTGAAGACGCCAGGAAAGTGATTATTGAGTGTACCACTGTAGCCCGTTTAGTTGTGTTCCCGTTGGACCGCCTTGCCAGCAGCCGGCTGTTCAACGTTGGACCAAGCGAGACGCCAACTGGACATAATCGTCGCCTCCACGAGCGGACTGCGACCGAACACTGACTCCATCGGAGCTTCGACGCGGACCACCGGACCTGGGGCCTTCACCTCGTTGTGGACCACGAAGACGGCCCTTTCCCTCCGCGTTGCTACGTCACCCCCCCCCCTTTCGTCTGCTACCTTCCTCGACGCACATGCCATCCAACCAGGCCTCAACGCGCACCACAGCCCTGGACTATAAGCCTGTTCAGGCCAGAGACTATGAGTGAGTGATTGAGTGTGTGTGTGGCCGGCGGGGAGGGAATGTATATACCTGGGGATGTATACATCAGTTCTGTAAATAAATGTGTTGTTCATATGTGATACCGTTACCGTGTGTTAGTTGTTTGTAGGCTAATGCTAATTCCAAGGCTAATGCTAATGCTAATTCCATGCTAATGCTAACGATAGTAACTGCTAGTCTAACGGTTTGCTGGCGCCCCCTGCCTGTATCCTCCTACACTGCCTATTTAGCTTAGAGTTAGTTAGATAACCAGCCCCTTCCTAAATTATACAGTCCTTTTCAGCTACTCCCTGGTTACACTTACCTTTCACTTTTTTTTGACATGATACATTAAAATGCTCATAACTTTTTAAAATAAAGGGCTATCTCAGTCATTCAACCAGTTATGAATAGCTGAGAACTTCTAATTTATGGAAATATTAAAAAATGAAAATGTCAAAATGCCACCATGTGAAGGGTTTTCCCAGGCCACCACACAAATATAAAACAATAACATTTCCCAAGTAGATATCCACGATTCCACGTGTGAGAATGGTGAACATTTTTCAATTGTGAATAATAGCGTTTGGATAGAAGATTCAGGTAAGTAAGTAAAGTAAACACAACAAAACATAACACCCCTACACCCAAATCAACTCCCGTTATAATTCTTCCTAGTCGTATGAACCAATAATGGTCCGTAGTTAAATAATTTACAGTCTTCGGTTTATCAGTCCTCATCAGTGAGGACCAGGCAAACAAAGACAGGACACTGGCCAAGAGATCCAACAACCCTCTAAACTGTGTGGACTAGAGCTCATTTCCTCTAGGTGAACATCCCCGGAACAACATTTCTGCTTGGGTCACAGTGTCTTACCGTCAATCACCACCTCTCCATCATCATCATCATCATCATCATCATCATCATCATCATCATGGCTTTCATCTGAGGAGATATTGTCTGTCTATTCAGTTGGACTCGCAACACTACTACACACAACTACATTTACATGGAACTGTACTCAATGTTCAATCAACTTTTGTTTAGGTCGATCCATTCACAACACCATGGAACAAATATTACAGGGTCATACATTAACAAACCATGGTTAATACAAGTGTTTATTATGCTTATGCATGTTAGAAGCATGTTAAATGCTAGATTATGTATGCTAGACAGTATGTTCACTACTTAGAAATGGTTTGTCAATGCTTAGACTAGATGCCGCCATTTAGTTGACACTTTGATCCAATGCGACTTACATTGCAGTGAGTGCAAACATTTCTCAGTATATATGGTCCCGTCAGGAATCGAACCCAAGACCGAAGCGTTGCTAGCGCCGTGCTCGACCGACTGAGCCACAGAATGAGTCATTACAAAGTGGCACCGCTGGGCCCAGTTGTTCAAAACGTTTAATCTTGATCAGAACGATCCCGACTCTTTTTTGCTATCCAGGATCCGATCTTATCTGGCTGATTCTGAGTCGTATTGGGGAAATCAGCCAGCTCGATCTGATCCTGGATCCAGATGAGACGTTTTGCAACCAATGGGCCCAGCAGACCCCCCGTGTGGCCCTCAAGGGCCACCGTAGCCTCATCACTCTGAATACTCCCATCTCTGTAGTCACTAACCTGCGGCTCGCCCCCTGTGCTCTTCCTCATCCTCTTCCTCATCCTCGTCTTCCTCCTCGTCTTCCTCCTCCTCCTCCTCCTCCTCCTCCTCCTTGCTGCGGCGTCTCACAGGCTCCTCCTGGTCCTGGTCCTGGTCCTGGTCCTGGTCCTGGTCCTGGTCCTGGTTGTCCTCATCTGAGTCGGAGATCACCACACAGTCGTCCCCGTTGCTGTTGTCAGCTGTCACCTTCGGCCCGCTGCTGCCGGGGAACACGACAGTTGTGTTCCATCAATCAACAACAACAGACCCTCATTGTTAAATGAAACGCATACTTACTGAGAGAGAGAGGAGAGAATATATATATATATATATATATATATATATATATATATATATATATATATATACCGTACACACACAAGCCATTTAGCTGACGCTTTTATCCAAAGCGACTCAGATTGAAGTGAGTGCATACATTTTTCCAGTATGGTCCCAGCGGGAATCGAACCCACAACCTAAGTGTTGTTAGCGTCATGCTCTACCAACTGAGCCACAGGGGACCAGGAGAGTCTCCCCCACTGGAAGGTAGGGTGTAGAACAGCTTGTGTTGGGGAGTAGGTTCCACTATATGTAGTTTAACACACACATGGCAGTAGCGTGATTAAACTAAATTCAATAGTAGTTAATTGACTTTGATTCATTTTTTTTGTAAGATAACTGTCACTACATTTTACCAAATGAAAACACAAACATATATATAGTAAGGGAAACATATGAAAATCTGCGAAGTAAATTGTTACCAAAAATGTTCTTCACCAATGTGTTTCTAAAGGTGTGTAATAACATGTACTAAAAGGTTGAAATTCAACTTCTGTGGGAAACCTCATAAAATACTGCTCAAAGTTGGGGTACCGATAACCGATTTTTGAAAATTCGAAAATGCTTAAATTGGACTTGAGTAACTTTTGAGGGGTCAAACTAGGCATTTTTCATGATTCTGAGTTGATTGCAAGCATTTATTTGTCACCAAGACCACTTCCTGGTAGAGAAACTGCCACGCCCTTTTTTTTAGAGAGACACTCTGCTGGGCAGTAACTTACCTGTTATGGAGGCCTAAAAAAAGGGAGATGAAAGTGAAGCTGAATAGCTTCACTCTCACCTCCCATTGTGGAAGAGATGTACCAACATGAGATGTACCAAGGACTACCAGAGGTGTTCAGCTAGACACACAGCCCAGAGACAACACACCTTCCACGGGTGCTGTGACTAGGCCTGTGGCCCTATGCTGGAGGTCACATGAGCTCCAGGGCCTCAGGTCCTGCACTACCAGGCCGAGTAGGAGAGCCCTCACTGGGCCTAGCTGTCTACCAGTCACCCCTCTTCTGGTGCTCTGACCTCCAGGGCCTATGTCATACACTATCAGTCCGATTAGGAGTAACCTCACTGGGCCTAGCTGTCTACCAGTCACCCCTCTCCTGGAGCTCTGACCTCCAGGTACTATGTGATACACTGCCAGTCCGATTAGGAGAGCCCTCACTGGGCCTAGCTGTCTACCAGTCACCCCTCTTCTGGAGCGCTGACCTCCAGGCTCTATGTGATACACTGCCAGTCCGATTAGGAGAGCCCTCACTGGGCCTAGCTGTCTACCAGTCACCCCTCTTCTGGAGCTCTGACATCCAGGCTCTATGTGATACACTGCCAGTCCGATTAGGAGAGCCCTCACTGGGCCTAGCTGTCTACCAGTCACCCCTCTTCTGGAGCTCTGACCTCCAGGACCTATGTGATACACTGCCAGTCCGATTAGGAGAGCCATCACTGGGCCTAGCTGTGTACCAGTCACCCCTCTTCTGGAGCTCTGACCTCCAGAGCCTATGTGATACACTGCCAGTCCGATTAGGAGTGACCTCACTGGGCCTAGCTGTCTACCATTCAACCCTCCTCAGGAGCTCTGACCTCCAGGCTCTATGTGATACACTGCCAGTCCGATTAGGAGAGCCCTCACTGGGCCAAGCTGTCTACCAGTCACCCCTCTTCTGGAGCGCTGACCTCCAGGCTCTATGTGATACACTGTCAGTCCGATTAGGAGAGCCCTCACTGGGCCTAGCTGTCTACCAGTCACCCCTCTTCTGGAGCTCTGACCTCCAGGCTATATGTGATACACTGCCAGTCCGATTAGGAGTGACCTCACTGGGCCTAGATGTCTACCAGTCACCCCTCTTCTGGAGCTCTGACATCCAGGCTCTATGTGATACACTGCCAGTCCGATTAGGAGAGCCCTCACTGGGCCTAGCTGTCTACCAGTCACCCCTCTTCTGGAGCTCTGACCTCCAGGACCTATGTGATACACTGCCAGTCCAATTAGGAGAGCCATCACTGGGCCTAGCTGTGTACCAGTCACCCCTCTTCTGGAGCTCTGACCTCCAGAGCCTATGTGATACACTGCCAGTCCGATTAGGAGTGACCTCACTGGGCCTAGCTGTCTACCATTCAACCCTCCTCTGGAGCTCTGACCTCCAGAGCCTATGTGATACACTGCCAGTCCGATTAGGAGTGACCTCACTGGGCCTAGCTGTCTACCATTCAACCCTCCTCTGGAGCTCTGACCTTCAGGGCCTATGACCTACCCTATAGTGCCCGGTCTAAGTGCCTCATCATCGGACTCCTTTCCTCCATAACACCCCCTGGTTCCTCCACACCCTACCACGTGCACCAGGCGGTCCCGGGCCCCCACACTTAAGCACCCCCCCACTGATAAGGACAGCCATCCGCGACTTCCAGAAGAATGCATCCCTGGTATCCTAAAAACTTTTTTAGTTACTAGTAGTACTGGCAGGACCAGTACTACAACACATGTCCTACAACACTAGGCCCAGTCTCAGAGCCTCTTACTCAGCCACTCTACCTACCAGCCTCCCTGCCCTGGAGCTTAGACTCTAGTGTCCACAGACTAAGTCCCATTAAGTACCAGGCCTAGTAATACTTCCAGTACTTACATTTCATGAAAAATGCCTAGTTTGACCCCTCAAAAGTTACTCAAGTCCAATTTAAGCATTTTCGAATTTTCGAAAATCGGTTATCGGTACCCCAACTTTGAGCAGTTTTTTATGAGGTTTCCCACAGGAGTTGAATTTCAACCTTTTAGGACATGTTATTACACACCTTTAGAAACACATTGGTGAAGAAATTTCTTGGTAACGATTTACTTCGCAGATTGGTCAAATATCTGGTAAAATGCCCTTACTAATAGAAATGGGAAGTAGCTTCCCCCCACGCTGAGAACAGCTTACCTGCCATTCTCCCTGGGATCCCAAAGAGGAGTCAGGTAGTATCTGATAGGGTTAGAGAAGAGGTCATCCTTCAGGACCTGATGATTTTCACACACACACACACACACACACACACACACACAATTAAAGTTAACAAATAATAATACATATATAAACTTTTATTTGTATAGCACTTTTCCTGCAAACGTTGCAGCTCAAAGTGCTTTAATCATTATATAATCATAATTTAATTATTTTCTCATTTAAAGGCAACAGGCTACATATATAATACATAATCATAATATATAATAATACATATATACAATACAATAATAAATAAATAATAATAATAATACTTTTTAAATTATTATTATTATTTATTTATTATTGTATTGTATATATGTATTATTATATATATATATATTATTATTACCTGAGCTATGTCATCTCTGGTCGGGTTGCTATGGTCATCGAACCAGCTGAAGAAGGTCTGGTAGACGCCGCGGGTCGTCCTCCGGGGATGACGGTTGGCCGTCAGGTTCTGACCCCGGTGCCACAGGATGGAGTTGGAGAACGACGACGCTGAGGGAACATAACAGGAAGTCATCATCACCGAGGGCCTCACCTGATTGGACACCGTGGTCTTGTTTACACCTGGTCATCTAAAACGTTGTCGTTGCTGTTAATTGCGTCCCAAACGTGTCTCTCTGTACGCCTACGGCCTATTCGTGTCATGATGAGATTATGTCCCAGGGGTGTATTCCATCAATGTCACTCGAGGAAAATCCAGGTTTGTTTAAAATAAATAAGCCTAGATTTTCCTTTAGCCACTTGGATGGAATACCCCCCAGGTGGAGCTGTGCCAAGGAGCTTAGGTCTGTCAATGTGAGGTGGGCCAAGAGAGATGGACGTGCCAGCTGGATCTCTTTAGCATGGTAACCGCCAACGGCCCCAGGTCACATCATACATTACTTTTTTTTTATACGATGACTGATGATGATGATGATGATAGATGAATCACAAACTTAAGACAAATGTAGGCCTATTTGTCGTAAGTCGCTTTGGATAAAGGCGTCTGCTAGATGCCCCCAAAAAAATGTCAACGCAATGTCTTCACTCACCTCCCAATCCCAGGTGGATCTCCTTCACGAGGATGTTGTTTTGGAAGTACGGGTTCCGTCTGAAGTGGAATCCAATCCTGTAGCCCAGTTTGCTGTTTTTGAAAGAGTCGATCTGAGGAAGAGACAGGAGAACATTGACATTTGGAGGCGTGTGCAGCAGTCGTTTACTGTAAGGAGTCGTCCTACGTGGTCAGAGATTACTTGCGTACCTCGAGGTGGGTAATGTAGCTGAGAGCATCTTCGTCAGTCTCATCAATGTGTGCAGAGAGAAGAGGGTGGTTCAACAGCTGTTGAGTTTAGGATTAGGGAAAAGATAACTCTCTCTCTCTCTCACGCACTCACACAAAACACAACGCCTATTTCTACACACACACACAGTATGAAACACTGTCTATATTTCTCCCCACGAACGTGGGGGCGCACACACACCAATTCGAATCAAAGGATACCGCCGTGACCCAGAAGCCAGGGATGCGCTGGGTGATGGCACTGCGTTGCTCCAGGTGTGGCCGGCGCTGGCGACTGATCTTCGTCTTGATCCGCTGGTGGAGCCGCGCACTCTTCTTCTCGATGGCGTCCAGCCTCATCTGCACCTGCGCCAACAGGGACACCGACTGCCGGACCTCCGGGGCCATCTTCACCGACACGATGGCGCACTCCCCGTCGTCGTCCTTGTCCTCCTCGTTGTCCGACGGGAAAGAGGAGCTTGGCGTAGAGGAGGATCCGCCGGGTACGGAATCGTCTTCCTCGTCCGCGTCTGGCATCACCTTGTCCCCGGCATCCTCCTCCTCCTCCTCTCTGTCCACCCCGCCGCGCACCGAGGTGGAGCTGTCCGCGGCGACGGCCTGCGTCCGGAGAAGACCCCTCCTCTCCCCTCCGGGTTTGGTTGAACTTGAACTTGAACTTTCCTTCGCGGATGATGGATGATCACGATCACGGTCGCGATCGCGCTTGTTCGCTTTGTTGTTGTGGCGGTGTCCCAGTCTCGGTTCGTGTTCGCCTTTCCTGAAGGAGCAGATGGCCTTTCGTCTCGTTTTGTTGACTGACCATGCATACATGTCCACTCCGATCACTCGTGGTGTGAGACTCGCCAGGGCCACAGCAGCAGCGGCTCTGTCAGGCTCTGAACCAGACTGATGCTCCAGGGAAGTGGAGGGTCGGCACTCCCTCGCTCCTTCTCCTTCCTCCTCCTCGGGGGGTGTCACCGGAGCCTCGCCAGACCCTGGCCCGACCACCGGCGACTGTGCGTCCGGGGCTGATCTCGCCTCATCGGACCTCGCTGGTTTATCGGCGGTACTAGTGTCGTCCCTAGTTTCATCCCCCTGCTGTCCTGTCTCTGTCACAGCAGCAGCAGCAGCAGCATGTCGACTCGTGTTTCCATCCTTCTTCTTCTTCTTCTCCCCCCCAGCTGTCACTACTTCTTTACCGCCACCACCACCACCGTCACCGTCACCGTTTTTATCACTGTGAGAATGTGAAGGTAACTCACCGCCGGACGGTTTGTCCACTTTAGACAGCTTACAGGGGACCGGGGGGTCGCCGCCTCGCTCGGGGGACAGACACCGTTTGTTCGGGGGGGCAGAGTCCGGGGACTCCGACAACAACCCGCTCATGTTAGCTAAACCCAGTAAAAACTAAGCTAACCCGCTAAATCCTTCCCAAGTTCAGTTGTAAGGATTAAGCAACGCAGTTGTTTTTCCCCTGGAAGCTACAGTCAAGTTCGTCGCACAAATAGTCGTTTAAGTCCCTATTCGTGTAACGTTGGCTAGCTGCTCGCTTTCGCGTGTGAGTTGGCTAAAATGGTTAGCTATTATGTTCGTAGCGCCTAGCCTGGTGGATATTCCATCAACGCCGCTAAAGTAAAATCTAGACTTGTTTGGATAAGTCTCGCGAGATTTGTCCAAATAAACGTGGGGTTTTTACGGTAGAAGTCTCGCGAGATGTATCAAAAATAAGCCTGGCTTTTCCTTTAGTGACGTTGGTGGAATACCACCCCGGTCGCTAGCCTGGTCGCTCTCCTTTTCCGCGTATTTTAGAGGCCTCGCCAGCTAGCAGGCTAGCTTACCTTGTGTTCTTCGACTCACAACTGTGCCCCATTCTCTTTAAAAGCTAGGAAGCAACTCCAGCGATGTTTTTTCTATAAACAGTCGTTTACAAACAAGAGGGTGCTGGTTGATTAGTCCGCATGGTCTTGTAAACTGTTTATTTAGCGCCCTTAATCACTATTTCTCCAGCTGCGTTGTTTTTACATACGAGGCAGGAAAACAATGCATTGATTGGTTACAGCACGCCGCGCCGAAACCTTTCCACCAATCACACGGAGGGATTTGTTTTCATGGATCAGCTTTACATGGGCTGCGTTCGTAAACTCGCTCTGAGAGCGCCGGAGCGCACACTGGTGTTCAACGTCATAAAGGGACCATGTAATTTGACTGGACAAGAGGCATTCCATGAGTGCTGATCAGATTTCCAGAGCGTGTTTTACGAACGCAGCCCATTTTTTTTTTTGATTGATTGAAAACTTTATTAGAAGATTTGCAGAAGTAGGTACATGAAAGTACATAATACATACGATACAAGGTCAACTAACAGGATAAAAACCCAAGAAAGCCACTGGCTTATTTCAATTGGGGTCCTTGATTCTCAATTCATCGTTTGATTCAAGCTGACAGCTGCAAGCTGACAGCTGCGCTCAATCTTCACCAGTGCGCTTGCATGAACAGCAATGCACAATGCTATCAAGTTTGAAAGAACACGCCTGGTTGTTATGATTAAGCGCAATTTAGAGTTGACTGCAATCGACATTATGTAGGCTACAGGCTACAGCAATGACAAAGCAGAATGTCAGACAAAACAGAATGACGTTTCTTCAAGACGTGAGAACTATTGCGCTTAGAATTATTTCGGCGCGGTCAGGTCCCCAAGGGCGCCTCCTGGGTAGTCTGTTTACACTTCCTCGGTTCAACGGTTATTTTGATTGGGACATTTCCTCAGTCCAAATGACCAAAAGATACACACACGGATCCTGAATTCCGCTAGTCTAGTGTAATAATAAAATAATAATAAAAACAAGTCTTACTCATTATACTATTACACTATTTTAAAAATAAATAAAAATTAAACAACATGTTTATACAATGTTTATAAAACAGTTAGGCCTACTACAATGTTACTTCGTGCATTTGGCAACTTTATTTCAGTATTTCTCTGTCACTGCGTTTTTACATAAGTGACATGAAAACATAGAAATTATCAAGATCATTGTGTGTCAAGACATATTTTTGGACCAGTAATTTGTCTCTGACGCTTCAAACACGCAGTGGAGTCAGTGAAGCAGGTCACATGTGTGTTGATAGATCTATGGTTCCAACTGCCACCTAGTGGACATAATGGAGTACTGGTCCAAAATAAAGGACTGCCTGAGAATCCCCGTAATCATCCGAATTGCAACATTGTACCCGTTATATTGTTAGCTACACAAGATACGACGGCACTATAGACTACACGGACGGGAGCGTGCATGTAACGTCTTGATTCGGTGTATTAATTGATGGAAATACATTTGCTGAAATAAAAGCACAATGTGTTGGTAGGCCGATCTGATGGTGAGCCATCACACCTACACGTTATTTCTTGCAGAGTCATAAAGACTAAAGGCTACTTACTACCGGCTCAGATGTTTCTATTCACATTGGGCCAACTGTGACACAGCGTGACGTCGTTACATAATAAAGGAACTCAAGAGTGGAATGTGACATGGGGCGAATCCATTCAACTTCAGTCAGGCATCGACAACGTGGTCTGTGATAGCCTCTATTATAGATATCACGGCTAAATAGAAATATTCCCACTGTCCCGAGGAGAAGGCGACTCGTCAGTAGAGGTAACATAAAGGAAAAATATAACCATTTTATGATCAGAGGTAAACGATTACATAATTTGATCGAGCCTATGCCTTTAATAGTAGTATAATAATTGTAGCTTTTTTTTTCTTTTTTCTTTTTTCTATTTATACTGGCCTTCTGGGTGGCGTTATTTCTAATATAGCTTATAGGCTATAATTCTTTCCACATTCATTCGGTGACTTCCTTTATTATTTTGGAATAAAGTAATACCTAAAGTGCAGCCTATATGGAGTGGGCGTGTACCCGCCTGGGCCGATCATAACAGAGGGGGGGGGAGTCGCCAGGGTTATACCAAATATATTGGCAAATTCGGGGCACGCTGTGTATCGCTAAAATTAGACGCTTATTCCTGCAGTTCTTACTCGGTCTTCTAAATAAGAAGAACTCTACGCCCCTGAAGAGTTGACGTTAAAGACGCACTCGCACTTCCACTTCCACCTCGATTTCTCCATTGGTGGACATGCCGTGTAACAACACGTCCTGAAACTCCTGAAAGAAGTGTCGGTTCTGTGTGCGTAAAAACGCTGGACCGGTGCTGTTGTGCAAATCCGCACCACTGCCTGGATTATTCTCCCAGACGCCTGGCGTCCGTGTCTTCTGTCCGGTTGCTTGACAAGTTGACAAGACCATATAATAGAACAAAATATGTCTTTCTTAAACATACCCAGCGAGGAAGGTCTATTATTCACCACGGTGAAGACATCAGGCAGATCAGCCGAAGAGGAAGAGGAGGATGAGGAGGACACCGAGGAGGAGGGTGTCCGCCTGCTGCCCAGGTCCTCTCCGGTCCCCCGGAGGCGCGGCCGGTCCATCTACGACGAGACGGCGGAGTACCTGCGGATCCAGGACCAGCTGCCCTCCAGGAGGGTCGCCTTCGCCGACACCACCGGCGACAGAGACCTGGTGGACGTGAAGGAGTTCGTGGCGTTCGACTCGGACGACGAAGACGACGCCGCCCGGTGGGAGGCAGAGGAGGCCAAGTACCGGCCGGTGCACCGTGAGCCCACCTACCGGGTGGTCCCGGAGTTCGCCGTGCCCACCAGCGCCGCCCTGACGCACGCCGTGCACACCGATAAAGTCGCGGTGGAAAGCGTCTCCCCGGTGGAGGACGAGCCCCTGGCGTTCAGCGGGTTTGTCAGAGTCCTCAACGTGTCCTTCGACAAATCGGTGTATGTCCGCTCCACCATGGACGGCTGGGCCACCTACTTTGATTACCCGGCTGATTACGTCCCGGGCTCGAACGACGGGGAGACGGACAGGTTCTCTTTCAAGATCTCTTTCGCGCCGCCGTACGTTACTCACGGGTCTCGTATTGAGTTCGTGGTTCGCTTCGAGACCCCCGAAGGCGATTACTGGGCGAATAACTCTAGGATGAATTATGTGATCACTCTGCTGTTGTCCTACGAAGACGGTTCGCCACAGGTCAGCAGTTGTGATAATGTGGCCGAAAAGAAAAGCATCCTGAAACCGCCCAAAATATACAGGTAAACTCCCTTGACCCTAATTAATAATAATAATTAATTAATAATTAACCCTAATTAACTGACCCTAAGTAAGGCCTATATCATCAAAGCATTTTATTCATCTAATGACATCAGTGTTTTGGGTGGGTGATAGTCTGTCAAACAATGAATGAAATACAAGTAGGCATAATGCAAATGACATTATTTGAAAGACAGATAGGGGGTAATAACTTTCTAGGGCCTTTATCTAATGGACCAGGAAGTCAAATATGAAAGTTGACTTAAAGGGTAGTTCCAGCGCCTTACAGGTGTTGTAGTACCTGCCCAGTGTAAACACTGCAGCTGACTGGAATGGGCTTCATTCTTAAAACCAGTCACCTGTAAAAAATAAAAAAATAAAAAATAAAATAAAATTGGGGGGCATTTATCAGACACCTTCTTCCAAAGCAACTTACAATCAATACATTAAACACTAAGTAAGTGAATCATCTATCTACTAGTCATAGAAGGAAATGTACTCTACGCTCAGGCCAGGGGCCATTGGCAGTTTTTAATTATTATTATTATTATTATTATTAGTTTTTTAAATATTGACACAGGGGAAACAATACAGGGGGGTAGTAGGTGTCTCAGGAGAAACAGAAGAGGGGGTAGTAGATGTCTCAGGAGGGACAGTGGATGGTGTGGTGGGAGGACTTGGTCTCTGTGTCTCCACTCTGAAGCACCCATGGGGAGAAGAGGTGCTTTGCAGAAGGTGCACACACACACACACACACACACACACACACACACACACACACACACACACACACACACACACACACACACACCCCTCTCAAAATGCCAGCTATCCAGGGGTAGGGGAGGGGGATCGAAATAGGATGGGGTAGGTGTCACTTTCAGGCTCTGGCGTATACAGGACTAAGATTTACCCCTGACCTTTCTCTTTGTACGTCTGTATGTGTGTGTGTGTGTGTGGGTGTGTGTGGGGTGTGTGTGCATGTATGTGTTTACGTATGCGGCTTTAATCGAATAGGTCATCTCTCCTGGCTCCCCTCACACCCCTTTAAGCCAGATCTTCAAATCGTCAAATTCGTTGCAGCCCCTCTCTCTTCATTGACAGGATAATATTGCAACGACATGTTTGAAATAAGATTCCACTTCTATTGCAATATGCTGGAAAATATTCTTATTAGAATAGTGCCATTCACACTGTTGCTACACCGCCAAACTTGGTTGATTGACAGTGGATGGCGCACCACAGACCGTCTTTCAACCGCTGCGCCGTATTCTAAAGATCAACAACACGTGAGCTTAGAATTATAAGGTTCTATCTCCATTTAGGGTAGTTCAGAGATATTGAGCGTCAAAGTTTTCACATTCCATTATGTTTTGTGAGATGGAACCTTTGTATTTTATTAATTACTAACTAAAACATTTCAACCTTTTAAAAATAACACCACACAGGCATTAATAAACACCTAATGGATCAGATTATGCAAAAAACTCAATTTTGACCAAAAATGTAGATAGAACCTTATAATTCTAACATCACGAACATCTCAAGCCGACAGATGCCCCGGGTTAACAGTTAACATCTCAGCGCCGTATCTGCTTAGACATCTTATTATCAGGGGAACTCAAGTCAAGATTGGAAATTGGGTTGGATTTATCTTTTGGCATCTTAGATGAAAACACATGATGACGCATGATGTGATGTGCGTAAGCAGTTCGGGGGGTTCAGGCCAAGCACCTCCTAAAGGTCCATAAAAGGGTTGTGTAATGGCTGTCTGGGTTCCGTAGAACGACCAAATGGGTCTTGGCACTATCATTCCATTAAAGCAGCAAAGGGGCGGGGCATGGCCAATGGGCGGGCCAATAAAAAGAGAAGGGGCGGGGGGGCGGGGGGGGCGGGGGCAAGGCACGTCATGGAAACCGTCAAACCCCCAAATAATTAATGGGTTCTGCAGTTAAGGGACCCTGGAACCTCCTGGGTTAAATTGGGTGACTGACTTCTGGGGACCCAGTAGCGAACAGATTCTCAGAGTCAGAGCTTGGGTTATCGAGGTCAAAAGAGAAGAGAGTATGTAGCCTTGAGAACCGATGGTTCTCGAGCCGAATGGCCCTTAGGGATGTACAAGTACGACCCCTGGACATGACGCTGGTATGTCACAGGGTCTTACCTCCAATCCAACCCTTAATGCTGAGTGCCAAGCAGGGAGGCATCGGGTACCATTTTTATAGTCTTTGGTATCACTCGGCCGGGGATCGAACTCACGACCTTCCAATCTCAGGGCAGACACTTTAACCGCAAGGCCACTGAGCTGGATAAAGGTCAAAAGATGACATGTTATTTTCCACTCTCTGTAAGGCTCCTCGTACTGTGTATCACACTGCCACTTAAGATCGTTGTCAACCTTTGAACTCTTGCCAAAGGCAAGCCCCCAACTCTGCTGTGTAAAGAAATGGGAATGATAAAAAATAGAGTTAGGGTCAAATAAAGTTGGACTTATCTTCTTGTAGTCTAGAAAGATATGGAGCT
This sequence comes from Nansenia antarctica, assembly GCF_963989245.1. Lineage (NCBI taxonomy): Eukaryota > Metazoa > Chordata > Actinopteri > Argentiniformes > Microstomatidae > Nansenia > Nansenia antarctica. The sequence continues at coordinate 5,985,150 of NC_137676.1, forward strand.
GGATTCGGAGTCGTTATAGGGACCTTTTATGTATGTAAACAAGATTTATGTATTGCCATCAGTCTAAAAGCCTATACAATGTTCCATTTCAGACTGGGTAGTTTGGTATACATGATCCTGCTGCTAAGTGTTAGTTTAAAAGTACTACAAATACCTTATGAACTCGTTCACACTGCGGCTAATGACATTTTTAAGGGGGAACTGAGATGTTTGAGAAGCTATTTCTCTTCTTAATTTTTCCATCTTCTATCATTATGACTGCCAATGGCCACATACCGGTAGTAATAACAGTGTTACTGTGTGTCATGTATCCTCTAAAAACACAATATCAAATCACATTGACATCAAATCAACACTCTTTGAAATAGGATCTTGATCTTGTCTTCACCGCAGTGACATTTGTTTATGGTACAGTATCTCTTCTCTCCATTTTAGTATGGAGGGTGTTGATGACCTTGAAGACTTCACAGACAACGATGAAGGTAACTGCATGACTGCATGTGGTAGACTTGGTCTGTAAACAAACTTGATATGCTATTAAGAATCTCCAGCCAGACATAGCAACCATATTACTACAAATCTTATTTTTTTCAGAAGACCAGGAGATTGCTGACCTGCAGCTGGGGGTTGAGAGGCCCACTCCTGTTCCTCTTGTTTGCCCCGTCATTGTTCCTCCAGAGATCGACGTAGAGGTAAGAGTGTCTATATCAGCATTATGGACTTGAAAAGGAAATATTTGTATACCAATTATTTTGATTTAGATTATTTTGAAATCTAAAATTGTGTGGGTATTTCTTTTTGCTCAGTCCAGCACCTGGAAACGTTTGGATAAGTACATTCCGTAAAAAAAAAAAACGTGTGAAAAACTGGAAGAAGTGGAATTCACAGACGTTTTAGAAACCCTGCTATCATTAGGATATAGAGAATACAACACCACAGAAACTAGTTACAATAATTAACAATAATCAATATCAAAAAAAGTTTTATTTATACAATTCGAAGAGAAAATCCGCATTTTATGAATGAATGAATGGACTTTATTGTCATTGCTACAGTACCTGTACCAAACAACGAAATTTACTATTTACTATTCCCATCAGAAAATGTTCTACTGGCCCTTAACTTTGCATGCAATCATAAATAAGACTGTACTAAGTTCACCCTTCAACACTAATGTGTATCCAGTTAAAATTAATTCTTAAAACAGTTTTCTTGTTTTGTTTTGTTTTGTCAACGATTTTGCTGTTTGTTGATCACAGCTCAGTGAAGCTTCGGCAACAACTTAGGTAACGTGCTCGCTGCTAGCTGTAAACTGCATGAGTTGCTAACGCGATTCGTACCATTTGTCTTTCTTACTGTGTATTTGCATCGTTTGCATCTGTTTTTTGAGTTTCTTTTCTAATTATTAAGTGTTCACTTCTAATTTCTCCTCCTGTTTGCGTTTCGTTTGTTAACATTTCATAACATAATGAACAATTTCCATACTTGGGGAGGGGGGTGTGGGGTGTCCCTCCTCACTTTACCTTTAACACTTAATCAGCCGTGACGCGTCATTTGACCCCTGTGAGTAAAACAAATGTTTATATCTTTGCACTTGATAACATTTCAGGACCCTCCTTTCATGAGTTTTCCTCGATATGTGCGTTCTACCACCCAGTATCCTTACATTTTCAAAATCACATCAGGATAAGCTAGTATAAAGCTAATTTGCCGTTTTTCTGTGTAGGAAGCAGGCTAATTTACAAGCGGCCAACTAGTGGTCGTTGTGTGTAAATAGCAGCTTGAGTATTGTCATTTGACCCGTGAGGCGGCTCTCTTTAGTAGGTAAAAAGGCACGGCTGTTCTAGTGTTAAAGAAAGTGAAATTGAAGTTCCATGTTACACAAGGAAAGGCATTTATATGGTTGCATGTACTGTAACATATTATCTGGTCATTGTGAAATGTTCTCTGTTTTTCAACATACAGACAGTTGTATTTTGCACAATTTCTTCTAATGAACTTACTGTACATGGGTCCTATAGACATACGTTGGACCTTGAGGAGGCTCAAGTATACTTCACAGCCTTTTAGGACATCATCATGTCATCAGCATGGAATTAAACCTCAAGAAAAGCATCTGTATGCATCGGAATGCTTTTTCTCTGTCTCTGGGTGATGTTTACATTGTGTAACACGATTTGGACTTGTTGCTTTGTCGTGCCTCAACTCTCCTATGCCTGTCACTGTTGTTTTTTTCTCACATCTATTTTCTTCCTATAGATTGCTGCTGATGACGCCCTCCGTTCTCCTCTCCCAGCCAACCCAGACCTTCCATCCACCGACGAAACACTGTCCAGTGTCACTGTGTCCCTGGGTGAACAACAGACACCCTATGTATCTTGTACAACCACCACATCACAAACCCATGAAGCGCAAACTGTAGCATGCCTAACCATCGAACCTCTTCAAGAAACTGAGCTAGAACCTCTACCGGAACAGCACTGTGAATTAGATGACCATATTCAGGAGGAGACTAAGGAAAGTAGTCCCTCCACACCCCCTCTCGCTCCACTCCTATTCCCACCCCCCAGCAGTATGTCCCAAGCCTCAGACGGTGAGGAGGAGGAGGAGGGAGGAACCCCCAACCTGAGTCACTCAGAACCTGACACTGATCCAGACCCGCCTTACACAGAGATCCAATTGCACGTGCCTTCGCTGAAAGACCTCACTAATGTGTGGTCGCCTCCCACAATTCCGGATGTGGAGCGGGAGCAGGTGAAACAGGGGTCAAAGGAAGAGGAGGAAGAACAGGGGTCAAAGCAAGAGGAGGAAGGACAGGGGTCAAAGGAAGAGGAGGAAGGACAGGGGTCAAAGCAAGAGGAGGAAGGACAGGGGTCAAAGCAAGAGGAGGAAGGACAGGGGTCAAAGCAAGAGGAGGAAGGACAGGGGTCAAAGCAAGAGGAGGAAGGACAGGGGTCAAAGCAAGAGGAGGAAGGACAGGGGTCAAAGGAAGAGGAGGAAGATCAGGGGTCAGAGGAAGAGGAGGAAGCTCAGAGGCAGGAGGCGGAGACAGAGAAGGTACACAAGATGTCTTTCATAATACAGGAGCCAGCCATTAGCTCCACAAGTCGGCCTCTGGATCGTTTAGTTCCTGACCGCTGTGAGCACAGAGCTAAGATAGAGGATAGCCCACACAGAGAGATTCCCCCTGGCATTATCCCACCTCCCCCTGATGAAACTGACACCGAGCTGACCTCGAAGGGCGATGACGACAAGGTCAAAGAAGAGGAAGTCCTCACGGAGACAGGGCCCAGTTTGGAGAACTCCCAAGCCGGTGGAGAGGAGGTCCCCGTCGGTTTAGCGGCCACCTGCCTGTGGCCCCCTCACAAAGTGACACACCATGGGCCGACGGGGGAGGACAGGTCGACCAGGTACTCTCTCGAGCCGCACGCCGGCCCAACGTCCCTCTCTGCTGGGTCTCACCAGCGCTTCGGGCGAGAGGTTGCAGCTGAGCTGAGCGAACTAGTCGCTGCGCTCGAAGATGACTCCAGCAGTTCTACCCCACAGCAGGGAGAGAGCACAGCATTTTCACACACATCCTCCGCCGGTTTAGAGAGTTCAGCTGCGAATGAAACTGTTCCTCCACCTGGATTCCCAGACGGCACCTCAGTGTTGGCGGCTTTCACAGAGGTGAAGACCTCCACGACCCAAGATGATTCTCTCAGTCCAAATCAAGATGGTGCTATGTCGGTCAAAGAGGGGGATGAGGACAAAGAGTCTCTCAGTGTTCCCTCTGACCAGACCTGGAAGAGGACTGTGATTCCATCCATCGTCTTACTTGGAGCGGCCGTCTTTCTCACCGCCGGGTTCCATGACCCCAGCGTCTTCCCCATCTTGGCACTATTCCTCGTTTTGCTCTGCTTTTGATTTTCCTCTTTCCAAAGTGACTTTGAACCCATTTTTTCTTCCTGCAAAGTGCCTTTTCATGATTCCAAAAAAAACAAACAAACAAGTGTTACAAGTGCAAGTGGTGTTCCTGCTGTTTTATTTATCTGTGCCTGCATGAGTGTGGAGATGTTTTGTAGGCTGTACGTTGTTGGTGTATGTTTGTATATTTCTCCATGTCAATTACAAGGCCGAGAGAAGTTGCAATGGAATTTGCAGTGTCGTTAGACTCTTAGAATGTTAAAGGCTTCCAAGAGAGTTCGTCATTTCATGCGTTCATGAATTCACTCTGGAAATCTGATCAGCACTCATGGAATGCCTCTTGTACAATCAAATTACGTAAATTACAAATTACGTCCCTTTATGACGCTGATCCCAGTGTGTGCTCCGGCGCTCTCAGAGCGAATTTACGTACGCAGACCCTGTAGGGGAACTCTTTCAAGAACCCATTTGGGTGCCGTGTAGAACCTTTTGGATTCCATGTAGAACCCTTTTGTGTTCCATTTAGAACTCTCTGTGGAAAGGGTTAGACATGGTACCAAAAAGGGTTCCACTACAGACAAACAAAGAACACCCTTTTGTACCTTTTTTCTAAGAGTGTAGAATTTGTGTAGAAAATGTTGAAGACTATTCTCAAGGGGCAATCAGGGATTTAAACAATAACAATGCCGTCTCTCACCACTTTATTTTACTGCAACCAATTTATTTAGTGCAATGTTTACTGACACAATGCATACAAGACTTGTGTTTTGGATTGAATTGGATGAATGCCAGAGTAGGATACAACAACGACTTATGTTATGGATTTAACGTGTTAGACGTAAGCAAGTAACATGATTTGTGAATGGATTTTCATCAGGTTACAAGGGAAGGTAGGCTATTTAATTGTGAATTGTTCCTGCTGAGCTCCTGTGTGTGTGATTAGGCTACTTAGCGTAGTGTATGCGAGCCCTAACTTAGTAAAAAAATACTTCTGCAACACATTTGCTTTACACTTTAGTGTGTGTGTCAGAAATACTTTGATGGTCTGAGTAAGTTAGCTGTTGGATGCTAATCAAAGTTACACAACGTTGCCAAGCAAAGGAAATTCCTGCAGTTTGACCATTTCTTTTTCACAAAAAACATTTATTTTTGTATCGTTAAACTAACACTGTGAACGTTATTCACATTGTTAGCGTTAGCTAGTGTTAACGCTAACAATGCTTAGCGTTGTCCTCATCTTGTCCTCATCTGCAGTTTTGTCACAGAGAGTTGGTATTGAATGCTGTTTCAGGAAAAGTTGCGTGGCCAGTCCTACTTTGTACTGACCCAGGTTGGAAAAGCAGTCAGACACAAAATGGTTAGCACACACATACACATTTTTGCTAACTGTAGCTGGGATGTTGGCATCAAAAATAAACTTTACCCACCCAGCTCTTCTGTCCTCTGAGGGCCGATGTAGCGGTCAGATTTGTGCTGGTCTGTGTAGCCAACAACTGAGCAGTTTCCATGCTTAGCCCTTAGCTTTGACGTAATCCTAACTGGTCCGATGAAAAGAATGGTGAAACTTTGCTACGGTTATTTAGTTCTCAAGCCAGGGGCGGAGGTACTCAGATGGTACAGAAGGAGACCCTAGCTGATGTAGGCAGGGGCAGCCAATATGAATGGCTTGTTGAATCGCATGTTTTCTGAAATAGGCAACCCACAAAACACTGACTGGGCTGTTTTATTTCACAGTGTGTGTGTGTGTTAGTAGGCCCATCAGGGACCCAAATGTGGGTGCACAAGCACTGAAAAGGTCAGTTTTTCATAATATGGGACCTTTAACCATATTGTGCAGCAATAAAGTGTGTCTTTACAATTACAAACAAGCTTATATTTTGGGGGGTTCTGATGGTGTGAGACAGTTGAACTAATCTCATGAGGCATTTATACTGTAAGTTTAAGAGTCAATGGCTGGTACACTTAAATTCAAACATGTATATACCGGAACAATCCCAGATTGCCCCTTTAATGGTAAGAGCAAAGGCTAGCTGGTCTTGAAATTATAAGAATTATTTATTTATTAATTAATTAATTAATAATAATTATACAAAATACATACAGTATGTTATAGTTTGTGTCTTGTCATGTTGTAGAAATATGAGTAACACACATACTGTACATCAAGTTCCTCATAAACCCTTGTAGCACTGTAATTACTCCAGTAACACCGTATTACGGCTATCTGGAACATATTGTTACTGACTAATTATATATTTTTAATTGCAGTGTAATGGAGTTATGCTACCCCATCCCAATAAATGAATTGAATAATTACAGAGTTAAATAGGTTTGTTACAACATGTTAATAATACTGTGTTGTCCTAACACCAGTGTTACACAGTAATAGCCGATGTTATGTATAATTCAAGATTATTATAATAAGTTTAGTTAGTTATGCTGCCATGTTATTTATTCATTTTTGGAGAACATGACAGAGCGAGCCATGCAGTGTGTGCTTAAAGAGGCAGTCTGGGATTGGTGCATCCATTTTGGGACTTTGAATATTATACAAGACCTTTTTTGCAGCGTCACTTCCTGAATGTAGCCCCAAAAAAAAACTTCATATTTCATGTCAGGTTTGTGTATGAAACATTGTACGAAAGTAGGTAATGATACTGTACAGTACATATTTCTGCTTTAATTTTACACTTGGAGGATGATATTTTCCCAATGATTTTATGACCTCCATTCATAATACTTCATTGTATCTCAGAAATAAGTATTGCTGGAAAAGCAGCGGCCGATTACGAAAGTATGAGCAGGTGCCTTGAATAAGAATGAAAGGTGAAAGCAGGTTGATATGACAGGTTGATATGACAGGTGATATGACAGGTGTCATTTGTGTTCCGATACATGCAGTCGTCATGTGTTCTGTTGTGCCAATAATGTAGTAACTGTTCTGTTGTCAATGGTTACATGACTGTTCATGCAGGCGGTACAGCTGTGTAGTTTCTACAGCACTATAGATTGACACAAACAGTACAGTACGTTTTTATTTTTCTAGATGACTTGAAGTTTACATTGAAATTATACATCAAATGATGTTTGAAGTGATATTTGTGTTTGCAGTGTATGTATGCATAGATAGATATGTATGTATGTGTGTGTGTGTGTGTGTGTGTGTGTGTGTCTGTGTCTGTGTGTGTGTGTGTGTGTGTGTGTGTGTGTGTGTGCGTGTGCGAGTGTGTGTCTATGCATGGTGTGTACATAGCCCATAAAATCAGATTTAAAAAAGAAACTTGGCTTTCTTTCTTTTCTTTTTCCTTATCAACAGTCCATAGACATGCACAAAACTGAATGTATGGCAATGATGTTTAGGTGATACTCTTTAGGTGTTTTGCCATAGACTGTAAGATCTGGTACCTCTGGACCAGAGTAACAGTTGAAAAACCAACCACACTCAGAGACATATATTATAGCAAATCATATGATACGTTGTAATAGGCCTATCAGTTAAAGACGTTGTCAAAGGAGGCTTAAGAACTACCACTAGGCCTTTAAATAAGGGTTTTCAGCCTCAGTCCGAGACCAGAGGGCATGCAGGCACACAGGCACGGGATTAAACAGAAATATCCTTGGGCAACATGAGACGCTGATATTACCCAAAAGGTCATGCATTGCATTGAAGCCACGGTGTCATGTACAGAGGCGCACGGAGTCACCATTGTAAGCTGAGATCAGAGTTTAAAAGGCCGACAATTCTCCATAGGAAAGCCCCAGTAAAAGCTTTAGTAAGTTGGCTGCCGACACGAGAAGACAATTCTGTCTTTATTTCTTTTTTTAGAATGCTTGCTAATACTGTATACATATACAGTCTATTTCAGTGCAGTTCTAACTTCTATTACACAAACAATCTAGATTGATTGTTCGGTTATTGAGATGATTGAAGGATTAGTGTATTATCTTATACCTAAAAATAGATAGGCTTACAGTCAGTAACCACACTATAAATATTAAACCTTTATTCAGGCAGGAGATCCTACTGAGTTTGAGGTCTCTTGTTCGAGGAGGAGCCCTGCTCACAAACATGGAACAATCAAATGTATATTGAAAATAACAAACATAGTACAGTTCATTATTTACAAATCAATTACAACAACAATTTACACAATAATAATAAATTAAAACACGTACATTCCTCAGATGGCAGATCCTTTATCAAGGTCTTACATTGTCCAAGTGACACAAGATAATCTAGTACGATCAAACGTTTTTTAAGGTCGTTCCTAAAATGTTCCTTTCTTCGATCATCCACTGTTGAAGTCTTCCTTGGCCTACCAGTCCATTGATTGCTGAGCTCACCAATGCTTTCTTTCTTGTTTAATGATGTTACACCAATCTGAAAAAACTAAATTGAATTAAAGCTGAGAATTTACTTTAACATCATAGTAATAGTGTTGGAGTATAGTGCAGACAGTGGCCTCTATATGGAGGGCAGAGCACTGTAGCTATAGTTCAGACGAAATACGTGGAATTTAAATAAAGTTACTCCATTCATTTCTGTCAGGGCCCCCTAGCACTATTACAAAGACTGAAACTGTATCTAATGTTATTATGTAATGTAATGTTTATGTGAGGTGATACCTCTATTAACAATTTATTTGTGGCTTAGAATAAAGTCATGCTTTTGATTTTTTGGGGGGATGCTATTTTAGTCAAATGAGCTTTTCATGTCGACCCCCTCTCCCCCTTTCATCTCTCTCCCTCTCTCCCTCCCTCCCTCTCTCCCTCCCTCCCTCTCTCCCTCCCTCCCTCCCTCCCTCCCTCCCTCCCTCCCTCCCTCCCTCCCTCCCTCCCTCCCTCCCTCCCTCCTCCTCTGTCTCTCTCCCGAGTAGATACGACGCACTCCGCAAACACTCGAACAGCTTCCAAGCAAGAAGCCATTTAATTGGGTTACTTTAAAAAAAAGAATGCATTAAAACAGCCACACGTTTTGAGTTTAATTTTGGGAAATAGAGTACACTGCGCGATATGAACTGGATGTTTTCATTTTCAATCTGAAAATGGTTATCTTTTTTTTGTTTAAAGGCAAATAATATGATGGGCTTTGCCTTCGCCGGACAGCTAAACAAAGACTGCAAATAACTGTTCTCGGTAAATGTAGTATAACATTATAATGAAAACAACGATGTGCCGAGGCTGTGTTTGAGGACTGTTATCGAAAGACCGCTGTGGATATGCGTCAAGAAAATATTCGTTGAGGAAAAGTCTTTTCTTTTTTCCTTGCGTCTGTGGGTGGGTATATAGGCTGTGGAAATCTGACATCATTTTTGGTACAGAACAATATTTATCCCGTCTGCGAATTGACTCGACTTCATGCGCCAATAATATATCCCGAGTTTCAAGAAAAACTACACGAAAAGCCTCGGAAAAGAAAAAACGATATAGCCTATAATATCCTTTTGGTCAAATTAAGTTGTTCAAGGGGGGGATGCTGAATACTAGGCTACCTGTGGTTCAACCCAACCGCTCAGAGGACATTATGGATGGGCTTTTTCATTACAAGATATATTTGAGAATGTAGGCCTATTTGTTTTTTCTTCCTCTCGTGTAAACAGTGCTCTCGGACGGAGATATCCTGCCATTTACAAAACAAAAACAGCAGAATATGTCGCTTTACATTTTTTTTGTATATCTCTTTTTGACAAACTGAAGCATTTCTATTCCAGTGATGACGGGTGAGTTATTTATCTAGGCGACGTGAGGCGACGGTGACACCTGTTCATCCTTTATTCTGGATGTTTACAGCCGACGATTTGACATAAGAGCGACTGTCAGTGTATCAAATAAGTGTTTTTATGTGTGGGTAGATCTAGCATATAGTTTTTCTGAAGGAATGATGGGCATAATTCGTTGCCATGGCCTACATGGCATTTAAATGACATAACAAGTGTTATTTTGATGGTTTAGACTAGAGTTAGGTGTGGGGGTATTATAGGCTATGCAGAAATGTCATTGTCCCACCTGTCAAAGGAAATCTGAAGTCCCTGCATGCAAGCTCATCAAATTTCACAAAACAGAAATAATACCATAGTCATTTCAATCCCAACGCAAGATTGACAGTATTTTGTATGTGTTTGTTTGTTTATGTCGTCTGTACAACCTGACAGGCATCAGACATCTGTCTTGTCTCTCACTCACTCACTCACTCACTCACTCACTCACTCACTCACTCACTCACACACACACACACACACACACACACACACACACACACACACACACACCGACACACACACACACACACACCGACACCGACACACACACACACACACACACACACACACACACACACACCGACACACACACACACACCGACACACACACACACACACACACACACCGACACACACACACACACACACACACACACACACACACACACACACACACACACAGGTTGCATCACACAACAGTTTCTTTTAGCTTTCGAAATATGAATGAGTTTGTTGGACTGGAGTAATGCTGTGTCTGTCTCATACTATCTACTTGACGTCTCTGCTCTGCTCCATCCATCCCTTGTACACCCCCACGAATGCACTCAAACACCCACACTTGCACAAAGTATGTGAGCTGTTGTATCTTAGCAACGGGCAAGGTAATTACTGAGAGAGCCAAGGAGCTGGTATGCTGGAGCTGCTGATCTGATCCCAGCCACAGAAAGACAGAAAGGCGGAGATTTCCACAGTGTTGCCTATCACCCGCTTATAGGAGGCCATGTTTTTTGTTTTCTTCAGGGTTTTTTTCTTTTAATGGATACGAATGTGCTGGTGATCTGATGGATGTATTATGTTTTGCTGTTTTGCTGATGATCACTCTCTCTCTCTCTCTCTCTCTCTGCCCTGAATGGTACTACTGTCAATGGTCAAATCTGCTATGAGCCTCCTGCAGTTTATGTGAGTATCTTTATTATTATCATTATTATTATTATTATCATCCGTTTTTATATTCACAGGTGGTGATGGCAGTGGAAAGAGGAAGGATGAGTCTGTGAAGTAATAATGGATCACCACAGCCTCCTGTAAAACAACTGGGGAAGGCAACCAACCCAGACAGGAGAGAAAGAGAGAGAGGAAGGCTTTTCGAGGGGGAAAGTCGGAAGAGTGGAGTCGACCGGTCCGTAGACAGCAGAGAGAGAGAGAGAGAGAGAGAGAGAGAGAGAGAGAGAGACACAACCACAGAGCTGGAGGGTGAGGGATGGCTAACCTGAGCTTTGGCATCGATGGTCCTGGGAGTCTGCTGGCCGTGTTGGCGTCGCAGCACGGCCTGGCGAGAGGCAGCAGCAGCAGCAGTAGCGGCGGCGGCGGCAACGGTGGAGGCATCTCGGCCTCAGCTGTGCCCTCCTACGCTAAGCTGTTCTTCTTAGGCCTGATCATCTGCGTCAGCCTGGCGGGCAACCTGCTGGTGTGTCTGCTTGTCCTCCGGGACCGGGCCCTCCACAAGGCGCCCTACTTCTTCCTCCTGGACCTGTGCCTGGCGGACGCCGTCCGCTCCGCCGCCTGCTTCCCCTTCGTCCTGGTGTCCGTGCACAGCGGCTCGGCCTGGACCTACAGCGCGCTGAGCTGCAAGGTGGCGGCATTCATGGCCGTGCTGTTCTGCTTCCACGCCGCCTTCACGCTGTTCTGCGTGGCGGTCACCCGCTACCTGGCCATCGCCCACCACCGCTTCTACGCCAAGCGGATGACCGTGTGGACCTGCGGCGCCGTCATCTGCATGGTGTGGACCCTGGCCATCGCCATGGCGTTCCCGCCCGTCTTCGACGTGGGCACGTACAAGTTCATCCGCGACGAGGACCAGTGCATTTTCGAGCACCGCTACCTCAAGACCAACGACACACTGGGTTTCATGCTCATGCTGGCCGTGGTGGTCCTGGCCACGCACGGCTTCTACGCCAAGCTCCTGCTCTTCGAGTACCGGCACCGCAAGATGAAGCCCGTCCAGCTGGTGCCAGCCATCAGCCAGAACTGGACTTTCCACGGGCCCGGAGCCACGGGTCAGGCCGCGGCCAATTGGATCGCAGGGTTCGGGCGGGGTCCCATGCCGCCCACTCTGCTGGGCATCAGGCAGAATTTGCACACCCAGCACCGGCGTCTGCTCGGCATGGAGGAAGTGAGGGCGGAGAGGATGCTGGGTAGGATGTTCTACACCGTCACCCTTCTCTTCCTGGTGCTCTGGGCACCCTACATAGTGGCCTGCTTCTGGAGGGTGTTTGTGAGATCCTGCTCCATCCCGCACAGGTACCTCTCGATCACCGTGTGGATGAGCTTCGCCCAGGCAGGGGTCAACCCCATCTTCTGTCTGCTCCTTAACGAGGACCTGCGGAAGGTGCTGAGGGCCCACCTGCCCGCCTACTGGAGGACTAAGCAACACCTGCCTCACGATGAGCCTTATTGCATCATGTGATGGGGGGGTGTGTGGGACGGGGGGGGCTGGGGCAGGGTGGGCGTCTTTTGTGAGGAGGCGAAATGATTCATGTCAAGTTGACGGGGGCATATAGGGAGATATGTGAGTAATGTATTATATAATGCAACCTCATTCAGAGTCTAATATTGGTTTGTAAATTTACAGAAAAATAGAAAGACTGTTTGTTTTGTTTTTCCTCTCTGCCCTGTTTTAAAGGCAACAAATCCAATCATAACGTCACAATGAAATCTTGAATTGTGTGTGTGTGTGTGTGTGTGTGTGTGTGCGTGTGCGTGAACGAGAGATTAGTCCACTCTATAATCACACACAAATGAAGAGTACAACTGAAAAGCTCAAATCCTTTTCTCATTTTTGTTACAGTTGAGAATTAAGTGGGGTTTATTTGTATTTCCACCCCACGAAGGGATGATAAACACAGGATTCATCAAAGCAACAATATAAGCATACACAGTAATAATTATAACCGATGCCATTTTAAGACTCTATGCCATGGCCTTACACTGTTTGGAATGGAGACACTAATCCTAACCCTAACAGTCATGGGGATAGGTTAGCTACTGTCTGTGTCAGGGGAGGCTGGTGGAGGTAGAAATCGGAGGCTCATTTTAAACGCATGAACGGAATGAGGAATGGTATCAAACATGTGTGCATTAGAATTAACCCGTCCTACGATTTCTACCTCCGCCGGCCTCCGCTGATCTGTATGTAACTGAAGCTATCACACAAGTAAACACACAGGATTGAATTAAGGGATAATACCGGTAATACGTTTTGGTGGATTATTCTGATGTTTGTTTATAAGATGTAAGGCTACTGATTTTGAATAGTTTTCACACTACAGCTGATTTTTTTCTCAGAGGATTCTTAAACCACCCCTGGAGCCTTCTTCTGTACGTACACGTGGTTCAAAAGAGACTGGAAACATCAAGTGGATATATTTGTTTCTTTTACCCTTCCCGACATGCTTGTTTATGTGTCTTTATACGGTACCTAATGTTGGACTTTGGTTGGGTTTGTTGGTATTAAACAAAAATGCCTGTTTGACTTTTTGTAAACAGAAGAGTTTAAAGGAAGGTACTATTTTCTACAAATGAATTATGACTATGTTTCATAATGTACAGACTACAATCTCATGTTGTCAAGACATGACACAAATATTCCTGCTCATGGTGTTTTTATTAAACTTGTACTGTATGTACTGTATGTGTGTGCGTACACGTGTGAGAAAAGATGAGAAGATCGTTAGAAGAAGGTCATTATTACTAGGTTCAATGAAATTAACACGTTCAGGACATTATTAGCTTTTTTTATGGCTAAGAATGATATACTCCTAACAGTAATTGCATCTGTGGTGCACGATCAATGGGTTCTTTGATGGAGGGGAATGTTTTCCCTTCATCTGATGTTCAAGGTACTGGTTAGCTGAAACTATGCAGTGTGATAATGGTTCAGAGTGAAAACATACATTGGGATTCACCTCACGTGCACTGTAACATGACCCATAGGATTTCATATGACCCCAATGATGGTGGATTTTATGAAGTTGAATCAGATTCAATTGAATCAGTTGGCAAACAGCCTAGACACATTTAAGAGTTACACCTCCTGGGAATGCAGAAAGTATAAAGGTTGAGTTGTTCTATAGATTATATCCTCTTTTTTTTTTTAGGGCATTTCTGCTTTATCGGGATAGAGACAGTAGAGATTGACAGGAAGTATGGGTGAGAGAGAGAGGAGGGATGACATGCAGGATATATCAATGTACCAGGGACCCTGTGATTACGTGGCATGCACATTAGTGAGCTATGCCACCCAGGCACCCTGAGTTATTCGATTATTAGCGTCCTACATTCAGTGATATGGCACCAACCATCAACCTTCGATGCAACCTGGACAGGAGGATGTGTCCTCTATTTAATATAGGCCACTAATGACTTGTAATGTATTTTTTTGGGTTATGCAGACGGTTTTGATTGATCTCCAGCATGGCACTTACTAGAAATATAAATACTAGCCTATATTATACTGTATCCATCAGCAGTTTTATGTTTGCTAAAGGAAGTGGCTACATACTGTATTAGTTCAGGCTTAAAACACAATATGAAAAACGCTATATAACACAATGTCAATAACAAACAAACCATATTGGCCTCAATTACACCATGCAGCAAAATACATTGTTATAGCTTATATCAGACTGGACAGTTCACTCTCCGCTCCCTCGGCTATTAGCTTTAGCCACTGAAGATGCACGCGGACCTGGCCGGGAAACATTGTGGTCCTGGAGGGAACTGGTCATCACCCGTCTCACTGAAAGCTTATGAGGAGGATACATGTACCGGTACGTAAGTCACGTTTTTGTTTGTATTTTTGGCTGGCAAATCATAGTCGGCCATTAGGCCTAGGCCACGTTCGCATTGCAGGCTTTTTGTGGGAGTTGGGCATCTAATTTGCTGAAGTTGTTGGTTTCGGACACAGGAGACATGGCAGTCTGGTTTGAACTGGTTTGATACTTGGTTTGTTCACAGGCTTAGGCCTCGAGAGACTAGGTGTAAAAAGTGTACCTGCAGCCAGAGAGTCCAACTGATTATCCACCCAGCAGGGCAGTACACAGCACTCAAGTTGAGGGGGGATGAGGAGGGATGGCATCCCCTCTGAAATAAAAAAACTGTAAAAATCATCCCCCTTCTAAAACTGCCATCCCCCCCTTTCCATACCTTATGTCATTTTATCAATGAACGTGGTATTACTGCTATTTCAACATTTAGATTTGCACATATTGAGTAAAATACTGTGGGCGAGGGGGGGGGCACGCACACATGCGATGACATTTTTACCAAGTCACTGACACTGAAGTCACTGACGCTGTGGGGATGCTAAAATTGTCCCCATATGATAAAATCCACCATCCCCCCTGATTTTCTTTTACAACTTGAGTACTGAGTATATGGGATGCTTGGGACGGACCAACTCTGACATCACCCCATTGAAGTTGAGATTTAGGTTAAGGTTAACCTAAGGCCTTTAAGGTTAGGGTGAGGTTAGGGTTGTCATTGCACAGAGTAAAATGAAATGTATTTTTTGCTCTAGGCACAGAGTCAGCCACAGTCAACGTGCCTGGAGCAATTCGAGGTTAAGTGCCTTGCTCAAGGGCACAACGGCAGTGGTATGCACAGATATGCCAGCAACCCTCCAGTCACCAGCTCACATGTAGCTCCCTCCTGAGGCGAGGATCGAACCAGCGACCTTACGATTGGTAGCTAGCATCTGCCCAATGCTAGCGCTCATTGTACGAAAGTGTGTGCTCTATAGTGTTTTAAATCATAGATAAAGAACATACAGTAAGTCCTTGAGGGCCTTAGTATTGGGTTGGTTTCCATGGTATCTAAACAATAGATTGACTGCTTACTTCTCGTTTGCAGAAGTTCACTATAACAATGGATATTACTTTGAAGAACAAGAACAAGAGACTGCGCCGACCAGCTGGCCGGGGTCTTCACCAACATCTTTAACCAGTCCCTGTCCCAGGCCACCGTCCCACCCTGCCTGAAAACCTCAACTATCATCCCAGTCCCGAAGAAAAGCACGGTGAGCTGCCTAAACGACTACCGCCCGGTGGCACTCACACCAATCATCATGAAGTGCTTCGAGAAACTAGTCCGGGCCCACATACTCACACGCCTCCCGCCCAACCTGGATCCATACCAGTTCGCCTACAGAGCCCACAGGTCCACAGAGGACGCCATAGCGACGACTCTCCACGCCACTCTATCCCACCTGGAGAGGGGAAACAGCTACGCGAGACTGCTCTTCGTGGACTTCAGCTCCGCCTTTAACACCATCCTTCCAGACAGGCTAGTGACCAAACTACTAGACCTGGGTCTATCACACTCTATATGTGCGTGGATCAAGGACTTCCTGACCGACCGCCCCCAGAGGGTGCGGGTGGGCCCCCACACCTCCACAGCCCTCAGCCTCAGCACTGGGTCACCCCAGGGCTGCGTGCTAAGCCCCATCCTCTACAACCTCTACACCCACGACTTCACCCCCATCCACCCCAGCAACTACATCGTAAAGTTTGCAGACGACACCACCGTGGTGGGATGCATCTCGGGGGGGGACGAGGCGGCGTACAGGGATGAGGTAGAGCAATTGAGCAAGCTGTGCAAGGTTAACAACCTGCTGCTAAACAAGTCAAAGACCCAGGAATTCATCGTAGACTTCAGGAGGAAAAAGTCTGAGATCCTGCCCCTGCTCATCGACGGAGAGAGCGTGGAGATAGTCTCAACCCTCCGATTCCTGGGACACAACATGCGGGATGACCTGGCCTGGAAGGACAACACTAAAGGCACCATCAAGAGGGCACAACAGCGGCTATACACCCTGAGATGCCTCAGGAAACAACACAACAAGAAGGAGATACTGGTGGCCTTCTACCACGGCGCAGTGGAGAGCATCCTCACCTTCGGCATCTCCAACTGGTTCCACAGCTGCACAACAGCGGAGAGAAACGAGCTACAGAGAGTCGTGAGAACAGCACAGAAGATCACCGGCGCCCCCCTCCCCTCTCTGGAGGAGCTGAACAAAACACGCTGTCTCAGGAGGGCCTCCAAGATCTCCAAGGACCCGACCCACCCTGGGCACGAACACTTTGTCAAGCTGCCCTCGAACAGGAGGTACAGGACCCCGGCCGCTAAGAAAAACAGACTGAAGAACAGCTTCTACCACAGGGCCGTCAAGGCCCTGAACACAGAAAAGGCCTAAGTTCTGGGCCCAGGACAGTCCGGACGGATACTATGGCAGCTAGTGCTGAGGCACAAACATGTACATTTTCAAGCCTGCAAACTGTGACACTTTAAAATAATGTGAAAAAATACTTTCTTGTGCAATATGACAACCCTAGTTGACTATCTGTGCAGTATAGTACAGTGGATTGTGTACATAGCCTTTATTGATGTAAACCAGCTCCTTACCTTCTTGTGATTTTATGCATCTATGCTTTTTCTAAAATGTGTTTCTTTTTCCTTTCCTAAACACCAGGGGAGCCTCCCCTCCTAAATTTCGTTGTTTGGTACCTGTACTGTAGCAATGACAAATAAAGTCTATCTAATAACAACAAAAACAACAGCATTTGACGGAGAGAACCAGCTATTTTTCTGGCTCCTGTCTAACTCTCTGTCTAAGATGGAGCAACTGAGGTTTGGTCCGCCCAGCGCGCCACAGGACGCCAAGGAAACCGGTGGGTGGGTCAGGAGCTGTCAAGAGCTTTGAGGTCAAGATAAAGAAGCACAGCATGGGGCGCTTAGGTGGCGTAGCGGGTTAAGTGCTGACCATGTACCGCAGGGATCCCGGTTCGATTCCAGCCGCGGACATATCCTGCATGTCATCCCTTCTCTCTCTCTCAACCATCCTTCCTGTTGTAATCTTCACTATATCTGTCATTAAAAAGAAAAATATGAGTGGGACTGCCCCACTCAGAAAAAAAATAAAAAGAGCTTTGAGCTCAAGATAAAGAAGCCTTATTACAGGCAACAATGCCTGCCCCTGCAATGTGAAACAGTGGATTTTTTGATAAAAGGGAAAAAACTGATCAAATACATAGACAAAATACTAGTACTTAATATAAGTCGCTTTGAATAAAAGTATCTGCCAAATGAATTACATTTAAAACATTTTATATGTGAGTTGGAAAACATCACATTTAAACATTTCACAAAGTCTGCTCAATCTGAGTATGTGTCCCCACCATCTGTCGAAGGAGACTAATGTGAAAAAGATGTGTTTTGACATAAAAACACAGAAATAAAATACAATGTTGACTTGACAATTCACACGTGCACTGAATATCTGAAATGCTCAGTAAGGGTGCCCTCTAGTGGTGATCTTGCAGCAGTGCATCTGGTCCCCCCCCCTGTGTTTATGTGCATGTGTTGGCAGCTTAATGACAGCTTAACACAGAGGTGTTTCTTCCCCTTCACACCAACATGTTATTAGATATAGTATGTCCTGTCGTGCAAAATGATATTGACCTATTTCAGCTTGCAAGCGCCCTTCTACTTCCCCTGCAGATGGTGTCATGTACAGTTTGAGAGATTGATTGAGATTGAGATAACGTTTATTGCCACTATGCATTACACATATAGGAATTTGCTTCGTCACCACAGCAAGTGCGTTTATACTTTTTTCACATATCAAAAAACAGGACAACACAACAACAACACAGGACAGACAACAGTGCATTGGATAGTGCGGTATAAAGTAAAGTGCAGTGCAGAGTTTTTTTTACAGTGAGTCCAGTTCAGTCCTGGGCAGACTTGGGGGCGGGGGGGGGGGGGGGGGAGCCAGAGTCATTTAACAGCCTCATTTACAGTGGGTTTGGTTGTGTGATCTACCCATTTTCTATTCTATGGCTGTGTTCGGAATGGTATACTAGCATACTGCATACTAGCATACTCAATGAATATATATACTGCATACTACCTACTGAATTCATAATAAGTATCCGAAAACCAGCCGACCATTATGCATACTGCATACTGCCTCCCAGAATGCATTTCGCCGGGAACGGCGAATTTAAACCTCCATTTTAAACCTCCATTAGCTAAAATAAGTAATTTTGGCTTTATAAGTGTTAACATGTCATTTTATGAAGTTTTAATATGTTTTCAGGCGAGAAAGTAACCACATATATTCCCAAAATGTGTCCAGTTTACCAAAATAACCAGTTTATATATCTGATCTGACGATTTTTTGCGTCTTCTGTTCGCTAGCTGCGTTCGTAAATTCGCCCTGGAAATATGATCCTCACTCATGGAATGCCTCTTGTCCAATCAAATGACCTGGTCCCTTTATGACATTGCACCCAGTGTGCGCTCCGGCGCTCTCAGAGCGATTTTACGAACGCACCCTACGTTGCTTACCTTCACTCACTCGACAGAAATATCGTAACATAATTACAACACGTTGTAAAATGATTTGGGCGGCCAATATCTTTAGCTAGCTCAAGTAACTAGCTTACTATATTGTTATCTTAACAGTTGGTAAAATAACATGATTAAATTAAATATATGAGCAATAACATATCGTGGGCAAGCACTACAATCAACTTGTCCGTCTGAAGCTACAATACTGGGATCATTCGTGATTGGGCTACAAGCAGTCAAATACTAGGTGAACATGTGTGTAAGACACAAATAAACTTGGATTTCATGCATTTCAAGTGGCATATTTGTAATCATGACGACTAGCCTGGTCTAAGAATGCATTTCACCATGTTACAGGGCTCTCAAGTTTTGAACAGAGTTCAGAGTGAGATTTTGGCGGCGGCGGGTAAATGACATCAATTTGTAAACTTTTTTTTAAAAATCACACACACACAGTCTCAGCGTCAAAGGATATGGTCTTCTCCCACGTCGACCAGTCTGGAGCCACTTCGAGATGTGAATGATCAATTCAAATAATCTGTCCTCTTCTGTGTAGCGAGCATCTGAATCAATAGCTCCAGTCAGCCCGTGTCGTTGGAATCAGAACGTTGTTTGTTGTAGCGGGAATATCAAAATGTTACCCGGATACAGCAATGCTATTATTTTCTGATTGGCTGTTCGGTAGCTATATATTTTTATTTGATTAGCTGGTGCGTGGCCTTCTGAACTCTAGGGGAACCAGAGGGAACTCACTTGATTCTCTACCTGTTCTATTTTTTTTAAATAGCGGCGCAACTTGGTGGGCGCCCCTGGTAATTTCTCTGCGTGAGAAATACAAGGTGTGGCGTGTGAGCGTGTGAACGGATTGAAATGCGTCTGTCTCACGCCCAATGCGTGAGACTTGAGAGCCCTGATGTTAATTCCCAGTAGGCTATAGTGAAAATACCACCGCTCATCCGTGATCAGACTTAGCTGGGGTGCTGCAGCTGAAGAGTATCAAATAGAGTGCAAGAAAGCAGCATCTGCACACTCAAATCTGTGCAAAAAACGATGTTTATTGCTAGCTTTCGGTCCCCAGGCTATCGGACAATGTAAACAAAAGCTGTATGACAAGTTTGTATGACGCAGTTTGACGAGGCTGAAAGCGCACAGGGTTGCCAAATGGGATTGACAATTTACAGCCTAAACTTTCTATAACCTCAAAATCAAGTAGCCCATTCGGCGGTAACCCGCCCCATCTGGCAACCCTGGACGCAACTCTGCAACCCTGGACGCGAAATGCATTTTGGGGAAATAGGACCTGAGCCATCGTAACCGACTTCAATTTTCACGGAAGTAACTGCTCGCCTACTAAATTTCTCGCATACTCAAATCTCGCATACTGTACAGTGTGAACGTACTACATACTCAAAATCTACGTCATATCTAGTATGAGTAGTATGCTAGTACGCTATTCCGAACACAGCCTATGCTTTAGATTTAGAACATGGAAACCATCTAACACTTAATTGACCTGTTTAATTAGTGGCACCTGACAAACATTGCTGCCAGTTCCTCATTCTCACCTTACCAGCTGTTCCTCATCAACCTCACATTGGGAATGACAGTCAGTAACAGTATAAGCACAGAACAGGTTGTCCACGTGGTACAAGGCCATATGATAGGGCTGTTTAAGGTTCTACGGGCATCATTTGCAGTCAGCTTCTGCTGAGGTTGCTGGTTCTGTTGAAGTTTCTGCCTGATTCTGTTGAAGTTTCTGCCTGATTCTGTTGAAGTTTCTGCCTGATTCTGTTGAGGTTGCTATTGAGATTTTCACAAGGCTACAGGCCACTTTATTTTTTTTATTTTTTTTACACGAGTGTCTTGATAATCCTGTTTGACATGTTATCATATTTGTGCCTTGGCAAGAGTACTGGTGTTGTTTACACATTCTGAATGTTCTCTTCAGGATAGCTTTGCTGTCATTACTGGCCTTTGGCTGCCTTCATGCCGGAGCGAATCACGGTATGTCTGACTAATGCATAAATCATTGCCTAATTGCAAAACTGAACTGGTGGGAGTAATTGTGAAATCATGCGTTTTGTTTTTAGTTGGTTGGGCCATGAGTGGAAGTAATGGCACTAGCCAGTTTCAGGCAATCCTCACAGAACCAGAACCTGAACCCCAGCCCCAGAACCAGAACCAGAACCAGAACCCCAGCCCCAGACGTCCTACCAGTCCCAGCCCCAGACAGGCTCATACCTGTCAACCCTCCCGTTTTTCCCGGGATTCTCCCGTATTTTACCTTTATTTCCCGCTGTGCTCCCGTTTAAATATGTTCCCATAAATCTCCCGTTTTTTTAACCTATAATTTAACACTTAACAATTGTTGGACGTTGTCACATGCGCACAATCGTTATATCCATGTCAGAGTTTATTGTCTCCTCTCGTTTTTTGGGCTGCGTTCGTAATTTTGCTCTGAGAGCACCGGAACGCACACTAGGTGCAACGTCATAAAGGGACCACGTAATTTGATTGGACAAGAGGCATTCCATGAGTGGTGATCAGATTTCCAGAGCGTATTTACGAACGCAGCCTCGGTTGTCTCCGTTTTGAAATTATCGCTGGTAGCATTGCGCCGCTCTTTTCCCATTGGCATCATAGTGTCAAGTAATGTATAAATAAATGTGCTGAATTGATATGCCCTTTTGTGTTTTCATGTATATATATGCAGGGATGTTCAAAGTATTTTACTTTCAACCAGGTATCTGATTCTGATCACCTGTAGTCACTTACTTAATCATAGGAACTAGTTAACCCAATTCTTGTTGCACTGAAGCAGGTGGTTGATTGACTGTGTCCCCTTGTCTAAATGTAAGAGGTATCCTATGGTTGTCTAGTGGTGATGTTAGGATTGACTGTGTGTACCCTTGTCTAAATGTAAGAGGTATCGTGACTGCTCCTGGTGTTTCTGGACACCTCTCGGAAATGAGAAAGACGTCAAATTCGTCTTTAAAGTTTTTCTTTTCTTTTTTCAAATTTTCGTCTTTTTAGCTAACATTCAACTCGAAGATGTGAAGTACCCACTCGTTATTTTTCCGAACAGTTTTACGTTCATTAAATAAGTGTAATCTATAACACAATGACTTCGTTTCTTGTTGTTTGATGGGGATTCATTATCTTTGATGGGGATTTTCTGTGCTTAGTGATTTCCGGTGTAGCAACTTTCAAATACTCATGTCGTCTTCAATTTGTTTCCGATTTCAATGTATGATGCATCATTTGAAAGCTTACAATCTGTAGTTTAAGCACATGTAAAAAACTGAAAAATGATTTCGCCTACAGGTAGCCCTTTTCATTGGGCTGTGTCACCTATGGTTGTCTAGTGGTAATGTTAGGATTGACTATGTGTACCCTTGTCTAAATGTAAGAGGTATCCTATGGTTGTCTAGTGGTGATGTTAGGATTGACTGTGTGTAGGCCTACAGTCTAAATGTAAGGGGTATGGTTTGTGGACGGTGGGGGTGGGGGGGGCGTGCGGGGGATATCCCTTTTCGGGAAAATATCCCTTATTTTCAAATCCCAATGTTGACAGGTATGGACAGGCTACCAGAGCAAAGGCCCACGTGGCTTCTGGCCCAGCTACGAGCCCCAGCCCCAGTCCCAGCCCGGCGACGAGCCCCAGCCCCAGTCCGGCTACGAGCCCCAGCCCCAGTCCCAGGCCGGCTACGAGCCCCAGCCCGGCTATGGTCCCCAGCCCCAGTTCCAGCCCGGCCACGGGTCCCAGCCCCAGTCCCAGCCCGGCGACGAGCCCGGCCACGGGTCCCAGCCCCAGTCCCATTCCGGCCACGGGTCCCAGCCCCAGTCCCAGTCCGGCTACGAGCCCCAGTCCCGGCCCGGCTACGAGCCCCAGTCCCAGCCCGGCTACGAGCCCCAGTCCCAGTCCGGCTACGAGCCTCAGCCCCAGTCCCAGGCCGGCTACGAGCCCCAGCCCGGCTATGGGCCCCAGCCCCAGTCCCAGCCCGGCGACGAGCCCCAGCCCCAGTCCCAGCCCGGCCACGGGTCCCAGCCCCAGTCCCAGCCCGGCCACGGGTCCCAGTCCCAGCCCGGCCACGGGTCCCAGCCCCAGCCCCAGTCCCAGCCCGGCCACGGGTCCCAGCCCCAGTCCCAGCCCGGCCACGGGTCCCAGTCCCAGCCCGGCTACGAGCCCCAGCCCCAGTCCCAGCCCGGCTATGGCCCCCAGTCCCAGTCCCGGCCCGGCTACGAGCCCCAGTCCCAGGCGGGCTACGAGCCCCAGCCCGGCTATGGGCCCCAGCCCCAGTCCCAGCCCCAGTCCCAGCCCGGCCACGGGTCCCAGCCCCATTCCCAGCCCCAGTCCCAGCCCGGCTACGAGCCCCAGCTCCAGTCCCAGCCCGGCTACGAGCCCCAGTCCCAGCCCCAGCCCCAGCCCGGCTATGGCCCCCAGTCCCAGTCCCGGCCCGGCTACGAACCCCAGTCCCAGCCCGGCTACGGGCCCCACCCCCATTCTGGCTACGGGTCCCAGTCCCAGCCCGGCTACGGGCCCCAGCCCCAGCCCGGCTACAGGCCCCAGCCCCATTCTGGCTACGGGTCCCAGCCCCAGCCCCATTCCGGCTACGGGCCCCAGCCCCAGCCCGGCTACCAGTTCAAGTCTGGCAACCATCCCCTGCCCAGCTACCAGTCCAAGCCCCGCCAACCGGTCCAGCCAGAGCGCTACTGACCAGAGTGGTGGCTCCAACAGCTGGATCTCTTTGGGTGGGTATGAGAATTTGGAAATATCTGAGTTCTATTTATCAAGCCTTGGGTGGCAGTTTAATAACACTGGCTTGCTGTATGTTGGACCGATAACAGCTAATAACAGCATTTATGAACCAGTGCCACTTTTATACTTGTTAAGCTCTGCCACCTCAACTGTAAAATGTGACAAAAAGGTATCAACTCCTATTAAAGCTTTCTGATTTTTTTCCCCACACACACCTAGCCTTGGTGACCAGGGAACAGGATGGCCTTGCCTGCTGAGAACCAAGTACAATAAATGGCACAATAAACTTATTTTCATGTTCAATCAGAGCGAGTGGTAGAGATTTAGAAAAGATATAATTAAAGACATTATGTAAGCAATACTTTATAGTAGCAATCAAGTTCTATCTTCCCATTTCAAAGCTTTTTTTTTTCTCTTTGTTTTTCTTTTGTGTAAATCCCCGGCCTGGCTGCACCAACCATGCCGCAGGCTGTATATCTGACACCCCTGCGGTACACGGACATTACTGTGGGGCAAGAAGCCTGCTTTTAGGATATTTGACATTTTGTCTGCACAAAAGAAGTGTCAGTAAGATACTTTGGGAGGCATTACACAGCTGGACGCTGTAATAGAGCTGCATATGAGATGGCTAGAAGGCAAATGCGCATACCCATAGTTGAAAACAAAGTCTTTATAACACTGGGTCAAAACAACATTGTATCCCACAACCATTTGACACAAAACAACAATATTCTTATAGAAACTGCATGGTATGAAATAACATTTTACATTGTGAAACTAGTTATTTATCATTCATTTTATCAACATGAACACAGACAAAAAGAAAAATCTAATCTTGGAGAGAAAAAAATGCACGTCGAATATCGGAAGTGAATTAAATCTGAATGTTTCTGATGTATTGCCTCTGAATGTAGAAAAACGTTCAAACATTGACGATTTGGATGAGGAGGGACAAAATAAGGTGACATGATTTAATAACTTTGTAAGTGTCATTCCCTCTTCTGCTTATTGTGAACCTCAGGATAAATTTATTTTCTTGCTTTTATCAACACTTTTTCTCCCGTCCTCTCCAGTTCTTGGGAGAGATTAGTAGGCAGTGAATCTCTCCGGCTGCAGACCCTCTCAGCTGCTCTCCTGGTTCTCCTTCGGCTCTGTTTTACTGGTTGCTGCTGGTTCTGGTTCTTCCACCATGGCTGACTTTTTAGAGGTTCCTGTATGTAGGGAGATTACTATGTAAGTGTTATTTACATACAGTATGAACAGATGAAGGTTGGCTATCGGACCAGTTATGTTTTATTATATATATTTTTAAAAAGGATATGTCATGTCTGTTAGCAACTCTGTTAGCAACTCTGTTAGCATACCAGTAAGGTAGTTCCTGTGCATGCGATGGAAGAACAGCAGTCCGAAGAAGAGGATGAACCCGATGCAGCCGATGATCATACCACACAACAGGAAGCTGTAGCTCCCTTCACTCTGGATAATCTGGGGATCGGAGGGCCGTTTTAGACCGCAGGCTGTGTAATATCTCTGGATGTACATTTCTTTATCTATCTGTTGCTCTGTCTTTCTCCCTATCATGTCTGACGTTATATAGCACTGTAACTCTGAGTAATAATAATAATAATAATAGATTTTATTTGAAAGCGCCTTTTTCAAACCCAAGGACACTGTTCAGAAAAAAGGAAAAAAAGAGAAGCAGGACAACAAACAACAAAAAGAAACACGACAAACAAAAAGGCAGCCATGGGGGGGGGGCAATATCAGTCAGGCGTAGGGTAGAGTACAGTCTTACCTGCCCAACTAGGACTTGCATGACCATTTCACCCATCCCAGCACTTGTTACCAGGACTGAGGTTGCACATCCTAGAGAGAGAGAGAGATACCATACCATACCATACCAGAATCAGATTTATTGCCAAGTAAGTTTTCACTTACAAGGCATTTGCTTTGGTCTGGTCGTGCATAACAATAAACAAAGTGCGATGGGACACAACAGACAAAAATATAAGTGAAAAATAATAATAATCGAAATTTACAAGAAACAGTGCAATGTGACTGTTTGGTGTCAATGAGGGGGGGGGGTCAAGATAACAGTCAGTGTCAGTGGGGGGTCCAGGGCCTCTTTTTTTTTATTTTTTATAAATTTGTTTTTCAGATTTTATCCCTTTTTTCACCCAATTTGGTAGCCAATTGAACCCAACCTAGCATCCAATTATCCCCTGCCTATTGCGAGGGATCCGCCGCACGACCCCGCGGCCGGCAGTCCCAGAGGAGGCCGCCAGGCAGACTAGCTGACTGGCTCCTCGAGCCCAGCACCGTTATTCCAGCACCAGACGGGGGCGCTGTTGCGCGACGGATCCTTGTCCGGAACTACTCCTATACCCCCCTCGGGAGCGGCCGCCCAATATGCCGTTCCCCGTGTGTGCCCTGGCCATATCCGGGTCTGGCGAGCCGGGATACGAACCCCGGCCCCGGTGGGCAGCATGCACTAGTGGCCAGTGCTTAGACCGCTACACCACCGCGGGGCCGGTCCAGGGCCTCTTTAATGAGGCGAACTGCAGTCGGGAAGAATATTCATACCATATTTCTGTTATTACTATGTTATTGCTATTGTGCTTCTGATTGTCATCCTACCTTGGTAGTCCAGGATGTCCTCAGTGTAGGCCAGCAAAGAGGGGAAGATGCTGCTGAGGAACAGGCCACACAAACATGTCCCCACGAAGAGAAACACACTGCTGGTGTACAAGATGAGCAGCAGCAACACTGTCACGATGACGCCAGCCTGCAGGGAGGAGGGCAAGAGAATCACAGTTCATGACGTTAGAATTATAAGGTTCTATCTCCATTTTTGTCAAAATTGAGTTTTTTTTTTACATAATCTGATCCATTAGGTGTTTATTAATGCCTATGTGGTGTTATTTTTAAAATGTTGACATTTTTTTGTTAGTAATTAATAAAATAGAAAGGTTCCATCTCACAAAACATAATGGAATGTAAAAACTTCGACGCTCAATATCTCTGAACTGCCCTAAACGGAGATAGAACCGTATAATTCTAAGCTCACGAGTTAGGCTTACAAGATGGAAGACTTATATACAAAATATATATATATCAGTATATATATATATATATATATATATATATATGCCATGTAGCTGAAGCTTTCATCTAATGCGACTTACATTGCAGTGAATACATACAGTACATTTTTCAGTATACAGTAAATGGTCCAAGTGTATATGGTCCCAGCAGGAATCGAACTCACAACCTAAGCGTTGTTCGCATATCAGTAAGGTAGTTACTACCAACTGAGCCACAGAGAACTATTCAGACTCAGGTCAATACTAGCCTTTATCATTATAATTATTAATTGATAGGACATTGATAGGACTATATAGTATATCTCAAAGTGATCATAATTTGCATTTACATTTTGGGCATTTAGCAGACACCTTTATCCAAAGCGACTTTCAACAAATACATTTGATTACATTTGACACATACACTTGACATACAAGTGAATCATCTATCCACCAGTCATAGCAGGACAAAATCTATGCTCAGGCCTGGAGCCATTGGCAGCCATCATGCTAGAAGAAGGAAGAATTGTTTGGGGGAAACAATACAGGGGGGGGGGGTAGTAGATGTCTCAGGAGTGACAGTTCAGATGTAGCCTGAAGAGATGGAGGTCTTCAGTCTACGACGGAAGATAAGGAGTGACTCTGCAGTCCTGACAGCAGTGGGAAGCTCGTTCCACCAGCGGGGAGCCAATATAGTGAAGAGATGATCACATCACAACACAAACATGTCATTCATTTTCTACCAGGGCCTTACCAGGTTGACCATAAGCAGATGGACAGGCTTGAAGCGGACGGAGAGAGGGATAGACATCAGACGTCCTGCGGTGATGGCAGCCCAGAAGATACTGGCCAAGTATCCCGCTGTCTTGTTAGGCAGTGACATGGGCGGAGACACGGCGTACGTGTACACAAAGCCAGCATACGCACCCTGGAGATAGACACATAGTAGGGTCAGAGGTAATCAGACAATCAGAGGTCACCAGGTCATCAGAGGTCGACTGTTTTTAAAAAAAATATTTTTTTCTGAGTGGGTCAGTCCCACTCATATTTTTCATTTTATTGGACAGATGAAGACAGAGGAAGACAGAAAAGTAAGGACAAGAAGGGAGAGAGGGCATGTCAGCATGGGCCGGATTCAAACCCATGCCGACATGGGCATTATGTGTGCACCGCGGTGCTAGACCACTGGACCACCCCAGGCCACAGAGGTCAACTATTATATTCACTGTATAACACATCAGTACTTTTTCGATCCCAGAGGGGAAATTCAGGTGTTACAGCAGCTCAGACCACAAAACAACAACAACAACAACAACAAAACACAGTGACAATTGAATAATAGGCTAAAATAGATAAATAAAATATAAAAAAAGATAGATCAATGGACATTAGGGACCTTGTATACAGCAGGTGAGATTTAACATCCTCCAGCCTGACTCTGATCACCCAGATCGAGCCAGTCGGATTGTGAAATAGACTGCATCATAATTATATGAAAATGTGGTATTTAAAAAAATATAAGAAGTATGTGGCTATCACTCACCACAATACCATCGGTCATGAAGAGGACCAATCCACCCAGGATATGAACTCCAAAAAAGGACACAGGCAACCCACTCAGGTTTCCGTTCCGACAGCAGCTGAAGATATCCCCATGTCCTGTAAAACCCAGAGAGAAATATTCTCTCTGAGAGATCTGCTTACCTCAATAAGAATAAGACTGCACTGTACTCTTGTCACTGTACCCATGGTGACAAATACTAACTTTGTCATACAGTGTATTACATATTGATAAATATGGGACATTTTTTGTGAAAATTAGATTTCACACAGATGAATCTCAGGGTTAGTTTCGTTCAGCCCTTGAAGAGGGAGTACAGGGCCCTGGTCAGATCTGAGGTCGAAGGTCGAAGGTGGTTGTGGTTGTTCCTTACCTCCCGCCGCCTCGTGGTCTTTGGGTTCCGTCTCAGGCCCCTCAGCGCCCCCCTGCTGGCTCTCCATGGCCAGCTCGTCTTTGTCCAGCAGACGGGGGGTGTCGCTGGGGAAGCAGGGGACCAGACCCTCCCGGTACATCAGGAACAGGACGGCGATGGGCACGGGCAGCTGGGACAGAGGACCACCACAACAACAACATCATCATCATCATCATCCGTTTTTCATCAAAGCAATATCAGACTGTCAACTTTCCGATGAAAACAGTGTTTATTAGGAATATTATTAGGAAAGACTAGTGTGTACTATGTAGACTAGTGTGTACTATGTAGACTAGTGTGTACTATGTAAACTAGTGTGTACTATGTAGACTAGTGTGTATTATGTGTACTATGTAGACTAGTGTGTATTATGTAGACTAGTGTGTACTATGTAGACTAGTGTGTACTATGTAGACTAGTGTGTACTATGTAGACTAGTGTGTATTATGTAGACTAGTGTGTATTATGTAGACTAGTGTGTACTATGTAGACTAGTGTGTACTATGTAGACTAGTGTGTACTATGTAGACTAGTGTGTATTATGTAGACTAGTGTGTACTATGTAGACTAGTGTGTATTATGTAGACTAGTGTGTATTATGTAGACTAGTGTGTATTATAAGGTACATAAGGGTACATAAGGTTCAGAGAATAGGAAATGTTAGAATAGGTATAGCATAGCATAGAGTACAGCACAGTGTTTTATTTGTATAGTATAGTATAGTGGATAGTGTACATAGCCTTTATTTATGTAAACCAGCTCTTTTCCCTTCTTTTTTTCTCCCTAGCACCAGGGGAGCCCCCCCTCCTAAATTTCGTTGTTTGGTACCTGTACTATATCAATGACAATAAAGACCATTCATTCATTCATTCATTCTGTAGACTAGTGTGTACTATGTAGACTAGTGTGTACTATGTAGACTAGTGTGTATTATGTAGACTAGTGTGTACTATGTAGACTAGTGTGTACTATGTGTACTATGTAGACTAGTGTGTACTATGTAGACTAGTGTGTATTATGTAGACTAGTGTGTACTATGTAGACTAGTGTGTACTATGTGTACTATGTAGACTAGTGTGTACTATGTAGACTAGTGTGTACTATGTAGACTAGTGTGTACTATGTAGACTAGTGTGTATTATGTAGACTAGTGTGTACTATGTAGACTAGTGTGTACTATGTAGACTAGTGTGTACTATGTAGACTAGTGTGTATTATGTAGACTAGTGTGTACTATGTGTACTATGTAGACTAGTGTGTACTATGTAGACTAGTGTGTACTATGTAGACTAGTGTGTACTATGTAGACTAGTGTGTACTATGTAGACTAGTGTGTACTATGTAGACTAGTGTGTACTATGTAGACTAGTGTGTACTATGTAGACTAGTGTGTACTATAGACTAGTGTGTACTATGTAGACTAGTGTGTACTATGTAGACTAGTGTGTATTATGTAGACTAGTGTGTACTATGTAGACTAGTGTGTACTATAGACTAGTGTGTATTATGTAGACTAGTGTGTACTATGTAGACTAGTGTGTATTATGTAGACTAGTGTGTACTATGTAGACTAGTGTGTACTATGTAGACTAGTGTGTACTATGTAGACTAGTGTGTACTATAGACTAGTGTGTACTATGTAGACTAGTGTGTACTATGTAGACTAGTGTGTACTATGTAGACTAGTGTGTATTATGTAGACTAGTGTGTACTATGTAGACTAGTGTGTACTATGTAGACTAGTGTGTATTATGTAGACTAGTGTGTACTATGTGTACTATGTAGACTAGTGTGTACTATGTAGACTAGTGTGTACTATGTAGACTAGTGTGTATTATGTAGACTAGTGGGTACTATGTGTACTATGTAGACTAGTGTGTACTATGTAGACTAGTGTGTACTATGTAGACTAGTGTGTATTATGTAGACTAGTGTGTACTATGTAGACTAGTGTGTACTATGTAGACTAGTGTGTATTATGTAGACTAGTGTGTACTATGTGTACTATGTAGACTAGTGTGTACTATGTAGACTAGTGATGTACTATGTAGACTAGTGTGTATTATGTAGACTAGTGTGTACTATGTAGACTAGTGTGTACTATAGACTAGTGTGTACTATGTATACTAGTGTGTACTATGTAGACTAGTGTGTACTATGTAGACTAGTGTGTACTTTGTAGACTAGTGTGTACTATGTAGACTAGTGTGTACTATGTAGACTAGTGTGTACTATGTAGACTAGTGTGTATTATGTAGACTAGTGTGTACTATGTAGACTAGTGTGTACTATGTGTACTATGTAGACTAGTGTGTACTATGTAGACTAGTGTGTATTATGTAGACTAGTGTGTACTATGTGTACTATGTAGACTAGTGTGTACTATGTAGACTAGTGTGTACTATGTAGACTAGTGTGTATTATGTAGACTAGTGTGTATTATGTAGACTAGTGTGTACTATGTAGACTAGTGTGTACTATGTAGACTAGTGTGTATTATGTAGACTAGTGTGTACTATGTAGACTAGTGTGTATTATGTAGACTAGTGTGTACTATGTAGACTAGTGTGTATTATGTAGACTAGTGTGTACTATGTATACTAGTGTGTACTATGTATACTAGTGTGTTCAAGGACCCCAATTGAAATAAGCCAGTGGCTTTCTTGGGTTTTTATCCTTTTAGATTGACCTTGTATGTAATATGTACTTTCATGTACCTACTTCTGCAAACCTTCTAATAAAGTTTTCAATCAATCAATCAATCAAGTGTGTACTATGTAGACTAGTGTGTACTATGTAGACTAGTGTGTACTATGTAGACTAGTGTGTATTATGTAGACTAGTGTGTACTATGTAGACTAGTGTGTATTATGTAGACTAGTGTGTACTATGTAGACTAGTGTGTATTGTGTAGACTAGTGTGTACTATGTAGACTAGTGTGTACTATGTAGACTAGTGTGTATTATGTAGACTAGTGTGTACTATGTAGACTAGTGTGTATTATGTAGACTAGTGTGTACTATGTAGACTAGTGTGTACTATGTAGACTAGTGTGTATTATGTCGACTAGTGTGTATTATGTAGACTAGTGTGTACTATGTAGACTAGTGTGTACTATGTAGACTAGTGTGTATTATGTAGACTAGTGTGTACTATGTAGACTAGTGTGTACTATGTAGACTAGTGTGTATTATGTAGACTAGTGTGTACTATGTAAACTAGTGTGTACTATGTAGACTAGTGTGTACTATGTAGACTAGTGTGTACTATGTAGACTAGTGTGTATTATGTAGACTAGTCTGTACTATGTAGACTAGTGTGTACTATGTAGACTAGTGTGTATTATGTAGACTAGTGTGTATTATGTAGACTAGTGTGTATTATGTAGACTAGTGTGTACTATGTAGACTAGTGTGTACTATGTAGACTAGTGTGTATTATGTAGACTAGTGTGTACTATGTAGACTAGTGTGTATTATGTAGACTAGTGTGTATTATGTAGACTAGTGTGTACTATGTAGACTAGTGTGTACTATGTGTACTATGTAGACTAGTGTGTACTATGTAGACTAGTGTGTATTATGTAGACTAGTGTGTACTATGTGTACTATGTAGACTAGTGTGTACTATGTAGACTAGTGTGTACTATGTAGACTAGTGTGTATTATGTAGACTAGTGTGTACTATGTAGACTAGTGTGTACTATGTAGACTAGTGTGTACTATGTAGACTAGTGTGTATTATGTAGACTAGTGTGTACTATGTAGACTAGTGTGTATTATGTAGACTAGTGTGTACTATGTAGACTAGTGTGTATTATGTAGACTAGTGTGTACTATGTATACTAGTGTGTACTATGTATACTAGTGTGTTCAAGGACCCCAATTGAAATAAGCCAGTGGCTTTCTTGGGTTTTTATCCTTTTAGATTGACCTTGTATGTAATATGTACTTTCATGTACCTACTTCTGCAAACCTTCTAATAAAGTTTTCAATCAATCAATCAATCAAGTGTGTACTATGTAGACTAGTGTGTACTATGTAGACTAGTGTGTATTATGTAGACTAGTGTGTACTATGTAGACTAGTGTGTATTATGTAGACTAGTGTGTACTATGTAGACTAGTGTGTATTGTGTAGACTAGTGTGTACTATGTAGACTAGTGTGTATTATGTAGACTAGTGTGTACTATGTAGACTAGTGTGTACGATGTAGACTAGTGTGTATTATGTAGACTAGTGTGTATTATGTAGACTAGTGTGTACTATGTAGACTAGTGTGTACTATGTAGACTAGTGTGTACTATGTAGACTAGTGTGTATTATGTAGACTAGTGTGTACTATGTAGACTAGTGTGTACTATGTAGACTAGTGTGTACTATGTAGACTAGTGTGTACTATGTAGACTAGTGTGTACTATGTAGACTAGTGTGTATTATGTAGACTAGTGTGTACTATGTAGACTAGTGTGTACTATGTAAACTAGTGTGTACTATGTAGACTAGTGTGTATTATGTAGACTAGTGTGTACTATGTAAACTAGTGTGTACTATGTAGACTAGTGTGTACTATGTAGACTAGTGTGTACTATGTAGACTAGTGTGTATTATGTAGACTAGTGTGTATTATGTAGACTAGTGTGTACTATGTAGACTAGTGTGTATTATGTAGACTAGTGTGTATTATGTAGACTAGTGTGTACTATGTAGACTAGTGTGTACTATGTAGACTAGTGTGTATTATGTAGACTAGTGTGTATTAAGTAGACTAGTGTGTATTATGTAGACCAGTGTGTACTATGTAGACTAGTGTGTACTATGTAGACTAGTGTGTATTATGTAGACTAGTGTGTATTATGTAGACTAGTGTGTACTATGTAGACTAGTGTGTACTATGTAGACTAGTGTGTATTATGTAGACTAGTGTGTACTATGTAGACTAGTGTGTATTATGTAGACTAGTGTGTACTATGTAGACTAGTGTGTACTTTGTAGACAGTGTGAGACAGTCGGTCTTACGTTGATGAACGCCATGATCCAGAAGGCGTAGGAGACGCTAGACTCCGCCTCCTCCTCCATGGGCAGGTGGTACTGCGACAGGTTGTGCTGCAGGATGGGGCTGTTCCGCAGGGTGTTCCTCAGGTGGTGCATGATCTCCGTCACGTTCTCCGTCACGTTTCCCACAGTGCACCCTGTCTCCGACAGGAAGGGGTCCGCGATCAGAGGGCTCACCAGCGCTCCGAACCCGATGAAGAAGTGTAGCGCCTGCCACGGTAGAAAGTAACAATTCGTGAGGTTAGAATTATAAGGTTCTATCTAAATTTTTGGTCAAAATTTAGTTTTTACATAATCTGATCCATTAGGTGTTTATTAATGCCTGTGTATTGTTATTTTTAAAATGTTGACATTTTTTAGTTAGTAATTAATAAAATACAAAGGTTCCATCTCACAAAACATAATGGAATGTAAAAACTTTGACGCACAATATCTCTGAACTACCCTAAACGGAGATAGAACCTTATAATTCTAAGCTCACGAATTGTGAAGCTGGTATTTACTATACTATTTACAGTACACACAGTGGGGTGGTTAATAAGTATTCAACACATCAACAATGTTTTAATCCAACATATTTCCATTGTAGCTATTCACGTGGAATTCAGACTGGATCATTGGTATTAACTCAATAAAAGTACACAGCTAAAGAAATTGTAACGTTCCAATCCATAACAAAAAAGCTACTACATGTGGTAACAATGGGTTATGTTTTAGAACATACTACCAAGAAATGAAACATTTATAATATCACGCATTCATTCACATAGAGTTGTGTTCTCAGAATGCTGAACTGAACTGGGTGTACTGTGGGCTTGGCTGGATGTATCGTAGGCTAGGTTAACACTAGAACAGCCGTGCCTTTTTGACCTACTAAAAGAGTTCGGGGCCTCGGGGGTCAAATCTTTTCAATGCTCAAGACATTAGTTGGCCGCCTTGTAAATTAGAAAAAACATTTTATATTAGCTTATCCTGATGGGATTTTGAAAATGTAAGGATACTGGGTGGTGATACGCACATATCTAGGAAAAGTAATGAAAGGAGGGTCCTGAAATTTGATGGAGTGCAAAGATAGAACATGTTTCTTTACTCACAGGGGTCAAATGGCTGTTCTAGTGTTAAAGGGGCCAGGGGGGGGGACAGTGACCAGTGATGTCCCCAGCTCTCTCACCTGGAGGAAGACAGCCGAGTCCTTCTGATAGATGGTCACCAGCTGGATGTTGGCGATGGTGTCGATGATGCCCATGGCCATACCGGACACAGCCATGGCGATGGCCAGCATTAACACATTATAGCAAAAGGGGATGATGGCGAAAATTATAGAGATGATTAGCGCAGAAACGAACAGCGCAGACAGAGCAGAGAACAGCCTTTGGAAGAGAGAAAGAAGACAGGAAGTTATTCTGGTCCCAAAGGCTCAAACAATAGCAAGATTGTTAGCTAACACTTTAGTCGGAGCCTCAGTACCAGGTCAACACACGTGTGCCAAACCGTAGGCCTGGACGACCTCTCTTTGAACAGAGATGTTGGATGTGAATATTATAATAATAATAATAATAATAATAATAATAATAATAATAAATTAGACTTATATAGCACTTTTCTAGTCACTCAAAGACACTTTACAAACTGAAAAGATTGAGTAGTAATAATAAAAAGAAACAAAGAATAAATAAAAGAAAGTATATGGGGCCTAATTAAGGGGGGGGGGGGGGTATATGCAAGACTTAACACTGACACTGGACTTCTATGTATAAATGCCTCCTACTTGAATTAAAGGTACATGAAGCCGCTTTTATAGACGGTAGTAACACTGCGGTTACTCCAGTAGACTGTGTGGAACGCTACTCACGTTTTCTTGAAGATACCGGCGATAGAGCTGCCAATGAGCAAGCAGAACTGCTGGGCGAAGAACACCCAGGTGATCTGACTTAGAGTCGACTGGGTTTGACATCGCAAGTCCAATATTGTAGGTCCTAGGAACGCAATGCAGAGTCCGAAACTGAAGAAAACACTCCAGTAAGTCAAGGTGTGATGACAGTTCCTTTTAAAAAGTGTTACAATCCGTTCTTCCACAAACATGGTCTTGGCAAAAAAGCTTCAGAGATTCAGTAGAATTATGTGCAAAAATCCCGTGGGCAGGTTACCAAGGGGACAGGGATTGATGGCAGACGTGCCAAGGAATAGATCTACCCTAAATGTATGCTGTCCAATCTATGATAACTGGTTGCCAAACCTTTACCTCTAGCTGCTGTTTAAAGTATCACTTCTAGTACGATATTGATGTTTTTTCACACTCTCTTTTAAAGGCTCCCAAGACAGAGTTCCCTCCTCTTTGAATGACTTAACTGAAAAGGAAGTCCTCTGTAGTTAATGGGTGAAGAGGAGATTCTTTGAACATTGGGCCAATTTCAAGTGTGTCAATGATTATTGGCATTGAAAAAAACGGTGTCGAAATGATATTTGAAAGGTAACTATTGCTTTATGTGTCATAGTAGTCAGATCCTTCCAATAGCAATCCATTCAGAGTTTAGTACAGGAAGTAACCAGTGACAAGGTGTTTCCCTTGATGCCAAGCAGTTTCAATACAATACACACTGCAGGACTACAGTAATAATAATAATAATAATAATAACTTACATTTATATAGCGCCTTTCACAAACCCAAGATCGCTTTACAAGGGACAAACAGAACAGAGCTACAACACACAAAGCAAGAAACAAAGAAACAGCTACTACAGGTTGAATGCAATGGTGAATAGGTGGGTTTTAAGGGCAGCTTTGAATATGTCCAGGGTAGAGAGTTCAAGAGGTGGGGGCTGCCACACTGAAGGCTCTGTACCCAGTATAATCAAATCGGATGATAATCTTTTTACCCTGGTATTCAATAGATCAATAATGCCATTGATTGGCATGATTGATTGGCCAGATTGGCTTGATTGATTGGCCAGTGAGCTCATTCACTCACCTGCCTACTCATGTTTGAAAAGGATCAGGTAGAGAAAATATGAAAATGAATAGTGTTCTGTCAGAGGAGGGAACTCTGTCTATGATTAAACACTATACTACTAACACTTCCATCCACGTCTTTTTATTATTTTATTTTTTAATCTGTTTACTATTCTCCTCTTGATGTATTTTTGTATGAAATGTGCTACACAAATAAACTTGCCTTGCCATTTACATTATTGTTACGGTAGTAAAAATAGCTACCCCAATGGGTTAAAAATGTGATTACTCCCAAATGTAAAACTCCCATTCTGTTTCATCTAGGTTACGTACTCAATGATCATCAAACCCCAAGACCCTTGTATTCTAATCTGCCTGAAACTAGTAACTCAACTTCACCATGGTGGTGTTCTCAGACCTTCCTGAGGTTTTCACTGTGTGGGGGCAGTCAGGGATGAGACTTCTGGAAAATTATTACCTGGAGTCATTGACAAAGTGTCACTCATGCCCTCAGTAATATATGCCAACATGTAGGTATAGGTCCAAAGTTCAGGTCAGGACGTTGACTGGGGATGCAGGACAGGTTGACCACAGCCAAGTTTCATATTGTGTTACGTTTGCTGTAAAACTTCAACCATGAGAGGGAGAGACAACTGTTTCAAAGAGAGGGATCTCCCGAGGCCTGTCCTAGACAGTCATTTGGTTTACTGCTAGGAAGTTCAACACTAAATTGAGTTACTTGTG
Organism: Nansenia antarctica; assembly: GCF_963989245.1. Classification (NCBI taxonomy): domain Eukaryota; kingdom Metazoa; phylum Chordata; class Actinopteri; order Argentiniformes; family Microstomatidae; genus Nansenia; species Nansenia antarctica. The sequence continues at coordinate 6,023,008 of NC_137676.1, forward strand.
AAACTGATCAGAAAAAAAATCACTTCAAGGGAGATTGAACACGAACATGTAATATAGATTGAATTAAGATTCTGTAGGGCTGTACAGATTAATTGATTAATTGAACAGTTTAATAAATGAATGCTTTATATCGTGACCTTCTTATTATATGTCATATTATATGTCATATTATATGTCATATTTTCATGTTTTGAGGAAAAACTGAATAAACTGAACCAAATATAGAATATATGATATTTAGGCAAAAACATAGTTTTCCTCAAAAGTGACATAAGCCATTACTGAATGTGACAATATACTACATATATAAAATGTGTAACAAAGGGCACGAGGTGTAAGCTGGAGTGAGTGATAAGCA
>NC_137676.1:6028365-6030865 GCF_963989245.1 Nansenia antarctica
GGTTAGGTGCTAGGGTGCTACGGTTAGGGTTAGGATTAGGGGTAGGGTTAGGGTTAGACATGCCAGCATGTACCAAGTCACCCTAGCACCTAACCCTAACCCTAGTTTTCCCACATGTACCGTAACATATATATCTTTGCATTCGATCAAATTTTAGGACCATCCTTTCATGGCTGTTCCTAGATATGTGCGTTTTACCACCCAGTATCCTTACATTTTCAAAATCACACCAGGATAAGATAGTATAAAGCTACCATTACACTCCAAAGTCGCTTAATCCGTGGTAATTTCATACATGGAAAACTTTCTCCATGCATTAGAGACCCTAATGGGAGAATGTAAACAAAATGTGGTTTCTAGGAAAGAATTACTCCAAATAATTAAGTAATGTTGATGGGGGAACAAAATGTGTGCATGATTTAATAATCCTACTAGAATCTTTCTTGTTTACTTTAACAATAAATCAAGTCCTGCTCTGTGGATTTCACATCAATAACAAGTCTGTAGCAGCAATGTTTTGAATAGCGACAACCCTGATATTGTTCTTGTTAAATTCAAACTTTATCCCATAAATCTCCATCCTGTATATATGCCAATTTCCAGGCAAAGGGGCACACACAGTTACAGTTACAGGCACACCCTCAGTCCACTTCCCCAGACAAAGCATACCGTTATCATTTAAGATATTTGTCCAGCATCTTTTAAATGTTCATGCTCAAAGGTCAGTTCATGGCTGTAATCCCAGATGTTTCATGTGGTTGAGAGCAACCGCCGCTTCATCGTCATATCATCTTCAGTGAACTCTAGTTTGTGGGATTCCTATTAAGAAAAGGGCCACAAGAGCACAAGCTCTCCTGTCTCCTGGTTCCCCTCTCTCTTGAGCAAAACAAAACTTTGAAATTAAACAAAAACAAAAAAAGGAAAAGAACAAAAAAGCGTGGGAGACTGAAAAGTTAAAATGAAAATCAGGATAACAGAGGATTAGTTTCAATGTGGAAAGGGGGGGGGGGATTTCCCAAAATGGACTTGACACAGTGTGAGAAGAATTTACGCAGTGCCAGCACCAAAGGTACCTTTTTCCATGAATTAAATTATAAATGTGTATACATCTGCACAAATAATGCTATGTTTGGATACGAGACCTGCATTGAGACTTCATGAATAAAAAGTGGGCATTTGCTCCTGTGAAACAACAAAGCTTAAAGCTGCCTTCATTTGTTTCCTCTCCTCTCTTGGATAATAATAGTGTTGTTGTTGCTGATTAGGATAAAAACAAGCAGTGTTTACCTTGATATAATGCTGTCACAGCGAAAGAAAGAACCCCGTCAGATGTATAACACCCAACAGTCTTTCTTTAGTGTATACACATCTGGATAGAGATAAGACTATTGTGATTTATTCACCTCCATTATGAGATATCTCTTCCTCTCCCTCCTTTCCCCCCTCCTCCTCCTCCTCCTCCTCTCTTCCCTCCCTTCCACCCAGCTGTAGTGAGCTGGGCAGCGATGCGTGGCTTAGTGAGACCTGGTGAATAGTAATGAACTGAGCTTGTGTGTCTATCTGAGGGGGAGAGAGAGAGAGAGAGAGAGAGAGAGAGAGAGGGAGAGAAAGAACGAGAGAGGGAGAGAGAAAAGCGTGTGAGTGAAAACATGGCTTTTCTTGAGGCACTGATGCAGTACAAGCTGTACTGAGAAATGCACAGGCTTTCTAGATGAGGGGGGGAGATGCAGAGGGGAGGCGGCAGTCACATGAATCCCTTCCATATACCCCGCATCGAACTGACTATTTCTCTTTATCCCTCTTCCTCGTACACAGCGCTGATGTCATGACATCATGTCCTCCTAACCCCCTTTCACTCATTAAACCCTCAACCATCCCCTCAGATATGTTGTTCCTGGTCTCTCTGGTTTTCTTGCTCTGCTCTTCATTTCCCTCCTCTTGTTCTCATTTAAACAGTAGTTCATTTTCTCTCCCTCTTCCCCTCTCCCAGTTTTGTCAGGGCAAGAGGGGAGCCTATCAACGGAGGAAATGGATGGAGGAGGAGGAGGAGGAGAGAGCGGGGGGGGGGGGAGAGGGGAGAGTGTGAATGTGTCTCCGAGAGGGGCACAACACCTGCTGTCCGCATCCCTGCACCGCCAGCCTAGCTGCATTATTCTTCTGCCAGTGATGAACTGTTAGGGGACAAAGAAGGAAGAAAGGAGGGCCTGAACAAAGAATCCTGAAAAAAAAAAAAAACTCTTAGAGGATACCAGGATCTTCCTGCCTTGAATCAGTCCCCACTGCCTGTCTGTGACATTTCCCTGGTGTTTTTCCACTCCTGAGTGACTTTTTTTCCCCTCAGTCTGTGCTTGAAAGAAGATACTCAAGTTTAGATCTCGTCGTCGGGAGTTCTAACAGGAATGAGATCTAACAGGAATGAGCCGAGAGGCGAGACAAGAGAGAGATTCAACGACGTCCCTGGCTTACCCAATCCAGAGGATAGATTGATAAACTAGGAAAT
>NC_137676.1:6033365-6195865 GCF_963989245.1 Nansenia antarctica
TTTTCCCTGATTAGCCTGAGGCGAGCTTATACAGACCACTGGAAGCCCTGCTCTGCAGTGGACAGTACTATCCTACAGGAAGCTTTGTGCTCTAGTTCAGAGAAGAAGGAAAAAAAAAAAACAGGTTGTCTCAATGGGGCTTTTGTTGTTTGAGTTGGGAGATACATAGCAAAGCACGAGAAACTCTGAACCAGGGGAGGCCGGTGGAGGTAGAAAACGGAGGACGGGCTCATTGTACTTGCACGGAATCCGACACCGTCCCTCGCTTCCGTCCCATGCATTACAACGAGCCCGTCCTCCGATTTCTACCTCCACCGGCCTCCAGCCTCCAGTGCTCTGAACACTGACAAATACCTGGGCCCCCTGTGCCTCAAATACCTCAGCTTTGCACTGAATACAATGTCAACAAATACCGCCTCTGTCCTCCGCAGTTGCCCCTTCTCCCCCCCCTTGAGAGCATCCGGCTTTTTCATGTTTTTGCACTGAGCAGGCACAGCTGTATGTCCAGCTTGATTGACCAGCATGCAGGAGAAACTGTGTGGTGTGTCACATGCTGTAACTGCTAGGAGACAGCTCAGTGTTTCACTGTTTATTTGTGAGCTAACAGATATTAACTGGATATACTATGTGTTGTTGTGTTTCAGACAGAAGAAAACCACAGCACACTGGACGGAAGAAGAAGCGGAGCTGAAGGTAGGTTCAGTTGGCCCTTTCCTCGAATGTGTGTGTGGACGTCTATCTATCTGTAGGGAAATACATTTAAAAAGTCCCACAGCACTCACTCTTGCAGCAAAAGAAGATTGTGTTGGATTCATTCTGGAAATTCAGATAGCAGTTTTCATTGAATAGGTTCTCCAGGGTCTGAAAATAGAATGGGTATACTGTATGAATGGCAGTTTGTTTGCCCAAGCAACCAAAGCTTATCTGCTAGTTCCCAAACACCTCATACACTGCCTCTATATCTGTTTGCACAAAGATTTAGTTAATTACCCAAATCTGCTTAGTTCCCTGTGACTTGGTAATGAATGAATTAATGCTGAGGTCATTCTCCAATCCTTTGTCCGTGGTGCACAAAGTCAGAACGAGGCCTGCCACTGAATAGAAATGAATGTTTACGTAATCCTTGTCTCATTCACTGCCCAGCTTCAATCACAAACTCCTTTTTGATTAAGGGTTGCACCTTTTCCCTCTAGACATCGATTGAAAGCAGTATTTTTTGTGTTTTTTTTAAATCAAAGATTATTCCAGTAATTGCCTTGGCAATTGAATGGCGGATTGAACGGACAGATCTTTCAGCGTGAAGCATTGAAAAGGGATCATTGTGTGCTCCATCAAAAACACAATTTTCCTTCTCTAAGGAATCAGTAAAAAAAAAAGGGAAAAAAAAGAAAAGAAGAAAAAAAGGAATAATGAGATGCTATCATTTCTTTCCTCGGAGGCCCCAGTCCTTTTGGTTAATTATTCATGTAGATGTGAGTATTAAAATCCGGAGCGCTGCCTGTAACCTCCCCTTGTTATTTCTCCCTTTTGCAGCTCTGTGATGTTGAAATCATAGCGTCTCAAACGGCATTAAACATACTGCTGCTGCCTGCATATCATTTGCTAACAAACAAAAGGAACATAACGCGATTCAACACGGTGTTGTTTTTCCCACTGATCTCAGCCACTGCTGTGTTCTATGGCTTTCTATTCCTATGTGATTTCTCTCAAGCATGTCATGTAGGGTTTAAAGCCATTGGGTACAGAGTGGATAATCAACCTGGGGACAGACTATAGCCACTTCAAAATAGAAACAAAACACATTGACCATATATATATAATATATATATATGCCATTTAGCTGACGCTTTTATCCAAACGCTTACATTGCAATGAGTGCGTACATTTCAGTATATATGGTCCCGGCGGGAATCGAACCCACACAACCTAAGTGCCATGCTCTACCAACTGAGCCACAGAGGACCATCAAATCCGTAGTGAATGGCATGACTTAGTCCCATCCATCCCTAACTACAGTAGAAACAGTCAGGAAATGGTTAAAGGGGAAGGATCTACCATATTGCTTTGCATTTGCCTCCATTGCCTATTGATTCATAGCCATAGATCAGAAAATGGTGCCTCACAATCTGATTCAGCAGTATAGGATATCGTTTAGTAACATGACACCATGGCATTATAAGGCATGAGCTGTGTTGAAAATGAAACGAATCAGCTGTCCCTCTTACGGTGAGAAAATGTGCACCTGCTTTCTGGCTTGTATTGGAGATGGGATATTTGTCTCCCTGTTTTTCCATTCTTAATACTGGCATTCTTGGGGATAATGTAATGTAAGTAGGCTACGTAATCACAGTCTGTGTTGGCACTCTGGTAAATCTGTCTCACCTGATTTGGCAGCAGTAACAGTAACTGTTGCAGGGTTAGCTTGTGTGTCCTTTTTCAAAGGGTTGTTTTTCGCACTATCCAAAAGGTGTCAGGAGTCTTGTCACAAGCCTTTTCTCGAGCCTGTCTGTGAAAAATGTGCTTGGAAGAAAACGGAGATGGTTACACTGGGTTTACACAGGGAATTTAAACACACACACACACACACACACACACAAATGTATAAATCATCAACATTACCTGTTTTTTCTACAGGTATGGATGGATGTTCTAACACTGACAGCCATGCCAGCACCTCCCCATTCATTCCCACCTGGATCACCCTAATAAAAACACATGGGGGATGTGGGTATGGAGTCCATCCTGTGGACACACCAGATCATTACTGGGCCAAATGGGAGTTCATTGTGGACACCTCATTGCTAGGTATGTTTATCAATACTTCCTACAGCACACATCTTAGAAATACATTTGGTTTGTCTCTTAGGCAAGGCAGGTTTATTTGTATAGCACATTTCATACAACAGGGGCAATTCAAAGTGCTTTACATACATTATTAAAAATACAGCAAGAGGAGCATAGTAAGAAAATACAAATGACTGAATAAAAAGCAAATGTAAATAGATAAAACATTCAATAAGACAATAGTTCATGGATAAAAGACATCTGCCAGGAGACATTTACCAGTGAGTAAAAACAAAAACGCTGCGTCTAAAACATCAAATCGTCCAAAGAAAAGTAACACGAAATCAAACGTCAATCAACGTCACGTCCTGCGTGAAGCCCGTCATTGCGTCATTGGCGTCAAGATCTCCCGCCAAATCATTGTGCCTGCCAGGGTTGCCAGATGGGGGCGGGTTACCGCCGAATGGGCTACTGGATTTAGCAGTTATAAACTGGTGGTTAGGCTGTCATTTGACAATCCCATCTGGCAACCCTGGTGCCTGCATAGACATCTCTGATCGTGACCCCTACGAAGTTGACTGAAAACATGTTTATTCAGGTATGTTTGGTTGTTTAATACGTTCATTCAAAAGTCCCTAATGTTAGGATGCAGCAAGCAAGCCAGTTTTAACTAGAGACCTACCTCCAACAAATTCAATTTAGCGGTAGGTGGTAGTAGTAGGCAGCTAATCATCTTCAGCTTGGTCACTTTGCTATATCATGTTCTCGCAGCTGCTTGTTGACGGAATGACCCCCGCCCCCCCCCCCGTAGCCAGGCAGCAGCTGTCCCTCTCGTTGCTTCAGTCAAGCTGGGTTTCTGGGGTTGGCTGACCACCAAACAGGGTTAAACGAACGTGGCTTTTTAAGCTACCCCCATATTGATATAACTGCGTCGGTGGACACGTTTGTCTACTCCGGTGAAGCCAACTACAACAGCAGGCACATTTTGGTTGGGTTGGTTTGTTTGGTGTTTGGTTTTTTTTGGCCCCGTTTTGACGCGTGTGTCGCGCGCCATGCCGGTGTTCGTGGAGGACCCCGCGCGGTTCTCCAAACTGAGACTGAAGTCTGAGCTGATCGCGCACAATGTCACGCTGCCAGTGTCGGAGAGCAGAAAGAAAGTGTATGTAGGTCTTTATTTGAAACACATCCACGCTCAGAAAAGTGCCGCTGCTGACTTCTCAAGCGAGGAGGAGGAGGAGGAGGACAGCAGCGACCAGGTGCAAGATGTCGGTGGTGTGAGTAGGACTGTCAGGGTCCCTCGTGGTTTATTCCCAGAGCTCTTTGATGAAATGCATTGCATTCACTAACCTCTACTGGGTGGGTGGGTGGTGTACTATCCAACACAATGACAAGTGTAATTTCAGATTAGTGATAGATGGATGGATCTGGATTCCCAATTTACTTTGTAATGCCTTTACTAGAGTAAATGTTTATTGACCATTTTTATGATTTTTTTTTAATGGCAATTCAAGGTTAGGGGGACATGATTTGTCCCAATTTATTAGGAGATATGAGTCACATTCAGTGTTAAGTTATTTTGAGTACTGTGTGCATATGGTATGTCCCCAGAGACACTGCTCATGCACCTGCCTGAGAGGGTGTATGGTTTTACGCATATGGGAATATCATTTTGTTTTCCACCCAAAGCTGCCCATGCAGTAAGTGTAGAAGTACATTTGATGATAATTATTGACATTATTGCGTATAATGTCATTTTTGCTTATCAAATTTACTTTAGAAGAAGCAAAGAAACCTAGAGAAAGAGCAGAAAGGAAAAGAACAGAAAAAAAACCTCGAGCTAAATGAGCCGAGAGCTCATTGAATGGGATACTGTCGGATCCAGAAGTAGCCAGGGCTGGAGGCAGCTGTTGTAGACACATTTCAAACTGATACTCTGCAAGGTCAGCTGTAAAGTTGGCTTGGCAGGCGTACAGGCTGGCTGGGCTGCACAGGGGGGCAGGGGGGTGGGCCTACACCGGGGCTGGGGGGGTCATACAGATCTGGGTCACCATGCCATGTCTCAGTGTAGTTTCTCACTTAGCATCAGTGTTGCAGCATGTCTAAATTTAACTGACTTGGTGTAGAGAAGGATCGCACACTGTACAACTCCTCCGGCTGGCTCGATCTGAGTGATCAGAGTCATACTGGAGGATGTACAATCTTACCGGCGGCTGTAAGGTCCCAAATGTCTATTGGTCTATCTTTTTTTTTTGTATCTGTTTTATTTACGTAAGCCTATTATTCAATTGTCACTTTATTTTGTTGTTGTTATTTTGTGGTCTAAGCTGCTGTAGCCTAACATCTAAATTTCCCCTCGGGGATCAATAAAGTACTTATCTATCTAAAACACACACACACACACACACACACAACCTGTTTCTCAGTTGTCTCAGAGTCAGGAAGATGTTATGATTCAGGGAAAGCAGGGTCACTAGAGACGTGAGAGAGTGGGTATAATTTAAACTGCCGTACAGTCGGTCGGTACTGTGTACTCCACACTTGCCTTTGATGAGTTGTGTGGTTTGGGACAGCATTAGTCATCACAATAGGCGTTAGACTAGCTCTGTCATTATATGCAACATTACACAGGCATGCAGTATCCTGTACTGCGTGGTCAGAAACTCATTTAGGCCATTGTTTCTTCTCTGGACAGGATGGAGAGACTGGTAGGGGCTTTGTTGGTTGTATACAGCAGCTAAGTGCAGTGTTTACCCTGAATGAGACGCTGTCATCAGGACTGCAGAGTCACTCCCTATCTTCCGCCGTAGACTGAAGACCTGTCTCTTCAGGCTACACCGACCTTAACTGTCCCTCCTGAAAGCTCTCCGTCCCCTCTACCCCGGGGACAGTTTCTCAACTGTAAATAATAATAATAAAATAAATAAAAATAATAATAATTCTTCCATCGTCTAGCATTTTTGACTGCCAATGGTTTCTGGCCCTCCATTTTCTTGATGACTGATCAAGTTTATTGTTACATCCCGTTATATGAGAGCATAAGAGGGTACAATTCTTAGGCTTCGGTTCCTCAACATTGCAGAAACAAGAAAAAACTGGCTGTAGTTATATATATATATATAAAAACAATAAGACAATAGAGAAATGTAGTAGTAGAAGTAATAAATAATAGAAATAACATGGGTATATATTCCTGAGGTAGCCTAGTAGTAGATGACAGCAGGTAGCAGTGGAATGAAGGTCCTGTGAGCGAAGGGTGACTTACAGAAAGGAAGTTGACATTTTCTTTCTGTATATCTTCTAAATGTCAATGTCTGTGTGGTCGTGTCTTGTCTTGTCATCTCCTGTCCCGTCAGGACGAGGAACCAGAGATGGAGGGACCAGGGGAGGAGGCACCAGGGGAGGAGGAGCCAGAGAAGGAGGATTCAGACTTGATCGACCCCAGTGCAATGTCTGATGCTGAGCTCAAGGCCATACTGCTCAAACTTGGAGTCCAAGCAGGGCCTATTGTAGGTGAGACTACTCAGACCACACCACGCTGCTTACAGACTAGGGTTGGGCGGTTTTTCTAAATTTTTTATACCGTTAAGCCGTCCCCAAATGTAACCGGAGTTTACGGTTTAACCGCGATTTACGTGGGATTCGAAATCGCATTGTTGTAGTAGGGCTTTGACGGAGCCGTCATTTTCAAATGATGAATTCGTCACAGAGGCTGGCGAGAGGTGGACCAAAGCACTATCCTTTCCGTGAACCAGCTCGAACACTTTCCATGAGCAGGGCTGAAAAATGTGCTTAAAATAAATAAATAAAAACAGCGCTAAAAATACTTTTGGTTCGTAACGAGACTGTCGGGACAAAGTCGCCTTGGATAAAAGCATCAGTTAAATGGCATACATTATACACTACTGAGGAGAACCCAGATGGGCTGTACTGGGCTGGTTACACATCCACCATAGTTGCATAAGCAGTGCTGTAAAGGAACATGTGAAAGGAAAATATCAGAGCCAGCACAGTATGATTTGGGTCAGTCCTGTGTACCGGTAGTTTGAATTAGTTTTCTGTGTTTAAGAACATGGAGTTAGTCTCAGTTTCTGCCTGTGTTTACTGACACAGAATAGAGAGAATTCCCATAGTGCCTAGTATTCCCTAAATCTAAATACATTTGAAATGGCAAAAAGGTAATCAAGTCAATGTAAAAACAGGTCTCCGTTTTTAAAAGACCGGTATGTCCCTTTCAAGCTTTCTAAAAGCTTCCTAATGGTTGTAATGATTGTTTGTTCGCTTGTGATGAGGCAATGAGATGAAATAAATATTTCATTTACGAAACACTGTTTTTGGTTCGGAAAAAGTGCTTTCTAAAACAGTGTCCTACCTGACACTTGGTATGCATACACACGCTACTGCCAGGGGCGATTTATGCGTGCTGGAAGGGCTGCCTGTTGGAATCATGTGCACAGAAACACGAAAGCTAACGTCCGACACTCCAAGTCCATTTCAGGGGGTTATATTATTGTGATTCACTGGCGGACCCGGGGGAGGGGGGCGACCGCGACCGCCCCTCCTGGTGCCCCCGCGGTTGAAAAACGTCTCTCTTAAGTGCCCTTTTGAGTGGCAAAAATGCCCTTTTGCGTGGCGAAAATGAGAGGACGTGCCCTATTGGTGCCCCTCCAATGGTCTAAACTTGACCATGTGCCCCCACAGTTGAAAAACGTCGCACTAAAGTGCCCTTTTGAGTGTCAAAAATTTGAGGATGTGCCCTATTGGCTGCCCTTCCAATGGTCTAAACTTGACCATGTGCACTGATGGGGTCCCATGTTGTGCAGTAGGTGCCCTTTTGTTCTTTTCGCCCCCCCCTGCCCTTCAAACAGCCCGAGTCCGCCACTGTTGTGATTATAGTTATTAGACGGTAAGACCACGCGGTTATAAGACGGTTTCGTTGTTTGGAACTTCTAACTGAATTTCGGCCCACTGGCCAGAGACGGCAGATTTCCAACAAACGTACGCCCTGCTCCTCTGACTGTGTATGTTACGGTATGCATGTGCTAATCCAGTTGGCCATTTGTAATTGAAAATGTGTGTTTGTGTGATAGCCACCACCAGGTCGCTGTACGAGCGGAAGCTACAGAGGCTACTAGAACCTGCAAAACTGAACGGCACAGGTGATGCAGACCAGTACTCTGACAGTGAAGAGGAAGAGGAGGAGGAGGAGGAGGAGGAGCAGTCAGGTATGACTGTCATAGGGATATATTTGTCTCTATAGTCAAGTTTGTTGGCTTTCTTAGGGTTTTTCATCTGCAATGAGAATTTGAAACCTCTACCAATGTTTTGTTGCACATTTATTTTGTGGATAATATTTGTATGGATTAGCCTTTTTTTTTTTTTACTGTGTCATCCTGTACACGGGTTCAATGATTTGTGAAAACAGAGATATGGATCTGGCAAGACCTTCCTAAAACCAGGTGTGTATGCTTCTGTTTCTCCAGTTTCAGAACAAGCCGGGCAGGAGACTCTAACCTCCACTGATCAGAACCAGCACGGGGACAGGCTGAGGCAGGTGGGTGCAGGATGACACTTTGAACACCTTGAATAAAGTCTATTGTTTAATGACCAAAAAGGTCATATGTCCCTCTCATGAGCAGGTTTGGAATGGATACAGTTGTTAAGGTTTGTTCTCTAAATGTACACATTTTACAATACCGGTACTCTGAAAATGTTGCCTGCAGTGCCATCTGGTGACCATAGATCAGAGAATTACTCTACTGTGGTACTCGGATGTTATTCCTTACTTTTAAAAGATGGGGCTGAGCTCTCAGAATGATAATTATGGATGCTTTGTTCACCATCAGTGTCTTATATCTTGGATGCATCATCTGACACATTATATATCAAAACGTCATATATTTTTATATTCCCCCCCCCACACAAAACAATATGTATGAGGATGATAGGATTATTTGCTGAAACTGATGCTCTTGTTTGAATGGGATTAACGTTGGGCTACCCCAGCGAGTTAGAAGTAATCCCGGACGGTGGGAACCCAATCCAAAGAGGAATTCTGGGAATGTGGCTGAGACGTCCGGCCCCTCGTCACGGCCCCCTGGGCTGAGCAGAACATCTTCTGTAGGCCAGCAGCGACCAGGACCAAGACCAGGGGTATCCTGTACTATACCACCACGGGTGCTGTCTCTGTGACTCTGCTCACTAACGAACACTGCTCACTGTACTGTCACAAACTCTTCCTCACAGGGGAAAAAAGGGGTCTCTCCTATTCTAGAATGAATCTCAGTTGTGCTCAGTTTGCATGCCATGGGGTTAAGAGGATTAGGCACTCGTCTCTCTCACTCTGACACTGGTGCAAGGATATTTATGTAACCTTTTTATTTATTATTTATTATATATACATAACCTTTTCTATAACTTAAGAGATCAAGCGAGCAGTAGTCTTACATTAAGTTGTTGTTATTGGCTGTTCAGTAACCCTACCTAACTACAACCCTGCCTGCCTCTGCAGCGAACTCCGTCCGTGATTCTCGGAGGGAGCCTATGCAGCTCCACTTCCTCCGCCTCCTCCTCCTGGGAGACCTTCAGCATTACTGAGATGGTGGAGGAGGGAAGTTTGTTTGTCTCATCTCTGGGTCTGCTCTCGAGTGGTCTCGGAAGATGTTTGTTCACATTTTGCTGGATAGACGGCGCTAATGCCATTTTAAATGTAATTGGATGGGGATTGTCAACAATCACCAGTGGGAGTGCAGATTGAGTGATGTGTTGTACGTTCCACTCCCCAACAACAGATTGAGAATCGGAGCCCTCTCTCCGTTAAGAGAGATACGGAGAGCAGTTACAATAGGAGCTCTGTGAAGGAACCTTGCACCAGGCCCCACAGGGTCAGTACTCCCAGACGTTTCAGTTATGTATTAAACAACAAGCTCTGTTAGAGGTTTCAGGCTTCCTCTGTCTGGCCAGTGGTTAACGTTGATGGTGGGCGTAACACGGTTGTGTAACGAAATATAACATGCTGCTTTTAATCGCGTTGTTTCTCACTTCTTTTTAGCAGGGCATGGCGATGAAGGATCAGTATGCCATGACTAGCAAATCCCTGTCCTTCACTGCCAAGATCTCACCTATTAAACGTCAAAACAAGGCACTTGCATATTCCTTGTTTACATCTGTCCATCATCTTTTTTTTTTTCTTTTTTTTTTTTCAAACTTAAACTACCAGTAGGCTGTTTGGGATAAACGTCGACAGGTCTCTAGGATTCACTCTTGTTTATGGATTTGCAATTGGTATTATGACTGCCAGGCTGGCTTATGTATGTACATAACCAAGTGACTCTGAATTATCTAAATCAAAGCATTGACATCTTTAAAAATGTTAACTTTCTTAGGAAAGAGCTGAGCGAGCTACCCCCCCTTTTCCCAGTTACCCAGTACTTTCACTGCAATGCTTTAAATTGAAGGTCTTCTGTAAGAATTCTGTACAATTGACCTATTGCTAAGCCACGCCCCAAAATAGAAATTGTCCAATCATATCACAGCAAAAGTCACTACAGGCAGAAAACTTGGACAAACAACTCACTAATATCTGATGGTGAAAAGCTTCTAGACTAAATATTCTTGTCATCTTTAAAAAAACAAAAACATGTCTATTACTTACTTGTAAATTTGAAATTTGAACTCCCGCCATTGTAAGTCATTGAACGTCATTCAGTCACGGTCAGTGAAGAATTTGAGTGAGCGTCGTTTGTTTGTCCGAGTTTTCAAAGGGGGCGTGGCTTAGCGATAGGTCTATTGGCTTTAGAAGTTACTGAGTGTAATCTTATGGATGTACAGTACTTCATAGTCAGGCTCCACCAACTGAGCCACAGAGGACCACATACTCTCAATCCCTTTTGGTTATTCCCCCCCGGCTGCTTTGACAGGAAGGGTGACTTGTGGGTGGAGGGTTCCCTTTCCTCTCGTTGGTGGCCGTTTCTGTCTTTGATTGGGCCTCTGTTTCTTTTCCACTCTTCTCTCAGGAGCCTGCCAAAGATGTTCTCGCTGAGCTGTTTCCAGATACAGAACCCACACCCACTGGCATTACGTAAGTCGCAGTCCCCATGAAACAACACTAAGCAGTAGAATAGCAATGGGGAAATGGTTTACCATTCGTGAGGTGGCATTTTTGGAGGGAGAAAATCATCTCCAAACCTGTCCTGCATTTGTTTTGTATTGAAAGGTGTCTCTCCTATTCCATCAACGTCGCTAAAGGAAAATCCAGTTATTTTGATGTTTTGCGAGAAAAATAAGCCTAGATCTTCCTTTAGCGATGTTGGTGGAATACCCCCCCTGGTCATTCTGTAATCAAGTCAGATGAGTGCAGTGGTATCTGTCTAAACTATGACTATATTCCAGCGCCACCCGTCGCAGGCCCATTGCAGGGGCTGCAGGGCGACCGGTCCAGTTTAAGTACCCAGACACCCCCCTGAGCCCCATGACCCTGCAGAGGCAGAAGCTGGTCCCGGTGTGGGTCCAGATGGCGGTCTTCGTCATTGTGGTCTGCCTCCTCGCTCTCATCTATTTGTACATGGAGGATGGCTCAATGGACAATCCTTTCACGGCGTTGCTGGACAACCTGAGCGCGGAGCCTGGGACGGGGGCCGAAACTGAGGGAGGGCTGTTACCCCAGCCTGAGCCCCAGGACACACCCCTGCTGGCGCCCCCCGCTGGCCAGGAGTAACTTCCTGACTCTGAGCCCCAGGACACACCCCTGCTGGCCCCCCCCGCTGGCCAGGAGTAACTTCCTGACTCTTCGTCATTATTCCCCCCCCCATTGGTTTGTAACTGTGAGGAAACTCCTTATTTGGTTAATTCTCCGTGGTGTATTTGAACTGAGGTATATTTAACCTGAACAACAGTCACACCATCAAGTTAATGGAGAATTGCTTTTTTTAATGTAAAATAAACAAGTTATGTATTAAGTTACAGTATGTGTTTCATGCACATGGTGTGGCTGTGTGCTTACACCTGTGAAAAATGTGGTCACGGTTTAAAAACGTATTCTCATGTCTTGTGAGATTTCATATTTGGATGTTGGACACTGGTAATCAAACTGATGAGGCATTGATATTTGATATTTTTGTATGCATTATCACCTTTTTTTCTAAACAATTGGTATTCTCAGATGTCAATCAGCTATTTTAACAGAATAGCAGGGAATTCAGTGTCAAACATGTGTGTTAACTGTTTTAAGAGTTGTTTGTTGTGTTGTCGACCAAGTTATGTTTGATTAAAGATATTTGCTTCATGAATTGTATTAGTTGGCTCTTTTTTAAAACCACTATCAAAACTGTGAACATTCCTCTGGATGAGCATTTTGCCATTATGCTCATCCAGTTTCTGCCCAGCAGGTGGCGCTCAAATAATGACTCAGATCAATCTGCAGAAAAGCCTGGAAGTCCATGGATGAGAAATCTGCACTGTCAACAACATTTGTGTTCTCTGAGCTCCAATAAACTCCATTAACCTTAACATTCGCTTCAAAATAAAAGCGCGAGTTAAAACATGAATGAAAAAGTATGGGATCACAATATATATCTTTTTAAATAGTTTGCTGAAATAAAGACAAATCACCCAACAGAAAGCATATGCAATTTTGAAAAAAATAATTTTGATCTTTAAAATGTACATATTGGTGCAATTACATTTTGCACATACCTATTATATTACATTTCAATTAATCTCTGGTACCACTCTACTCAGCAACACTTCTAGAATATACCATCAGACTAGTTTGTGTCTAAAGCGATGTCTTAGCAAATGTTGTTGGCTATTTACTCCAGCCATACACCTCAAAGTGCCCTATTTGCACTTGTAAGGGTAATTTGGATATTAGACGAATTAACAAACAAACCCTTTCCACATAGAAATATATATATATTTAAAGAATACATGAGGATTACATGTCAGTTTCCAGGTATAGTTACATATAATTTGTGATTCCTTTATCCATATTTAGTATTTCTAAATTCTTTAAAAAGTTGAATGTGGGCGCTTTTATTCTAAAGAAATCGTAATTTGCATGTATTTACATTGACCGGAAGTAAGTTTCAGTGGGATTGAGACTGGGTAGAAAAGTAGCCTACAGTGGTAAAGAGGTGCGTGCGTGAACCCTGATTTTCCTGCCACTGTTACCGTTTGTATGACACGAATTACGGGTAAAAAATAAAATACTGGAATCAGGAAAATAGCAATAATGTATTTTAAGCATTTTTCGTGAGTGAGTAAGTGAAACAATGATGGAAAGAGGTAAGTTAAGGTAACACATCTATAAACATGAGTTTTTCATCAATAGAATCGTATAAAAGAATATGTACTATGCAGTCTGATTTACAAGACTACACAAAGTCCCACTGGAAATCAATTAGCTCTTTTATCAGTGTGCACACATGTGGATTCAGGGATGTAGGTTTCTTCTGAACCTTTCTTCCTGCCTTCTTACATTGCACCTTTTCTTGGTATTGTTTTGAGTCTCTCTCTGGGTTAATTCCAGAGAGAGAGAGAGAGAGAGAGAGAGAGAGAGAGAGAGAGAGAGAGAGAGAGAGAGAGAGAGAGAGAGAGAGAGAGAGAGAGAGAGAGAGAGAGAGAGAGAGAGAGAGAGAGAGAGAGAGAGAGAGAGAGAGAGAGAGAGAGAGAGAGAGAGAGAGAGAGAGAGAGAGAGAGAGAGAGAGAGAGAGAGAGAGAGAGAGAGAGAGAGAGAGAGAGAGAGAGAGTGTGTGAGTGAGTTGGAAAATGTGTGAAAAGGTGGTGTGTTTTAGAGCCTCTTTCAATATTAATTATTCAAGACAATGTAAATCAATCAATCAAACACACTTTATTTATATAGCACAAGTCATGCATTGAAGGCAACCCCAAGTGCTGAACATAACAACAATAGTAAATAAAGAACAATACAATAAAACAAGAGGTAGGAGATAAGAAATAGATCAAATAAATACAACACAATAAAACCAGGAATAAAACAAGAAATAGGAGATAAGAAAAAGGTGCAAGTTGAGATAAACACTGGATGAAATCCAGGATAAAAAGGTGTTGTGTGTTTTAAGCTTTCTTTTAAAGATATCCACACTCTCTGCCACTCTCAAGTAACACTTCTACGAAACAAGAAGTTTATCGAGAAGGCAATTATACAGTACATACAGGGTGTGATAAGTGCCAAGACATTTACCTCTGAATGAACTCAACATGCATGCAGCCTCATCTTGATATTGGAGGTTGAAGTTACGTGGTGAAGACCACCGCAAGCCCCAGCACAGGGAAGATTAGGCACTGTAAGGTGTATGGCTGGAGTAAATAGGCAACGACATTGCTATGACATCGCTTTAGATTCAAACTAACCTGATTGACATTGAAATCTTTGAAAAATAGTTCTGTACTGCCTATTATTCAAGGGCAATACTTTTTAATTTGGGTAATTAGGATATACAAACAATTACAAATCCTTCTGAGGCAAATACTATGCCAAATATTATGGTTATGATGATTGATCCCTATTTATCATGTTTAAATTCAAAGTGAAGTTGAACTTGGGAGCTCTTATTTTGAATAAATCCTCATTTACATACATTTACATTTGACCGGAAGTAGTTGGGCGGAGTTCCCCTGTTGGAGCTCAGAGAACACAGATGTCAGGTGTCTGTCAACAACCACGCATGAAATGAAAATGACTGAGCCTAGTAGTGCAAAGTTTAGAATGGTCAAATTCGTGAAAATTGTATCCTTTAGTTTGGCATTTGTTTTATTAGTCTTGTTTATCGTAGCCACTGTAAGGACCCTGTCGTTAGATGTCAATGCAGGACTTCAACTTGCTCGCTGGGAGAAGACGAACAACATTGCGTCTGACATTAATCAACAACGGAGAGAGGAGCTTCTGGCCAATTTCAAAGGTGATATTTCAAACGATTTATTCAATGACAAGTTGTGTAATGTTCACTGAATGAATTGGATATTTACCGCAATGTTTTTTTTTTTTTACCGACGATTGCATTGGGGAGGGCCCGGCGATAGTTATGACAGATCCTGTCAGTACAAGAGATCGACGCTCTTTCATCATCATGGCTCATTATGCAAACTCTAGATAAGCCACTCTATAGTGTACAAGCCTATGAATGATTTGTCAAAATGTGCTTTGGTGCTCACTGGTTTTCCCTTCAACAGAGTCAATACGGATCCCCACTGTGTCAACCACGGAGACGCAACTGAACACCAGCGCACTGCGGGAGTTTGACGCGCTCCTAAGGAAAGGTGCGTCTGCTTGGCCTGTTGCGACATTACATGATGTCGCAAAAATGGGTCACAGTCTGCAGATACAGAAGAATAGGGATTCTTCTGTATCTGCAGACTGTGACCCATTTTTGTGTTTAAAGCTCTTTTCCTGCATCTCTATTTTAACAAGACTCAAGACTAGTCAACACGACTAAATATTGACATCAAATATTTAGCTTGAACATTTTGTTAGCCTTGGGGTGAAACATCCACAGTCAATTCAGTTCAGTTCAATAATGACCTGTAATGTTTACTTGGCAAACCTAACTATTGGGCAAAATCCAAGTCAATAACTAAATATTGACTTTAAAAATGTGGTTAAACTTGAGGCGAGACAGTCCACATGAACTGACTAGACGTTTCACCCCAAGGTTAACAACGTTTTCAAGTCAATATTTAATAATTGACAGCTTCGACTGCTGCCTTTGCGTGCTTTGGTTTAGTTGGATTGGTGTGAATATCTTAAAAGTTGTACGAGGAGTAGCAGGTGGAAGAATTGAGGGCAGCGGTAGCCTAGAGGTTAGAGAGGCCGGCTAGCAATCGGAAGGTCGCTGGTTCGATCCCCACCTCACTTAACCCCTAATTGCTCCAGGGGTGCTGACTATGGCTGACCCTTTGCCTAGAGCAAAAAATACATGGCAACAAACAATTATTATTATTATTATTAATTGGAATAATAATAATAATAATACAACCGTCGAACTTGCTGAAGCAAGGCCCAAAAGCTTGTGATGGCAATACATGAAGTTAAGTGTGCATCTATATAATTTAACCTTTTCCTGTGCTAGCTTTCCCTACAGTGTTCTCCTCAAAGCGGGTCCAGCATGAGATTGTGGCAAACTACAGTCACCTGTTCTGGGTGTCAGGCTCCCAGCCTGCCCTGGCGCCCTACATGCTCCTGGCCCACATCGACGTGGTGCCCGCCTCAGAGAGTGACGGCTGGGAGGCTCCGCCCTTCTCTGCCAAGGAGATCGATGGCTTCATCTATGGCAGAGGGACCATCGACAACAAGCAATCTGTCATGGTTAGGGGGAGGGGCAGAGTAAACTTTACACTGTCATAAGTGACGGCAGCTGCTGAAAGGGGGGGGAACAAGTCGGCAACCGATCCAAATGTTCAGACTTTTATTCAGAACATTTTAAATAAACGTCAACGTTGTTGAAAATCAACGACACACTCGCTAGTCAAGCCAAAATATTGCAATGCAATGGATTCGGTGAGTAATCCCCACCACTACCTAGTTGCTATTTACATTTTTCTGAATAAAAGTCAGAAGATTTGATCGGTTGCAGACTTTCCCCCTTTCACCAGCTGCCATCACATAATGTTTGGTTTTGTGTAAGTGATTTGTTGAATTCATTTTCTTCTTTTTTTGTTAGAATGTCACAATCTAGCTCACACATCTGTTTATTTTTTCACTCTAGGGAATACTTCAGGCACTGGAGTATCTCTTGATGAAAGGTTATGCTCCACGCAGGGGGTTCTACATCGGTCTGGGCCATGATGAAGAGGTATACAGCCGACCACAATCAGAATTTCACATGTTTCCTGTCACATTTGAGGTGGCAATACCAACTGAATTTGGATGTTACTTTAATATGTTTGTACAATATGGCTAGTGTGATGACTAAGTGTGTGTGTCTGTCTGTGTCTGTGTCTGTGTCTGTGTCTGTGTGTGTAGGTAAGTGGCTTCCGGGGGGCCATGAACATAGTCAGGGTGCTGAAGCAGCGTGGGGTGCAGCTGGCGTTCCTCCTGGACGAGGGGCTGGCGGTGCTGGACGGGGTCATCAGCGGTCTGGAGGGGCCTGCAGCTCTGTGAGCCTCCGACACTGCTGCTCTCTCATCATATTCACTTCACCTAATCACTTCCTCTGCAATCACTTCCTCTCCCTAGTATAGTGGTAGTGTTAAGGTTTGTGTGAAACACAAATTGTACACTGATAAAAGTGTTGTTTGTCTGTGTGTGCCTGTGTGTCTGTGCCTGTGTGCCTGTGTCTATGTGTGTGCTTTCTGTATGTCTGTGTCTGTGCCTGTGTCTGTGTCTATGTGTGTGCCTGTGTGTCTGTGTCTGTGTCTATGTGTGTGCTTTCTGTATATCTATGCCTGTGTGTGTCTGTGTCTGTGTGTCTATGCCTGTGTGTGTGTGTGTGTGTGTGTGTTGCAGCATTGGTATCAGTGAGAAGGGGCAGGCCACAGTGAGGCTGAGTGTGTCCACCGCCCCGGGTCACTCCTCCATGCCCCCCCGGGAGAGCAGCATCGGCATCCTAGCTGCGGCCGTCAAACGGTGAGACTGGAACCAAACTCGTCACGGTAAACGGACTGCGCTTACTGTATATAGCGCCTTGTTCCAAAGGCGCTTTACAATGGCCTCTCATTCACCCATTCACACACACATTCACACACCAATGGTTGGCAAGCCACCATGCAAGGTGCCGGCGCCTGGAAGCAATTTGGGGTTCAGTGTCTTGCCCAAGGACACCTCGACACGTGGCCATTCGGGATTCGAACCGCCGAGCTGCCTGACCATGCGATCATTAGACGCCGGCTCTACCTCCTGAGCCACAGCCGCCACCCCTCATCAGGAATCCACAAGATTAAATTATCCTCGATTAAATTAATTAACAAGGTCCACTCGATTTACATAAATTAATTAAATTAATGAATAGATTACGATTTCCCGTAAATTACCTTGACTGAGGTAGCCCGCAGTTTCATAACGAACCGAAAATATTTGTACTTTTCAGAATAACCTAAAAAGATCTCTAACGGTGTGTTTTTTGCGCCGTTGCCTCAGCAAAGCGTCTTTCACTCCCACCCCGCTGCTGTCAGCGCGCACGCTCACACACTTTAGACTACTAGCGCTGCTCGACGCAATATAGAGCTGCTCGCTGGTTTTTCTGTCCACCCACCACAATTCCCACAAAGTCCTGTGGGAAACACTGACTGTAGTTATGGCTTAACAGGTGACAGTCCTCAGGTAAGAGGAGAGAGAGTGCCAGACCAGTTTACTCAACCCTTCTCTGATCACATAACTGTGTTGTCAGGTTGGAGGACAACCCCATGCCTAGGCTGTTTGGCCAGGGGCCAGAGCGCGGGACCTTTGAACACCTAGCCCACAAGGTAAGGCTGTATGTCTGAGCTTCTACAGCTACTGAACATCTAGATGTGTGGAGTACTACTGGGTCAAACTTTGTGTCATTTTTTGATCACCTGCACTTTACTATCCCTCCTCTCTGTTTTGACAGTTTGGCCTCCCCCTCAAGTTTGTCATGTCCAATATGTGGCTGTTCTCTACGCTCCTTGGCAGGTAGTTTCCCCTGATTAGATTTGACTGTGCCCACATGCAGGTTTACACTCCTGTGGAAAGAAGTTGGTATGGCATCTTATGGATGGTTTGTCCTGATGAATGTTCTAGACACTAGCGATTCCTAAGCAACAGTGTTAATATGTTTTTTTGCAGAGTGATGGAAAGGAGACAAGACACGAATGCTTTCGTCAGGACAACAACTGCAGTCACTATGTTTAACTCGGGCGTAAAGGTAGAACATTTTAAACGTTTAAAATAAGTCATAGAAATGTACTTGGTCATGGATAAAAGTTTCTGTCAAGTACAAACATTATTATTATTATTTTTTTTTTTATCTCTTCCCAGTATAACATTATGCCTGCCCAAGCTGATGCTTATGTGAATCTGCGGATCCATTCAGCCCAGTCACTACAAGAGGTGGGGGTTAGCACTTACATGTTCCTGCTAAAGCATAATGCTGGGGCATTTAAATTCCACTCCTACCTGTATTGTACACTAGAATATGACTATACTGAAAATGCATAGTGTGTAGTGTATATCATAAAGCCGCAATGCTAGAATCATCACAGGAAACTGAATTTTCATCAAACTATTCCCAGTGTCGGGGCGCTTAGTGCCGTAGCACACTAATGCGCGTACCATATCATGGCAAGGTTCCTCCTGGTTCAACTCTAATCTCAACATATCCTGCATGTCATCCTCTCTCAACCATCCCTCCTGTCAAATCTCTACTGTCTCTATCCCAACAATGAAGTGGTCACAATGGCGAATGGTGGTGTTTTTCTTAGTGTCTTCACAGGACAGTAATGTTGTGGTGTCCCCTTCAGATCCTGGAGCTGATCCAGGTCACAGTGGCTGACGAGCGGGTAAAGATGGAACTGGTGGACGGGTTCGACCCCCTGCCTGTCAGTTCCTACGACGAAACCTCCTTCGGCTTCCAGATCATCAAGAAGACAGTGCTGGACATGTTCCCACAAGTGACAGTTGCTCCTGGTGAGAAACAGATCAGACAGGGACTGGGAAGGGGATAGTATACCCCCCTACCCCCCCCCCCCCCCCCCTCCCAAAAAAAGAAAAAAAGAGAGGCTCTGTTTACCTACAAAATGGTTCTCGCTTTCAATATGGCATCATGTTAGCATTCTTTGACGATAATTTTGTCCTAATATGATTGTTTTCATGTTCAGGTATCTGCGTTGGGAACACGGACAGCCGCCACTACACTGACCTGACCAAAGATATCTACCGGTTTGCCCCAACCTGGTTCAGACCAGGTGATGCCCAGAGGTACAGTACGGACAACATTAACAACGTTAACATTAACACGGCAACGGAAAATGAGGGTACGGCGCGCGAGTATAGCACAGTGCAGCGAGTCAGGTAATATCAACACCGCCGTCGTCATGATCTCAGCATGGTTTCAGCAGTTTAGATGGTATCCTAACAACAGGATAGATACATGTATCTTTGATGTAGCATGTGACGGTTGGGATTGCTCAGACACAATAAGGGCCCTTTCTTCTGCCAGTCATGAGACTGACTACCTCATGGTCTTATGACTGTGACATGTGACCCGGTTGCACCATAGAGAGAGTCAGTCACCCTTCGACATACAGTGTGCAGGCAGGCTGGGAGAATTATACCCAGGGCCAGGAGGGACCTGAGCAGGAAACCCTGTGTGTGTACCTTAGTTAGGGGTTTACCTGTGTGTGTACCTTAGTTAGAGGTTTCTCCTCTGCTCACTTCGTTCAAGGGAAAGGAGGAAAAAAAAACTCAGTTCTCCAGAATGGCAACAGTGTTTCGCACAGGATGTTGTGAGACTGTGGTGGGTGGACCTCGGACCCTCTAAAGTCTTTAAAGTCTTTCCTCAATGGGGGGGGGGGGTTATTATCGATAGCTCTAAATCATATGGAAGTAGATACAGTATAATCTCAATGATCGTGTCGCTCATGTGTAAAAATTGCAACGCTCGTGTGTACAAGTACTTTATAGGTTTCATTATGAGACTATGGCAGGACAAATTAGATTATGGCGGGCTGCAACAGTCTATGTAATTAATGGGGAACACTGGCAACATTGAACAAATGAGAGGAGGACACCTTACCTGGTAGTGTGGTTTCTCCCTTAACCAATTACTCTCCAAAATCTCTCCACGTGGTCTAGGTTCCACGGCATCAACGAGAGGATTTCCAAGAAGAACTACGAGGAACTCGTGGTGTTTTATTTCAACCTGATCCAAAACTGTGACATCAAGAAGCTTCCGTCCCCGCACGGCACTGACCATGAACTCTAAAGAGAGCATTATGGGTATTGGCAGCACCGCCGCTACATACATGCATGCGCATCACACACTGTGCATAGGGCACCAAGCGCCCAGAGGGGGGCACCAAAACAGCCTAATGGACATCATAACAATCACAATGATGAATTATTTAACTTTAAGATGAACTACAACTACAATAGGCGCCATTAGACCATCATTAGAGCTCCCCCCCCGGCCCGTCCCCATTGATGGAGCATTTTCTTTTGAGATTTTCTCCGAAGGCAACTACTATCCAGTTACGCTTAGGGCACCCAAATGGCCAGCAGCAGCCCTGGGTGTTTGGGGTGGGGTGCGTGGGGTTTGGGGTGCATCCAATCTGGTGATACACTCATTTCAAATCCCTAAATCGACCAGTAGCCCCTAACCCCTATGCACTTGTGGAGATCTGAGAGGATTAGAAAAGTGTTGGCGAGAGGCTAGGGGCCAATTTGGAGTTGAGCGTGTTTTATGGTAACATGTGTACGCTACTGTGAACCGGATGAACAGCAAAACACTGTGATCGCTGGACAATTTTCACTGCGTTGGATTCATGCTGTGCAGGTTGATTTTGGTTTTGCCATAGGAAGCTGCTGGGTTAATTGGTGCAAAATCAATTTGAGTTGAATATGTTTTACTTTGTTACTTTGAACATTCACTTGAAATAGGGGTGATAAAGATAGATGATGATCATAATGATTGATGATGTGTATGTGTGTGCGTGTGAGTGAGAGAGATTATCAATCATTTTGGATTTGTACTGTATCTTATTTTTGCTACACACATTTAGGATAATAAACTTAAGCTTTAGCTGATTTATGACTGGGAAAGTGAACACCAAGAGACATCAATCAAATCTAGGCCAGCTGTTATAACTGAATCAGTTGACAATGCTAGACTTATAGATTAATTGGCTAGCTCACAAGCAATAATTTTAATAATTTTGCCATTTAGCAGACGCTTTTATCCAAAGCGACTTACAATTACGAATTACAGGGACATTCCCCCTGGAGTAACTGAGGGCTAAGTACCTTACTCAAGGGCACACTAGTAGTGGTGTGGCTTCAGGCGGGATTTGAACTCACAACCTTCCGATCGGAAGTCCAACACACTATCCACTAGACCACCACTACCCCACAAGCACTTACCTAAATGTTTGTTGCCATTTTCTTTTTCGTTTCTGCTGTAATTTTCTGTGATATTTTAGTTGCTGTAATTTTTGGTGATATTTTACTGGCGGATCTCTACGAGGTACATGATTTTTTATGAGGTACAATTGTATTTAATTTTGAATTTGGAACATGCTAGTTAATTGAGGTGCAATAGTTGAACTCGACCTAACTGAAATAAAATATTTGTTTCTGTATTTTTCTGTACTGTGCCAACTAAGCTGAATTTATTGATGTGAGAGATTGCTGAACATAATTACGAATAAACAAGATATATGGTAACTGTCATTGACTTATCCTTATTTGTGCATAAATAAATTACTGTAGGTTACATGAAATGTAAAAGATCGAATGAGAGCCACACACTCTTGCTTTGATGCTAATTATTTATTAAACCAATGTTTCAGCAGGAAGCTGCCTTCATCAAAGTTTCAATCCAACATAAAATGTTGGAAATATGTGTTCCACAGTGTGATACAAAGTGATGTAAATGGGGTGGGGGGGGGATAGTGAGCAGGGGGACTAAGCAGGGTATGTACAGTCATGGCCCACAATATTCACACCCCTGCACTTCTGTCAGATAATGCACCACTTCAGAAACAGACAAATGTTGCAATTACAAATGCTTTGGTATTCACATGTTTGATTGGCTTTTTCTTTTCACAGTAAGATGGACAATGACCCAAAACATATGCCAAAGCAACCCATTAGTTTTTTAAGGCAAAGAAGTGGAATATTTTGCAATGGCCAAGTCAATCACGTGATCTCAACCCAATCAAGCATGCATTTCACTTGCTGAAGACAAAACTAAAGGGAGAAAGACCAGCTGCAGTAAAGGCAAAGCACCACAGAGGAGGAAACCCCAAATGTGGTGATGGCCATGGGTTCCAGACTTCAGGTAGACATTGCTTGCAAAGGATTCAAGACAAAGTATTAAAAATGAACATTGTATTTATGATTATGTCAATTTGTCCAATTACATTTGAGCCCCTGAAAATAGGGGACTGTGTATTAAAATGGTGGCTGTTCCTAAACGTTTCATACAATACATACATTCATTCATTCAATTCATTCAAAACCCTTGAATTAAAGCTGAAAGTCTGCCCTTCAATTGCATCTTGATTGTTTCATTTCAAATCCATTGTGGTGGGAAATGGAAATTGTGTCACTGTGCAAACATTTCCAGACCTAATTGTAAAATAATTCTCTGGGAGAAGTTGTGCATTGTCTGACAAAAGAGCAGACGTGGCCATATCTTTGTCCATGACTGTACAGTAGCCTATAGGGATATTATGTATCATGATGCATTCATGATGCCAGTTGCAGCAGTTACAGTTGTCTTGGAAGACTAAGCCAAGGGGGCAGATCTGGACAAAGGTTCTGCCTTCAGCACACTGGTAGAAAGATCCAGGTGCATCTGGTTTCTAGTCCAGTACTACTGGTCCAGTAGTAGGAGGCAGAAGAGGCAGAGCAGGCAGAGGTGGCAGAGGAGGCAGAGGAGGCAGGTCTGGAGGAGAGAAGTATTCAGTTTATTGAGAGTGGCACTTCAGTAGGACAAACACTGGATAAACCAGATTGCCAAACAAAGATGGTTGTATTATGTAAAACTAAGTATTTCCGTTGATATCGGTGCTGTTAGTGTATTTGGTGAAATATAGAATGAAAGGAATTATTGATTTATTTACCAATATCAAGGAGGTATTTAAGATGGTTGGTCAGGGGATAGTCGCCCAGTCCACAGAACTGCCCGGCAAAATCGTCCAGGTCCAGAGTCCAGACGAAAGCTCCTCCAAACTTGTTGTCTTTTAAATAACGGACCTTAGGAAAGGAAGTGAGGGAGTGAGAGGATGAGAGAAAACATGGAGACGGAGAGTCAGTAGAGTCTACTGATGACTTTGATACAGTTGCAACACCTAACAGTAGATTAGATTAGATTCAACTGTATTGTCATTGCAGAGTACAAGTACCAGACAACAAAACGCAGTTTAGCGTCTAACCAGAAGTGTAAATAGTGATATAGTGAAAAACATGTTATCGTAGATATACATGTATATTGTGCAAGGACATGATACTGTAGACAAAATAGGATATGTACAGTTACGAAATGAGAAGTACAGTATAAGTACAGTAGGTAGTAGGTATATATATATATATATATATACAAACACAGTAATTAATCCCTTTATACAAACATGCTAGGATCCGAAACCACTGCATTCTATATCCCTTACTTCTAAGCAATACTGGTACTGTAGGTCTAAATACCTTTGTTGCATAGCTCTCCTCGTTGTCAAATCCAAGCCACTCCTTTGCTTTAGTAGCATAGGGAACCTTCTGATCATCAATCCACTGGACACTGGTTCCTTGGAGGAACGTGCAGATCTAGAAACAAGATGGGCAACATGTTCAGATCAAATGTCATGAAATGAAGTACTGTATGTCACAAGCCTGAATCAATCAATCAATCAATCAGCAATTTTTTAAGCCCGTTTTAAGCTTTCTTTTAAAGATATCCACACTCTCTGCCACCCTCGAGTGGGCCTAGTCTGCCTGAAGTTTTACCTCATAGTAGGACCAGAAGCCAGCCTCCTTGGTGTAGTTGCCGACGGAGGCAGCACCGCTGGTAGGGGCTCCCACCCCACTAGTAGCTTCAGAGGCTAGGCGGAACACACGCCCATATGTAGCAAAGCCCATCCTCAGCTTCTCCACAGGGGCGCCCTGGTCTCGCCAGTACTTCATGGCATAGTCCTGGCAGAAAGATGGAGAGAGAGAGAGAGAGAGAGAGAGAGAGAGAGAGAGAGAGAGAGAGAGAGAGAGAGAGAGAGAGAGAGAGAGAGAGAGACACACACACACACACAGACAGAGAGAGATCTCTTGAATTCGATTTACATAAACATGCAAAACATGCATAAACATGCAATGCTCATATTTTATATGACTTTGAAATGTAGACCACCAGCATGATGTAGAATGTGCAATTTAATCCAAATCAGAAGCTGCTTTCTCACAGTGTTGCTGAGGTCGCTAGTGTCTTGGGACCCTTTGTACAATGGGCTGTTGTGTCCTGTGACAGTCTCCCAGGCACCATGGAAG
Source organism: Nansenia antarctica (assembly GCF_963989245.1). Lineage (NCBI taxonomy): Eukaryota > Metazoa > Chordata > Actinopteri > Argentiniformes > Microstomatidae > Nansenia > Nansenia antarctica. The sequence continues at coordinate 6,058,312 of NC_137676.1, forward strand.
TTATATGTCATCACACTAATGAAGTCCAGGTATCTAAAATGTCAGGCAGGTTTGGAATGGAATTTAAATGGCCGGCAAGTCCACTGTCACGCAAGCATGTTATGTTACTGGGTCATAAAATGTATTGCATTAAGAATATGAATATGAATACTTTGAAAATGTGTATTTCAGAATCAGAATGGCTTTTATTACATCTTACTGTACAAGTACACAAGAGTATTTAAAAAAATAAATAAATTACCTGCTTATCTCTGCAATTTCATAGCCACCATCGATGTCTCCTTGCCAAGCAGCCACTGCTGCAGTGAGCATTAGTCTGGGGCGGCCAGTGGTCTTGCCCTCAGCCTCATAGGCCTCCAGCAGCTCCTACAGTAGAGAGAGGGGTTTATTACACAAAATAATCACTTTTATTACACCTTACTGTACAAGTACACAAGAGTAAAAATATTTGGCTTTGGCTCCTCAACATTGCAGCATTCAGATACAAAAAATAATAATAACGTAATAATAATAATAATAATAACATAATAATAATAACAATTATGATTATAATCATAATTATAATAATAATAATAATAAGTAACGTAAGTAAGTAAAAAAAGTACACATTGAGAGAGTAATAAAGTGATGGATTTTACAGTGGCTTCAATAGTGCAAAAGATGCTGTGCAGAGTAAGATGATATGACATCAGAGTGTAACAGAGTTGGGAATGTACTGTATGTTGAGTTTTGGTGTGCTTGAGCAGCCCTGGTTGTTGTTGGAGCCCCCTTTGGAGTTTGGGTGTACTGCAGGTCTCCGCGTTCTTTTGTCCTTTTGTTGTTGCCGTACCCCGTGGTCGCGCTAGTATTCCACTACCATCTGAATAGGTATGTCGACGATGTAAAACGCTCCTCGTATTTTATTATTTGTGTGGAGAATCCTGTAATATACGGTGAAAATGTTGGTGTAGTACTGTGCTATTTGTTTTTACATGTATTGTGATGATTTCTGTATAGTTTTATCCACTGATTGTACGTTTGTGAACATTTTGTATTATACCATGTATGTTGGCTAGCATTGTTTCACATTTCAGTTCCCGCATTTTTGTTGCTAGCTCAGATGATATAAAAATGTATTGTATGTTATTTTGAATACGCAGATTTGCAAGAATTACAGACACCAGAGGAACACTTCCATGTCGTCCATACAGGTATGTTGCTCCACATGTTATTTGTAATTGTTATTTGTAATGTTTGAGGGAAATTTGTGTTCTTCTTGTAAACAAGTTATCTGGATGCATACCTGTCAACCCTCCCGTTTTTCCCGGGATTCTCCCGTATTTTACCTTTCTTTCCCGCGGTGCTCCCGTTTAAATATTTCCCCGTAAATCTCCCGTATGTTAGACGTTAGTTGGTGCATGTGCACAATCGTTATATCCATGTCGGAGTCCATCTTGTTTCCTCTCGTTTCTTGTAAAAAATGGCTTGACTTGTTGTAAATTGAGTCCTGTAACAGTTTGTTTCAATCAGCAGAGATAACTTGTTCTGTTACTAATCTGTTACACTAATTGTGGGGGGGGGAGAGAAATTAACATTTCACAACGGGGTGGGGCGTGACATCGATGTTACATACGTGACATCGCCTGTTAAATTTCCACTCAGTGCTATTCACTTATAATTCTAAGCTCACGAACTGACACAGGACAGCTGGCGTCTCTCTGTCACGAGACGCTTGACGGTTCAAACTGACAGTTTGTCAAGTTGTAAATCCCAAATCAGAAAGCGGCTGGTTGGCTCGGCCAAGGGAGCTCGTAGACTAACCGATAGTTACCCCCGTTTTCGTGTTGACAGACTCGGTTTGACAACGCAGCCACTAGTAGTAGTAGTAGTAGCTATTTTGCTAGTGTTCGTAAATTCGGCTGCGTTCGTACATTCGCTCCGAGAGCGCCGAAGCGCACACTGGGTCCGAAGTCATAAAGGGACCGAGCGCTTCGATTGGACGAGAGGCGTTCCACGAGTGCTGGTCAGAGTTCCAGCGCGACTTCACGAGCGTAGTACAGTGAAATATACACTCAAATAAAAATAAATAAAAATAAAACTCCCACCTCAGCAATTCTTTTGCAAAAAGATCAGCATATTTGCCTTCTCTGGCAAAATACGACACCTCTCTTGACTTTTTTATTGTCATTTTGACTTTTGTTTTGTTTTGACATAATTGTCTAATGGCACAGATTTATAAACATAAAGTAAACAAATATTGTTTTCACGTCACTTTACCTGAAACAGGGAGATTCCACAGTGGAAAAGGAATGCAGTCCCTTGACCACAAACCTGGTAACAGCCCTGTGAATTTCCTCCACCCTGTCTTTGGTCAAAGTTCCCTTCTTTGCCAAGGTGAATGGCGTCTGAGTGATTCAGTATATTTCAGAGTGTATATTTCACTGTAATATTATATAATTGTATATTGTGCCTCGGTCAGCAGGAGTTTTATTTTCATTTATTTTAATTTGAGTGTATATTTAACTAATATATATATTGTGCCTCAGCAATAAAAAAGTGAAAAGCTGTTTAATGTTGTCGACCGTGTTATTATATATATATATATATATATATATATATTATATGTCATTTTTAAAAATCAAAAGTACCGAATTAAGTACCGTTTCGGTACCGGTACCGTTTTTAAAGTATCGGTTAGGTACCGGTACCGGATAAAACCCAAACGATACCCAACCCTAATTAAAACATCTCCATGCATGTTTGCGTTTCGGGTGCAAGCTGCCATTTAACATCACAGAAGAAGAAGCTGTTCCCGCCGGATGTTTTGTCAGACCCACAACACAACGCACGTGTAGCAACAACAAGTAATTTGATTGGACAAGAGGCATTCCATGACTGCTGATCAGATTTCCAGAGCGAATTTACGAACGCAGCCGAAACCACTCGCAGACTCGTTTTTTTTCATAACACGAAACTTTACGTTTTAAAGTACCCACTCGATATAATAAACAGCAGTTTACCGATCACAAAATATTATAATTTGTGGATTGGATTTACTATTCTCCTTTGCCATAGGCTACTGGTAAGGGAGACTTTTGTAAATACGTTCGTTTTGGGATGTGTTCGCGTTTGGGGCTGTGTGATCATCTAATTATGTGTAGTTATGTTTCTAGCATGTCGATGTTCTATCAGAATGTTGTGATGTTATCAAAATTAAGAAGATGAATGGCTGAAATGGCGCAAAGTGGGGAAAAACAGATACGACATCTAAATGCTGCAACACTGGAACCACGTTATGAAATACCAGTTAACACAGATATCCTGAATGCTGCAACACTGGAACCACGTTATGAAATACCAGTTAACAGATATTGTGATGTATCGTTGATAAATTGGGGGGGGGGGCAAAATATTGTACGGTTATCAATACGTGAGTTACCTTGCGATTCCCACCCCTAACTTCATCCCTGTGTGTTGTCAGCCACCGTGATTTGTAGAGTGCTAGATCCAGACCATACAAACTGCACAGTTTACAAGCTAATGTTGGGTAAATTCGCTAGAACTGGTTCAGAAGAAGAAATCAGTCCATCGTCACTTACATCGTCGTCGTCGATTAACCTTTTAGGTGGTTTGGTTATCCGATAGTGGAGATTCAAGGGAGTCAATAATGTCATCCACATCCATTGGTTGCACAGAGCTCACCTAATACCTTAGATCTCACACCCCGGTCAAAACTGTTAATGTTAGTATTAATATCGCGCAAAATCATGCAATGCGTACCAAATACTGACATGTCAATCCGGACGGTAATATAATTATCAGAGGACCTCAGGATTTGCTGAAAAACAGTAGGTAATTCCAGCCGGAATAATTACTGGGGTCCCCGGAGTAAATCACTGACATGGTCGGTCCGGACGGGATAAAAATTACCGAATTACCCCAGGTAAAACATATTACAGAGGTCCTCAGGTAATTTATATGCTGTCCGGACAGGGCTATAGAGATAAATAAAAGTAGTTGAAAGAAGTTTGCCTCCTGTTTGACCAACGTTACACATGCAATACACTATACTACAATACAGTACGGTCAGGGTTTGACGCTTACCTTTTCCCCAGGTAGCACTGTGCTACCATGTCAAAAAAATTAGTAGCACACCAAGAATTTCAGTAGCACAATGAAAATTGCGCAATTTTCGTATGACGACAACAAATTATCATAATCATAACATATCAGAATTATCATAACCGGCTCTTGGCCGTAATAAAAATGGAGACTCACACAATGTAAAGGGGAAGTAAGAATATTCATTTATTAATAAATGATTCATGAATAAATAAATAATTAAGCCCAGGCTTTCATATAAAATTCATAAATTCTGAGCAATTAAATGCAAAGAATGTCTGTGGTCCAGCAGTCTTGATAATCTGGTCGCCTGGCCCGCTTAGAGCTATCAAGCCATCTTTCAACCGCTGGACTTGGATCAAACTGCTCAAGCGGAGGCCCCTCCAAACTGATTCGCATTAGGTCTTCTGTGGTAGAAACGGCCAGCCTACTTCTGGTTGCACTTTTAATGCGGTTCTGGGCTGAAAACCCCCTCTCACATTGGGCAGCCGAGATTGGGAGCACCAACATAATTTGGACCAGTTCCAGTATGTTCTAAGGGGAGAACAATTTTCATTTTTAATTAATTTTTAACCCTCACCTCTCACTATTCAAAAACAACATACATACAATAATGGAGATAGAACCTTATAATTCTAATGTCACGATAATGCAAGCCGGTTGATGGACAATAAATCCTTCCTAGTTTCCTTCATCACCAGACTATTAATAATGCGCCGATGAGACACACGTGGTGATGCAATAACGCAGGGATTAAGTAATGCTCTAATAGCCTATATCATTAATCATGTTTTGTTTATGCACTGAAGAGGACACTACTCGTCCTAATGTGTGTAGAGATGCACGTCAATCCTGTGAAATAATGCAGCCATTAGTATGTTGCATATGATTTGTGGCTGTAGTAGAATCTATCCATTAATCCAATCAAACGTCTTTGCATTTGAATAGGTTTTACAAGGCAACATGAGTGACAAGGGTACCGTCTCACCTAAGGAGAAAGAGGGGGCAGAGAAGAGGGGGCGTGGAAGGCCTAGGAAACAACCCCAGGTGAAAAGTTCTGATGTAAGTATCATTCACAGGAACACTTTGAACGTGTAGTTTGCTCTAAATGGGGTAGTGGTGGTCTAGTGGATAGTGAGTTGGACTTGTGATCGGAAGGTTGTGAGTTCAAATCCCGCCTGAAGCCACACCACTACTAGTGTGCCCTTGGGTAAGGCACTTAGCCCTCAGTTACTCCAGGGGGAATGTCCCTGTAATTCGGAATTGTAAGTCGCTTTGGATAAAAACGTCTGCTAAATGGCAAAATTACAATAAACATGAATGTGTTTAAGTGTAGGGCTATCTGGATCTACTTTGCCTTACTTGGTAGTCTTTCTTATAGGGGTCCTTTGTGAGGAGAACCTCCCACAGCTCAGCATAGCTTTTGTCGCTGAAGTTCTCGCTTACGAGTACTTTCAGCCCTTCCCATTCCTGTTGCAGGGCAGGAATATCACACCCCGCTCTGAAGGATAGAAGAGAGCAATTGGGTTAGCACATATGCAACTAGTGTCTCACGTCTGTCAATGCAATGTCTTAAAATGCATTCTTACCCTGTCAGAGGCTCATGGAAATGCCTTGCCAGATCTGCAACGCTCTCATTTCCATAAGTGAGTAGGCTGGCTTGGTCTTTTGGCCAGGCATCAGGGTTGAAGACTTTGAAAGAGTCCAGCGTAGACTTGACGCCCTCATCTGACACCAAACTACCAAACCTAAAAAAGAAGATTTATTGCGATGTCAACACAATCGATTTGTGATTTACCTTGGTGTGATGCTTTTAAAAACAAAAGAGAGCACAGAGCTCCTTTAGTGTTTGTTGCCCATACCTCGCTTTGATAGCATCCATGCTGATGTCAATGGCAGCATCCACATGTCGCTTCAGCTGTGGATGTGTGAGGCCGTTCATGTTCCCCTTCAGGGTCATTCCCTTCAAAAGACACACACACACGCACACACAAAATCTTGGTTGTGACCATAGCAGTATTACACATCATGGTTGTGACAGTGGTGTGCCGTCAGGGCCAGCAAGGCCTTCTCTGCTGGCCTAAACATCATCAGAATATACATTTTATTTTAATATATTTTTTCCACAAATATGTATTAATGATTCCCCATAGTCTATTCTCTTCATTTCATAGCTTTCCTCTTGGTTGCGCTGCTTCCAGTCTCCGATTGAGATTTGGAGGGCTGGCCTTTATGTTAGAGCTTTTATCCAATCAAAATGTGTTGCTAGGGGGCTCCAAAATCTGCCCGCCTGCACGCTAAACGGTGCCGAGGATACGACCTGTAACTTAACGTTGGAACGAGAAAACCTGTGGCGTACCTAGTAAACCTACGTAGATGCGAGCAAAAGCAACAACGGCGCCTGCTGTAAGGCTCAATGATGTCAGCACCCAGCACGTCTTTTGATTGGATACGCACTATTGATACGCACTATTGATATTCACTATTGAGATGCGTAACTATGCCGGTAGACGTGAAACTTTTGAAAGTGCGCAGGGAAACGGAGCTCAACAACGAAAGCTTTCGTTGACTGATCGATAATACTGATCAATTGTGTCCTGTTTTTGGGTAAACAATAACTTTCATTTAGGGGACACGATAAAAGCGCAGAGTCCACAAACAGAGGAAACTACGTTGAGCTTCTTTCTTTTCTGGCTGAAAACAACCCAGATTTACATTACCACCTGTCCACAAACAAAGTGTTTACTGGGACGTCAGGCAAAATACAAAACGACCTGATTTTTGCTATTGCTAAATTGATGGGAGAAGAGATCAAAATGGAGATTAAAAAGGCACCCTTTGTCGCTCTTATGGTGGACGAGACGACAGACGTGGGTAATGTAGCGATCTTAAAGATGTTAGTTTAACACTCTTCATTGTAAATGCGGATTTATTGATTAAAAATGCTTCGGAAATATTAATATAACTCTGTTGTACTTGTCTGACTATGTTAAGGTGATGCAACGCCCGGTTATACTGTGTTTCTGTCTAGTTTCTAGAGCCATGGCGTCATAACGATGGTATTAAGAGGTAGAATAATTCAGGTAAGAATGTGTCGGACATCACTGAAGGCCTAGGTGTGAAATGCACCGCCCGCCACTGGGTTGTGACCATAGCAGTATTTCATCCTCAAACTTTAAATGTTTTCAGTTCAGTAGTTAACTTACCAGGAACAAAACCTTCATATGTTCTTTTGATCTTCTTCCTCTTAGATGGAATTTCTTTGTCTCCGTCCTCTTCCTCCTCCGTTTGGCTCGTGTAATTGTGTTCTTCGCACTCATCACGAGAAGCTACAAGTCAAAAGAGCCACGGCGCAATGCTACAGACAGGGTGCTAAAGACTATACAGGACAGTGGTTATGATGTTTCCTAAACTAAGATCGCCTTGTCTGTAATGTACGGATGTAGTGAATATAATGTGCCATCTTACCGTGGGTTTTTCTAAGCTTCCGTTGATGAAAAAATAGGTATCTTGTCTCTGCTTGAATGTAGCTTAGTTCGCCGTAGTTAGCCGTTAGCTTCGCCAATCATCCCGCGAATTTGAACACAACAATATGTTGACTTGGTTCCTCCTCTTCCGGTCGGTCTTTGTATATATGACGGTAGAAGAATTGCAACAGCGCCACCTGCTGTATTGGAATAATAGCGCAAACAAACGTGGAAAGATCTCTGACGAACTAATAGATTAGATTCACTTTTATTCAACTATATACAACAAAATGCAGTTTAGTATTCAACCAGAAGTGCAGTACTGATATTACATGCATGTTTCATTTACATTTTCACAACTACACGTTCGCTCATATGTGGGGGACGTACGTACCGGTCCAATCAATAGAACGGCTATATTCAGTGGAAATAAGGGCCAGACGGACGGACCTTATTTCGCTGTAAAAAAGACGTCCACAGACGTCTGGTGCGCACTGGGTATGGGCCATTAGGCTCCAGAACCATCGGTTCTCAAGGCTACTTACTTATGTGGTCTTGACTACCTGTCCACTTTCTCACCTGGTTCTTGCTCTCTCTCTCTCTGGTGTGCCGACACCATCCTGCTCTCTCTCCTTCTCTCCCTCCCTACCCTCCTCTCTCCCTTTTGCTGTCAACCAAAAGGCAAACATAACAACCAGAGTATTTATAATCTAATAAGAGGCATAAATTGATCCATATCAATTCATAACATAATTATAATTGAATATTGGATTGCTGTGGGCAATCCAGTCAGATAATCATGTCATTTTGACTTTACTCTCTCACCTGAAAAAAAATCGTATGTCCAACTATAAAAAACAGACATTTCCAATGCTTCAATCAACTGTCCATGTACTGTAAATATGCCATTATGGTATTACCATGAAGCCCAACTCTAGCAGAATAAGAACGATAGTATATCTACTTTAAGTAAAATAATAAAGTGCCTCCAGTTAGCTCTTTAGCTGGCAAGTGTGCAAGGAGACTAGCTCATCTCATCACCTCTGAGCTAGCTAGCTTGCTAGTTCTTTGACACTATTTACACTATGGAACTATAGTCAGACACTTTCTAGTCACGATAATAACGACCAATTTTAACCAACTTTCTCTGTCAGAACACTCAGCAATTATATTTGCTAACGTTTGAACTTGCTTACTTTCAATCTGCAGAGATCACAGCCGGCAAAAACCATGGACACCATGGACACCATGGACACCCAGGAGGAGACTGATGTTATGAAGTCGCCCTCTGCTCCAAAAGGAAAGGGTGGCCGGAAGAGAAAAGCTGACTCTGAGCCCAAGAGTGAGTTTGAGTGAAAGTGTCTTAGAGGCATACAGACTCCTGAATTTAGTTGCTATGCCATAATGCTATGCCATATTGTTCATTGTATTTTTCCTCCAGAATCTACTGCCAATTCCAGGGTCACAAGAAGCTCTGGAAAACAACCTACTATCTTATCAATGTTTTCAAAAGTGTGAGTATTGTTGCCTTCTCAGGATTGTTCTCTTGATATTTCAGGCTCTTGTGTTTTCTGCTCTAGAGCAGCGGTTCCCAACCTGTGGGGGAAAAAAAATGGTTTTATTTACATTTTTTTGTTACAAAAACGTTTTAATTTTAAAAAGATAAAAAATCTTGGATTGAACAGCCTTGATCGTATTGTGTGTTGTGTGCGCCGAAATTTCCATCCGAAAAGAAGAAGTCAGCTCGCTTCTTGATTGGCTACATTCCATCCCGGACTCGCGAGCAGGGTTGCCAAATGGGATAGACATTTTCCACCCTAACCACAGTCTAAAACCGCTAATTCCACCAAAAAAAACAGAGCCCATCTGGCAACCTCGGGAGTCGGGAGTTGCCCACACACATAAGGATGTTTGGTCGTAAATATTGAACACATACAACATTTACGATCTTGGTATTTGATCACCTGCTATATAAAACATCGCCGCTCGGCTTTAATGGTTTAACCGCTATTTTTTTTTTTTTTTTTTGCCACGCTCCCTCTAGTTTTTGGTGAAATTACGTTTGAGCGCTCGTGCGCGTTTCGTGCGCGTGCACGCGAAGAAAAAATTGCGCTGCTGAGTGGGCCGCGAATACTGGAGAGATCTGTAAAGTGGGCCGTGAGTACTAAAAGGTTGGGAACCGCTGCTCTAGAGTAAACTTCTCTCTCTCCCTTACAGTCAAAAGCGCAAGTCTGATGAAGTGAATGGAGATGCTACAAAAGCTGAACCGGAACCAAAAAAAGAGGAGCAGGACTCTGAGGAAGAGGTGAGATGTTCTTGCTGTGTGGGGCCCATCACTCAGATATTGTAACTTAATCTTATGGTGATGAATGCACCTGGTAACAAATAAAACATTTTGTAGGTTCAGGAAGAGAAGCGCCTAAAAGTGGAGTCGGATGAAAAGTAAGAGCTCTACCTTCTCCCATTCAACATGTAATTTCCCTTCTGAATGTGGACTCACTGTCCCCTGTCTATTCTCTTCCCAGGGAGGTCCCAGAGGATTCTACTTGTGAGAAAACTAAGCCAGTGGCTGCAGCTAAGGTAATCCCCATTGCTACCCTCAAGCCAGAACATCATTTGTGACGCTTACGGTGGGTGTGCTGACTGATCTGCAGCTGTGGTTATCAAGTGTATGTGCAGCAATGATTGTACCCACTTAGATAGCCTTTTCCATTTACACCTGTCCTTTCATGTAGACACAATCACAATATGGACAGTATCTGGATACACAATGTTTTAATGCAAGGTTTAAATGGGGTCTCGGTGTCCACCCTGAGGGCGGGGGGGGGGGGGGTACATTAATTGGGTGTAAGGCCCTGCAACAGTCTAGTGTCCTGCTACACAAACGGGAGATGGGGATCCTGCGTTATGAGCCATTGTTGGTTCATGTGACCTGGTTTGCACAAGGTGTAGCCTACTTACAGGTCACATAAAAAGGTAAAGTATGCAGGTTCCCAGAGAGCTGATCTGTGTTGTGGTAAATGGTAATTTATTTATTGTGTTGTCTGTTTCAGAGTGAAAAGCCACGGGGCTTTGCCAGGAACCTTGAACCAGAGAGGATCATCGGTGCAACAGACAGCAGTGGTGAAGTGAGGTTGTTGATGAAATGGTGAGTCTCACATGCACAAATGCCGACCTTGTACTTGTTGTCCCCACTCAAATCACACATTCACTCGTATTGCTTTTGGGAAACCCTGGTACCACTGTGGTGGTACTGTGGTACTGTGGTGATACTGTGGTGATACTGTGGTACTGTGGTACTGTGGTGGTACTGTGGTACTGTGGTACTGTGGTGATACTGTGGTGGTACTGTGGTGATACTGTGGTGGTACCAGGGTTTCCGTTAGAAAAAATTTGTGCCGGTCAACGTGTCCGGGAAGATTTCAATGTGTCGGACAAACGGGAGAAATTCCGGTCATCATATTAGAATATAATATAGGTGTTTGTCGCGGTGATTAGCTCTTGGGACCCAACTCTACATGGCAATACTTGAAATTGGGGGTGTTCATGATTAACAGTTATTAGATTACGTCTAATGATCGCAAGGTCGGCAGATCGTTGGTTCGAACCCCGGCTGGCTACATGTCGAGGTGTCATGGGCAAGACACTGAACCCCAAATTGCTCCCAATGAGCAGGTCAGCACCTTGCATGGTAGCTTGCCACCATTGGTGTATGAATGGGTGAATGAGAGGCCATTGTAAAGCGCTATGGAATAAGGCGCTTTAAGTCAGTCCATTTACCATTTAGATTAACCGTTGACTAGAAATGTAACCGGTTATTCTTATTGATTGATTTGATTAATTTAGTAAAATAACATTGGCAGATGGTGGTGGGTTGATAAAACCAGAGGTGTAAGTTTGATAATAAAATGTTTTGACTTTCTGCTGGGTTTTTCCCTAACTGAAAAAGGGTCTTAGATGGGGGTCAGGGGAGAGTTATGGCTGCTAGGGGGTTTTAGGACGGCTTTTAAGGCCCATTCCCGATTCCCTTCCCTACGGCTCGTTTTGGAGTGCTGCTCACTTTGGAGCCAAGGCCTCTGAACAGAGCCACAAGGCGTAGGTAGTGGTTGAAATCTTTCCCAATTAAATGGGACAACCCTTCAAGACCCTGATGGGTCATCAGTATTGTCATAGAAAAACATTGACGTTAGTGATTCATTCACAATTTAAGTTTTACACTATCAATCGATCAAACATGTCAAATCAAGTCATCAAATAACAAATAACAATGCTTCATTATCAGACCATGACAGAATAACAGTGCTCTGTAGGCTATCAACTGTGCTCCTACCGTGCCAGTCTGCACTGATATAGGACAACCGTGCAACAACTTCGTGGCTTTAGTTAAATTCGGGTGTCATATGCCATCAAAGGGGGGAAATACGACATGGAAATATGTCAAAATGCATGACTATCATGCCCAAATCAGCCGTAAAATATGTAACATTAGGTAGATAACATTAGTAGACACGGAGCGCAGTTTTAGTTTAATAAGTGCAATAGCGTCATATGCCATCAAAGGGGGGAAATGCGACATGAAATGTTAAAATGCACCACTATCATGCACAAAACATGTAACGTCAGATAGATAACATTAGACACAGAGCGCAGATTTATTTTTATGGACTTCTAAAATCCGTTATGACAGGAACGCTGGAGAAACAGCCGCTGTCCATGTTATTAGTCAGCTACATGATATAACCCATCAATAATATGGCATAATAACAACTGTTCGGATTAGATTGCGTGTTTTGGTTCAAGAAGTGCCATAGCTATAGCTTCATGCCATCGAAGGGGGAAAATGCGACATGGAAAAATGGTTGTGCTTGTTATAAAGAAAAGGTCTATAATACATTGAAAGGACATTAAACTAAGATAATAATATGGTTATAATTTTTCAAATCTTTATTAACAAGTAATTACAGAGAAACTAATGACATTTGTGGTTGTCTTCCACGTTGCCTAGAGAGCAAAATCTGATTTCTGATGATTCGCAAGGCATCCTGGGAGGTAGGGCCATGGCTCTGAATGTAGTCTTGTCATGAAAAATCTCCAAACAGAGCCATACTCTAAATGAAAACAAGAATTGGGACACCCCTACACGTGAACGTTCAAAACTGAGCCGAAGGGGTGTAATGGGATTGGCCCTAAATGGTCGATTCTGGTGGCTCGTAATGAATACTGGACATTAATCACAGACAATTTGATTGCCATTAAGTTGGCTGGTATACAGGCTATATGGATTTACATCCATACTATAGAATTACTAAAACTGAATCATAACTCATCCCTGCGTACTCCCTGCCTTTTGAAGTCCTCCTTACTACCGTACTTTTCATAATGCACTTCCAACTTTTGTTTACACTTGTGTGAATCTGCCTTTTTATTAGGGACATTTTCAGAAATGTCTTAAATAAATACGCTTCTGTCCTTGCTAGTTTGTAAGGTTTGGGTTGCCATGGAAATGAGAGCATGACTGACATGATGGAAGTTTATCAAACTTGCTACTAAAGGTCTATAATTAGTATGAGTCCTGAGCTATTCTTTTTCTCCCTCTGCTCTACAGGAAGAACTCAGACGAGGCTGATCTGGTTCCGGCCCGTGAGGCAAACACTCGCTGTCCTCAGTTGGTCATAGCCTTCTATCAGGAGAGGCTCACCTTCGATGAGTAGCACCCCATCACCTGTCAAATGTCCCCGTGGCCCTGTTCCTGTGATCACACCTGCTGTCATAACTAAATAACAAAGGCACTAAAAAAACATCTGGATCCATCGGGTCCAAGTGTCTGAATGCATGAATATACCCTCAAATACAAAAAAAGTATAGAAATTAGCATTGGAAATAAGCGTTTTCAGATGGTTAAAATAAATCTACTTCAACATCCTCTTGGCTAGTGCTCTCTCTCTCTCTCTCTCTCTCTCTCTCTCTCTCTCTCTCTCTCTCTCTCTCTCTCTCTCTCTCTCTCTCTCTCTATATATATATATTACAGTGTTTCCTCCAGGAATTATTACAATGGTGGCGGGTAGCGCTGACCGCGCACAACAACGACGTAATTTCAGCCAAAACTCGAGGATGGCCCAAAAAAATAAAATGTTTTCCTGTACTTCTCCCGTGTGTCTCTTATTGTCTGTGTCTGCATGTTTTTCCAGCATGTAATTCCGTTGTCAATTAAAAAATCGTCTCCCACGACTCTTTCCGGACACGTTGGAATTTTTACCGTAACCCCCGGAGAACCAAAGTTATTAAGCCGCAAAGGGTGCCTCATTTACCGCTGCTGGAGGAAAGTACCGCTTACCGCTGACAGCGGGGAGAGGAAATATTTCTACCCGGGAATTCGCTCCTTGCTGTGTCCACGGTGATAGGAGTGGAGGATCGTAGTTTGTAGACTAGACGCAGCCTAGATGTATTCGACCAATCACAAAACAGCTTTGCAAGCGCGTCGCTTCGCGCTTGTGGGTGTGTCTAGCGCTGTGAAGGTCTGAAAAGCGGCCTAAATCTTTTTTTTTTTTTGGGGTTGAGAAGTCTGAATGGTGGCGGAGGAAATTCCATCGTGGCGGCCCGCCACGATGAAATGCATATAGAGGAAACACTGCATCCCCATCAACTTCAGTTCCAGATCCATCATACAGCTTTGCATCTGATAAACTGGTAACTAGGATTCCATTTTGGGAAAGCTGTGACAAACATTAAAACAACAGCCTACAATTAGATTTGCAATCATAATAGTAAAAGTAATCAGACTAAATCGCAAATTAAAAGCTTACCTTCAGTCAAAAGGTTGTCAAGTGTCAGGTCAATGATCTTGACATATTTTTGTTCACCATTGAACCTCACCTTGATCAGCATCTGGAAGTGGTGATACAAGATTAATTAATTAATTAATTTTGCCATTTAGCAGACGCTTTTAATCCAAAGCTATTTACAATTACGAATTACAGGGACATTCCCCCTGGAGTAAGATAGGCCACAATGGATGAAAAAGCATTACATTTGTATTTCAATCATGACACATTACAAGAGACAACTAACTTCTTCACCAATACTCATTTACTTAGCTATGGTAATGTCACAGTACAATATAATAAAGACAGACTGCAGGGAGAGGAGCGAGCTAGCTAGTTCAGTGTTGCCAGATTGGATTGATTGGCACACGATAACTTAGACAACTCCCCACACAATGCAGTCTTTGCTTTCACTGGAATCTATGAACATTAGCTATGTTAGGCTAGAATAAAGAATACAACAGTCACCCTCCAATTAGCTAGTTTAATGTTGCTCATTTACATCTGCTGTGATGATGCTAACGCTAATCGTTGTAGGATTCCCCGCGCACATGTTAAGTAAACTAGCCATTCAAGCTAATAGCTATGTTAGCCAACTCCCCACACGTGCACGTTGTTAACGTATTTTTACTGGAATCGAGAGACATTACAAAAAAAGACAACACAATCACCCCTCTACACTCTGTTAAGAACGTTAACTTTACCTCTACTGACATCGTCATAAACAACACTACTCAAAAGAATAGACACACCAAGCAAAAGCAAAATAAAGTTCACAAGAAACACTGGAGAGGCTAACCCTAGAACACTATGGGCCGGTTTCAGAGACTAGGTTTAAGCCTAGTCCTGGACTAAATCACACTTTCAATGTAAAATCTCCATTGAAGATGTTTTTTAATCTAGGACTAGGCTTAAGCCTTGTCTGTGAAACCGGCCCTATGTCTGTATAGGAGGCGAGCTAATAGTCCGGACGTTCCCGTCAACAACAGCGGGACTACAGTGGCCCACAGGCCGCGACAGATGATGAGGTAAGGCGTAAAGTCCACTTAAGAACGTTAACTTTACCTCTACTGACATTGTCTAGTTAGACCTTAGCTAACTTGCCTTAATGATCTTCATGTGAACACTCGCACATGACGTTAGCCCTTTGGAAACCAGTATTTTAAGATATAAGATCAGCTGGAGTGTATGGTGAACAACAATATAAAGTTATTCTAAAATGCTGCTTCTATTGAAATGCCAAAGTATCCGTTTAATTAATAGATGATTAGGAGACACTTACCGCATGTTGTTCGACGTCACTCGAAAATGGCATTCAGTGAAATGGCGCTGTGAACATTCTGCTCCGCATGAAGAAACCACCACGTGACTGAAGAAACCACGTGGAACTGATTGACAAATGATGGGCGGCGCTTTCCAGAGTAACACCGTGTCAATTAACTCCTTGAATTATCACCAACACTGGAGGGAATATTACTCTAGCTGTTGTTGTAATAACTCGGAAAGAGTCAATGTATGTTTACACTGCATATTTAACACTGGGGAATTTACTGTGAATCCTGTTACATCTTAATTAGCCTAATTGAAATAGTACCTCGGGAGAGGGTTACACAATCATGAAAATCAGAATGATTTTCTATAAGAATCGCCCTTCATCTACAGAAAGAGGGGGTAACCTACATGCCATAGGCTACTGTACCTTTTCACTATCATCGTCATGTTCTTATTATAGTATAGTATAGTATAGTGGATAGTGTATGTTGTGTCCTGTCTGCACTATCACCCCCTCTCCCTTCTCTCTATCACCCCCTCTCCCTTCTCTCTATCACCCCCCTCTCCCTTCTCTCTATCACCAGTATATGTACAGCACAGTGTTTTATTTGTATAGTATAGTATAGTGGATAGTGTTCATAGCCTTTATTTATGTAAACCAGCTCTTTTCCCTTCTTGTTTTTAGTTTTTTTTTCTTCCTAGCACCAGGGGAGCCCCCCCTCCCAAATTTCGTTGTTTGGTACCTGTACTATATCAATGACAATAAATTGACTTTTTAAATTATTATTATTTATTTATTTATCTAAAAAAAAGCATATTTTGTTAGCAGCTCCATTTAGCTTAATGTGTTGAGGTAAATTGAGCCATAGCTAGCTAGCTAGCACTTTGTCATACACGCACACTGTTTTGCTTTGCAGTTGGAGTGGCTCATTTTACCTGAACACTGATCATCTCAAAAATGTGTGACTGATGTTTCAAAATCTGTAGGGCTTGAACAATTATATTTTATTACATCAATTCAACACACACATATTAAAAACACTCCTTATTAATCATAAAAATAGAAACGCGTTACCATTTCGTGTGCATGATTTCCTATCTTGTGCGTACAGATTGATTATCTCTTGCACACACATATTTAATTTGGGGTCTTATGGGCTCTTTATTTAAATCTTCGTGTGACATTTGCACACGCGCAAACGAATATGCCGTGCTATACAATGTCGACCATTGTCAGTTCTAACATGCAGTAGTCTGACATTTGAACGTTGTCGATCTTGAATGCAACCCATGCCTGCAGGATTCATCATGTAATGGCACGCACCTGCTGCGCTCAGGCAATGGCCAGCCGAGGGGAGGTGTGGACACAAGTGGCCTATCGCAGTTTGGAAGTAGAAGTTGTTCGGGTTATTTGGGACTGTACTCTCAACCTAAGACATCGTGGTAAGGTTGAATGTGGCATATGGTGATGTATAGGGCGCTGTCAGGGAAAAACCTTCCGCTGGGCAAAAGCTACCGGGGGTGCGGCCTAACGCGTCACGACCAGCTGGCACGCGCACGCGTCACGACCTGGCGACTGTGACGTCATTCTAGTGCGCTGTTCATTCTAGTGCGCTGTGGAAACACCTGCTACACGACACACCTGCTACTACAGAGAACTACTAGAGAACTACTACAGATAACCCTATCATTTCCTTTTAATATATATATATATATACACACAATGGCATCCTATACTAGCCACAGTGACATTTTCTTATATCTGTCCAAAGACCAGTTCCAGGAGGATATGTCTGCAGAGAAGAAGCGTGTTCTCCGGAGAGCAGCTGAGAAATACATGCTTCAGGGTAAGATTTGTTAAATTAACCCATAAAGCAATAAAGTAGTGTACTACTGTAAAAAAACAACAACAACAAAAAAACATTATTTAACAAGTCCTGGTCTCTTTTCTCTAATCCTTTTGATGTTGTAGATGGTCGCATGTATTTGAGGCCCAAGAAGGAGGGACAGCCACCAAGGAGGGTCATCATGTCAGACGAGGAAAGGGAGGCAGTGCTGACCGAGGTCCATGACGGTCACTTCGGAAAGAAGCGCATGATTGGCAAGATTAATCAGCGCTTCTTCTGGTTTGGCATTGTGAAGGATTGTGAAGACTGGGCAAGCAAATCTATTATTTCTTTAGTTAGTTTTTATGTTTTACAAACAGTAGCCAGATTGTATTTTACACACAGATAATATTCATTCATTCATTCACATTTCATTTCAACTTGCACTTTACTGTTTGTTTCAAGGTCCGTACCTGCGTGGCTTGCCAGAGGTTTGAGAAGGTGAAGACTGAAGCCCCTGAGCTGAAGAGCATCAAGCCTGTTTCACCGTGGTACATGATTGGTGAGTTCTACACTTTTATATCCCAATTAATTTTTTGGGTTTTGACTTGTTTCCCACCATGCTTTCTTTCAGTATGCTCTTTTAGTGTGAATGTTTTACTTCCGCTTGTCCAATGTTAGAGTATGCCAACACATTTTTCTTGCTAGGTGTGGACCTCATCGGACCGTTCAAGGCCTCATCCAAGAATAGCAATCGCTACTGCCTCACAGCGACAGATTTCTTCACCAAGTGGGTGGAGGCCATTCCTATCCAGGTGTGTTATATCTGTGTTTAGTGTTGTTTTCTCAAATATAATGATCATGACCATGCTTTTTAAAATACTTGAATGTATTGTACTTGAACAGTTCATCACCATGTATCCCAATTTTCATCTTAAAATTAACATTATAAGTATTAATATAATAGTACCATATCCTGTGTGTATACACTGCTAGGACAAGACGGCAGTGGCAACATCCCAGGCCCTGATAGACATCTTCCACACCCATGGTGCGCCGGAGGTCATCCTGACTGACCAGGGCAAAGAGTTCTGCAACAAGGTCATGTACTTGCTAAAACATATGATCTTGTAACAGTTATGGACATACTTGTATGGACAAAACTAATGACTTCTGTCTTACTACTTTTAGGTCAACCAGATTTTGTTTGAGAAGTGGGGGATGAAGCACCGGATTACCTCTGCCTACCATCCCCAGACCAACGGACTGGACGAGCGGACCAATCAAACACTCAAGAGGGCTATCGGGAAATCTCTGGAAGGGCACCAGGAACGGTGGGAGGACAACCTTAAGTTAATCCTTTTCGCACATAACACCAGCGTCCAGGCCTCCACCAAGTACTCGCCCTACCGCCTGATGTACGGTCGGGAGCCACGGCTGTCCTGTGAGGTATGTCAACTCTTGATATTATTGTTCTTATAATATATAATTTGTTTTGCAAATTGATTCTCAATATAAACAAAAAATAAAACACTAACTCTATGCAAATGTATGTATTGCGTATCTCTATTTGCCTCTCATTTCAGATCACAGGCGACCGTCCTTTTGTGGAGATGGACGAGATTAATGAAGACACCGCTGCAGACTATCTCCACGCCAGGGCTGAGAAGGATGAGGAGGTCTTTGACGAGGTGAAAGATATTACACAACTATATACTGAACAACCACCTGAGTGATGCTAAGTAACTGCTAAAGCAATAACAATGCCTCAGCAATATACAGAGCTATACTGCACAACAGAGAATTACAATCTCTGCTGCTTCGCTTTTTCTTCAACGATCAAGGTGCGACTCAACGTGGAGAAGGCCCAGGAGAAACAGCGGGAAAGCTACCGGAAGAGGATCAAGAAGGGAACCAAGCGGTTTGAGATCCTCCCGGGCATGGAGGTCCTGAAGAAGAATGAGAGGAAACGTGGGAGACCTGGTGGCACAATGGACCCAGACTGGCCAACTACGTACCGGTAAATGTTAGACTTTTAAGAATATTCAGAATGAGAGGGTGATGTGTGATGTCCAATTTTGCCATTATTAATACATATTTTCTTCAGGGTGACTGAGGTTGGGGACAACAATTTGGTGCAGTTGGAGACCTTGGATGGCCAACAACTGGGAACCAAAACCCCCTATGCCTCAGTGAAGCCTCTGCGGACGAGTAAGTGTAACATACAGTTCACATTTTAAAGTTAATGTAATGTGAAACTGTATTTTTTTTACCACAAGATGTCATTCTAAAATTGTTTTGTTGATTGACTTAAGGATTCCGAGCCTGCCCGCCCACTCAGAAAGCTGTGTCCCATCCACCGGAGCCAGTGTGTTCTGATGACCCTGAACCGCTAAACTCTGAGCCGGAGTGGGACTCACTTCAGGTACACTTAAAAATCCTAGCTTCATTCATTTTAAATAATCAAAATTCCAATGGCTGAGTACTGTAACATGACAGTCCCTTTAACCCAACATCATTATGTTTTTTAGGCACCATCTCAGCTGCTAGATGTCATCATCACAGATGTTCAGCTGGGGCGGGCCTGTCCAGCTTTACCTAGCAGGTTGGAGGTGCTTAGGCCTTTCGTTCTGGATCCCAATTGTTGGCTGAATGATCTCTCCATTGACCATGCTCAGGCTCTTTTACAGGCTCAACATCCCCATGTAGGAGGCCTCTACGCCACAACGTCCCTCTCCCTCCTCTCCTCCGTGCCTGCATCAACCCAGGGGTTTGTTCAGATTTTAAATGTTTGTTCAAATCACTGGGTTACGGTAAGTAACATCAACTGCGAGGTAGGTACTGTTAACGTTTATGACTCCTCTGGTCACAGGTCGACCGAGGAGTTCATTTCTCAAATAACAGGTCTCCTCTCTTTTTCAGGTCCCAAGGTCCTTCTGCAGTGGCCTGATGTCCAGCAGCAGAGAGGCAGCTCAGACTGTGGGCTGTTTGCTATTGCGAACAGTCTCACATGCTGCAGAGGTGAGGACCCAGCAAGCAAGGAATTTGATCAGTCTGATATGCGTGCGCACCTCTTTTCCTGCTTTCAGGTTGGGCACCTGAAACCATTCCGCAGCTCCATACGGTGTCCACGCACGGCCCAGTCAGTGTACACTATGGACGTTAGTGTGCACTGCATCTGCAGGAGGACCATCCGACCAGAGCTTCAGGTATCCTGCAGGAGGTGTTTCAAGTTGTTCCATTCGTCTTGTGTGTCAATTAATATTATGTTTCCTAATGAATTTGTTTGTACTGCTTGTAAAGTTGTTTTTTAAGTATTTTCCAGATTGTACACAGATAGCCCTGCTACGTCCTCCGTGAGGGCCCGTTCCCCTGTACATAAGTCCCTGTCCAGCCCTGCTACATCCTCCGTGAGGACCACCTCTACCACATCCTCCGTGAGGACCACCTCTACCACATCCTCAGAGAGGACCACCTCTACCACATCCTCCGTGAGGACCACCTCTACCTCCTCCGTGAGGACCACCTCTACCTCAGGCTACTGCAAGTATGAGCCACAATTACATCATTGTTATTTTTAAATGTTCATATTGATTGTTTCATTACTAATACATTAAATGTATGCTCATTCATTCACACAGCACCAAGATGTTTTGGACAAAATTACATCTGGACAGTTACCTTTCATCCCCATCCACCCAGTACACTGGTAAGTCACATTGAATAGGGATTATTTAGAAATGTGTTTACTCACAAAATGTTATTTTGACTGTACATATCTGTGCTTGTTTGTGTGTTTACACTAACAAGATGGTTATTGCTTACCTCAACAGGAGAGCTGATTGGTGTGATGTTACCTAACCCCCCAGATGTTACCCACCAACCCTCCAGATGTTACCCCCAACCCTCCAGATGTTATCCCCTAACCTCCCAGATGTTACCCCAACCCTCCACCACCACCTCAGACACACCACCACCACCTCAGACACACCACCACCACCTCAGACACACCACCACCACCACCTCAGACACACCACCACCACCACCACCTCAGACACACCACCACCACCTCAGACACACCACCAGGATGTGGTAGAGGTGGTCCTCACGGAGGATGTAGCAGGGCTGGACAGGGACTTATGTACAGGGGAACGGGCCCTCACGGAGGACGTAGCAGGGCTATCTGTGTATTTATCTGTTCTATTATTGTTGAATTTGTGAATGATATGTTACTCCCTAACTATTATTATATACCTGATTGTAACCTGTACAGTTCTTTTGCAAACGTTAGCCCCCTGAAGTGTTGTGTATTTATATATAAAGTTTATTCTGTTTTCTGAATCAGTGTGGACTCGTGGTGTGTTTGTTCATCGTCTGACATTGGCACGTTTTATTACAATATCAACTACTATACTAGTCCAAAAGTTACATATGACTGTAGTTATCATAACTGTACATGTCCTACTCTAATGGATCTTGAACGAAACGCGCATTTTTTAAATTAAGTTGAATTGCTGAGTTGCGTTTGCAACTTTATGAGAAAATGATCTGCTGATCAGACCACTCTAACAGGAGTGTTTGTCCGTGAATAACACCGGCTATGCCCGGGGTAGAAACACAAGACTATAGCTGGATAAGGTCTACACGGTCTACACGGTCATTTTAAGCCGTCGACCAGCCCTCTACGACCACGGGAAGTCATGTTAAAAGTGAAGATACTTCTGTTAAACTAAGCTAAGCTAAACATCGCTAATCGCTAACTCCCTCCTGGGCTTAAAGTGACAAGTAATAACGTTGTGAAAAAAACCGTCAGATCAGATAGATATAAGGGTTATTTTGATAAACCGGATACATTTTGTGAATATATATGGTTACTTTCTCGCCTGAAAACATATTAAAACTTCATAAAATGACATATTAACACTTGTAGAGCCAAATTAAAGCTTTTCGCTAATGGCGGCCAAAACGGAGGTTTCAAAAACACTCGCCAGCTGGTCGTGACGCGTGCGCGTGCCAGCTGGTCGTGACGCGTTAGGCCGCACCCCCGGTAGCTTTTGCCCAGCGGAAGGTTTTTCCCTGACAGCGCCTCGAGATCTTCTGTGGTCATCATCACTAGACAAATCAAATGTGTGGTCAATGACAGTTATATTATAAGTGTCTCATGCAATCAATTGACAGGGATGGCATTTGTGATCAGAAGGTCCTCTTTGCTGATATTTTGTTTATATGCTTTCAAACTTTACAAACGAGACATATTTTGTGTAGAACTCAGTTCATGATGTAAAACTGGACCTAGTTTAAGGACATGCACTCAAAGCAAGGCAAAGTTTCTGTCAAGTTTTTGCAATACAAACAGAAAGAAGCTGCCTTTAGGTTATATATCAGTGCAGAGATCCACAAACAGAGCATTTTGACTGGCTTGCATGAATTGGCACATTTCCTTGTGTAGCCTAATCCTCTGTTGTGGTGAGATATTAATGAAATGGCCCTGGTTTTTGTTTGTTGCAAATGTTTGTTTATTGTTTGCTACATTTCATTTCAAATGTTACATGCTACAACAATGACTCTACCTCTATTGAACACATTGAAATGAAAACTGTAATGTTCCACACTAGACTAGTGTGAAGGTGAATGCTACCAAACGGGAGGTGACAGTTTCAGTGTTTCCCAGTTAGAGAATGCTCTTATCAGACAGGTATATTTACATATCACATAATAAAGCCTCAAGAAGTAGTAGCAGAAGTATGTCATATGACTCCCTGTTTGGTGCAGGTGTACCTTAGAGGTGACACTGACATTTAAGCAGGTCATTTGTGCATTCAAAATGAGTTTTGTTAAGCAATTGTCTGTTTGTATTTAAAGTTGGCATAAATGAACACTTTCCAGTTAAGTGAATGAATATTGGATTTGGTATGGTTTGTTGCAAACAACAAAGGGTTGTTGATCCAGTCTTAAGTAAAACAGAATTGAGTCATCCCTTTATTCTAACAATAGGGTTAATTTCCGTTTCCATGTCTTGTGTCACTTCTGCATTCCAACAGAACCATGCGCATGGTCACACACACACACACACACACACACACACACACACACACACACACACACATGTTGATCATGTTTGTAACTCATTGTGAATTCTGCATTCCAACAGAACCATGCGCATGTCCACCCGTCGGGTAGCTTTTCAGCTGGTCGTTGTGGCCTCCACAGTGTTCCTCGTCCTGCTTCTGGTTCTGCAGCATGACAGTTCTGGTTATGCGCCCTGGCTCCAGGACCTGGGCGACGACCAGACCCAGGGGATGGGTGTGGGTGTAGTCAGGGGCGCTTTCATAAACATGGGCTTCCAGATCGGCACCCTTCTACCCATCCCCTCAGGGCGCCTGGCCGTCCCCACAGAGTCCCACTGTCCACCAGGGTTCTACAGCAAAGAGGAGCTCAAGCCTCCCCTGGAGAGGCCCTCTCAGGACCCCGCGGGCCCTGGGGCCTACGGACAGGCCTTTGTGAAGGGCAGACTGACGCCTGCGGAGCAGAAGGAGAAGCAGGATGGGCTGAAGAAAAACTGCTTCAACCAGTTCGCCAGTGACCGCATTTCCCTGCATCGCAGCCTCGGCAATGACACACGCCACCCAGAGTGAGTATAGGGTGGGCATACTTTTTTTTGGGAGTCGGGCAGTCCCACCCTTTATATACAGTGGGTTCGGAAAGTATTCAGACCCCCTTAATTTTTCACACTTTGACATATTGCAGCCATTTTCTAAAATCAATTAATTTAATTTCTTTCCTCGTTCATGCACACACAGCACCCAATATTGTCAGAAAAACACAGACTTGTAGAAATGTTTGCAGATTTATTACAAAATAAACACTGAAATATCACATGGCCATAAGTATTCAGACCCTTTGCTCAGTATTTAGTAGAAGCACCTTTTTGAGCCAATACAGCCATGAGTCTTCTTGGGAATGATCCAACAAGTTTTTCACACCTGGATTTGGGGATCTTTTGCCATTCCTCCTTGCAGATCCTCTCCAGTTCTGTCAGGTTGGATGGGGAAAGTTGGTGGACAGCCATCTTCAGGTCTCTCCAGAGATGCTCAATTGGATTTAAGTCAGGACTCTGGCTCGGCCATTCAAGAACATTCACAGAGTTGTTCTGAAACCACTCCTTCGTTATTTTAGCTGTGTGCTTGGGATCATTGTCTTGTTGGAAGGTGAACCTTCGGCCCATTCTGAGGTCTAACACTCTGGAAATGTTTTTTGTCCAGGATATCCTTGGCTGTACTTGGCTGCATTCATCTTTCCTTCAATTGCAACCAGTCATCAATTGCAACCAGTCATCCTGTCATCATGTCATCATGCTAAAAGTCTAAGTCTAAATTTAACTAATCTAAATTTAAGATCTAAATTTAACTAATCTAATTTACTTTCCCCTCCTCCTTCTTCCCCCTCTCTTCCTCCTCTCTTCCAGCTCTTTCCAGCTGCCATGCAGACCGTGTCAAAGAAGATCGTCCAGTCTCGCACCAACAGCACGCTGGTCGGGGTGTTCACCATCATCCTTGTCTTCATCTCTGCCTTCGTCAACATGGTGAGACTGCTCAGACTGGACACACACACACACACGCACGCGCACACACACACGCACGGTCACACACACACACACACACACACACACACATGCGCGTGCGCACACACACACACAAACCCACACAGATACACACGCACACACGCTCACACACGCACGCTCACACACGCACGCACGCGCACGCACACACACACACACACACACACAGATAAACCTTTTCCATTAATGAATCATGTGTGTGCGTATGTCTTCCTACCATGCAGTTTGCCTGTGACACTGAGAGGCTGGTGGACTGTGTTGCTCGGGAGCTGAACCTGTCCATCGACATGGTGACGCCCTGCCTCATCCGCACCCTGAACGTGAGTGTGGACGGGG
The DNA here is from genome assembly GCF_963989245.1 of Nansenia antarctica. Classification (NCBI taxonomy): domain Eukaryota; kingdom Metazoa; phylum Chordata; class Actinopteri; order Argentiniformes; family Microstomatidae; genus Nansenia; species Nansenia antarctica. Next base: position 6,083,753 of record NC_137676.1, read on the forward strand.
GGCTCGAGATCTGCCCCAGCCTGGGCCCCTCCTGCCCCTTCCCTGAGGTGAGTGTGTGCACCTAAGCATGCTTAAATCACTTCATTATATGTTTAACCGTTATTTAACCAGGAGGTCCCTTGAGATTAAAATCTCTTTTTCTTTCTGGGGAGACCTGGCCAAGATAGCACAGCAGTACTAGAAGTACTAGGTTACAAAATTGTAGAATAAAACATAATAAAAACAGACAAGGGACAACAGATACATATTATAAAATCCATTTTAGGAATAGCAATCGCACTCTTCTGTCACACAATTCTTAATCAGAGCTTTGAACTCTCCCAGGGAGATTATTAAGCTGTCGTGTGTTGTGGAGGTTATTCCATGACCAGGGTGCAAATTAAGAGAAAGAGATTATTCAACAGTCAATGATCCTCTCTGTCTATTCTAGTGGGTTTGGTTCCCTGTGATAAGATCAGGGCTTTTCTCATTGCTCAATCTAGTACTGTTAGTTCTTTTGCACTTTGAGACACTTTGAGACACTTCCAACGTTTGTCTTTCTCACTAGCTGACACACAATAAACATTTGAGATACCAGAGTGTCTCACTGACTTGTAGCCTTTATGCTCTACACGTCAATAGCTGATCAATATGAGCTATTGCTGATCAACAGTATCTATCCCTAACCCTATCTATGAATCAATAATCACCACCCCACCTCTCTCTCCCTCTCCCCACATTGAGCCAGTCAGCTAGTCTGCCTGGCGAGAGGGAGAGAGAGAGAGGGAGAGGATTTTCAGATTTTATTCACCCAATTTGGTATCCAATTGAACCCAACCTAGCATCCAATTATCCCCTGCCTATTGCGTAGGATCCGCCGCCCGACCCCGTAGCCGGCAGCCCCAGAGGAGATCGCCAGGCAGACTAGCTGACTGGCTCCTCGAGCCCGACACCGTTATTCCGGCACCCAGGGGGCGGTGTTGCGCGACGGATCCTTGTCCGGAAATAGTCCTATACCGCCCTCGGGAGCGGCCGCTCAATATGCCGCTCCCTGTGTGCCCTGGCCATATCCGGGTCTGGCGAGACCGGGATTCGATCCCAGTCCCCGGTGGGCAGCTTGCACTAGTGGCTAGTGCTTAGACCGCTACACCACCGCGGGGCTTCTGTGTTGTCCTGTTTTTGCCTGTCTTTGCATTTGTATTTGTTTTGTTCATGTATATGTGAAAAAAGCATAAATGCACCTTCTGTAAATGCCAAAGCAAATTCCTACATGTGTCAAGCATAATGGCAATAAACGTTATCTGAATCGGAATCTGAATCTGAATCTGAATCTTACTGCCGCCTGGGAGCGACACGACGGATAATATTATTGGGGTTTGCATTACGCCTTGTCTGTGTTGAGGAAGAGGGAAGGAGAGAGAGAGGGGGGGTGGGGGGGGGGAGAGAGAGAGAGAGGAGGGAGAGAGAGAGGGGGGGGGGGTGGGGGTGGGGGTGGGGGAGAGAAATAATAAAATAAAAAAACAGGCGTCTGGGTTAACGGTTGGTCTCTTTTATGGTGATGGACCTGTGGCCACAAGACTTTGCTATTTCCAATGCTATGGAGGTTCATTTTTTCTTTCTTATTATACGGGGAAAGATTCAAAGTAACATTACAAATGTTAAAATGTGTTGCATTTAGACTGGCCTGACTCAGTTAAAACTGGTTTACTTACAGCTAAAGTTCTTGTTCTGCAGCACAAAAAGACCGAATCACATAACAATACAAAAAGTAAAAGCGGGAACAGTCACAGAACCAAGACAGGAAGTCATAAAAAGCAGAAGTGAGAGTTGTCCCGGTCCAGACAGCTCTGTATTCAAACCCTCAGATCCTGGTCACGTTCGTTCTGTTCAGTGTGTTTGTTGTTCTGCCTGCGCATCTCCTCCCTAGCTTATTAGATGAACTGCTCACCCATGTGTTCCTTCGCAAATAAATAAATTCAATACAGTTCAGACAGTTCTGTCTGAATATTTGTTTAAACCCAATTCCTAACTTTTAAAACTAATTAGGAAAAACGGCATCATGAGCAAACATGTCCAGTTAATGTTTTATTGACATAAACACTTCTTTATAAAATACAGATTGGATAGCATTTATGGTATAGGCACAATATTTATTTAATACAACTCTGGAGCACTGTCTCCAAGGTTGTCGCTGTCAGTAGCTATCGCTATAGCAACTACAAAGCTAAAATATAGCCCATACATAGCATACACACACACACACTTGGCAGCAAAAGACCACTCAGTAACACTGCACCAGATAACAAGAGATAACCATAGGAACGATCCCCTAACAATCTTACAGAGTGACAACTGCTAATTATTTAAACACTATCCCCTGACAAGTAGGTATTATTATTTCATACCAGTAGAGGGAGCCAAAAGCTTGTTTGTATAACACATTCAAAGGCAGTTCGGCTTTATGAAAAAAGCAGCCACAACCTCATATTCAGACAACTGACATGCTATATGGCTCAGTTTGTTCATAATGAAGGGTGGAGGTCATATGCATATGCATCCCAAAAACAGCTCCTCAGTTTATTCATAACACTACTGTATCATAGTAGAAGAACTAACCTTTAAAACAAAGAAGAAACGAAAACCCTCTCCATAAAGTGTGTTTTATCATCATTTTAATCTTGGAGTGTGTGTGTGTGTGTGTGTGTGTGTGTGTGTGTGTGTGTGTGTGTGTGTGTGTGTGTGTGCACCAACATGAGTGTTTGCATGCATGTGGGGGGAGTGTGTGAGTGAAAGAGACACTGCTGGAGAGAGGATTTAGAATAAGCTGAACTCTCGGTCCGTCATCGACATCTCTTTCACAAACCTGAGGAAAAGAAACATGTAAGCAGAGTGAGAGCAGAACACTGGCATCTCAATTTCTATGACAACAGTTGACCAATCAAAAGACAAAGATAGACATGGTGCTCACTTGGTCATCTCGCTGTTTTTGCGGGGGAATCTTGTGACTTGGGACCAGGATTCCTGCATCCTTTCCTGGCCTCCACTGGATATCCTCCACCCATACCGCTGGTTGTCCGTCACGGGCGCTGAGTACAGCTGGTTTGGGGCTACGGAAGAAAAAAATCTGATACAGATCTTGGTACTGATATTTCAAAGTGAGCTTGACTGACTCCCCACCACTATACAGTTACAGTATATTCAAACTGACGTCTTGACTTTCTTTCTTAATGGCACAGTTCAGGTCTGAGAGACCAGCAAAAGACCCGAACTACCCACTGTACATACTTTGTGTTTTGTCCCCCGCCCCCACCTGTGGTGTATGTCCCCACCTGTCCTACCCGCTGTACATACCTTATGTTTTGTTGTATTGTTCTTCCCATGATGGATGTACGTTTATCTTGTAGATAGTAATAGTTATTTGTCTGTATTATCATGTAGATAGTACTAGTTCTTTTCTTATGTCTGTCTTACATGTAACGATGAATTGAAAATCAAGGACCCCAATTGAAATAAGCCAGTGGCTTTCTTGGGTTTTTATCCTTTTAGTTTGACCTTGTATGTAATATGTACTTTCATGTACCTACTTCTGCAAACATTCTAATAAAGTTTTCAATCAATCAATCAAGCATGTCTGTCCAACTCATTCTATTTCCATGCAGTTAAAAAAAAAAAAGCTAAGTCCTCTACTGTTAACTTACATCTGGGTGTCTGAACCCGTTTGAGCATCTCTCTGTACCGCTCCTGGCTTCCTTTGTGTATGTCTGGGCTGTAGGGGATCGGCTGGTTGTAGATGCTGCATGTGTCTGTGCATTTGGGGGGTCCCCTCTGGACTTGAATGGGGGGCAGTGGTCCTGACTGTTTAGTCCAGTTTCTTGAATCAAACTCATCATCTGTAGAGGGAGGTGTAGTAGGCCTACTGTAGACTGAATACTTACAATCATCCATAGCTAGAAATCACTGCACTGATACAATTACAATCGTTTAAAAGTGAGTTAACACAGACGTTATAGGTACAGAAGTAATGGACAGGGCAAACTTCCAAACAACGGGCTAGCTGGCTAACGCGTTAGCTTACTCACTGATACGCAAATAAAAGCGCTCCTCACTTGTCTGGCTAGTGGCTACTACTCACCGCAGGAAGCCGATTCTCTTCTTGGATTCAGTAACATTTGATCTCCAATGGGATTTTGATAGCCCAAATGTGTAATCCCGAAGAAAGCCATCAAGCACCGTTGCCAGCAACAGTCTGGAGCTGTCTGGGATAGCGAGACAACGTGGGCAAACCGCAGGCTACCTTTACCGAAATAAATCACAACTTCTGTTTTATACGAAACCATGGTAACAAGGACCGCCCATGAGTTGAGCGTCTGGACAGCCGTGGTGGGGCCTGGGTCATCCTTGTCATTTGTTTTAGCAGGAATAAACGTTTATTATGGGTGCTGGCTGCAATCATGTAGATTGTAGAAACTATAATGGTAACAAGTTCATCAACGTTTTAGTTTCCAATTTGGGACCATGAGAAATTTCCAACATAAATCCATTTAGGCTTACCACTGGATGTCTACGCAATTACATCGAGATGAATTCAGATTGTAAATGTTTCACAAAGCTTTGGCTGATTATGTGAGTTATACTGCCACGGGTGTCTCAACCTGAAGGGAGAGTGGGAAAGGCAATGTTAAAGTAACATTGCACTTCCCAATATTCCCTAGTGGTGATGGATCTGCTGCACTTTACCTAATAATAAATACAATTGCAAATTTGAAATAGGCCTAAGAAATTATTTTCCTACAAATGCAATAATTGTGATATATTGATTGTTTCACTATATCTTATATGGTTTCACTGAACTACTAGAACAACGTGAACTTGAATGAGTGGGTGTATTATAAACATAGTACTTCAGTCATGGTGTTTAGGAAATAATCAAAAGTTTATTTATCTGTCAATATATTTGGCAGAGAATGCAATAATAAGGCTTTAAGGAGAATCCAAGTGTGGTCATAAAAAGTACACACTAAGGGGGAAGGGGATGGTGGAGAGGGTTTGACAATAGTTAATAAGAAGGATAACGATCATCCTTAGCAGGACTCCTTTTTCTTCCCTCTGTCTTTTCTGTCATTCACTTTCTTGTCAGGCCTGTCCTGGTCTTTGTCTTGATGAATTTAAAGGATCCTCTCAGATTCAGATTCAGATTCAGATTCAGATTCAGATAATGTTTATTGCCATTATGCTTGACACATATAGGAATTTGTTTTGACATTTACAGAAGGTGCATTTATGCTTTTTTCACATATAGGCTACATGAACAAAACAAGTACAAATACAAATGCAAAAACAGGCAAAAACAGGACAACACAGGACAGACAGTGCATGGATAGTGCTGTATATAAAGTGCAGTGCAGAGTTATTCAAGGTCCAGTGCATGTTCAGTCCTGGGCAGGCTTGGAGGCGGGGGGGAGGGGGAAGCCAGAGTCATTTAGCAGCCTGGCGGCTGAGGGGAAGAAACTGAGCCTGTGGCGGGCCTTTAATGGCAATTTAATTTGACTGAAACAACAACAGATATGATATAAAAATACAAAACCACACAATGACAACAACTTCAGGCTTCATAACATGACGATCAACTCTTTTTGACCTGTTTTCAATTAAATTATGTCAATAAGGCCAATTATTAATTGAAGTGCCTGTACTGTAGGCTTACCTTTTTCTGAGCTTTCTCCAGCTCTATGGCCATCATGCCGAGCTGATCTCTCATACGCTCTCTCTCCTTTTCACGTGTTATATTGACACTCACTAGTGCTGATCTGAGGTGACTCTTACTAGTGTAAAAATGGGTTTTAACTCTGTCCAGTGTTAATGTAATTACTCACTAGTGCTGATCTGGGGCGACTCTTATTAGTGTAAAAATTGGTTTTTAACTCTGTCCAGTGTTAATGTAATTACTCACTAGTGTTGATCTGGGGTGACTCTTATTAGTGTAAACATGTGTTTTAACTCTGTCCAGTGTTGTAAATTACAATGTAATTACTATCTCCCTTGTAAATGGAAATCAAAGCACTTGGAATTCACAATACATTCAAGAAAAATGTTTAAAACATTAAAATATGTTCTTAAAATGTTTATTTAAGAACAAACAATTCAAACATAACATTTGACCTATAGGCCTATACAAATCGCACCGACCAATTTAAAAGTAAATAAAATAATCATTTTGGTTTCTATGGACAGACAAAAAATAAATAAAAAGAAAGAATTTGTCCATAGCTTTTAGCCAGGGCTGAAACTCAGGATGTCCACCTTTTACTTAAACTGTTATCAACTTACAGTAGGGGACAATGTAGTCAAAAGAATCCCTTGCTCCATATGACATGAGCAGATCAAAAGGTTTGTGGTACATGATGTCACTCACATTAAATACCTTGCATGGTGGACTTTGCTTCAAAACAACGTTAAATGCATGCATATGATCATCAAAACATATGGTTTCAAGAGCTGACCCAACCAAAAAAACAGTCTCCTCTTTCACAACAATATCCTTAATTTTGTAAAATACTGGCATTTCACTGACAAATTCACCACATAATGACCAAATCAAGACGATATTCTGTACCATGGTACTTCACCCATTTAACTGACAAAACATATGTGTGGGCCCCGCGGTGGTGTAGCGGTCTAAGCACTGGCCACTAGTGCAAGCTGCCCACCGGAGACTGGGATCGTATCCCAGCTCGCCAGATCCGGATATGGCTGGGGCACACACAGGGAGCAGCATATTGGGCGGCCGCTCCCAAGGGCGGTATAGGAGTATTTCCGGACAAGGATCCATCGCGCAACAGCCCCCCCGGGGTGCCGGAATAACAGGTGCTGGGCTCGAGGAGCCAGTCAGCTAGTCTGCCTGGCGGCCTCTTCTGGGACTGCCGGCCACGGGGTCGTGCGGCGGATCCTTCGCAATAGGCATGGGATAATTGGATGCTAGGTTGGGTTCAATTGGCTACCAAATTGGGTGAAAAAGGGATAAAATCAGAAAAAAAATAATAATAATATGTGTGCACTGAGACATTCAACTTGACAGCAATCGGGTCATTGACCCTTGACATCTTTCCTGGACCTATAGTTTATCTATCCTGGCTGAATGTTTCCCAATTATATGCCATGTAATTTTGGTGTTTGTTGGCTAAGGTCATAGTGTAATTCTTAAAACTCTTCAGTTGCTTTTTAAAGAAATAGTGTTTAGCCTCATAGCGCATACACCATGAGTGAAGAATGGGCCCAATATTCCGTATACAACGAGGATAATGTATCATGAAGTGGTGTTTCGGTAAGAGATTTCTATCAGGAAACAAATACTTGAAAAGCCTATGATGTTCAGCTATTAAGTGTTTAAGATAGATAGTCATACCCTCTGTTAGAACAGGAGAAAACACTATATTTACTATCTGTAGTAGTAAGAGAAGCAGCTGATTTTTCTTACAGTTTCTGGGTCGTTTGAAGATAATGTAGCTGCGTCTTTAACTTGACCCTGTATCTCTTCAACAACCTCTTCCATTGAAGATACAAAACTATTTACAGTGTTTTGACCTACACCTGCAGCCTGCAGTTGTGCAATAGCAGATGCACACATTTCATGTACATTCTTGTTACATATTGGTACAACATGGCTACAACTAGAATTGGAAGGCAAATCAACATTACTTGGCTGATTATCAATAGCTGGATTATCTGCATTAGCATCAAAGTTAGCGTTTAACAAAATTGGACAGTCTCCTGCATGTGTCTTGTTCAAATGCTTCCTAAAGCCTGAAAAGGTACCAAATACACGACAACAATCTGCTTGACCACATTTTAGTCTAAGAGTTCTACCAGGGCACATTCCATGTACCAACTTGAGATGCCTCACAAGCAAGTTGGTACTTCCATGAGTAGCATGGCAAACAAAACATATAACAGGCATCAGTGCAGTTTACCTCTAAGTCTAAGGCATTAGTGCAGGAGTTTGGCTCTAAGCTCAGCAACCCTTGGAGTTTCCTTCACCTTACCTATGTCTATGTTGTACACAGTTGTCTGGATAAAGGTGTACATGCTGCGCAGAGATGTATTGTAAGCAGTACAAAAAACGAAGTGAGTCTTGAACAGCTCATCGAAGGCACCAAGAGCACTTGTTGACTTGCACGGCAAGGCTCGCTTGTCCAGGATGATGAAGTACGCATGGATGATGCTCCTCCTGGTCCCCACTGCTAGAAGATATGCTTGTTGGCTCTGGTCAATCGCATCAAGGTGCTGCTGGATACTGGTTCAGTCATGCCAAAACCTGGCACTGCCAAATCCTGGCAGGGCCATCAACGGCCTAATCATTCGAACGCTCTTGCTAATCGTTTGCTAATCGTTCGAACGTTCGACGTGCGTTCCAGACTAGGGCCAATATCTGACCGCCTGTGACGTCATTCTACTGCGCTGTGTTTACTACCGCAGCAGATTAATGTGTGTATCTTAAACTGCAAAGACAAATGTAATCTTCTTGCACTTGAATAGCATTAAGGTTGATGCAGGCTCACTAGTCAGCTATATAATATATAACATTTTATATGAAAACACCTGCTAGCATGCTAATTTCACACGTAATTCGCTCCGCTCCGCTCCCGAGCGAGGGCTGCCCGGGGGGGGAACAGACTGTGTGGAGGGGGGATAGGTCGTGGTAGGGCCGGTCTCCTAGCGGCCCACTAGTAACCCGCGCAGAGCTGATGAACTTGAACTTGTATTTTATTAAATAAAGTGATATATCTTTTTGGTACACTGTGGTCGTGTGAGTGGTATTCTCAGGGTTCTGACATCCGGACCAGACCGGTAAAACAAAGGTGGTGGCAGCGGCTCTCAGCCTATCCAGGTTTAATACCTACCAGATAAACTTTATTACAATAAATTCCATAACTGCATACTACTACGGAGCACGCACACACACACACACACACAGAGGAAATCGCGCAATCAGCAGGAAGAGAGCGCGGAGAGCACCTCGGGTTGGGAGAGCCCTATAAGACCCCGACTATCAAATAAAAGCAGAACGGAATAAACGTTATCAAATACAACGTTATAAAATCCAGGTGTGCAGCACTACAATCCCATATTACGGGGCTTCAGCTGGACAACGGGGCGCTTGCAGCGTGCCTTGGTGACTATTCGGAAAAGTAGAACTTTACGCACGCTGATCAAAGGTACTGTGGTAAACCTACTAGGTGCCATACAGCCACTCTCCGACTCCAGTTTGCGGCGCTCCTAACAACTGAGGAGCGTTCCACGTTCAGCACTGTGTCGACGGGTTTTAATAAGTATTAAAAAGTCTTGGGGCGCTTAGGTGGCGTAGCGGGTTAAGCGTCGACCATGTAACCGCAGGGTCCCCGGTTCGAATTCCGGCCGGGACATATCCTGCATGTAATCCCTCCTCTCTCTCTCACCCCTCCTTCCTGTCTAAATCTTCACTGTATCTGTCAAATAAAAAATGAAAAATATGAGTGGGACTGCCCCACTCAGAAAAAGAAAAAAAAAGAATAATAAAAAAAAAGTCTTATCACGATTTTATGAGGTCTTGAATTTTTTTAGGTATTTTTCTGAATTAGACTGTCCAAATAATTTCAGTCCTAAAAACTTTGAGTAAAATAATGTATTAGTTTTATAAAAAAAACAAAGATGAACCGGAAATTCTATGATAGTGGTCTAGTCTATTGCAAACTAAAACTGTTAAGTTAAAGGTGTCACTGATGTAAACGGTTACAGCTCGAAGTGGCGGTGAGGTCTGGAAAAATATTGACAAGGTCTTTAAAAAGTCTTAGAAAGGTATTGAAATTAACCTCAAGATTCCTGTATATACCCTGATAATGCTTGTGTGTGTTTTGGGTCTGTGTCTGTAGAGCAGCTGAACTTGGCTCAGCTCTGCCACCTAGAGGAGGAGCTGGGTGAGGCGAGGAGACAGACCCAGCCTGAACCAGCAGACACTGAGACAGACCCAGCCTGAACCAGCAGACACTGAGACAGTGAGCCTCTGACTAGGCCTACAGCCTCTGGCTACACTCATACAGCTACGGCCTCATGTTCATGTTTGGGGTTTAAAAAACAAACCAAGCTCTATTTATTGCCTGTTTCAGTTTTCGAAGGTGTTATGTTGTTGATAGTGACGTTTGTGAGCTTGTTGTTTGAATGGTTCAGGTTGAGGCCAAACAAAAATCCTCCTGTTTCCTGTTTGAGAAAAGTGTTTTAGTGAGGATGCAGCTAGAGGCTGTTGGTAATCACTGTGTTATAGTTTGTCTCTTCGCCGTGTCTGTAGAAACAAAGAGGCGGTTGTTTCGTGTTTGCGATTGTTTCTGTTTGATATTGAGCAGTATAGCATTTACATCATTAGTTATTGTCTTATTCGAGGCTGATCAGTTTGTATTACAACAGTTTCGAATACAGTCTTTTGGCTGATTTGTAGTTTCTGTTTATTGTGGTGCGACTTAATGGACAACAATTTGCATGTGTACACACACACACACACACACACACACACACACACACACACAAAGTCAGCTTTGGCTTCATTAAGATTTAATAAAATAGATTTTGTTGCTAGAACATTACATAATAAAATACCGTTTTTTTTTTTTTTTTGAGAATCATTAATTCCCTGTGCAAAATCCCCATTAATTCTGATTGTCTTTTTTACCACCTTTGTTTATAGAACAATTACACAACAAGGCACTTTACTGTATTAAGAGAACATCATCCAGGTGACATTCACCTTGTGAATGTAGTATCAACAACCAACTATTTATATCAATATTTACACATCCCTTATGGAGAATAATTCAAAACCCAATTTGCTCAAGTGTGTTCACCTGGGAGCATTCTGTTTTTGCTTTTGACAACGTGTTGCTGCTTGAGCGAGGCACCTACGTAGTATGGTCTAAACCAGACAGACATACACAGATACCCAGGCTACAAACATTTTGTTCTTACTATACTTGTAAATGCTCTTCCCAGGTGTTTGGTGTACACATGTACAGACAGACAGACAGGTTGACAGCCTGCTGAGGGCGTGCTTAACCCTCTTATGTAAGTAATAATTATGGCCTCGTTCCAACACTGTGAAAACATATATCCTTCCTCCCCTCCTCTCCTCTAAATGTGATAGCAGAACTCACTTGGTCCAGGAAGGAAGGAAGCCAGCAAGGATGGACATTTTACATCCCCCTAATGGTTAAACATTTAAGAGATGTCTTCTACTTCAAGCCCTCTCAGAGTAGGGTTAGGACAAGACAAGGCATCCAATGACTCCTCAATGTGAGTTAAAGGAAAGGCATCCTTCCGTGTTCTGCTGTTCAGTTGGCGATAGTCTACACACATACGGAGGCTGCCATCTTTCTTTTTCACCAGGACAATTGGGGAGGCATATATATAGATATTACTTCCTGAAAGGAAACTGGCATCTTTGCTTCCTGTCCTTTACTATTGGATTAAGTGATTAATCAGATGTGCAGCACACATTGGGCACACCCAGCACACACCTGATTAATCACTTAATCCAATAGTACAAGACAGGAAGCAAAGACGCCCGTTTACTTTCAGGAAGTAGAGGAGCTTCGGCATATAGCCTATTCATGTTTAGGGTGGTGAAGACAATTTTGTCACTGCCGGAGAGAACTGCATCTTGCCATGTAAATTAAGTTCAATTAACCAATATCCAGCATCCCTAGTGGCACAGTGGTGAGGGCATTCTGCTATTAACTGGAGAGTTGCTGGTTTGAGGGCTGCGAATGCCACTGATCATTTGAACTGGTGACTGTAGGGGAGCCAGTTCACTTCTCTAGTCACTGCCGTTATCCCAAAATTGGACCCCATAGCCCACTAATAGTTACTAATGGCACTCACACTTTCTCTGGTGTAGCCGTGTGGGAACCTCATACCCATCCCCAACTCAAACTTCCTGATGGCACTGACACACTTTTTTGGTGTATTAAATATGGTGACTACTACTTACTAATTCTAAATAACTGATTCTATTTCATATTTTAGTGTGGTGGAGACTCTACTGTCATGACCCTAGATAACAGTGTCTTGCAAGAGGAAGAGGGGGCTCAGGAGCCTTTGCCAGCTATTCAGCTCTCCAAAAACAACAAGGATCTGCTCCCACACAAGACCAAGAAGTCAGGGTAGGTCACTCACACCGCATCCTACTAACACCCCACAACTAACACCCCAAGTCACATTACTTGACACTACAGAAACAACAATTTTTGGGGATGATGACTTTAAACAAGGTGCCTTTTGAAAAATGCATCAGCAAATATCTCCACCCCTGCCTTCATTCTATTGAACAAAACCCAAAGTGGTTGTTGCTACATTAGATCATCCGGAGAGAGGTTTCACCTAGAAATTTAAACCGTAACTCATGTGTTTTCAGATTCTAAAGGCCTGAAACATTTTAGGGCTGAACTTGATCCCAACCTCCCCCTAGATTATGTAATCTAGAAAAACTATCGGGGAGTTTCAGCCCCATAGTTTTTTTTGTGTGTTACAGACCATGTCATAGATCCATCACTCTCTGGTTGTAGAGAATTACAAGAATCACAATGAAAAATACTTCTGATAGTACTTGTGTCAACATGGCTTATTGCTCCTTTAATGGGAAGATGACTGACAGTATTGTGTCCTGGCTCTGCAGTAAGAAGAAAGGGGTGAAGAACAGTTCTATGCTCGCCTCCCAGAGGGCGAAGGCGTGTAAACCCATGTCTGTCCAGGAGATGGTACAGCTCAGGGAAGACATTCTCAAGGTCCCCTGCGAAAAGCTGAGCCAAGTGATAAAAATTGTCCAGTTCGAGGAACACTCAATGGAGTACTCCAAACCCGAGGAGTTTGATTTGGTGATTGAAGAGCTCAAGCCCTCCACACAGCGGAAGCTGCAGAGATACATCTCCTTCCTCCACAAAAAGAAGATCTCTGGTGAGTGAACCGGTCAGCATGAGTACTGTCCTCGGTTCCTGGTTTGTTTTTATTTTGCCCTTGGTGTGTCTATGTATGTGTTTATATGTTTATTTTGTCCTTATTTAGTAACAAAAATGGATAATTGAGACAACCATTTATTGTTTTTTTTATCCCGTACAGTTGCAGAGCTACAGCAGCACCACCCGTCTCCTGCTGCCTCCACAGCTGCACCGGGCACTGCTCTGGAGTCCTCGCAGATCTGTGAGAACAGCTCCAACTCGCTGCCGCAAGATGGATCAGATGACCATTTGGACAATTGTGATGACATCTCTGTGACATCCACCAGCCTCCAAACTCCATGGACGCCAGCTACAGTCAAGCCGTCCACCAGCATCCAACCTGATGGATCAGACAGTTGTGATGACATGGATAATGATTTGGACTTGTCCGATGCTGACACTTTTAATGACAAAACATATGTTCCATCTCATGATGAAAGTTCACATGACAGTGATTGGGAGGAGGACAGAGGACAGCCACCACGTCAAATTGTCAGTGCAAAGAGCACCCCTGTGCAAAAAGCACCCCCGTGTGCAAAAAGCACCCCCGTGTCCATTCCCGCTGTGAGCAAAAAAGCAGATGGCTCTCGATGTTACAACAAAAAGCAATTCTGTCTGTTTTGTAAGTCGGCTGTCGTAAAAATTGCAAGGCACTTGGAGTGTGCTCACAGCAAGGAGCCTGAGGTTGCAAAGGCGTTCAGTTTTCCAAAGGCTTCAAATCAAAGGCGGTTGCATTTAGAACAACTACGGAACAGAGGTAACTATGCACACAATGCAGACGTTTTGGAAACAGGCATAGGGACTCTAGTCGCATGTAAGCAGCCAAAAGAAGACACCAGAGGGCAGAATTATATGCACTGTGTCCACTGCAAAGGCTTATTTACGAAAAGAGCACTGTGGAGACACAAATGCAACTTCAAGCCAAACAGTGACAAAAAAGGAAGAAACAGAGTTCAAGCCCTCTGTGGCTTTGCCGAACCCTCCCCCCATGGGGTGTCCGAGGATGTCTGGAAGCTTGTAACCAAAATGAACCAGGACAACATTGCAGACACAGTCAAAGGAGACTGGTGCATTATGGAGTTCGCAAAGTACCTCTACAACAAGCACGGATCTGAACCTGGAAAACATGAATACATGCGCCAGAAGTTAAGGGAGCTGGGTCGACTTGTTCTGTATGGTAGTGAGGTCACACCACTGAGGACCATAAAAGAATATGTCATGCCAGGAAACTTCTACCTCACAGTCGAGGCAGTGAAACACACTTCACAAACCAAGACAAGAAAAGGAAAATCTCTATCACTTCCACTGAAACTTGGCAATAGCCTGAACAGAATGTCTATGCTCCTGGAGAGTGATGCGCTCATCAAACAGGACAAAAAGGCAGCGGAAGAGGCATGCAGCTTTCGAAGGATCTACGACACAAAATGGAATGAGTGTGTGTCCAGAGAATGTTTGAAGACCCTGAGTGAGGCAAAGTGGAATGCTCCTCTTCTCCTGCCCTTAACGGAGGATGTCAAAAAGTTGCATGATTACCTGGAAATGAAGCAGCAGCAGTACACAAAGAGAGAAGAGAGAGAGAGAGAGGGAGAGAAGTCAGATGCAATAATTCAGCTTGTGCCTTTACACCTTTAGAGTTCATTCTGTTTCTCTTCTGGGAGACAGTTCTGTTGGTTAGTATATACTTATATATATACTTACACTTGTCAAAATGCCACCGAAAAAAGCTGAAGTGAAGCCAGATGAAGAGTACGTTTCACTAACGCAGGTATCAGAACTACTGCATCAACAAAAGGAGATGTTCTCCGCTGTTACGGCAGCAGCAGGAAAACTTCCAAGGCTTCGTGAAACTTCTCATGGACTCGACAAACACCAAAATGGAGGTAATAACCAGGGAGATACAGGACATTAAAACAAGCCTGCAGTTCACACAAAAAGACGTGGACGACAGAAAAGCTGACAACGCTAAACATACGGAACACTGCAATTCAATGCAGTCAGATATATTTAAAATGTGCGACAGTCTGCTGGCTGTCACTGACAAGACGGAATACCTGGAAGGACAATCCAGGAGAAACAATCTGGTCGTCGATGGGATTATGGAGTCACCGGGAGAGATGTGGGCAGAGACAGAGGAAAATGTGAAGAAGGTTGTGGCGGAAAAGTTACAGCTACAACGGGAGATCGAGGTGGAGATTAGGCAGGTGTGTGGGAACAGTTGATCGTCCACTTTCTCACGGTCAAAGTGTCAAAGTCACGTCACGTCTTTTTTTTAAATGACAATTGTGTCAGTGGCAGTGGCAGTCGTGAGGAGCGTAGCTAGCTAGCCAGCAATCTGAATCAATCAGTGATTATATATCATATCTAGGTAAATATCTGACTTTGTTTAATCGTGGCTAGGGGAGACATTTCACGATGTCAAATCTTTCAAGAGCACTTGACTACTCGTCACCCGTCTCACCCGATCTCAAAGCTCCACGAAAGCCTGTCAGCAATCTGAATCAATCAGTGATTATATATCATATCTAGGTAAATATCTGACTACTCGTCACCCGTCTCACACGATCTCAAAGCTCCACGAAAGGTGCAGCTATAATACGAGGTGCAGCTATAATAACAATTGCAACGCCCGGTTATACTGCGTTTCTGTCTAAATGTATAGTTTCTAGAGACATGGTGTCATAATGATGGTATTAAGAGGTGGAATAATTCAGGTAGGACATCACTGAAGGCCTAGGTGTGAAATGCACCGCCCGCCACTGCAATTAAGTAAACTCGCACCGCCAACAAAATGTCAAGGAGAGGACGTAAACAAAAGGGAAGGATGACAGACACAGATTTGCTCCTTGAGAACATTAACAAAGTCACTTCTGACTCCGGGGACAGTGATGATGCTAACAGCAAAATGGCTAGCTCTACCGTGACTAACAAACCGAGTGCCACTACACCTGATGCCCAGGCGGAGCCCTCTCTGGCTAGCATCCTTGCAGCTATCCAGAAAGTAGAAGGGGACATCAACATGAGGTTCAATGCACTGGACACTAAACTACATGCAGTCACAACTTCACTAACTGACCATACTATTACGTAATACGTATATACGTATTGATGACCTGGAGGAGAGTGGCAACGACTACGAGACACGCATTGCGGCCCTAGAAACACTTTGCAACGAGCTGGTTAAAACCAACAACACCATGAAGACCAAACTGATTGACCTCGAAGGCCGTTCTAGGCGCTGTAACATAAACATCACTGGCCTACCGGAGAAAGTGGAGGACGGCAGACCAACAGAGTTCATTGACTCAGGATTCTTACCTAAACTCCTAGGACTGCACAACTTCCCAGGTGGACTGAAAGTGGAACGAGCGCACCGCCTAGGTAAGCCATCATCCACTAGACCAAAGCATCATGATCAAAGCTAAAATCCACCACTCCCAGGAGAAGGAGAAGATCCTGAAGCTCGCCCGTCAACAAGCCCCGCTGTCCTCCAACGGAGCACGGATCAGCCTGTACCCAGACTTCTCTAAGCCTGAAGTGAACGAGCAACGCAGAGCCTTCGACGGAGCAAGAGAGAAGCTGAGAAAGGCTGGGATGATAAAACACGGCTGATCCCTCTCCCTGCGAGATTGATCCTCACCCACATCTAACCCTAACCCTCACCCACGCAAACGAACAGAAGAGATTCCAGACACCCGAGGAGGCCGAGTAACAATACATTTTCAGTTACTGGCCACAGAAGTCAGGTCCTGAGCTCTTCATCTTAGTATTTCTGAAGAGGTATGCATTTGAGATTGATGTGAAGAGAGTGGCTAGAGAAGCTATGGTCTCATTCATCTGTTTAGTCAAATCACAAGTATCAAATCGTAGGTAAAAAAACATTTAATTAATTAGCCAGATGTTTATCTGAATTAAAACCATTGAGAGTGCCCCCCCCCCCCCCCCCCCTGTTGCCCTTGACCTCTGACTCCCATTCCCCCAGAAGAAGCAGAAGGAGGTAGAAGCGAATTGGGGGAGATGGATGACGACCTGCTGGATGTGGAGCTGGGCCTGGGCCTGGGCTGTGTTCTGGACCTGTCCCAGTCCAGCAGCAGCAGTGAGGAGGAGGAGCAGCTGATCTCCCTGCAGGAGATGCTGGACCGCAGCATCAAGCCTCCAGATAAGGACGCCTCCTCCACCGAGCCCACTGTAC
Source organism: Nansenia antarctica (assembly GCF_963989245.1). Taxonomy (NCBI): domain Eukaryota; kingdom Metazoa; phylum Chordata; class Actinopteri; order Argentiniformes; family Microstomatidae; genus Nansenia; species Nansenia antarctica. Next base: position 6,100,934 of record NC_137676.1, read on the forward strand.
CTGTGCTGTCCAGCGGCTACTCCCAGCCTGTAAGCACTGATATGTGGTTTTCCACCATCTTTGCCTTGAGTGTGTGTTAGTTTAGATCTTCATTTGTCATTTCCTGTTATCCCCTGCAGCCTGGAGTCGCATCCAACACCAAGCCCCTCAACTACAAGAACACCCTAGAACAGATGTTGATGGAAAAAAAGAGCTATCAGAGGTATATATTTAATCTACATTACCTACGGTACTCAGAATTTCTCTGTAGAAACAGTGAGTGTCTATCAATTTTGCTCTGTCCTTTTCCATGTTTCACAGCTTTTCCATTATCCAGTATCTCGGAATGTGCACACATGTCCGTTTTGCAAGGAGATTGCAGATGCTACGAGCTCACCACCAGACCTGCCTTGACAGAATGAATAATGAGGTAAGACTCCTACACAAATAATAGTGAAATGTGGATCGGTAAACATATTGGTTTGTTACAACTTCAAAGAGAAGTGAATGCATTGTCTGGCAAGCTTAAGCTAGCTTCACTGGACTCTAGCTACTGTAGCTAATGTTCGCTAACATAGCTAGCACTACCACAATTGACAGCTAAGGAGATAACTTTAGCAAACTCGTCTGCAAGTTAGACGCAAAGTCATCTGGCACTTTAGAGGCTGTTAAAACGAAATATGTAATTTTAATGAATGAATAAGGGACGGTGTTCACGTAACGGCAGTGGCGTTTTAAAAATGGTTTCCGATGAGGAGAGACGTCGAGACCGGGAGGTGCTCGCCATTCCGACATAGACATCTAACGGTCGGAATGGCGGTACTTGTGTCGGACTGGCGGCACGGCACCTAACCGCGGAGTTGTGTACATGGTGCTGCATGTGTTCATGTGACCTCTCAGACCCTACTGTCCAGATTCTCATCAAACTTAATAGGACCATGATGTACCTCGCTATGGTTTTGACCATGTTTAATAGTACGGGTGTGTCCATGAATTTTACACATGTATCCATGTACAAAGAAATAAATCCATAACCGTTGAGGAAAATCCCCAACTGAAAAACAATTGAATTTCGTACCTTTTAACATTACATCAGCTACAAGCAGAACCATAAGTAATGTAATTATTTCCATGAATTATTTTAAACATAAAATCTTATCTGTGCAGGGTTTTAACCAAGAAGAAGATAAATGTCAACCTGTTCCTGACTCAGAAGGTTCAGAGGAAGAGAATACACACAGGAGAGAAACCATACCAGTGCTCCCAGTGTGGGAAGAGTTTCAATCGGTCAGAAAACCACAGAATTTAGGGTGCTCTTAAACTTTCTATGTTACTTCTCATATATCACATAAACACTAGAATAAGAAGCCCACATCAAGTGTTCAAAGTTCAAACTAGTGGGTGTGGGGCTGCTTTATATCGGCAGGAGCATCACTAGGATACAGGGTTTTTTCCCTGTCAGGTCACTCTAGGATCTAACCGTTACCAACATACACCTGGTAGTAGACTCCACACCAGTATGCCATCTCCATTCTCCCAAGCACTATTCCTGCTTTTAGTGAAAGAATCGGGACGTTTTTAGATCAATTAAAAAATCTAAAACGTGTCCAGATTCAGGAATGTTCCTGTGCCATATTGGATTTACAAAGTACAAAGTTCAGGTTAATAGTTGAAATGGGTTTGTATATATGTTTGCACTTGAACTTCAATCTTGTTATTACTCCAAAGATAACTTGAACGTAGGGTATTTTACCGGTCTTGTAAACAATTTGTGTTGCTGAAAGACTATGTGTGTACGCTTGATATCACAACAACAAAGTGCTAGGCTACACCTCATAATGGTGTGAAGTATACTATTTCCAATCAGTTGTTTATCAAATGCAGTTGATTGTAAATCTATAAACAATCTGTGACGTGACCGTGTGCATTCTGCTCAGTTCTTGCGGCACTATCTTCAGACATAAACGCATAACTCTTTGCCTTCTTTGTTGGAATTTCAACCAAAAAGCAGGTTGATGTTGTTGGGGATAACTAATTGGGCCGGTTTCACAGACAAGGCTTAAGCCTAAAGGCTTAAGATGGGGGGTCCCATCTGAGGTTTTACCCCGACTTAAGCTCCGCACTGGCGAGGAAACGCACCGCTTACAACGGCGTCAAACAGACACTCTACCAGAAGGGAGTCCGGTTCCGTCTGATGCACCCCGCACGTCTGGTGGTAACCTTCGAGTCACAAACTTTCACATTCGACTCACCTGAAGAAGCCCAGGAGTTTTACAAACGCCGGGTAGATAAGGAGTGATGTCTGGAGGCATTCGTATTGAGTAAAAGGACCCATGCATGCGTGTTTGGCGAACGGGACTTAACACAGTCTCGCTATTACTGTCTGAAATGGGACCCCGCTGCCAGGTACATTATTATTTTCCCTGCCTTTTTTTCCTGCAATGTGCACGTTGGAAATCGTTTGGTTTGAACGGGTTTGTTGTTGTTTCGAGTCATTCTGGCTGTACACATCAGCAGTGTAGTGGTATATTGTTCTTTTCCCTGCCTTTTTTTCTGCGGTGTACGCGCTGGGATTCGTTTGGTTTAAAGTTGTTTACGTGTTAATGTTCGCCTTTGGACTGACACTAACGAAACAACTATTACCCCAACATGTAAATTTACATTTGTTATTGTGCTGGGTCATTTATCTTATTTTATGTAGTGGTATTATGGATGTATAGTATATGGAAGGCTACATTGTATTGTAGTAATTATATTATTGCTATGTTTAATACTGCCTATATATACAGATCTGTTTCTATTATTTTATTCGTTTTCCCTCTTTCGACATATTTACTATATGTTTTTGTAGTGATGTTACTACCTATACAAATTGATCGGGAGTTCCTCGAGTGAAAATAGGGTTAATGGGAATAGGCCTACACTCGCGGAAGACCAATGAAGATTTGGTGAGCCTGCAGTTTGCCTCAATTGGGGAGGCAAACATAGGCAACGTTTGTTATTTTTTTCTATGTTGTATTGTTATCTAGGGTAATCTGGGATTTTGTTTGGGTTAATAGGGTATTGGGTGTGTGCATCCCTGGTCATTTTTGCAGTTTTAATTGTTTGTTTTCAACATTTTACTATACATTTATAAGTGGAGGTACCTTTTTACTTGCTATACGTGTTTTTTCCAGTAAGTGCTGGGCTGTGATATGGCAGAACATATATTTCTTTATATGTATTACCAACAAATTTCATAGATTATGAACAGGACACAGAATAGTAGTCAGACTGCAGGGGGGGCGAATACAAGATTTATTTCATGGAATGTTAAAGGTTTGAATGGACCTGTTAAACGGACCAGAATATTTGCACATCTTAAACTTTTAAAGTGGGAAATTGCTTTCTTACAAGAAACACATTTGATGGTTAGAGATCATAGTAGACTTAAAAAATCAGGGGTTGGCCAAATCTTTCATTCAGACTTTAATTCTAGATCACGTGGCACAGCGATCCTAATCCACAAGAAAACACTATTCAACGCCACTGATATTATATCTGACCCACACGGCCGTTTTATCATTGTCTCAGGGTCCCTCTACCATAAACCTGTAGTTTTGGTCAATGTGTATGCACCCAATTGGGACGACGAGAAATTCATGGAAAAGGTCATTTCATCTATACCTGACCTAAACTCACGCTGCCTTATTTTTGGTGGCGATCTAAACTGCATGATTAATCCTTCCTTAGACCGTTCCAACCCAAAATCAAAGAAACCCTCCAAGATGGCTAAAATGTTGTCAGCGTTCATGGACCAAATTGGATGTGTCGATCCATGGCGCTTCCAATTCCCTCACGATAAAAAATTCTCTTTTTTTTCACACGTCCACCATTCGTATAGCAGAATTGATTACTTCTTTATAGACAGAACACTACTTCCCTTTGTCAAAAACGTAGAATATTCAACCATAATTGAATCTGACCATGCCCCAGTACTATTGGATCTGTCCTTCCCACTTAACTTCTCTGACCGCGCTCCATGGAGACTTGATACCACACTACTAACAGATAAAGAATTCTGCCAAATGATTTCAACTGCCATAGACAATTTCTTGGAAACCAATAGGGACGACACTGTTTCTCCCTCCCTGCTCTGGCAGACCCTTAAAGTAGTAATAAGGGGGGACATTATTGCATACACATCTAGGCTGAACAAAGCTAGGAGGCAAGAACAGGAGCAACTTCTCAACTCAATGATTGACATAGATCATCAATACTCTGACTCTCCCACCCCGGAGCTTTACAAAAATAAGCTGAATCTCAAAGCCAAATACGAGTTATTAACATCCGATAAGACAGAACGTATGTTGCTGAAATCACGAGGCTTTGTTTATGAGCATGGGGAAAAGGCTGGTAGAATGTTAGCGCATCAATTAAAATGTAAATCCTCTGACCAACAGATTCCACAAATTAAAAGAGAAAATGGGGAGCTTACAACTGACCCCCTCGAAATCAATGAGACTTTTAGGGCATTTTATTCCAAATTGTACACTTCTGAGGCACCCAATGATGATACCAATATGCAACATTTCTTCACAAATTTAAATGCCCCTGTTATTAACCCTGTTCATAAAGCAGAACTTGAACTACCCTTCCAAGACACCGACATTTATAATGCAATCACAGCTATGCAAAGTAGTAAGGCCCCGGGCCCTGATGGATACCCCATCGAATTCTACAAAATATTCTCAACCAAATTAACTCCGCTCATCTTAGAAATGTTCAATGACTCAATGGATAATGAGGCCCTGCCACAGACGCTAACAGAGGCATTCATAACCCTTTTACCGAAACCAGGGAAAGACAGAACGGAGTGTGGTTCACATCGCCCCATCTCGCTGCTCAACAGCGATGTCAAGATATTAGCTAAAGCACTCGCCCGGCGTCTAGAGTCCGTCACAGACGAGGTGATCTCCCCTGATCAAACTGGCTTCATGCTGGGCCGCCACTCATTCTCTAACATACGAAACCTTCTAAATGTCGTACATTCTCCTACGTCCGAGGAGGTACCTGAGGTGGTTCTCCCTGGATGCGGAGAAGGCTTTTGACAGAGTGGAGTGGGCGTACTTATTTGAATGTCTGAAAGCTTTTGGCTTTGGACCCACTTTTATTGCATGGATCAGACTACTATACTCATCTCCTAAGGCATCGGTAGTTACGAACGGGAAACGCTCCACATTTTTCTCATTGTCGAGAGGGACACGCCAGGGGTGCCCGCTGAGCCCACTCCTATTCTCATTCGCCATCGAACCTCTGTCTATCATGTTAAAATCTTCTCCAATAATAAATGGAATTTCTAGATGGGGGAAGGAACACAAGGTGGCGCTATATGCCGACGACTTACTGTTGTATGTATCTGACCCGGTGCAATGCATTTCCCATATAGTTCAGATGCTGCATAGATTTGGTAGCTTTTCGGGATACAAGATCAACCTCACTAAGAGCGAATGTTTTCCAGTGAACAACCTAGCTCTCGCAATCCCACAATGTGACTTGCCCTTCCATTTGTCTAAATCTGGCTTCAAATATTTGGGAATTAATATTACACGGTCCTTCTCTAAACTACATGAAAAAAACTTCACGCCCCTTGTTAATAAATTAAAAGATGATTTACAGAAATGGAGGTCCATTAATTTATCACTTGCAGGGAAGATCAACTGTATTAAGATGAACGTTCTACCCCGATTCCTCTACCTTTTCCAATGTCTCCCTATATTCCTCCCAAAGTCCTTCTTCTCGTCCATAGATAAGTCCATATCATCTTTCATTTGGGGGGGTAAAGTCCCTAGAATACAGAAAAGACTTCTACAGCGACATCGGTCCCAGGGCGGACTGGGCCTACCAAATTTGCTTTATTATCACTGGGCTGCCAATATTCAGAAAATCATATACTGGGTCCATTCACCACAGCCGTCTTGGTGCGAAATAGAAAATGATTCATGTCTTTCAACATCCCTCTCCGCCTTGATTACCTCCAAACTCCCTCTATCTGCCCCACACTACACCTCTAACCCTGTTGTTGTTAATACATTACGAATATGGTCACAATTTCGACGCCACTTTGGTTTAAAAGATTTCTCCAACCTAGCCCCTATCTGCAATAACCACCTTTTTGTCCCCGCCAGAATAGACAATGCTTTCGCCTTATGGAAAAGACTCTGTCTCTCCAAATTTAAAGATCTCTATACTGAGGGCGTCTTCTCGACCTTTAATCACCTCTCTCAAAAATTCAACCTTCCCCGCTCAAGTTATTTTCGATACCTCCAGGTCCGACATTTCATTAAAAGTTTGGATCCAAACTTCCCAAATGCACCACAACCTTCTGCTATAGATGATATCCTCCAAATTCCTCCCAATCTAAAAGGCCTAATTTCAAGTATTTACTCTAGCATATCATCCCTCGGAGACACTTCCCTCCACAAAATTAAAGAGAAATGGCAGGAGGAGCTAGGGGACGTAATACCCGATGACTCCTGGACTGAGGCTCTGACGAGAGTTAACGGGAGCACATCATGTGCTAGACTAGGCGTAATCCAATTTAAGGTCCTGCACCGAATTCACCTTTCCAAATCTAGGCTAGCCAGAATCTATCCTGACGTGGATGAGAATTGTAGCAGATGTCATAACGCTCCGGCAACGCTAACACACATGTTTTGGTCATGTCCCTTATTATTTGATTATTGGTCAGCAGTTTTCAGGACCCTCTCACAGGCACTAGATCTGAACCTGCAACCTAACGCCTACTCAGCTATCTTTGGCATAGCGCCAACTGACCAACAGATTATTAACAAGCATAAAGACATTGTGGCATTTGCCACTCTACTTGCTCGACGGAGGATTTTGCTTTGTTGGAAATCCCCCAAACCACCGAATTCCTCCTTATGGTTGACTGACCTTATGCTTCACTTGAAACTTGAAAAGATTAAATATACACTTAGGGGGTCCAAAGACCGCTTTTATTTCACCTGGAACCCAATAATATCCTATTTCAACAAACTAAAAACCCTCCCTGACAATGCAAGTGCGCTGGATGCTGAGTGATGACATATGTTGTGAATCTATTTATCAGGATAAACCCCTAGAGATACATCATCTCGTTCTAGAGAGGGACATCATCTCGTTCTAGAGAGGGACATTACAATCATAACAGACATGGTATCACAGACCAACACGACCATCTCATCTATCCTCACTTACAAATGAATTGCACTTTATTTCTCTTTATCTCTTTGATTACTTACCTGTACTGTCTTCATTACCCATCACCACTGTTATTATTATTATTATTATTTATTGTTGTTTATTTATGTCCTTCGTCCTGGGATGCACCACTTGGGATTTTGTGGGGTGGGGGGGGGGGGGGGGTTGGGACATGTTTGTGTTTTGTGTAAAAACAAACCAAAACTGAAAAGTATTATTTTTGTATATCTGTAACATCTCAATAAAAAGAAAGTAAAAAAAAAAAAAAAAAACTTCCCCCATGTGGTTGATGCAGTGAAAGGTGTGACTGGTTTCCAAGTAGAAACACACCTTTATGAAACGCCCTCTTTGGCTCTCAAGTTAGGCCACAACCTAAAAAAAATTGCAGATATCATGGAGTGTGATGCAATGATGTCAGGGAAGAAGGACATCATTCAGAATGTCAAGAGTTTTCGACACATCTTTAACACCAGGTGGAATGAATGTGTGTCAGCTAGTGCCCTCAGACAACTCAGTGAGGCGAAGTGGAACAGACCTCAGCTCCTCCCTTTCGCTGAAGATGTCAAGAAGATGCACATGTATCTTGATGAGCAAAGGAGAGAAACCTAAAGCAAACTTCAAGAGAAGCCCAACAGCAAGAATTGGTCAAATCTGTACCCCTGAGGCTGGTTTGTCTGACAATGCCCCACCAGGATATGAAAAGTCAGTTCTGCAATAAAAGTTATTAAAACTAGATATTTCAAGTGATTTTTATGATTGTAAAATCAAAAGCAAATTTTAGCAGTTTAAACCATGTCTCTAGAACATTTAGAAAGTACCGTCCCCATCATTCACCTCCTAGTCATGAAACCCATCATGTGATAAAAACAAGTATGTGTGTGTGTTGGGGTAGGACAGCATTCATCAATCAGATTAGCACCTCTTAACACCATTTTTTTTCAGGATCAGCAAAAACCTTCTGCAATCCATTGCCCAGTCCTACAAGGAGAATGGTGCAGTACCACGCCAGAGGAAGAAACGTGAGCGAACAAACAAAAACTTCCTCAACACTGAAGACATCAAAAGAGTGGTGGCGTTCATCATGAATTTTGCAGAAGACCACGCCATTGTCCTCCCTGGCAGGCACCCTGGTCACAGAGACTTGAGTGCAAAGCTGCTGCCAACTAATGTCACCAAAGCCTCTGTTTGGCGTCTCTACAAAGTTGCTGTGGAAAAGCTTGGTATGTGTAAAAGTTGTGTATAACACTCATGTTCTGAAGTGTAATAGAAAAATGAAATGCTTTTGTAATGAACGGTAATGTATTTAATCTCCTACTCATAAAAATGATGTATTTGCAGGCGAGCGTGTTGTTGGAAAGGGCAGCTTCCAAACACTGTGGAAGTCATTGCTGCCACAGATAACCAGCACCAAACCCCGCACAGATCTGTGCTGGCAGTGCCAGAAAAACAACTATCAGCTGCGGCGAACTGCCAATCTGCCTGACGAGGTGAAATCAGCCAAGATGAAAAAGCAGCAACAGCATCTTGACCTTGTTGCGAAGGACCGTTCTCTATACCAGCGCATGAATGCTGCCTGTGCCAGGACCTGTCAAGATTTGGATCTGTCTCTAGGCACCTCCAGGCCTGCAAGCAAGCAGATCACAATGCACTACAGTTTTGATTTTGCACAACAGGTGAGAATAAGTTCATCCTATGACACTTCTGATTTGGTGTACCAAAACACACTACTACTGCCTAAGTAGGCAGATGTTGATTTTTTATGTATCTAATCTCTCCTTCTCTCTTAGGTGCACTTTCCTACTGACCCTCATCAGCCTGGGCCCATGTATGTTTTGACTCCACACAAGTGTGGCCTTTTTGGTGTCTCGTGTGAAGGCATGCCTAAGCAAGTGAATTACCTAATTGATGAAGGGATGTCATCGAGTAAAGGCAGCAATGCCGTCATCAATTACATAAATCACTTCTTCAATAACTATGGAGTCGGAGAAACAAACATCGACCTTCATTGTGATAACTGCAGTGGGCAAAGGGCAAAATAAGAACAATTATGTGCTATGGTACTGTGCCTGGCGTACTATTCACAAGCTTCACCTGAAGCTGGGCCTCCACTTCCTGATTGCAGGCCACACAAAGTTTGGCCCTGACTGGTGCTTTGGACTGATCAAGCAGTGCTTCCGAAAGACAAGAGTGGACACTAGGGGTGTAACGATACATCGATTCACATCGATGCATCGATTCATTGACTAACGATCTGATTACATCGACGCAATGTAAAAACATCGACCTATATAGTCATCTTAAAGATACACCTTTATTTTGAAATGGCACATTCTGCATGACTGTCACCATTTCCGTGCAGCGCGCGACTAGCAGCGGCAAACTACAAAGTCAAAGTGCGCTGCACACTGTGCAGGTCAAGTCATGGCGAGTAGCAGGGATAACGACGGCGAAATTCGCTCTCCTCTCGGTAATAAGTCGGCGGTCTGGAAATATTTCGGATTCCGCAGCAAAGACGGCTCTACAGACAAAACACTCATCATATGCAAACAATGCCAGTGCGAGTTGAAATACTCGGGAAACACTACAAACTTGGCCGCGCACCTAAAGAAAAAACACAATATTGACCCGCATGCTAGTGCTAACGCTAGCTCCAGCGTTACCGTGCCAGAAGCCTGCACACCAGCTTTGAGCACTTTCTTTCAGCAAAAACTGAACAACAACTCCAAAAGAGCGACGAGTATCACAAGTGCCATTTCATATTTTATTTGCAAAGATATGAGACCTTACTGTGTTGTCGAGAATGATGGCTTTCGTGAACTACTGCACACTCTGGAGCCGAAATACAAAATACCATCAAGACAGCACTTCAGTGAAACGTGCATACCGAGACTGTACACTCAAGTAAAAGACGAAGTTAAACGTGAGTTATTGCATGCAGACAGAGTCGCTATCACTACAGATGGGTGGACGTCATGTACAACACAAGCCTACGTAACTGTAACCTGCCATCATATTGACAACGACTGGCAAATGAAGAATTATGTTCTGCAGACACGGATTTTGGACGACGCACACACAGGAGTAAATCTTGGCACAGGTTTTTTCTCCCATGATTAATTTGACTGGTAAATTATTTCTATTGAAAAACATGTGGAGTTCTTTTTTTTTTTTTACCACAAGATGTCATTCTAAAATTGTTTTGTTGATTGACTTAAGGATTCCGAGCCAGCCCGCCCACTCAGAAAGCTGTGTCCCATACACCGGAGCCAGTGTTCTGATGACCCTGAACCGCTAAGCTCTGAGCCGGAGTGGGACTCACTTCAGGTACACTTAAAAATCCTAGCTTCATTCATTTTAAATAATCAATATTCCAATGGCTGAATACTGTAACGTCGGTCCCTATACCGTCGACCGCGTCATTAATGATTCTGCGGTGCGTTTGAACCTCCCGGCCGCTCTCAAGGTCCACCCTGTGTTCCACGTGTCCCTCCTCAAACCCTTCTCCACCAGCCCCCTGTCACCCCCTGCTCCAGCTCCCTGTGTGGTCGGTGGACCGTCTACTCGCCGTCCGCCGTAGGGGACGGGGGTTCCAGTATCTGGTGGACTGGGTGGGCTACGGCCCCGAAGACCGGAGTTGGGTGCCCCCGTCCTATCTCGCTGATCCTGCTCTGCTGGACGAGTTCTACCGGGCCCACTCGGAAGCTCCAGGGCGGTCGTCCGGTGCCTCCCGTCAGGGGGGGGTACTGTTGTGGATCCCGCTTCGGCTCCACTCGTTTCCACCTCGGCACCGCTCGTTGAGACCAATCAGGCCCAATCTGAGACAGCTGCGCCGGCTCCAGCAGGTGTTTACAATCTAAGGAGGAGAGACCTGCATAAAAGGCCCCACAACCTGCCATCTGATGCTTGATCAATCTGATCCCCAGTGGTTAGTCGTCTCGCTCCCTCGTTTGTCTCCAGTGTGTTATAGTTCTGAAATTACTTACTAATTATTTTCACCGTTGTTTGTTCTCCCCCACCAGTCCACTCCTGCCTGCCTGCCTAACGACTACTCCTCCTGCCTAAGCCCCTGCCTGCCTAACGACTACTCCTCCTGCCGAAGCCCCTGCCTGCCTAACAACTACTCCTCCTGCCTAAGCCCCTGCCTGCCTGCCGACTACCCCCTCCTGCCTATAGCCCCTGCCTGCCTGCCGACTACCCCCTCCTGCCTAAGTACCCCTGCCTGCCTGCCGACTACTCCCCCTGCCTGACCCCCGCTTGCCCTACGACCATTCTCAGCCTAACCCCTTTTAATAAATATTATTATTATTACCCTAGTCTCTGTGTCTGTCTTTTCTGGGGTACTGCCACATTTGACCGCTTGATTCAGGCCGTAACAGCATCGTGGCCGTAACAGCATCGTGGCCGTAACAGCGCAGCTACTAGTGTCGGGAACACCGTGCATTATCGAGCAGACGACACAAAAGGAAACACTTCTTCGTGAAGTGGCGGAGAGAACACACGACTTGTTTGTTCAGTGCAAAAATTATATCCTTTATAACCCTTTGCCACGTTATAACAAGACGTTCATCTCACAGTCGTCAACATGAACAGTCGCATTTCTCAACGCTCCTGCTGCTGCCTCAACAACAATGCAACGGCGAGGATTATTCCACACTTTCTTCTATTCCTTCTGTGGATTACGGATTTATACATTAAATCACCACAGAACTTACATCTTATGGAGAAGGAGACAAACTTTATTGGAAAAGATGAAACCCATAGCGACTTTTATCTCCACGCCGCTAAGAAGTATTTAAACTTCGGAGCGGCAACTATTCACACGACGCTGACTGCTAACCTGACGCGGAAGAACAAGCCCCCGACAGGTAGAATGGACCGAAGGACCATGATCTTTCTCTATCTACTTCTCTCGGGAGACATTCAACTGAATCCCGGTCCAGTTACAACCAGGCAAGCTACACGTTTGGCCAGAGAACAGCTGTGCTTTTCCCAGGCAACTGTTGCTAGCGACGCCATTGTCGTCACACCGGCACCGGCAGCGGACTTCCTGGATACAAACGAGGCTAACAAAACAGAGGGGAGCTATGCTAACAACATTAGCCCCCCACCTAGCTTCCACCAGCTATCCAGTGAACACAGAGGAGTCACCACCACCACCGCCGCCTCAGACGAGACCGAGGACCCCCAGCCCCCTCACACAACCCCCATTGATGTCCCATCTCCAACCACCGAGACCTGGGGAGACTACGGCTACTTCCCGGCCTTCAATGTAGTTTTCATGGCTCGTTTCACCGAGTCCTGGAGGCAGCTCACGGCCGGTAGAAACACCATCAACGACGTCCCCCTCCCCCACCCGGCGACGACCCCCCCTCCCCCCTCCCTCCCCCACCCGGCGACGACCCCCCCTCCCCCCATCCTCCCCCACCCGGCGACGACCCCCCCTCCCCCACCACCCGGAGACTCTCTACCGAAACCGTGGAACAATGGACAACCCCCCCCATCCCCCAATCCTCACCCCCCTACCTGGTCTACACTCTGAGCAAACGTAATGTTATTATGTCGCCCCCCCCCCCCTCCCCCCCGCCTAAATCTACTGGTGTTTTTGTACCCCCCCCCCCACCATGACCACACACTGTACATACTTGTTGTTTTGTCCCCCCGCCCGAACTACCCATTGTACATATTATATGTCTGTCCCCCTGCCCGAACTACCCACTGTACATACTTTGTGTTTTGTCCCCCGCCCCCACCTGTGGTGTATGTCCCCACCTGTCCTACCCGCTGTACATACCTTATGTTTTGTTGTATTGTTCTTCCCATGTTGGATGTATGTTTATCTTGTAGATAGTACTAGTTATTTGTCTGTATTATCTTGTAGATAGTACTAGTTTTTTGTCTGTCTTACATGTAACGATTAATTGAGTATCAAGGACCCCAATTGAAATAAGCCAGTGGCTTTCTTGGGTTTTTATCCTGTTAGTTGACCTTGTATGTAATATGTACTTTCATGTACCTACTTCTGCAAATCTTCTAATAAAGTTTTCAATCAATCAATCAATTAAGGTCATAGGCAAATGTGGCCTTCGCTACAGGGGAGATGAAGAGGCAGGTTACAGCCTAGAAAACGTTGCTGTTAATCATGGCAACGTCCTAGAGTTGATTCTACTCTTGAGTAAATATGACTTGTGCCTCCAACAGCATGTTAACACTTGCATAGAAAGCAGCAAGAAGCATCATGAAACTGGTGCAAAAGGCAGAGGTGCTCTAATAACCAGGGTTCGAGTTATGTGGGAGCCAATGGGAGCTGAGCTCCCATAGAGAAGGTCTGAGCTCCCATGAAAGCAGTAAAATCAAAAATCTGTGGGGGTCGCTAATAATACATTACCACAACTATTATTTGATCAAAATGTCAATGTAATGAATATTATTTAATTTATATTATAAATATTGTAAAATAAACAAGTTTTTCAAAAGAACTACGCGCACCATTAATCTCCTGTGAATGACAGTATGCCTTTGACTGCCTGCACTTCACCACCAAGACACTATGGGGCGCAGTAGAATACTGTGCAACAGCAAAATATGATCGTTGAGCGCTTGCGAACGTGCAGACACTATTATTGAAAAGCAAACATTCATTCATTAGCTATACAGGAGTATATACATACAGTAGCTACCATGCCGCCCAAAAAAAGGCCACTGCTGCCGACCGGGTCATCAAGCCTAGAAAACTTCGGGTTTTTATCAAAGAAACTTGCTATGACACCTAACGTTAGCCCTGCTGCTGCTACTACTGCTGCTACTACTGTTACTGCTACTACTTCTGCTACTACTGAGGACTCTGCTACCAGGCCTGAACGCGCAACACCCACACACAGTTCAGAAGAGGGGCAGAATGAAGAGAACTGGGGAGAAGATCAGTGGAGATCCTGGAAAAAAAGAAACCCCTGGCTATTTGCAAATGAGGATGGCCTTGGATGCCTTGCCTGTAAAGAGGCAAAGACTCTTTTACTTTCAGAGAAAAAGTGGGGAGTGCATTTGGCGGATGCCTGGATCAATGGGACAGTAAGTAGCCCCGTTCAAAAGCAGTTGCGGAAAAATATTTATATACACCGCGACAGTCATGCTCATAAACGAGCTGTTGAAATAGCAGAGCTTAAACAAAAGGAAGTGCTTCCTAAGAAAGTAGCAGCACTCACTTCCATTATGTACAAGGAGACAGCAAGTTCGTTCAGGGCAGCCTATACTGTCGCTAAAGAAAGGATGCCATATACAAAACTGAATCCAATCATGAAGCTTAATGAGATGAATGGCGCGACAGTCGGCCCTACTCGCTTCGTTGTGAGTACAGAAGTAATGTCGCAGCGATTGTTTAAATTGGTTACTTGTGAAAAATAGGTTAATCTATTCACTCCTTGTATTTACCAGGAATATTCTTGTTACAAAGACTCCTTCAATTCTGTATAATAATTTATCCATAAGTCTCGACAGACATGACTACTCAACCAGACATGCTTCTGCACGAGGTTTTACACTTCCAAAAGTGAGGTTGAATGCAATGAAACGAACTGTCATGTTCCGAGGTATGCAGGAATGGAACTCTTCCCAGACATGTTACACAGGAGAATAGTAAAATCCGTTTCAAAATCTTAGTAAAACAACACCTGGCAAATAGAGAAATTGACATTCCCTAATGTATATTAAAGGTGTATGTAAATGAAAATGTTTGTTTTTAGTTTAGTTTTAGTTTTTAGTTTAGTTTTAGTTGAGTTTAGGTTAGTTTGACTTTAGTTTAGTTTTAGTTCTTTTCTTTCCATTTTCTTTTAATTATACTCTGTTGTCTGTTCTTTGTAATCATTTGTTTGTATTTGTGTTATTGATTTCATTTGTATTGTTACTTTTGTGGACCCCAGGAAGACTAGCTGTCACCATGGTGGCAGCTAATGGGGATCCTAATAATAAATAATAAACTAAACTCACCGATCAGATCATTCATGTGCACAGATTGTAGAGCACATTGCACAGGAGATGAAAAAGAAATTCATTTCTAATGTCAAATCACTTCATTTGAGTATTAGCATAACAATAGATGAAAGCACAATTCATGGACGAGCGTACATGATTATTAATGTCAGATGCGATGTCACTGGAAATGGAGATGTGGACAATGTGTTTTTTGACATAGTTGAACTTGACCAGGGCACAGATGCCGAGTCCCTGTGCAATGCACTGAAAAACAGCCTTCGATCAGCGGGAATGGATAACGAATTTCTTCGGAAAAACCTAATTAGCATAGCCACAGACGGGGCGGCCGTGCTAACAGGGAGAGTGAATGGACTAATAGCTAGACTGAAACGGGACTTCCCTCGGCTGCAGGCAGTTCACTGTCTCGCGCATCGGTTAGAATTAGCGGTGAATGACTCATTGAAGGAGGTGACAGGCTGTAATCATTTAGAGTTTTTCCTCTCAAAACTCTATGCTCTTTACCACCAGTCCTCGAAAAATGCAAGGGAATTACAGGAAGCAGCTGCGGAACTGAACCTGCAGATACTGAAAATAGGGAAAGTGTTCACAATAAGATGGGTGTCCAGCAGTTTCAACACTGTCAAAGCTGTGCTGAAGGATTTTCCAGTGTTAGCACATCACTTCAAATCAGCTAGTGAAGATGGCTCACGTTCCGGTATGGAGAAGGCCAAGTACACTGGTTTACATAAGCATCTGACATCCACTGGATTTCTCTCTGATTTAGACAATGAAAGACGTGTTACGTGAACTACAAAGTCTCTCCCTGAAACTACAGAAACGCGACACATCCCTGATTGATGCAAGCCGCCACATTCACCAAACGATCGAGGTGCTCTCTGCCATGAAGGACCAGGGAGGGAAAATAGAAATTAAAGTCAAAATGGCCATAACCAGCGGTCAGTTCAAAGAGGTTGCTCTCACCGAAACGCAACGTAAAATAAATAAGTCCCAATTTTACCAGTCAATTATTGATAATCTCACCAAGCGTCTCCCTGATAGTGAGCTGGTAAGCATGTTGAAGCCTCTGGATCAGCACTTCTGGCCAAAAGAGAGGGCAGAACTTGTTCTATTTGGAGAGCGTGAGGTGGGGAAGTTTGCTAAACTTCTCGGAGAGTCTTCAAGTGATGCTGTCAGTGAGTTCAGAGACTGGAAATTACAAGGCAAGGAACAGCAGGGTAAAACCTTGAAAAAACGTATAGTGGCAAGCAACACTTTTCTTCCGACCTCTGCAGAGTGTGAGAGGGGCTTTTCTGGATGCAATGACACTGACAGTCAGAACAGGAACCGGCTGCAAGCCAGGAGCCTTACCGCATTGTTGTTCGTGGACTTAAATGGGCCTCCGATCGACAAATTTGACCCTCTCCCGTTCATCCAATCTTGGATAAAGAAAGGACATCGGACGTCAGCATCATGGGTTCCAGGACCGCGACCGCAGCCTACTGAAAACAGACCACTTTGGTCTATCTTGTCTCCGTAAAGGTAAGGTGGCTTTTACTTTTTACTAACCTAGTGTACATGTATTTTTCACTCCTTCTGTATAGAAAAAATAACACAATTATTGGCACTGATGTGAAAACTCCTGGAGGAAACACAGAATAAAAGAATTTTTAAAAAGTACCGATTTAAGTACCGATTTGTCACCGGTATCGAATAAAACCCAAACTGTACCCAACCCTAACTATATGTTTACATGCCAACTAATTAGCTAATTCATTTCTGTCATTTAGAGCTGAGGGGAGCAACAGAGAGACAGACAACAGGACAGCAACAGAGAGACAGACAACAGGACAGCAACAGAGAGACAGACAACAGGAGAAGACAGCAACAGAGAGACAGACAACAGGAGAAGACAGCAACAGAGAGACAGACAACAGGACAGCAACAGAGAGACAGACAACAGGAGAGGACAGCAACAGAGAGACAGACAACAGGACAGTAACAGAGAGACGGACAACAGGACAGCAACAGAGAGACAGACAACAGGACAGTAACAGAGAGACAACGGGAGAGGAGAGCAATAGAGACAGAACTGAATGCACTGAACTTTTTTTTATTCTTTGCATTATTAACACTGTTGTGTTATTGTGTTATTAAAGTGTTTAAGTGTTTTATGGTAAAGCATTATGAGTGGCGTGTGTGTGCAGGGTGCTCGTGAGTTGTATATTTTGGGGAGGGGGGAGGCTTGTGTATGGGGGCGGGGGGGTCCTCACACAAAGGAGTAGCCTAGGGCCACTGACCACCTTAATCCGCTACTGCCTATAGCTAATTAAAACTTGTAAGTCCCATCGCTGTGTGGGCATGATTCGCGCGTGCATGAGAACATTTTGCACTGTTATTTTGGAGACCCCCACAGAGCTCAGCTTATAACTCGAACCCTGCTAATAACCCTGCTATCAAAAGACACGATCAATAAAATTGTGGATGTCATCAGCCAGCTAATAAAGGTTACTATAGCCGAAGAAGTTAGACAAGCTGGCATGTTTTCAGTTCAAATTGACACAACACAGGACATCAGCTCCAAAGACCAGTGTTCCATCATATTAAGATATGTGACAGATGTAGTTAATGAAATGTGTCCAATAGGGCAAACTAGGTGGTGGGCTAAGGATCAGGCACTAAGTAAAGTGTTTGGCTGCTTCGGGAATCCTCAGGGAGCCTTGTTTTTTGAAGTGCTTATAACTTTACACACCATTTTAGATGATGATACACAAAAGCCAACTGTAAGGGCCAAGGCAAAGGGATTTATAGAAGGTCTTTTGAAGTATGAGACAGTGCTCACTGCTCAAATCTTCCTTCGTATCATTGAGCATACAGCCCCCCTTTCAAAATACTTACAGACAAGGGGAATGGATATCATCACAGCTCAACATCTGGTTCAGGGGACAGAGGAGGGTCTCAGGAAGTGTACTAGGGACTTTGAAGGAGTTAAGCATGCAGCTGATGAGTTTGTGAAGTGGGCTAATGGAAAGTTGCAAGAGGAGGAAGAGTGTGGGCTGGTAGTGCAGACTGCCCTTCCTGAAAGAAGGGTCAGAAAAAAGAATAGAATGCCAGGAGAGCTTGCAGAAGATGAGCAGCTAGCTTCAGCTGATACTGACTTCAGGGTTAAAGTACACAACGTCATTGTAGACACAGTGACAGACAGTATCCATAGGAGGTTTTCTGCTAATGCAAAACTTTGCTCAGATTTTGCCTGTCTAGATCCTAGGAACTTTGCGCATGTGAGGGAAAATGGACTACCCAGCGAGGCTATGAAAGAAATAAGCAAATGTCTACTTAGGTTTGATGATAGAGCTACAGTTGGCACCTTATGTGGTGAACTGTACAGCCTTGCATCTCAGTGGGACAGACTGAAGTTGTCCCCTCTGGAGAGTTACACTGTCAGGACAGCTAGTGAAATGCCACAAGGAAGTGAGGAGGATCCTTCCATTGAACTGCAGGATGTCGAACTAGAAAGCAAAACTTGTTCCTCTTGTAAGAACTGTGCTATTTGTGTTCATCTCATCCTCTCTCAGTACAATCTTTTAACTGATGCCTACCATGTGATTGGACTAGCCTACAAGTTGCTATTAACACTGTCCATCACACAAGTGGCCTGTGAAAGAAGCTTCTCAACGGTTAAATTCATAAAAAACAGACTCAGGAGCACTTTAACCCAGAAGAAACTAGAGGCATTCATGCTTATGTGCACTGAGAAAGAGATTCTCATGTCTTTGGACAATGATACTGTAATAAACAAAGTTGCAGACCAGTGCACTGCTCAGACGTTTATTGATGTTTTAGGGTTCAGAATATAGATACTGATATTGCTGAATAGGACTGTGTTGTTGAGAGAACAATGTTGGAGATGTGCACTTTAAGTTATTGTTATTGTTATTAAGTGTGCTTGCAGTAGTATTAGTATTGTACATACATATTTATTGTTATTAAGTGTGCTTGCAGTAGTATTAGTATTGTACATATTGTGGTGACCCGCACGCAGCCCCGGGTATACCTGGCCTTCAGCACCCTGTACAGCGGCCGCATAGATTAAGGGGCCGTGTCATTAACGGAGTCTACGCCCAACACACCCGGCTGGTGCACATCATTCCATCAGGCCGAGGGCTCGTTAAGAGAATGTGGAGCACCTGCGACACGAACGGGTGGAGGAATGAAAAGCGGAGGCGGAGGCGTCAGAAAGGGAGCGAGAGGCTACGCGACGACACGCGTATGGGTGAGGGCCGTGGTACGGCGGATAATGACAATGCCTGGTGGAACTAATTATATGTCTTCTTCCCCCCAGTAAAGAGAGAGCCGGGAGTAGGGAGAGCGCGAGCCCGCCTGCCGATAGCGGAGCGACCAGCCCCTCTGCCCAAATAACCCCCGGAGCTCGGAGACGGGACACCGGAGTGTCCCCCCGAGTGGAATTAAGTCCACCCTTTTGCCCTCCCCTAGAGGCACCTTAAGTTCCACCGTTAGCCGCCCGGAGGCGAGTTTTAGTTGGACCTTTTTGCTTTCTCCGTAACTCTTCTTTTTCCTAAATAAATACGTCCAGTGGGCGGTTTTGAAACTTTAGCGCTGTGTTGTCTCCTGTCTGGGTGGTGTGTTTACCGGGTCTACGTGGTGGTCACCACAATATATATTTATTGTTATTAAGTGTGCTTGCAGTAGTATTAGTATTGTACATATATATTTATTGTTATTAAGTGTGCTTGCAGTAGTATTAGTATTGTACATATATATTTATTGTTATTGTTATTAAGTGTGCTTGCAGTAGTATTAGTATTGCTTCTAAACGGTTAAATTCATAAAAAACAGACTCAGGAGCACTTTAACCCAGAAGAAACTAGAGGCATTCATGCTTATGTGCACTGAGAAAGAGATTCTCATGTCTTTGGACAATGATACTGTAATAAACAAAGTTGCAGAGACCAGTGCCAGATGTTTATTGATGTTTTAGGGTTCAAAATATAGATACTGATATTGCTGAAAAGGACTTTGTGTTGTTGAACAATGTTGGAGATGTGCACTTTAAGTTATTGTTATTGTTATTAAGTGTGCTTGCAGTAGTATTAGTATTGTACATATATATTTATTGTTATTGTTCTAATAAATCTACATTGTGAAGCAGCAACATGTATTTGCACAGACATTTTGGTGTGTATGGATATGTTAGAACAAGCGCCAAGCGCATTAGAGACCATTGTGCTTTGGGGTCCTCTATAGGCCACTCACATGTAGGGATGGGACGATTATCGTGATTATCGTTAATCGCGATAAAAACACACGCGATAACTTTATCGTGGAGAATTTTAATTAGTTGAATAATCGTCATAATCGTATGTTATAAATACATAGTAATATAATTTTGATTTCTCACATGAGCCGCGCGCGAATATCCTCACAGAAATTTGTCTCGCGGGATTGTTCAGCCTGCACGTGACTGTCAAGTCAGCGTTGTCAGTCAGTCACTAGTATGCTAGCATACACCATGGCTGCATCGGCCCCGTGTCCATTGTATCCTCCGAATAAAAAAGTGAAATCTGATGTGTGGAAGTACTTTGGCTTCACAAGTCAAGAACGCCAGGATGAAGAGCCAACATGCCGAACTTGCCGGAGGAAAGTGTCTGCCCCGAGGGCAAACACGTCCAATTTGCATGTGCACCTCCGTGACCGTCACCCTGCGTTGTACTCTGAACTCCAGGTAAAATGAGCCTGGCTTTACTAGTTAGTTAACATGTGACTGTGACATTCATCTGAATGCTCGTTAGCAACATGAATCATGATGCACTGATAGGGCTTACACACCGGCAGTTCCGAACGCGGGCTCATTCGCCAGACACGCGAACGCGAACCGGCGTTCGGAACTGCCGGTGTGAAAGCCCTATGTGTGAACGTGCAGGCTATCCTACTGTATACATGCCCAGCTCATGTCACGAAAGTGTCCTTATCTAGCTCTCAAATGGATTGAAATGAATGGATACGGATAGACTACGGGTGTGTGTGGCCACGGCATCCTATCCAGTCAAAAATAATTTTCAATGTCATAGAATTCGTTAGAATAGTCTCCGTGAAAAACAAATCATACAGTGAATTAACATTAAGTAGACAGAGCATCTTTGATTACAGCTTGTGCAAAAGTGAACAAAATAATGACATGGTTGAAGTAATGAATTAAAAGTATATAATAGAAGTAATGAATTATGAATGAATGGTCTTTATTGTCATTGATATAAAAATACAACAAAATATAAGTTAAAGTGATTACAGTGTGTTTTATTGGCATTCTAAAGTTTTTTTTATTTATTTTTTTTAATTTTTCTTTTTAAAATTTTTTTTTATTCTCGCGATAATATCGTGGATCGCGATTATTTTGCCCACGATAATCGTGACATGACATTTTCTAATCGTCCCACCCCTACTCACATGACATAGCATACTATAAATGTAGAGAAGACTGTAGAGAACAGTGAGTCCGCTATTACAGACTAAAATACCAAGGTTGTAATTACATGATTTTAATATAGGCTACTGTAACCGGTTGTGAACTTAAGTGGGCCGGTCTGAGCATGAAACTCCAGAGCTGAAAATGAGTCCCACTCCGACCCTGCCTCTGCCTACCATCCCCAGACCAACAGACTGGACGAGCGGACCAATCAAACACTGAAGAGGGCTATCGGGAAATCTCTGGATGGGCACCAGGAACGGTGGGAGGACAACCTTAAGGTAATCCTTTTCGCACATAACATCAGCGTCCAGGCCTCCACCAAGTACTCGCCCTACCGCCTGATGTACGGTCGGGAGCCACGGCTGTCCTCTGAGGTATGTAAACTCTTGATATTATTGTTCTTATAATATATCATTTGTTTTGCAAATTGATTCTCAATATAACAAAAAAATAAAACACTAACTCTATGCAAATGTATGTATTGTGTATCTCTATTTGCCTCTCATTTCAGATCACAGGTGATATGATGCGTTTTTGTGTGACTATATGCCAAATTTGTGTGCCTATCAAATATTGCAATACTCATTGTTTAACCTTAAACATACTTTAAGTGTGCCCACTCTCAGTAGTAAACAACATTCTTAGGAGCAGGCATATACCATATCAAGTAACAGTGAGACCAGTTTAACTCTAAGGACATAGGAGCCTTACCCAGTGGTCAGCAGAGTAGAACAGCATGAACACAGGATAGCCATGTATGGGAACCAATGTCAGTATTGTAAGTTACGAGGTAAAGCTATTCCCTCTCTGAGAACGGTATATAAGCGGTAACAAACATCAGTACTTGGCTCGGCACCAGCCGTAGCCAAGCTCGGCATCCCTTATGTCGCAGCCAAGCTCGACATCTCCTATGTCGTAGCCATGCTTGAAACTTGGACTTAACAGAGCATGCTGCCTTGGAAACATCTGTACAAGAGAATGCAACCCAGATCTGCCTAATACAATGATTACAATTCAACCTTCTCTCTGAGTCATCAATATATCATTTCCGGCCACCTGACCAAGAAAGATCTCCATATATCAACAGGCGACCGTCCTTTTGTGGAGGTGGACGAGATTGATGAAGACACCGCTGCAGACTATCTCCAGGCCAGGGCTGAGAAGGTCTTTGACAAGGTGAAAGATATTACACAACTATATACTGAACAACCACCTGAGTGATGCTAAGTAACTGCTAAAGCAATAACAATGCCTCAGCAATATACAGAGCTATACTGCACAACAGAGAATTACAATCTCTGCTGCTTCGCTTTTTCTTCAACGATCAAGGTGCGACTCAATGTGGAGAAGGCCCAGGAGAAACAGCGGGAAAGCTACCGGAGGAGGATCAAGAAGGGAACCAAGCGGTTTGAGATCCTCCCGGGCATGGAGGTCCTGAAGAAGGATGAGAGGAAACGTGGGAGACCTGGTCGCACAATGGACCCAGACTGGCCAACTAAGTACCGGTAAATGTTAGACTTTTAAGAATATTCAGAATGAGAGGGTGATGTGTGATGTCCAATTTTGCCATTATTAATACATATTTTCTTCAGGGTGACTGAGGTTGGGGACAACAATTTGGTGCAGTTGGAGACCTTGGATGGCCAACAACTGGGAACCAAAACCCCCTATGCCTCAGTGAAGCCTCCGCGGAAGAGTAAGTGTAACATACAGTTCACATTTTAAAGTTAATGTAATGTGAAACTGTATTTTTTTTTACCACAAGATGTCATTCTAAAATTGTTTTGTTGATTGACTTAAGGATTCCGAGCCAGCCCGCCCACTCAGAAAGCTGTGTCCCATCCACCGGAGCCAGTGTGTTCTGATGACCCTGAACCGCTAAGCTCGGAGCCGGAGTGGGACTCACTTCAGGTACACTTAAAAATACTAGCTTCATTCATTTTAAATAATCAATATTCCAATGGCTGAATACTGTAACATGACAGTCCCTATAACCCAACATCATTATGTTTTTTAGGCACCATCTCAGCTGCTAGATGTCATCACAGATGTTCAGCTGGGGTGGGCCTGTCCAGCTTTACCTAGCAGGTTGGAGGTGCTTAGGCCTTTCGTTCTGAAACCCAATTGTTGGCTGGATGATCTCCATTGACCATGCTCAGGCTCTTTTACAGGCTCAACATCCCCATGTAGGAGGCCTCTACGCCACAACGTCCCTCTCCCTCCTCTCCTCCGTGCCTGCATCAACCCTGCGGTTTGTTCAGATTGTAAATGTTTGTTCAAATCACTGGGTTACGGTAAGTAACATCAGCTGCAGGGTAGGTACTGTTAATGTTTATGACTCCTCTGGTCACAGGTTGACCGAGGAGTTCATTTTACAAATAACAGGTCTCCTCTCTTTTTCAGGTCCCAAGGTCCTTCTGCAGTGGCCTGATGTCCAGCAGCAGAGAGGCAGCTCAGACTGTGGGCTGTTTGCTATTGCGAACAGTCTCACACTCTGCAGAGGTGAGGACCCAGCAAGCATGGAATATAATCAGTCTGCTATGCGTCACCACCTCTTTTCCTGCTTTCAGGCTGGGCACCTGACACCATTCCCCAGCTCCATACGGTGTCCGCGCACAGCCCAGTCAGTGTACACTATGGACGTTAGTGTGCACTGCATCTGCAGGAGGACCATCCGGACCAGAGGACCAGAGCCTCTGGTATCCTGCAGGAGGTGTTTTAAGTTTTTCCATTCGTCTTGTGTGTCAATTAATATGATGTTTCCTAATGAATTTGTTTGTACTGTTTGTAAAGTTGTTTTTAAAGTATTTTCCAGATTGTACCCAGATAGCCCTGCTACGTCCTCCGTGAGGACCCGTTCCCCTGTACATAAGTCCCTGTCCAGCCCTGCTACATCCTCCGTGAGGACCACCTCTACCACATCGTCCGTGAGGACCACCTCTACCACATCCTCCGTGAGGACCACCTCTACCTCCTCCGTGAGGACCACCTCTACCTCCTCCGTGAGGACCACCTCTACCTCAGGCTACTGCAAGTATGAGCCACAATTACATCATTGTTATTTTGAAATGTTCATATTGATTGTTTCTTTATTAATACATAAAATGTATGCTCTCATTCATTCACACAGCACCAAGATGTTTGGACAAAATTACATCTGGACAGTTACCTTTCATCCCCATTCACCCAGTACACTGGTAAGTCACATTGAATAGGGATTATTTAGAAATGTATTTACTCACAAAATGTTATTTTGACTGTACATATCTGTGCTTGTTTGTGTGTTTACACTAACAAGATGGTTATTGCTTACCTCAACAGGAGAGCTGATTGGTGTGATGTTACCTAACCCCCCAGATGTTACACACCAACCCCCCAGATGTTACCCACCAACCCCCCAGATGTTACCCCCTAACCTCCCAGATGTTACCCCCTAACCTCCCAGATGTTACCCACCAACCCCCCAGATGTTACCCCCTAACCTCCCAGATGTTACCCCCTAACCTCCCAGATGTTACCCCCTAACCTCCCAGATGTTACCCCCTAACCCCCCAGATGTTCCCCCTAACCCTCCAGATGTTACTCCCTAACGCCCCAGCTGTTACCCCCTTTACATTATTATTACTTACTTTACTTATTTGACTTTATTCTATTATTGTTGAATTTGTGAATGACACAGGAATGACTCCCTAACTATTATGATATACCTGATTGTAACCTGTACAGTTCTTTTGCAAACGTTATCCCCCTGATGAATTCCCCCCTATGAATTTTCAAAGTGTTGTGTATATATATAACGTTTATTCCGTTTTCTGAATCAGTGTGGACTCGTGGTGTGTTTGTTCATCGTCTGACATTGGTCTCCCACCCCCATTTGGGTGGATCCACGTTTTATTACAATATCAACTACTATACTAGTCCAAAAGTTACATATGACTGTACTTATCATAACTCAGTGTTTCCTCTATATGCATTTATTGGTGGCGGGCCGCCACGAATGAATTTCCTCCGCCACTAATTAATTCAGTCCACAAAAAAAAATTTAATCCACCTCTGAACATTTTAGCTGATTAAAATATATCTGATCCTAGATCAGCGCTATAATGGATGTTGACTAAAAGTGCACCTAAATCCACGCCCATCTCTCTCTAACCGCTGATCCAAAATCAGATTAATGACATTAAACATTCAGTTGACGACGTGACACAAGGGCTACTCCTGATTGGTCTAAATGTGAACCGGCATGAGAACCGTGCAGACTCAACCATCCCTGCTCAACAGTCTTACCTGCCGAAATGCAGAAATGTGTTTTCTCCTCGCAAATAACGGGCTAAAGGTCACCGGTAGTACCATCTAAAAGATACAAAAAGCTGATCTAGCGAGCTAGGTGCACAAATAAGATATCACATTAAATAACTTCGAAAAATTAAACGAAAACAGCGACAGATGGATGGATTTTTCAAGAAAAAAGATGTCCCAGACACTTCAAACATTGCTGAAGCTAGCAGTGGCTATGAGCGATCCGAACCTGCGTGGCTGGCAGGAGCAAAGGAGCTAGTTGGTGGATCAGCTAACAACGTTTATGGCGGGGTACCACCACCACCAGCTACAACTACAGCGGGAGAACAAGCAGCAGCTACTGTGCGCTGTGGTATGTACACCAACATATATTACTTTCGTTTGTTACTTTTATTTGGACTTTAACTGTACATATCCTATTCTAATGGATCTTGAACGAAACGCGCATTTTTAAATTACCGGTAAGTTGAATTGCTGTGCATGGTTTTAGGATGCTTAGTCCCTAAGGCTCAAGTTGCGTTTGCAACTTTATGAGAAATGATCTGCTGATCAGACCTCTGTTTCTTTCTCTTGTTGACTGCATTATAGGCATTTCACTAATCAATATCATACATTGATGGGGATTAACGGCAGTGTTGGGGATTAACGGAAGTTCGGTTGTGTACTTGCCCACACCGTCATTCATCGTGATTACATTATGATACCATTGAAACCGGGAGCACTTAACCAATAGAGAATATTGCCAACATTGTATTGGACATAGGGATATGATTTTACCAAGGTCTCCGCCCGAGACGTGGGCTCTCTCCCTGCTGATTGCGCGATTTCCTCTGTGTGTGTGTGTGTGTGTGTGTGCACACCTGCATTTTATAACGTTGTATTTAATAACGTTTATTCCGTTCTGCTTTTATTTGATAGTCGGGGTCTTATAGGGCTCTCCCAACCCGAGGTGCTCTCCGCGCTCTCTTCCTGCTGATTGCGCGATTTCCTCCGTGTGTGTGTGTGCTCCGTAGTAGTATGCAGTTATGGAATTATATTTATCACTGTGATGTGATTTAACTAGCCAACTGTTTTCCTCTGTGCGTGTGTGTGTGCTCCGTAGTAGTATGCAGAGCGAATTACGTGTGAAATTAGCATGGTAGCAGGTGCATCAACCTTAATGCTATTCAAGTGCAAGAAGATTACATTTGTCTTCTCAGTTTAAGATACACACATTAATCTGCTGCGGTAGTAAACACAGCGCAGTAGAATGACGTCACAGGCGGTCAGATATTGGCCCTAGTCTGGAACGCACGTCGAACGTTCGAACGATTAGCAAACGATTAGCAAGAGCGTTCGAACTATTAGGCCAGGATTTGGCATGACAGTTCCTGCCTGAAGATGACAAACATGAAGACCATCATTAGTTCATAATAACGGCAGCAGCACGACCTATCTATCTATCTATAAGAATGGCAACACAAACCTTTTGGAATTTTACAAGATGCTGCTCAGCTTGGGATGCAGACATCTTTCCTGGTCTTTTGCGGCCTTGTGATGCAGGAGGAATCAAATGGAGCAGGAGAAGGATAGAGGAAAGGTCACCGTCCCATCCTAAACAAAGAAGATATCCTGAGTAAAATGGTTCATTCCCATCATCAGTGACATTAACATTAACATTTCAGAGTCATTTTAAATAATAATATAAATGATAATTTTTTATCATCTAACCATCAGCATTTGTGTCAGCTCCCTCATCAACTGTAGATTCAGCCATCTCGATCAGCTCCTGAAGTTCAGCTCCCTGACTGGCAAGGGTCTTGCTTAGCGTGATGATCTTTTGCTTGAATGTAGTTGGCCACCTCTCCAAAAACGTGGCTGATGTCTCCTCTCCAAACAGCAGCACAAAATCCTGTTCAATCTGAAAAACATCAGGTGGTGAAGTAAGCAGTACAGGCTCTACTTGCCTTCTGCTGTTCTGCAACAGTATTGCCATGCTATGAACGGACAGAGATGGACACATGACACGTATAGAAGCAGCTGCACCGCATAAAAATAAGACAAGACAACAAACAAAACATTCGTTTTGAGTCAATTTCTTTCTCACTTTTTCTCAAACACCGTTTTGGAGGCCAATCACCAGGATACACATGAATCGAACAACTACTATTACGGAAGTATTGTTTTTGTTTACATTTACTGGCCAACCTGAATTGGCATCTAGAGATTAAACGCAATGTATACAATTTAAAACTGTTCTTTAAAAAAGTCTTACCAAGCCCTTCACATCCAGAAAGCGTGGAAATTCGGTTAGGATGGTGGAGCATTTAATCGGGTCGTGGGTCATCTTCTTCCTGTACTCAAAGGTCGATTTCATCTTCTGTTTGACCGTTTCTTCATCAGAAGAATGCTTCATAAGAGAAATGGCCTCTCTGCACTGGTCTTCACTCAGGGTAACCGAAGTGGATGGACTGGACTCCCTCTCAGCAGTTGGCCCTCCAGAGTATAGTTGAGTGGGTCGTTTCTCAGATGAAGCCGATTTCCTCTGAATGGTTTTGATTCTATTTGCGAGGTATCCATCTCCACTCTTGGGGTCGAAATAATGTTCCTTAAGAAGATGAACGTGGTTACTAATCTTAAAGAAAAAGTTAACCAAGTCTCATTTGCTCAGATACCATACCAGACAAATTAAACACAGATGCTCTTTATCAGTTGTAATATATACTTGCATATCCATTTTCGGTGTAGGGATCCTTCAAGTATGGGAACAAGGAGACGATGCCTCGTGCAAACGTTTCCCTCACACTGCGCGGTGGTGCTGTCCTGAAATGGATATACACAAGCAGCATTCCTACTCTGTCAGGAGTGATTTTAGAAGCTGTATCATGCCAATCGAGTTTGATACAAGAGAAATCTTCTCCCAATAGCAGTGGATGGCCAGCAGTAGCCTAACCAATTATTTGACTGAGATACTGATACAGAAATCATTCTTAACAAACAGCAGAGCAAGTACTGCTCTACAATTTTCATTATGAATCTTTCCTTTAAACTTACCCATGAGTCTCTGTCATCTCTGAAACAAGAATGTTGATCATCATTCGTCTGGTGCTGTCAGTGAGGCTTTTAGATTTGGAGTATTCCTTGATGACAACCTCTCCACCAGGTTTCTTATTGAGTATGCTCTCTATCAGCTGTAAGAAAACAGCAGTGTTGAAGGGTTAGTTTACTATTTTGAACGTTAGACCCCATTTGCGGTCCCTCTATGAACCTGAAACAAAGAGAGCTTTTCTGCAGGGCTACAATAGAAGTCAATGGTAGCAGTAGCAGCCACGTCAGGAAACTCACCGAGTGGTCACTGGTGTCCGTTGATGTTCTGACAAAAAAAGTATGCTTCTTATCAGGTTTTATGTATCATTTAGCATTCAGTCGCAGTACAGCCATATACTTCCACTGAAAATAGTTCCATGCTAAATGATACATAAAACCTTTTGTCAGGACATCAACGGACACCAGTGACCACTCTGAGTTTCGTGACTTTGGAAATGAGAGTTTAATTTTGAGTTTGGTAGTGGCTGCTACTGGTACCATTGACTTCTATTGTAGCCCTGCAGAAAAGCTGTTGCTAGCTCAATAATGGAGCGATCAGTGAAATGATGGTCTCTATGTTTCAGGTTCATGGTAGAGGGTCTAATGTTCAAAATAGTGAACTAACCCTTTAAAATCCATTTGCTGGCACATGAATTGCAGAATTAATTACAAACATACATGTTTTGCTTCGTCATCAGATCTTTGACCTTTTCTTGAAGGGCTTCCATCCTCGCTCAAAATTATTGTATCATCCGACTCAAGGCCTGAGGCATTAATCTCAGAACCGGCAGAGGAAGGACTCATCAGGGGAGATGCTGAAATATACAATACACACAAATGTTATATTGAAAGTAATGCCACAAGTGACCAAGACTTGAAAACATAGATGGTTCCCACCCTATAGTTCCAACCACTATATCCTGATTTTACAGTTCATAGCTGATAGGATGTGTTTTTACATTGTGCTTGGGTAAACCCTAAATACTTTATCATTAGTGATTATCAGCAAGTTGTGACTGTTGAGATTGAGCAAAATCTCTGCCATGCACAAACTGAACAGGCTTGTCTGTGAAATTGGACCTGGGCCAGATTTAGAGACCACGGAACCAGTTTAACTCTAAGGACATTGGAGCCTGGCAGTGGTCAGCAAGGTGAACCCGTTATGGTATGGAGCAGAGGCAAACTTGCATCTAACTTTAGGATGAACAACATGTTTGACTGGAAACTGGTGATTGGCAAGGTACAGCTGTTTCCGGTGTCAGCAGGAAATCTAGGATATAAGGGCCACTGTAAGATGTCATTCTGTGTGCATTCTGTTTGTGCTTGCGGCAGATAACACCCGACGTCGTAAATAAACTTGTATCTTAATTGTCTACCTTGAGCATTAATTAATCATCATAAGGAAGCAACACCTCTCGGTCTCCGCCCTCTTCTGAATATTCACCCACTATCAATACATTTATGCAGTTTGAACTTCACACACTACACTGAACCGGCACCACCATAGCCCTGGACGTGATGCTGCAGAAGCTAGAGAGGGAGAGGAAGGTGGGCATCGCTGCCTTCATACGCACAATAAGACTGAGTCGTCCCCTGGTGGTTCAGACTGAGGTAAATACTGACTCCAGACTTAACCCCTATCAGACTGATAAAGACTGACTCTAACCCCTACCAGACTGAGGTAAAGATTGACTCCACACTATCCCCTATCAGACTGATAAAGACCGACTCTAACCCCTACCAGACTGAGGTAAAGACTGACTCCAGACTAACCCCTATCAGACTGGTAAAGACTGACTCCAGACTAACCCCTATCAGACCGGTAAAGACTGACTCCAGACTAACCCCTATCAGTGGCGAGCGCTGCTAATGTTGGCGACAGAGAAGAACTTGAAATGCCTCCTTCGTCATTTAAAT
This sequence comes from Nansenia antarctica, assembly GCF_963989245.1. Lineage (NCBI taxonomy): Eukaryota > Metazoa > Chordata > Actinopteri > Argentiniformes > Microstomatidae > Nansenia > Nansenia antarctica. The sequence continues at coordinate 6,131,886 of NC_137676.1, forward strand.
CCCATGTATGGGAGCACTTTGGCTTCTCTGTCAATTATAACAATGACGGACAGTGTCAATGGAAGTGTGGTCGATAAAAAAGTTACGGTGTTTAAGCGTTGTGCAACGAGAAAGTCGTACGAGCATGGCCACACAGTTGCCGCGACATCACCCTGGTGTGTTGACGGGAGGCATGAAAAAGGCAGCTTGACAACTTCTGATAATGTAGCCAATTTTTTCATACCATGTTTAAAGTAAGGTTTCACTTTATTATTTAGTTAAAAGTGGCATAAAACATGTTTATTTGTCTGCTTTAAAGAGCCCAGTGATTCACTGCTGCAACCAGGTGCCTCCTCCCTCTCTCCTACTGCATCATTTAAGTTGAATGTGTGTTTCTGTTTAATATGTAGCCTAATGTTTGAGTGTAGAATATGTTATGTATGTATATATATATATATATACACACACACATATATAGGCCATATATACCAGTTTTGACATCTTGAATGTTGTTGGGTTTTACACAGTAAAAGTGGTGTTTTTACAGAATTCGAGGAAAAAGCTTTTTATTTTTATGTTTTGTGTTGATCCGAAAAATGATCCGATCCGTGACTCAAAAACCATGACACGATCCGATCCGTGAGTTAGGCGATCCATTACACCCCTAGTAAAGACTGACTCCAGACTAACCCGTACCAGACTGAGGTAAAGACTGACTCCAGACTAACCCCTACCAGACCGGTAAAGACTGACTCCAGACTAACCCCTACCAGACTGGTAAAGACTGACTCCAGACTAACCCCTACCAGACTGAGGTAAAGACTTACTCCAGACTAACCCCTACCAGACCGGTAAAGACTGACTCCAGACTAACCCCTACCAGACTGAGGTAAAGACTGACTCCAGACTCACCTCTATCAGACCAGCACATACCTTCATTGCCCAGTGTGAGCTTGAACACACCAAGATCTGGCTCTTTCACCACCTCCTCAAACACATCCCCATCAACTTCAGTTCCAGATCCATCATACAGCTTTGCATCTGATAAACCGGTAACTAGGATTCCATTTTGGGAAAGCTGTGACAAACATTAAAACAACAGCCTACAATTAGATTTGCAATCATAATAGTAAAAGTAATCAGACTAAATCGCAAATTAAAAGCTTACCTTCAGTCAAAAGGTTGTCAAGTGTCAGGTCAATGAATTAATTAATTTTGCCATTTAGCAGACGCTTTTAATCCAAAGCGATTTACAATTACGAATTACAGGGACATTCCCCCTGGAGTAAGATAGGCCACAATGGATGAAAAAGCATTACATTTGTATTTCAATCATGACACATTACAAGAGAGACAACTAACTTCTTCACCAATACTCATTTACTTAGCTATGGTAATTTCACAGTACAATATAATAAAGACAGACTGCAGGGAGAGGAGCGAGCTAGCTAGTTCAGTGTTGCCAGATTGGATTGATTGGCGCGCGATAATTTAGACAACTCCCCACACAATGCAGTCTTTGCTTTCACTGGAATCTATGAACGTTAGCTATGTTAGGCTAGAATAAAGAATACAACAGTCACCCTCCAATTAGTTTAATGTTGCCTCATTTACATCTGCTGTGATGATGCTAACGCTAATCGTTGTAGGATTCCCTGAGCACATGTTAAGTAAACTAGCCATTCAAGCCAATAGCTATGTTAGCCAACTCCCCACACGTGCACGTTGTTAACATATTTTTACTGGAATCGAGAGACATTACAAAAAAAGACAACACAATCACCCCTCTACACTCTGTTAAGAACGTTAACTTTACCTCTACTGACATTGTCTAGTTAGACCTTAGCTAACTTGCCTTAATTATCTTCATGTGAACACTCGCACATGACGTTAGCCCTTTGGAAACCAGTATTTTAAGATATAAGATCAGCTGGAGTGTATGGTGAACAACAATATAAAGTTATTCTAAAATGCTGCTTCTATTGAAATGCCAAAATATCCGTTTAATTAATAGATGATTAGGAGACACTTACTGCGCAGTCGTTCGACGTCACTCGAAAATGGCATTCTGTGAAATGGCGCTGTGAACATTCTGCTCCGCATGAAGAAACCACCACGTGACTGAAGAAACCACCACGTGACTGAAGAAACCACGTGGAACTGATTGACAAATGATGGGCGGGGCTTTCCAGAGTAACACCGTGTCAATTAACTCCTTGAATTATCACCAACACTGGAGGGAATATTACTCTAGCTGTTGTTGTAATAACTCGGAAAGAGTCAATGTATTTTTACACTGCATATTTAACACTGGGGAATTTACTGTTTAGCCTAATTGAAATAGTACCTCGGGAGAGGGTTACACAATCATGAAAATCAGAATGATTTTCTATAAGAATCGCCCTTCATCTACAGAAAGAGGGGGTAACCTACATGCCATAGGCTACTGTACCTTTTCACTATCATCGTCATGTTCTTATTATAGTATAGTATAGTGGATAGTGTATGTTGTGTCCTGTCTGCACTATCACCCCCTCTCCCTTCTCTCTATCACCCCCCTCTCCCTTCTCTCTATCACCAGTATATGTACAGCACAGTGTTTTATTTGTATAGTATAGTATAGTGGATAGTGTACAGCCTTTATTTATGTAAACCAGCTCTTTTCCCTTCTTGTTTTTAGTTTTTTTCCCTAGCACCAGGGGAGCCCCCCCCTCCCAAATTTCGTTGTTTGGTACCTGTACTATATCAATGAAAATAAATCGACATTTTAAATTATTATTATTTATTTATTTATCTAAAAAAAGCATATTTTGTTAGCAGCTCCATTTAGCTTAATGTGTTGAGGTAAATTGAGCCATAGCTAGCTAGCACTTTGTCATACACGCACACTGTTTTGCTTTGCAGTTGGAGTGGCTCATTTTACCTGAACACTGATCATCTCAAAAATGTGTGACTGCATGATGTTTCAAAATCTGTAGGGCTTGAACAATTATATTTTATTACATCAATTCAACACACACATACTCATTGACTGCCAAAGACGCCAATTAGAATAGTAACGTTGACTGCCAAAGACGCCAATTGGCGTCTTATAGAATTTTTTTTTTTTTTCGCGGGGATCGCGTTATTGACATGTTCTACACCTAGCGATTGAATTTCAGACTTGGGTGTAATGTATTTCGGTCCCAGATGGGGGCAGTAGTTCGATAAAAGCCTGGAGAAGGAAGTGGCTTGCTGTGGGTTGTAGCAATGGCGAAACGGATCAGGGTATGTGCCAAACACGGCGCGGAGCATTGCGGGGCGGAGCAGCGCGGCCATCGCCCGACTCTTCAAACAATTCAGAGTCGGATGATACAGAAAAAGTGCAGATTTTTTTTTTTTTTTTTTAAGTTCTGCAGAAAAACCTCGTTTTCTCTGTTTATTGGTCAAAATCAGGTGTTTTTGCTGAAACCACCCTATGTTCTACGGCCGATTTCTAAACACTCAAAGAGGCTAGAAACAAACTTTCTTTTTCTGATGAAAGAAGAGAGTCTAAAGTTTTGGTAGATATGTTCAATGTTTATGTAGTCCAAAAAGTCAATATTTGGTGGGTCTTCAAAGTTCAGCGAAAATGCCCCAAAAGTCTGGCAGTGTGGAGCTCTCCGCTCTGAACATGGCTGGCAGTCAAAGAGTTAAAAACACTCCTTATTAATCATAAAAATAGAAACGCGTTACCATTTCGTGTGCATGATTTCCTATCTTGTGCGTACAGATTGATTATCTCTTGCACACACATATTTAATTTGGGGTCTTATGGGCTCTTTATTTAAATCTTCGTGTGACATTTGCACACGCGCAAACGAATATGCCGTACTATACAATGTCGACCATTGTCAGTTCTAACATGCAGTAGTCTGACATTTGAACGTTGTCGATCTTGAATGCAACCCATGCCTGCAGGATTCATCATGTAATGGCACGCACCTGCTGCGCTCAGGCAATGGCCAGCCGAGGGGAGGTGTGGACACAAGTGGCCTATCGCAGTTTGGAAGTAGATGTTGTTCGGGTTATTTGGGACTGTACTCTCAACCTAAGACATCGTGGTAAGGTTGAATGTGGCATATGGTGATGTATAGGGCGCCTCGAAATCATCACTAGACAAATCTAATGTGTGGTCAATGACAGTTATATTATAAGTGTCTCATGTAATCAATTGACAGGGATGGCATTTGTGATCAGAAGGTCCTCTTTGCTGATATTTTGTTTATGCTTTCAAACTTTATAAACGAGACATATTTGGTGTAGAACTCAGTTCATGATGTAAAACTGGACCTAGTTTAAGGACATGCACTCAAAGCAAGGCAACGTTTCTGTCAAGTTTTTGCAATACAAACAGAAAGAAGCTGCCTTTAGGTTATATATCAGTGCAGAGATCCACAAACAGCATTTTGACTGGCTTGCATGAATTGGCACATTTCCTTGTGTAGCCTAATCCTCTGTTGTGGTGAGATATTAATGAAATGGCCCTGGTTTTTGTTTGTTGCAAACAACAAAGGGTTGTTGATCCAGTCTTAAGTAAAACAGAATTGAGTCATCCCTTTATTCTAACAATAGGGTTAATTTCCGTTTCCATGTCTTGTCACTTCTGCATTCCAACAGAACCATGCGCATGGTCACACACACACACACACACACACACACACACACACACACACACACACACACACTGTTGATCATGTTTGTAACTCATTGTGAATTCTGCATTCCAACAGAACCATGCGCATGTCCACCCGTCGGGTAGCTTTTCAGCTGGTCGTTGTGGCCTCCACAGTGTTCCTCGTCCTGCTTCTGGTTCTGCAGCATGACAGTTCTGGTTATGCGCCCTGGCTCCAGGACCTGGGCGACGACCAGACCCAGGGGATGGGTGTGGGTGTAGTCAGGGGCGCTTTCATAAACATGGGCTTCCAGATCGGCACCCCTCTACCCATCCCCTCAGGGCGCCTGGCCGTCCCCACAGACTCCCACCACTGTCCACCAGGGTTCTACAGCAAAGAGGAGCTCAAGCCTCCCCTGGAGAGGCCCTCCCAGGACCCCGCGGGCCCTGGGGCCTACGGACAGGCCTTTGTGAAGGGCAGACATTTTAAATTATTATTATTTATTTATTTATCTAAAAAAAGCATATTTTGTTAGCAGCTCCATTTAGCTTAATGTGTTGAGGTAAATTGAGCCATAGCTAGCTAGCACTTTGTCATACACGCACACTGTTTTGCTTTGCAGTTGGAGTGGCTCATTTTACCTGAACACTGATCATCTCAAAAATGTGTGACTGCATGATGTTTCAAAATCTGTAGGGCTTGAACAATTATATTTTATTACATCAATTCAACACACACATACTCATTGACTGCCAAAGACGCCAATTAGAATAGTAACGTTGACTGCCAAAGACGCCAATTGGCGTCTTATAGAATTTTTTTTTTTTTTCGCGGGGATCGCGTTATTGACATGTTCTACACCTAGCGATTGAATTTCAGACTTGGGTGTAATGTATTTCGGTCCCAGATGGGGGCAGTAGTTCGATAAAAGCCTGGAGAAGGAAGTGGCTTGCTGTGGGTTGTAGCAATGGCGAAACGGATCAGGGTATGTGCCAAACACGGCGCGGAGCATTGCGGGGCGGAGCAGCGCGGCCATCGCCCGACTCTTCAAACAATTCAGTCGGATGATACAGAAAAAGTGCAGATTTTTTTTTTTTTTTTTTAAGTTCTGCAGAAAAACCTCGTTTTCTCTGTTTATTGGTCAAAATCAGGTGTTTTTGCTGAAACCACCCTATGTTCTACGGCCGATTTCTAAACACTCAAAGAGGCTAGAAACAAACTTTCTTTTTCTGATGAAAGAAGAGAGTCTAAAGTTTTGGTAGATATGTTCAATGTTTATGTAGTCCAAAAAGTCAATATTTGGTGGGTCTTCAAAGTTCAGCGAAAATGCCCCAAAAGTCTGGCAGTGTGGAGCTCTCCGCTCTGAACATGGCTGGCAGTCAAAGAGTTAAAAACACTCCTTATTAATCATAAAAATAGAAACGCGTTACCATTTCGTGTGCATGATTTCCTATCTTGTGCGTACAGATTGATTATCTCTTGCACACACATATTTAATTTGGGGTCTTATGGGCTCTTTATTTAAATCTTCGTGTGACATTTGCACACGCGCAAACGAATATGCCGTACTATACAATGTCGACCATTGTCAGTTCTAACATGCAGTAGTCTGACATTTGAACGTTGTCGATCTTGAATGCAACCCATGCCTGCAGGATTCATCATGTAATGGCACGCACCTGCTGCGCTCAGGCAATGGCCAGCCGAGGGGAGGTGTGGACACAAGTGGCCTATCGCAGTTTGGAAGTAGATGTTGTTCGGGTTATTTGGGACTGTACTCTCAACCTAAGACATCGTGGTAAGGTTGAATGTGGCATATGGTGATGTATAGGGCGCCTCGAAATCATCACTAGACAAATCTAATGTGTGGTCAATGACAGTTATATTATAAGTGTCTCATGTAATCAATTGACAGGGATGGCATTTGTGATCAGAAGGTCCTCTTTGCTGATATTTTGTTTATGCTTTCAAACTTTATAAACGAGACATATTTGGTGTAGAACTCAGTTCATGATGTAAAACTGGACCTAGTTTAAGGACATGCACTCAAAGCAAGGCAACGTTTCTGTCAAGTTTTTGCAATACAAACAGAAAGAAGCTGCCTTTAGGTTATATATCAGTGCAGAGATCCACAAACAGCATTTTGACTGGCTTGCATGAATTGGCACATTTCCTTGTGTAGCCTAATCCTCTGTTGTGGTGAGATATTAATGAAATGGCCCTGGTTTTTGTTTGTTGCAAACAACAAAGGGTTGTTGATCCAGTCTTAAGTAAAACAGAATTGAGTCATCCCTTTATTCTAACAATAGGGTTAATTTCCGTTTCCATGTCTTGTCACTTCTGCATTCCAACAGAACCATGCGCATGGTCACACACACACACACACACACACACACACACACACACACACACACACACACTGTTGATCATGTTTGTAACTCATTGTGAATTCTGCATTCCAACAGAACCATGCGCATGTCCACCCGTCGGGTAGCTTTTCAGCTGGTCGTTGTGGCCTCCACAGTGTTCCTCGTCCTGCTTCTGGTTCTGCAGCATGACAGTTCTGGTTATGCGCCCTGGCTCCAGGACCTGGGCGACGACCAGACCCAGGGGATGGGTGTGGGTGTAGTCAGGGGCGCTTTCATAAACATGGGCTTCCAGATCGGCACCCCTCTACCCATCCCCTCAGGGCGCCTGGCCGTCCCCACAGACTCCCACCACTGTCCACCAGGGTTCTACAGCAAAGAGGAGCTCAAGCCTCCCCTGGAGAGGCCCTCCCAGGACCCCGCGGGCCCTGGGGCCTACGGACAGGCCTTTGTGAAGGGCAGACATTTTAAATTATTATTATTTATTTATTTATCTAAAAAAAGCATATTTTGTTAGCAGCTCCATTTAGCTTAATGTGTTGAGGTAAATTGAGCCATAGCTAGCTAGCACTTTGTCATACACGCACACTGTTTTGCTTTGCAGTTGGAGTGGCTCATTTTACCTGAACACTGATCATCTCAAAAATGTGTGACTGCATGATGTTTCAAAATCTGTAGGGCTTGAACAATTATATTTTATTACATCAATTCAACACACACATACTCATTGACTGCCAAAGACGCCAATTAGAATAGTAACGTTGACTGCCAAAGACGCCAATTGGCGTCTTATAGAAATTTTTTTTTTTTTCGCGGGGATCGCGTTATTGACATGTTCTACACCTAGCGATTGAATTTCAGACTTGGGTGTAATGTATTTCGGTCCCAGATGGGGGCAGTAGTTCGATAAAAGCCTGGAGAAGGAAGTGGCTTGCTGTGGGTTGTAGCAATGGCGAAACGGATCAGGGTATGTGCCAAACACGGCGCGGAGCATTGCGGGGCGGAGCAGCGCGGCCATCGCCCGACTCTTCAAACAATTCAGAGTCGGATGATACAGAAAAAGTGCAGATTTTTTTTTTTTTTTTTAAAGTTCTGCAGAAAAACCTCGTTTTCTCTGTTTATTGGTCAAAATCAGGTGTTTTTGCTGAAACCACCCTATGTTCTACGGCCGATTTCTAAACACTCAAAGAGGCTAGAAACAAACTTTCTTTTTCTGATGAAAGAAGAGAGTCTAAAGTTTTGGTAGATATGTTCAATGTTTATGTAGTCCAAAAAGTCAATATTTGGTGGGTCTTCAAAGTTCAGCGAAAATGCCCCAAAAGTCTGGCAGTGTGGAGCTCTCCGCTCTGAACATGGCTGGCAGTCAAAGAGTTAAAAACACTCCTTATTAATCATAAAAATAGAAACGCGTTACCATTTCGTGTGCATGATTTCCTATCTTGTGGGTACAGATTGATTATCTCTTGCACACACATATTTAATTTGGGGTCTTATGGGCTCTTTATTTAAATCTTCGTGTGACATTTGCACACGCGCAAACGAATATGCCGTACTATACAATGTCGACCATTGTCAGTTCTAACATGCAGTAGTCTGACATTTGAACGTTGTCGATCTTGAATGCAACCCATGCCTGCAGGATTCATCATGTAATGGCACGCACCTGCTGCGCTCAGGCAATGGCCAGCCGAGGGGAGGTGTGGACACAAGTGGCCTATCGCAGTTTGGAAGTAGATGTTGTTCGGGTTATTTGGGACTGTACTCTCAACCTAAGACATCGTGGTAAGGTTGAATGTGGCATATGGTGATGTATAGGGCGCCTCGAAATCATCACTAGACAAATCTAATGTGTGGTCAATGACAGTTATATTATAAGTGTCTCATGTAATCAATTGACAGGGATGGCATTTGTGATCAGAAGGTCCTCTTTGCTGATATTTTGTTTATGCTTTCAAACTTTATAAACGAGACATATTTGGTGTAGAACTCAGTTCATGATGTAAAACTGGACCTAGTTTAAGGACATGCACTCAAAGCAAGGCAACGTTTCTGTCAAGTTTTTGCAATACAAACAGAAAGAAGCTGCCTTTAGGTTATATATCAGTGCAGAGATCCACAAACAGCATTTTGACTGGCTTGCATGAATTGGCACATTTCCTTGTGTAGCCTAATCCTCTGTTGTGGTGAGATATTAATGAAATGGCCCTGGTTTTTGTTTGTTGCAAACAACAAAGGGTTGTTGATCCAGTCTTAAGTAAAACAGAATTGAGTCATCCCTTTATTCTAACAATAGGGTTAATTTCCGTTTCCATGTCTTGTGTCACTTCTGCATTCCAACAGAACCATGCGCATGGTCACACACACACACACACACACACACACACACACACACACACACACACACTGTTGATCATGTTTGTAACTCATTGTGAATTCTGCATTCCAACAGAACCATGCGCATGTCCACCCGTCGGGTAGCTTTTCAGCTGGTCGTTGTGGCCTCCACAGTGTTCCTCGTCCTGCTTCTGGTTCTGCAGCATGACAGTTCTGGTTATGCGCCCTGGCTCCAGGACCTGGGCGACGACCAGACCCAGGGGATGGGTGTGGGTGTAGTCAGGGGCGCTTTCATAAACATGGGCTTCCAGATCGGCACCCCTCTACCCATCCCCTCAGGGCGCCTGGCCGTCCCCACAGACTCCCACCACTGTCCACCAGGGTTCTACAGCAAAGAGGAGCTCAAGCCTCCCCTGGAGAGGCCCTCCCAGGACCCCGCGGGCCCTGGGGCCTACGGACAGGCCTTTGTGAAGGGCAGACTGACGCCTGCGGAGCAGAAGGAGAAGCAGGATGGGCTGAAGAAAAACTGCTTCAACCAGTTCGCCAGTGACCGCATTTCCCTGCATCGCAGCCTCGGCAATGACACACGCCACCCAGAGTGAGTATAGGGGTGGGCATACTTTTTTGGGGGAGTCGGGCAGTCCCACCCTTTATATATATTTTTTTTATTGCATAGAGATAGTGAAGGGGGATATTTTTTTATTTTTTTTTACTTTTTAAAAAAAATGTATGAACATTTTTACAAACATAACACAATAGTATAAAAAGAAAAAAAAAGTAACACAAAACAAATGTGAGGTCGTGGGATGGTCAAATTAAATCAATATCGAATGAATCTAATCTAACATACATTGTTATATGTTGTACAAAAATAGTCATCGAGCATCAGATACATTGGCTAAATATACATAATTTTCCCCAACGTTTTTGGAGCCTTACATTGTGAGTCATTTGTTCTTGGTGATGCAGTTGGTTAAGGGTGCTATTTTTTTTTTGAGTGGGGCATTCCCACTCATATTTTTCATTTTTTTATTTTTATTGACAGATACAGTAGAGATTTAGACAGGAAGGATGTGTGAGAGAGAGAGAGAGAGGAGGGATGACATGCAGGACATGTCCGCGGCTGGAATCGAACGGGGAACCCTGCGGTTACGTGGTCGACGCTTAACCCACTACGCCACCAAGGGTGATACTTTTAATGAATAAATACGTTTTTTGTTTTGTCAGGTGTGTGGACCAGAGGTTCCTCCGTTGCCCTCCTCTGCCCACCACCAGTGTGATCATCGTGTTCCACAACGAGGCGTGGTCCGCCCTCCTGAGGACGGTCTTCAGCGTCCTGCACACCGCTCCTGCTGCTCTGCTCACAGAGATCCTGTTGGTGGATGATGCCAGCACTGATGGTGAGCATGGTGCTGCTTGTTCCTATGGGGGGCGGCTGTGGCTCAGGAGGTAGAGCCGGCGTCTAATGATCGCAAGGTCGGCGGTTCGAACCCCGGCTGGCCACATGTCGAGGTGTCCTTGGGGCAAGACACTTAACCTCCAAATTGCTCCCAATGAACGGTCTGGCGCCTTGCATGGAAGCTTCTGTTTCCACCAGTCTCACATATACTACACAATACTCCACAACTACACAATACTCCACAACTACACATACTACACACATACTACACAATACTACCCACATACTACACAATTCATCATGGAACTCATTCAATGAGGAGTCACTGTATACCATCAGTTGTTTGTCTTGGGGTCCAAAAACAAGTTCACTTATTCAATGTCAGAAACCCTCTCAGTAAACCCTCTCAGTAAAGTTTATCCTCCCACCCCCCCCCCCCCCCATCATAAAAATGTTTCAGATCACCTGAAGGCTCGTCTGGATGACTTTGTGAAGGAGCTGAAGGTCGTGCGTGTGCTGCGGCAGCGGGAGAGGAAGGGGTTAATCTCAGCCAGGCTACAGGGGGCTGAGGCGGCTCGCGGAGATGTTCTGACCTTCCTGGATGCCCACTGTGAGAGTCACCATCCTCTCTCTCTCTCTCTCTCTCTCTCTCTCTCTCTCTCTCTCTCTCTCTCTCTTCCTCTCTCTCTCTCTTTTGCTTTCTCTCTCGCTCTCTGTCTTTCGCTCTCTCTTTTGCTCTCTCTCTCTCTCTCATTCTCTCTCTCTCTCTTTTGCTCTCTCTCTTTCTCTCTCACTCTCTCTCATTCTCTCTCTCTCTCCTCTCTCTCTTTTGCGCTCTCTCTTTCTCTCTCGCTCTCTCTCTCTCTCATTCTCTCTCTCTCTCTCATTTGCTCTCGCTCTCTCTTGCTCTCTCTCTTTCTCTCTCGCTCTCTCTCATTTTCTCTCTCTCTTTCCCCTCTCTCTCTTTCGCTCTCTCTCTTTCTCTCTCTCTCTCTCTTTCTCTCTCTCTCTTTCTCTCTGTCACTCTCTCTCTCTCTAAACTTTAAGTGACAGTGACAGTTGACCATGGTTAGGTAGGGGTTTACGACACGCTTGTCCCTCTAGGTGAGTGTTTCGACGGCTGGCTGGAACCCCTCCTGGCTCGGATAGTGGAGCAGCCCACTGCCGTGGTGAGCCCTGAGATCACCGCCATCAACCAGCACAGCATGGGGGTCAACAAGCCTGTCCCCTTCGCTCACGCCCATAACCGTGGAAAGTTCGACTGGAGCCTCACCTTTGGGTGGGAGCCTATGCCAGCGGAATACAAGAAGACACGCAAGGATGAGACCTACCCTATCAGGTACTTTATATATACACACACACAAACAAACACATACTCACACACTCATACACACACACACGCACACACTCACACACACACACACACACACACACACACACACACACTCACACTCACACACACACACACACACACACACACACACAGACATATACTCTCACACACACTCACACACACTCACACACACACACACACACACTATCTCACACACACACACACACACACACACACACACACACACTCACGCTCACACTGTTGATCATGTTTGTAACTCATTGTGAATCCACTCTTCTTTAGGACTCCTGCCTTTGCTGGAGGCCTGTTCTCTATATCCAAGGCTTTCTTTGAGCACATTGGGAAATACGACGACCAGATGGAGATCTGGGGAGCTGAGAATGTGGAGATGTCCTTCAGGGTAAGTTAATACAGATTGTAGCTGAGCAGCAGCAGCAGTAAACCTGTTCACCTGATCAATGTTTACGGTTATGCAAAGTACAGTTGCCCTCTGCTGGCCAAAACAGGAACAGCTTCCCTCATGAGAACGGTTCCCCTCCTGTGCTCTGAGACTGGGGGGACTTCTTACATATCACTGGTGCACCCAAGCCTGCATTTTAGACAGACGATTAGTCCCAAGGCTTTTTAAGTGTCCAGTAACAAATTATATCGAATTGAACAGGAATATCGTTCGCGTTGTGTGTCGTCCGCAGGTGTGGCTCTGTGGGGGTCAGCTGGAGATCCTCCCCTGCTCAGTGGTGGGCCATATCTTCCGTAGTAAGAGCCCCCATTACTTCCCCACGGGCACGGCGGTCGTTACCCGCAACCAGGTCCGCCTGGCCGAGGTCTGGATGGACGACTACAAACACCTCTTCTACCATAGGAACAAGAGGGCGGCCACCATAGCCAGAGGAGTTGGGAGATGTTTTCCATATGATCCAGTTGGAATTCAAACTAAATCTATAATACATTTCTGTAATGTTAATAACCTCCATCTTTGTTTCTCCACTTAACTGTTTCCTCAGAACACATACGGTGACATCTCAGAACGCCTCCAACTGAAAAAGCGGCTAAATTGCAAAAACTTCACTTGGTACCTGCACAACATTTACCCAGAAGCCTTCGTGCCAGAGCTCAACCCGGTCCTGTTTGGATCGGTAATTCACCTGGATTCTAATTCAATCGGATTGTTAGTTCATAATGACTTTCGTAAACTTTTATTTTTTTTTCTTCAATGGCATGCCATCAATCTATTCCTACAGCTCCAGAACACAGGCTCCAAAAGCTGTCTGGATCTGGGAGAGAAGAATAAGGGAGGGAAACCCATCAACATTTACACGTGCCATATAGTGGGAGTAAACCAGGTATGATTAAACTATGTAGGCCTACATAGCGTTTCTGAGAAGTTTGTGTGTGTGTGTGTGTGTGTGCACCTCTCTTTTCTTTCTTTCTTTCTTTCTTTTCTCTTCCTAACATAAATTGTGTGTGTGTGTGTCCGTGTGTCCGTGTGTGTGTGTCCGTGTGTGTGTGTCCAGTATTTTGAATACACAACTCACCAGGAGCTTCGGCATAACATCAATAAGCAGCTGTGTCTGCATGTACTAGGAAGTGGCCTGGTGATTGTTGAACTCTGCCGTCTCAGCGGCAACGGAACTACGGTGGCCCTGGAGCAAGTGTGGCTTTTCACACCAGTACGTAACCATGGCGTTCTAAACTGTAAAATAAAATAAAAAATCTGTGATATTTCATTTTAACACCTAGAATAATTGATTATTAATAATCATAGTAACTATTATTACCTCCAATGTTTATGTGGAGCACAAGACCAACAGTTGTGCAGTTAGATGAGCAGTAGAGTTGTGTTTATGGTAGTGTGTGTACCCTAGGCTCGGGATGGTACCTATGATTGTGAAGTATAGAACGGTTCCATTGAAACACCTGTGTGTGTGTGTGTGTGTGTGTGTGTGTGTGTGTGTGTGTGTGTGTGTGTGTGTGTGTGTGTGTGTGTGTGTGTGTGTGTGTGTGTGTGTGTGTGTGTGTGTGTGTGTGTGTGTAGGGGTCCCTTCTGAAGAATCCTGCCTCAGGCAAATGCTTGACAGAAGAGAAAGGTAAAGTGAAGATGAGTAGCTGTGAATCGGCAAATCTCTATCAACATTGGGCCTTCAGTGGCTGACCAATAAGCTCCCTGGCGCAAGGAAGATGACCCCCATATTCATCACATTTGTTTTGACTTTTTAAATGAATTGTTTATGAAATATGGTACAACAATGCACACATTGATTGTATGTTTTCTCTGTTTATTAAACGAAGTTGAAAGTTAACATTGAAAAGAATATACCTTTGTGTCTGTTTTAGATCCAAATAGAGGGTTTGGTGAGTTTCTATGTTTACACTACGTTAGTGTAACTCACTTCTAAATGTAAATGTTTTTTTGTTTTTTTAACGAATACTGTACACCAGCCCAACAGCTTTTGTTTTTCTCAGCTTTCTGTGTGATCTGACATTATGATTAAGTGCAGTAGACAAATCATCAAAATCATATGAACACCATGGTGATGAAAATTAAGTTGATATAACTGATAGCTGAATTTCCTTATTTCCATTAAATCATCCTTCACTTGCTAAAACAACAGAACAGAACAGAGTTTGTAAACAGAGGACCCTGTCAAGATAAAATCTGAATTTCCTTTCCTGAAAAGTGGATGGAAAAAGTTGCCGCCACCACACGTTTGTCACTAGCAGACTAGATTACTGCAATGCCCCCCTGTCGGGCCTACCCAAAAAAGTGATTAGTCGACTGCAAATCGTACAGAATGCAGCCACACGTGTCCTTACAAAGACCAGACACAGAGCACATATCACACCAGTTCTGAAAATACTGCACTGGCTCCCTATTAGTTTTGCACCCATGCACCCAAATACATTATGGACATGCTTGTGAGGTACACACCAGGTAGACCCCTGAGGTCCACTGGCACTGAACTCTTGACAGTCCCAGAGGCCAGGACCAAGAGATATGGAGAGACAGCTTTCAGTATAGATGCTCCCAGACTCTGGAACATCCTATCTGAGAGCCTGAGATTGGCCAAAACTCTGGAAATGTTTAAGTGAGACCTCAAAACTTGTTTATTCCACTGACACTATATGGGTGGGAATGGAGCAGAGTGAATGCCCAAATGTACCTTTACATACAATACCATTCTTAAACCAAGACATATGAGGGAAAAAGAAAGTTACAAATGTATGGAGCAAAAACACTTTACAAATATGGTCAACTGTGAGGAAAAAGCTACAGCTTCCCATGGCCACTTCCAGAGCTATAATGATAGCAAACAACTGTGAGTTTCCTCCAGCTAGGTTAGACAAGGGATTCCTGAAATGGAAGGAAAGGGGTTTAGTGGTTCTGGACCAGCTATTTGACAAAGCAGTCCTCAAATCATTTGAACAACTCAAAGAGGAATATGACTTACCAAATCAAGACTTCTATAGATACTTGCAAATTAGACACTATTTACAACATCACCAAGAATGGGAACAGCTCTGCTCATTACCAACACAACTAGAACACCTCTTTATATTAACAACTAAAGGAACAGTGAAGACAAAGTTCATATCACGTATCTACAAGATATTGCAGGAAGAGTTAAAAGAAGATAACTTAGATATTAAAGAAAAATGGGAACTAGAAATGAACACAATCATTTCAGATGAGCAATGGGAGATTTCATGCAGTCAGGGACATAAGGTAACCAATAGCCCAAACTGGAAGGAATTTGGATGGAAAATTAAAATGAGATACTTTTACACTCCACTTATAACATCGAAATGGAGCACCACCTCAAATCACTGCTGGAGGGGTTGTGACATGGTTGGAGATCACACGCATATATTTTGGGACTGCCCAAAGATATTAGAATACTGGCGAAATATACAAAGAGAAATTAAAAAATGTCTCTCTATAGATCTACCTCTAGAACCATCACATTTCATATTAGGGATACTCCCAGCTGATCTTGAAGAAAACAGCCAAACATACCAACTGAGAATCCTTCTCTTAATAGCTAACAAGGCAATCACAACCTCCTGGCTGAAGCCACACCCCCCAACAGTTATACAATGGAGGGAAAGAATCCAACAAGTCTACAACATGGAACGTACAACAGCACTATTGAAATTAAAATTAGACACATTCCTTAATAGATGGTCATCCATTGCACTACATTTTCATTTGATCTGACTGATATGCAGATGTGTTTATTTTTATTTTTATTTTTATTTATTTATTATTAATTTTTCCCCTTTCTTTTCTCTTACCATGGTTGGTTGTTGTTACTGTTACTGTTATCACACTGCTGCTGTTGTTGATAATGGTGATAATGATTCTGTTTATTGGCTGTTGTGGTTGTTAATGCCAGCGAGGAAATTAGGGATTATTTTTGTTGTTGTTGTTTGTTTTTTCTTCTTTTACTTTATTGTTATTATTTATTTTTAAGAAAGATATTCATGGACTGTTATTCCTTTGCGACTTACCCGTGACACCTTTATGTAACATCAATATGTTGTGAAATATTGTTTGACTGCACTTGATAAAAGAAAATGATAATAAAAATTTAAAGTAAAAAAAAAAAAAAAACTTGTTTATTCAATTTTGCCTTCTAAATGTCTGCTACTATTGTTGTTTTATCTCTATTGTTGTTTTATCTCTATTGTTGTTTTATCTTTATTGTTATTTTAACTTCCTTGTTATCTGTGAAGCACACTGTAAAACATTTTGTGAGAAATGTGCTATACAAAATAAAGTTTGATTTCATTTCATTTGATAAACTTTTACAGGAAACTAGTAAATGGGGCATAATTAAACCAAGTGTCGTTTGTGTTTTTTTGTTTGTTGTAATAAGTTGCTTTTAATAAAGGCGTCTGCTGAAATGTCAAAAATGTAAATGTACTTGTAGTGTAAATGTACACTTAGATTGCCTTTTTAATTCCACCCTTCAACTGCAACCAGTATATCGAGAAAGGTGGGATGGCTTTCTCTTTATACCACCCTCTTCCTTGTTCCATATGCATTTCACATTGTTCCCTTTATCCAACCATCTCCAGTGTCAGTCTGGACGAGGTCCCTCTTCTTTGATTGGTTCATCTAATCTGAGAGGATCTAGTTTAACCACGCCCCCCTCTATGTCACGTCGTTGGAGTCAACGAGCGATGGGAAGTCGACAGAGTGCTGGTGAGTTTCTCTCTAAACCAATAAAATCACTGAATTCTGCCGTGTCATTTTAAGCGGAACAAGGAAACATCTAAATAAATGCAACTCGGCTGGTTAGAATCGTTTCCAGCTACCCAGAGTGTGTCGGGACAGGTTTGCTCTGCGATCACCGAATCCTCAGTTAACCAACAGAGATAGCCTGTTTGCATCGGAGGAACGACTTTAGATGTAAGTAGACCTGCACAGGAAAACAAATTGGATGAGGATTTTCGTCCAGCTTTGACACCTTAGCGATTAGCCATAGGTACTAATGCATGAATAGCATGCATGCCATGTCATGTTGTTAAATCAGCCTGATGAAAAGGGAGTGGGCTGCAACCAACCACATTTCTAAAGCTCGGGTGTCTAGTCTGCAATCTGTTGTTAGCTTGCTAAACAATCCAGCGAATTTAACGAAATGTTATTGAACCCTCTGCTACTGAAAAGTGATTATTTATATATATATGGGTCTGAGAGAGAGAGAGGCAGCCAAACGTGTCCTGCACGGTTTAAAGACTTTAAATACGGGATTGGCTGCCTGCCTGCCTGAGGATTTGACTAATAACATTACAGTAGACTGCGTTGTGCGCGCTTGCCTATTTGTGTGTCTGCAAAGTGGGAGATTGCTCATCTGAGACACGTGGGGTAGTACGGGTTCTGTAGGTAGAACTTTGTTTCCTCTCCCTGCTGCTCTGACACCATAGAAACCTGTCTTCACTGGTGGTGTTGCACAACACGAGACATGTGTGATTACTCAGTGATCATTACTAACTGTCAAGCAAAAAATAGTGTTGTCTATTGACGTAACTGTCCCGTCTTACGGCTTATAATAGATTGAGCTTATGTATTGTTAAGTCAAGTGCCTTATCAATGTTATTTTTTGAGTGCACTCAGATGTGACAGAGGCTATAGATTGCAAATTCTATTGATCTGGAATAGATACTCAAATGATTTAAGAATCTACTTTAAAAACCTCCTTGCCATGGTGTGGCTAGGGAAGGAAAGGTGATGCAGGTGATGCCAGGTGGCTGTCTTCTTGTTTGTTGTGACTTACAGCCCAGATGACAAAAGGCAAGAGCACCTTCCCTGTATAACACCATACTGCCAAATACTAGAACAAAAAGGCATCAGAACTGAGAATGTTTCAGTCGATTGTTGTTCTTTCTCTCTCTCTCTCTCTCTCTCTCTCTCTCTCTCTCTCTCTCTCTCTCTCTCTCTCTCTCTCTCTCTCTCTCTCTCTCTCTCTCTCTCTCTCTCTCTCTCTCTCTCTCTCTCTCTCTCTCTCGAGTTAAAGGACCTTTGTTCGTACTTCGTACACCCACTGCTTCTATGAATGTCCGGAAAGTTCATTGTTGTAGGGACTTAGATCTTGGTTGTGGCTGTTGTATTATCTTGGTATTCTCTGTAGGCCTACATTGTGCCAGCCAGTCATGGTTTGTGAACAGAGCAGTGCTCTCTCTGTGCAGTAGTGTGACATTTCACAAATAGTTTTTTTTTAACCCTAACCCTTTTTTTTTTACACCAAGTCACTCTTACTGTGAGTGAAGCAACTCCTGGAGGAAAAAAAACAAGCCACAGTGCGTGTACTGTACAAGGGTGTCATTATCTTTGGGACGTTGGTGTTCTTGTTTTAATGTTTTCTATTCCACCCCACAGATACGATGAGTGCTATCCCCCTCTCACGCTCTGAGGTGTTCGGGGAGCTGAGGAAGGAGCTGCATGAAGATGTGGAGTTCCACCAGTCTGACGCTCACATATTCATCATCATGGGAGCATCGGTAAGAGGGAGGGAGGGAGGGGGGGAGAGAGAGTGTGTGGGGTGAATGTTTGAGGAAATTAGTAGAATAGTTGAGCGAGTGAACAAATAGGCCGAGATGAAGTGGGTGATTGTGTGTACTCTTACTTCAGTGTGGGAGGGAGTAGTATAAGTGTGGCGTAAAATCTGAGAAGTATGTGGCAATGAATTGAAACGTGTCATGTATTTCTTGATGAAGTGAAATCTCGATGAACAGGATGGCCTCCTCCAAGGCACGTGTTAATTTGCCAGAATCATGGAATCATTTTCTTCTGTATATTGTACACTGTATGCTTCATGAGATATATCGCAGGGAGAAAGGGAACATAAAAAAAGGTGTGTTGAAATATCACAACAGAGAAGAGTGATTGCAAATGTGTTTGAGGAAATGTGGACATTTGGTTGAGCCACATACTGCAACATAGAGCTTGTGTAACTAAGCAACCCCCAGGATGACTTCAGCTCTTGGCCTTGAGAGAGACATCAAGGTACCTGTTGGTCAGCTAATTATGGCATCAGCACAACATCTTAGTTGGCCAATCGTGGTGAGCTTGACAGTTGCCAGTCACCTTCTAAGCTGATGACCTGTTCTAAAGAGGTCAATAAATCAATCAACAAATGTTCTGAGGTATCAACCTTTACCTGGAATTCTCTTCCCCCAGTGGCTAATTTAATTTCAGTCCAGTCACTCTGCAGTTGCATTTTTTATGTCCTCCTTTTGTAATATTAGCACTTCCTTCTTCCTTGTTTTTTTTCTCTCTTCTCTTTACTTCTGTATTCTCTATGGGCCAATAGGACCTGCCCAATCAGCTGAGATACAGGACTGTGAGAGTCACTTGAAATTCTTCACCTGCCTCTCTTCCGACTACTTTCTCTCACCCTTTGTGGGTCTTGGGTGAAAGGAGTGGAGCTAGAGCTGAATTGTGCAGTGTCACTGTCTTGTCAGCATTTTCCCTTCAGTTCGCCAAAGTGGCAAGGGCACATGGGGAGGGCATGGCTAGACATGTTGCTTCTTTGGAAGGAGCAGAGATGTTGTAATACAGTACTATACAGTAGACCACTGCACCGATTGTCTACTGTGCACCAAATTAGCTTTAGACAACATATTCTGCCCTTGAGACACACACACACACTACCTTACTCCACATGGCCTCATTACAGTTGCTCTGCCAGTCTAAGGTTAAGTAAATATTGCATAATAACCCTGGTGGCACAATGCTGTACCTCATTGTACAAATACTTCACTGTGCAAATTGCCATTACAAAACAATTGAGTGATGCAAGGGCATAGGTGACACGGGGGTGGGGGGGGGGGGGGGCGGGGTAATGTTGTGTAGGGAGTACTTGAATATCCACATTCAGTCACATTATCTTATGTTAGATTAGCGCGACTCCTCAACACTGATCTGATTTCTCGCAGGGGCAGTTCAGGCGGTAGTTCAGGCGACGCGGGTCTTGCTAGATTGTCGACACCTGTCGTAAGACACACTGGTAATCAGTACAGTATCAGTATGAATGGCCCTAGGACTTGTACCAGAGAAGTGCCCCTTAGCCCTGTCATGAGCTTCAACTGTATCTGTCTGTCCTTTTCTCTAAAGTCACTAGAAATTAGCCTTTAAAAGCTGTTTCTCCCTAATGTCCACCTGACTGCTACAGTACAACCTTAGAGTGATGTGATTGGAGGAAGCAGTTTGGTTAATAGTCACCCTCACTCTGCACCTTCCTCACAGCTGTGGTGGGAGACAGTAGTCCTGACAGAGACGGGCTATGCAGTAGGCCTCCTGCATTACATAGCACTTTAGTGTAACCCTTAACCCTGTTAACCCATAGGAACCATTACAGGCCAACACAGTAAACACTAACTACCTACTTACATAAGGGCTGGTTAACCGTAACCTGTGATTTAGTAAACCTTTACAAAGCCTCTGACTTTTCTGATTCCGCAGTACACAACAAGGAATATTGTATCTGTGCTAGGACACAGATATGCTTACTAATACAAATGATCATGTGTTCTGATGAATCACGCCTAAGCCTTTGACTTGCTGATAAACCAAGACATGACCAGAGTTCATTCAGAGGAATATGACAGAGCAGTGTTGAAGGAAATGGGAGGGTACAGTACATCATGTACTTTGAGTATTTTATTCATTTTATTTTTGATAGAGCGTTCAATCATAATTTTAGTGCTGATCCTCACTTGGTTATAGTGCTTGTAAAGATGTTTTACAGTGTAACTCTGAAACTATACTTCCATTGTGTTTTTATTGTTCCCTCTTTATTACGCCCTCCTAAGGGTGATCGAGCATTCCAAACCGTGGCTCCTAAGCTTTGGAATGCCCTTCCCTTGGATCTTAGATCATTGGTCTCGGTCGAGTCTTTTTAAAAAGCAGCTAAAGACTGTCCTGTACAGGCTAACCCCAAAAGCCTGTCTTTCTGTGTCCTGTTGATATTGTTGTACACTTGTTGACGTTTGCTCTTTTATTATGTTCTTGTATATGTAAAGCACTTTGTGACCCCTGGTCTGGGATAGGTGCTATAGAAATACATTTGACTTACTTACTATAACTTCTGGTGAACAGTGCGCTGCGCCCTTCACTGCGGTGAACAGTGCTGTCAGATTACTGGGGTTGAGTAACTCCTAAATAGGCCATTGCTGCAGCCTTCAGTCCTCACCAGGAGCATCATGAAACCCTTCTGCTTTCCTCACCACGCCACTGACTGACCTGAGGCAACAGTCCTGCAGAGCCACCATAGACATCACATGGGGCTCTTTCAATCAACAGCTCCTTTGACTGTTTCCAGATCTGTTTTTTTTTTAAAATTTGTATATGTTTCTGTGTTTCTCTTTTTAGGGGGATCTAGCCAAGAAGAAGATCTACCCAACTCTGTGGTAAGTTTGTTTTAAGTCTCTTGTCTAAATGGACTGAATTAGCACTGTCTTCATGGACTATAGAGCACGTATTCTGACCTCCACACTGACTGTAATTAAATAAAAATAAAAAATAAACAATGTTCTCAATATGCGTAGCTGTATTTCTCTTTTAGTGTGTACCGGACTAGTGTCCACTCTATTTATTCCCTATTTCTATTAAAAATAATTTCCATTATTTTTCATTATTTCATTCATTATCTATCATGTGTCTTTTTATCCCCCATACTCTTTTAAATCTTGCTGCTGTGAGAAAGTAATTTCCCCTCAGGGATAAATAAAAGAACTTCAACTTCAACTGTAGCCTCGTTAATGGAAGGCTGTGTTTGCCTCGCATCAGGCAGGAGACTGGTATTGAAAGGTTGGCTTGACTTGTGATGTTCATGGATTTCTTTTCCCCTCTGGTGTCCCCTCTTCCTTCTCTCAGGTGGTTGTTTAGAGACGGCCTCCTCCCCGAGCAGACTTATTTTGTGGGATTCGCTCGCTCCAATCTGACCGTAGACGCAATTCGCACGGCTTGTTTGCCCTACCTGAAGGTAAGACTAGGAACTGAGTTTTTTTTGTGGGGAAAAAAGAAAGAAGTCATTCTTCCTTCTGGCATTGTGACTGCCAATGGCCCCCTGGACATAGCATAGATTTGTTTTTCTTATGATGACTGATGTATAGATGGTTCACTTACTTAAGACAAATGTACTTGTAAGTCGCTTTGGACAAAGACATCTGCTAAATGTCTGATGTATGTAAAATGTGAAATGTGTGTGTCCGTGTTTAATAAACATCTCCATCTCTCTGGTCCCAGGTGACCGACACAGATGCGGACCGCTTGGCGACGTTCTTCAGTCGTAACACCTACGTCAGTGGGAAGTACACAGAGGAGGGCTCCTTCGACAACCTCCACACACACCTGCTCTCCCTGCCCGGCGGCGACAAGGCCAACCGCCTCTTCTACCTGGCCCTGCCGCCCAGCATCTACCACGACGTCACCAAGAACATCAAACACCACTGCATGAACACCAAGTCAGTCTGCCTCACTAGATTACCCCACTCATTTTTGGTGATTTTAGGGTCGGTTTCATAGACTTAAACTTAAGCCTAACCCTAGACTAAAAAAAGGGTTAGCATCTTCAATGGAAGGTTTACATTGAAAGTGTGATCTTTAGTCCCGGACTAGGCTTAAGCCTTGACTGTGAAAATGGCCCTTTAGTGTTTTTTAGTGTCTGATATCTCTCTACTGTAAGTTATGTCTGTAAGCATGTCTCTCTAATCGGCGTGTTTATTCTCCCGGCTTTCTTTAATCTCCCTGACTGTCTGGGGGTCAATTATAATCTCCACACCCCTCCTCAGTGGTGTGTTAGTAGAGATTGGAATAGGCCTGGTCATCTTTAATACACTTTCTGTATTACACCATTGGATCTACGATCATATCTACCTTGCCTCTGACTTGAGTAGCCTGAACACGGTTAACAAACCCCTCTTTCTTCTTCTTCTTCTGTGTGTGATTTGGTAGGGGCTGGAACCGGGTGATTGTGGAGAAGCCGTTTGGACGTGACCTGCAGAGCTCCGAGGAGCTCACCGCCCACCTCTCATCCCTGTTCACGGAGGAGCAGATCTACCGCATAGACCACTACCTAGGCAAGGAGATGGTGCAGAACCTCATGGTCCTCAGGTACAGATCATACCGTACACACACACACACACACTTTCTTTCTTTCTCTCTGGGGTGAGACTACTCTACTCCCTGTCTCAATGTCCTTTCAAAGCTCAATATCTTTCATCATATCCCCATGAATCAGGCTAAATGTGATTTATGTTCCAGGTTTGGAAACCGGATCTTTGGGCCCATCTGGAACCGGGACAGTATAGCCTGTGTGACGCTGACCTTCAAAGAGCCCTTCGGCACACAGGGGCGTGGCGGCTACTTTGATGACTTTGGCATAATCCGGTGAGTAGAAAAGGCTTCGGCTCAGTTCAGTCAAACCTGCTGTGCTGGATTTCCATATGAGCGTTTGAATTTAGCATTTTTTTCCCAATGCAATGGATTCTGGTACAGCAGTGAGCAGTAATCGTGCAACTGGGTCCTCTGTGGCTCAGCTGGTAGAGCATTTCGCTAACAACACTTAGGTTGTGGGTTTGATTCCCGCTGGGACCATAATATACTGAAAAATGTATGCGCTCACTGCAATGTGTGTCGCTTTGGATAAAAGCGTCAACTAAATGGCTTATTTAAATATATATAACCCTCCATTCCCTCACACTCTCTTCATCTCTCTCTCCTCTCTTCTTCTGCCCTCTGTTTGCTTTTCGGCACGGTCAGTGATGTAATGCAGAACCACTTGCTCCAGATTCTCTCTCTGGTTGCCATGGAGAAACCGGCATCCACCAGCTCTGATGATGTCAGAGATGAAAAGGTACAGTAATATCAACTGACAAGTCTGAACTTCTCTTCTTCTTCTTCTTCATCTGATAACATATCCAGAATCATATCACGTATGAAAACATTTCAGTTGGTTAAAAACCCCCAAAAGGAAAGCTTCGCCATCTGATATCTGAGCATGTTTTAACACATCTCTCCCTCCCTGCCGGCTCCCCCTGCAGGTGAAGGTGCTGAAGTGCATCGCCCCTGTGACCATGTCTGATGTGGTGTTGGGGCAGTACATGGGTGACCCTGAGGGAGAGGGGGACGCCAAGCTGGGTTACCTAGACGACCCCACTGTACCCAAAGGCTCCACCCAGGCTACCTTCGCCACGGTTGTGCTGTACGTCCACAACGAGCGTTGGGATGGTACAAAAATAAAAATAAAACTCATTTTATTCATAACCATTAACAGTATTCATTCATTAAAATGTGTCACTCCTCCATTTTAACTGTGTTTAAAACTCTCTGTCTCTCTCCCCTCCCTATCTGATCCATAGGCGTTCCCTTCATCCTACGTTGCGGTAAAGCCCTGAACGAGCGGAAGGCGGAGGTGCGGCTGCAGTTCAGCGACGTGCCGGGGGACATCTTCGGGGCGCAGTGTCGCAGGAACGAGCTGGTGGTGCGCGTGCAGCCCAACGAGGCCGTCTACGCCAAGATGATGAGCAAGAAACCAGGGAACCACTTCAGCCCCGAGGAGACAGAGCTGGACCTCACTTACAAGAGCAGATACAAGGTATGATGGTGTATGGATGTGTGTACACGCACTATTTTGGTCAGGTGTGTGTGTGTGTGTGTGTTGTGTGTGTGTTGTGTGTGTGTGTGTTGTGTGTGTGTTGTGTGTGTGTGTGTGTGTGACGCCTTCACCCACTGTCCTCCATGCCAGCATGAAACACCACACATTGGCATCTAGGAATTATGCCAAAAATACATACAACATATTTACAGCACACTGTTGACACTATAATCCTCTGATCCTTTTTTTTTCTTCAGGATGTCAAGTTGCCTGACGCCTACGAGCGGCTCATCCTGGACGTCTTCTGCGGGAGCCAGATGCACTTTGTGCGCAGGTCTGTTTGTCTTTCTGTCCGTATGTCAGATCCAGCGTGCATTGTAAACGTCACCGAAAAATCGACCACAGAAAGGCTATCGAATCAAGTTGTACAGCCCTTTTACACACAGGTTTCAGATAGGCTGTTGATTTGAGCGTCCATGTCTGTCTACAAGTCTTACTTCTCATTTCCAAGTCTGAGATTGTAAGTCTGTTAGTCCAAAAACCTTTCCCCTTGTTGCCATGGTGTTTTGTATTGAATAAAAACCATAATTCCGGCCACTAGATGGTGACGTGAGACTCCTTTTCTCCGTCACAAATCAGTCACAAGCCCGCCCTCACTACTGCTTGCTCATGTGTTTATGTTTTCTTCCTTTTCCTCAGTGATGAGCTGAGGGAAGCTTGGAGGATCTTTACGCCTCTCCTTCACCAGATAGAGAAAGAGAAGATTCCCCCCACCCCCTACAGATATGGAAGGTAAGACTTGATGATCAATTCTCTCCTATTGCTCTCTCTACACATTTACCCTCTCCTTTACCCTCCTGAAATGTCACTCGCATTTCCTCCAGATCAACCACTTTTTATTGTGTCAAATGTATGTTTTGGTGGCGTAACGCAGTAAGCATTGACCGTGTAACCGCAGGGTTCCCGGTTCGATTCCGGCCACGGACATATCCTGCATGTCGTCCCTTCTCTCTCTCACCCATCCTTCCTGTCAAATCTCTACTGTCTCTATATCGCACTGCCCCACTCAGAAAAAACTACTTTTAAATGCATGTTTTCATCTCCTCCTTCCTAGCCGCGGCCCAGTGGAAGCAGACGAGCTCGCTGCGAGGGTTGGCTTCAGATACGAGGGGACATACAGATGGGTCAACCCCCACAGACTGTAACACAGGATGACCAGGAGGAGGGGAAAGGGGAGGGATGGGATGGGGTGAGGGAGTGGGCAGAGGCAGGGAATGGGGTAAATGAGCAGTGTCATGTTCCAATACTTGTGTCTTCTTTGCGTCCGGTGCGGTCCCAGTCAGGAAAAGATGGAAAAGAGACTAGGACATGCATGTTAATGACAGCTATTGAAAAGAGACTAGGACATGTATGTTAATGACAGCTATTGAAAAGAGACTAGGACATGTATGTTAAAGACAGCTATTGAAAAGAGACCAGGACATGTATGTAAAGACAGCTATTTGAAAGTATGCAAAGTCATAGCCTGGGTCTCAGGTATGAAATGAATTCTCTGTACAGTGATGTGGTGTCACTGATATCCACCAGGTCTTAACTAGTCAGGAGGAGAGGGAGGAAACACTTAATAACAGGGGGACAACTTGTTGCTGTGTTAGCTTAGCATAAGTGTTAGGGTCATTTTACATGGAGACAGAGAACAAACATCTTTAATGTTGCGAATTATAATGAATGTCTACCAGCCACTGCTATTATAACCGACATTACCATATAATACTTAAAAAAGCTTCTGATTGAATTTATGATCTGGAGTTTTTCTTTTTTTTTCTATTCATGTAATTCTTTTTTTTGCTTCTGTTTTGGACAAAATCCTGATAGCATAATAATACTTGGGTTGTTTGAAAGTGAGGTTCAAAACAGGTTAGCTGGCCACAAGGTTGAGTCTCGGTTGTAGGCAGTTTCTCCTCTCCAATCACATACAGTACAATGCAGCGTGCGACTAGAACAGACTTAAATGTGCTCAAAACACAATCTGTCAGACTGTTTCGTTTCTTTTGTTTACATTTTTTTCCAAGCTTATTTAAGTTACTGATGTTCATTCCAGGGGGGTATTCCATCAATGTCGATAAAGGAAAATCCAGGCTTGTGTTTTGATACCCCCCCCCCTAACTTCATATACGACTTCAGAGAGCAGCAGTGCATCACTACCCCCCCCAGGGTCAGTTTTTGTCTGTTACAGACTGAACATTCTCACGTAAACCTGTATTTCTACAACTTGCAATAAACCATTTATTTTGTTTGCACAACAGTCTCCATTTATGGTTATTTAAAGGTCTGTTACAGTACTTTACAGTATCTAGAGGTTTGCTGGAGCTTGAGCTTTTTTTTCTAAGTTTGCTGTGGTTTTTCTACATTAGATGTAATAAAGATTAGCTTTCTGCTGCTTATTTCGAGTCTTGAGCATTTCTGCCCCCTCGGCCACAGTATTTTACTGAATATGCGCAAAACTAAATGTTGAAATAGCAGTAATACCATGTTCATTGATAAAATGACAAGACATGTAAAGGGGGATGGCAGTTTTAGAAGGGGGATGATTTAAACTTTTTATTTCAGTAGGGATGACATCTCGACCTCATCCCCCCTCAACTGGAGTGCTGGGTAGAACTGAGTATAACCAGGGAAATGGTGCCCTACGGCATCAGCTGCCTTTAGTATCTTTAGTACCCTGACTGGCCTGCTGCCACAGGTAACCACTGCCCAAGTTTCATATTGCATCTATTATTTGTTCCCTGGCCCTGATGAGAAAGGCAACTGTTTATTCTGATCGGCCACATGAGCTACAAGAACAATGGCGAGATTCCAGTTGATCCTCCGGCAGCTCAGATCCCAAACCCTTGTTGCTTCCTGGGATGAGACAGTGCTTCAAAGACAACAATGAAGAGGGCACACGTTTCACAGCTTAAGGTAATCAAGAATGTATTTCAAAGGCAAACGTTATTTTGACATATCTTCACATACCTTCAGAGAACGTCAAAGGCAGAGACCGTTTCTCAAGTGTCAGGAACTGGATTCTTCTGCTCTGCCCTCCACTCGCTTCATACTTAAAACTCATTGGAGGAGAAGATCTAGGTTCCTCTCCCCAATACTTTTGTGAGAAGGAAGCGGGGTGGAGGACAGAAGAGAGGACACAAGGAATCAAGTTCCTCACAATCGAGAAAGGGCCATGGTGATGAACGGCATCATGGAGGGAGCTTAAGGGAGACGTCTTTGGTTTCGCAAAGCACGTGGAAACAGCCAAAACGTTTAGCAATGTGGCATTTTAAGGCACTTGCATTTGTTTTCTTAACCGTTGCTATGCAAATCTAAGAGTGCAGTACAGTACTTGACATCACATCTCCCACTTCACATGTAATAGAGATTTTCATAAGACATAACAACAATGTACGAGACAGCCTAACCACAATTATAACACATAAGCCAACGGACGTGAGGTATTACAATGGACGATGGACAAATAAACAACCGTTGGGTGATCAGGCAAATCAATGGGCGGCAACATAAACATGCTACTGTAGGTCGTTCCCCTGCCGAAGAATCAGGAGGAGGAGAGCACGGGGTCCAAAAACCGGACGAGGAGGAGAAAGTAGTTGCGCACACTCTACAGCGCGCACTGGTCCAAAGCGAGCTCGGACATTCACTGAATCAACTCCTTGGTTGAAGCCAGCTTGTTGCGTCAGAGCCACGGAGTGCGTAGATATTTTCCCCGTCTATTTTCTAACAGGTGGTTATGGTGGTTTAAAAAGTGGTTATGTTGATCCTCCCCGGTTTTTCCATGTAGTTGGATAGTTACATGTTACATGTGCTCTGGGTGGTTCTGTAAACAGCCGATGAACGCAGTGACTGGCTGGCCCTGGTAGCAGATCTGGTACACGGCGTTGAACAGTGGGAACCTGGGAGAGGAGAAGGAGGGAGTGACTGTTGGATCAAGACTGATAACTGGCAGTTAATTATTCCTTGGTGGTTAATTATTAATTATTGTTATTGGAGTAATTTAGGGCCAAGTGCCTTACTCAAGGGCACACTAGTGGTGGTGTTCCCCGGTGAGAGTTGAACTCATGACCTTCTGATCACCAGTCCAACTCACTGTCCACTAGGCCAAGCCACCACTAGGGGAGGTTACCAATGGTTAAAATAATAATAACTGTTTTATTTCTGTGCTTTACTTACTTGTCAACCAGGTTTTTGTTCTTCAGGATGGTATAGACTTCAGCTGCTGTTGCTGGTCCCTGAAGCTTCTGTCCATTCAGCATCTCTTTCTCCAACTCCTCAATTGACTGAAGAGTAGAAACATGCAGTTCAAACTCAAGCCCAGCCTCTTTACCTCCAAAAATAAAACCTGAAAATAGCTGAAAATTGTACTCAAACCCCCATTCATCCCAGATGCTAATATTTAAGTGTGCTTGCAGTAGCAAGCAACACTTATTGTACATATATATTATATATTACGCACGCACACAAAGTCAGCCTAGAGTGTGTTTCTATGACAACCAACTGCCAGTGTCAAAAGGTGTGTTGGTAGAACTAAAAACAGGTGCGGTCTTCGCCGGGAAGTGACCCAACCACCCACCCACCGACCCATACCCACACCCCCACACACACGAATCCCACACACACACACACACACACAAATCCCACAAGTCGGCCTCTGGGTGACCTAGAGAAACACGGTCTTCGCCGGGGGGTGCAGAGGAGTTAGCTAGTTAGCTAGCGCTAGTTACACACACACCAGAATCCCACAACTCTGCCCCTGGGTGAGCTAGAGAAACGCGGTCTTCGCCGGGGGGGTGCAGGGGAGTGGCCCGGGTGCAGTGGGGTGGCCCAGAGGCCACTGACGTGCCCCCTACTGGCTGTGAGGGGCAAACACACTTCACATATTTCCACAGGAATTGTCCCCGTCTAGTTTTTGGTATATTATTTATCATCAATAACGTTTCTCTTATCTGTTGCCCCCTCCAAGGTCTGAGGCTTCAAACCTACTGGCTAACCTAAAAGCCAATAATTTCCTCTCCAAACTCTTTCCCTCACCTTGCCCGTCTTGGCAAAAGCTTCCGCCACCTTGCGGTTACGACCACCGTAGCAGGTGGTAATGAGGTCAGCCACTCCACAGCTCTCCAGGAACGTTGCCGAGGAAACGGGTCCAGCGGTGCAGAAAATGCGTGCGAAAGCAATCATTTCCATCAGGCCCAACCGGATGACAGCCGCCTTAGTGTTGTCCCCGAAACCCAAACCGTCACAGAAACCTGCCCCGACTGCCACAATGTTCTGATGACCAGGGAGAGGACACACTGACGTTACATGACGTGACAAGCAGAATATTAGTTTAAAAACAAATCTCTTATGTCTTGTTCTAAAATATAGTTGAGCGACAGTCCTCACCTTCAGAGCTCCGCAGATTTCAACCACATCTGACTCCTCCACTACTGTGACCCGGAAGTTGTTGGTCTGCATAAGTTCCTTCAGCAGGGCACCGTGGTTTTTATTTTTACATCCTGGAGATCATCAAAATCATATCTTTATTATTTATTTGTCACTTTTATAAACACATTTATTTGTGTTTCTGTTTATTATTATGTTATTATGTTATGCATCATCAGACCAAAGCAAATTTCTACTTCATATGGCATGTTAGAAATATACGAATGTCATACAAGTTCACTGGTGCCACATATAGTGTAATGACAAGAGGAAGGAAAAACAAACCCAGATCACTCCCTGTAATGTAAACAACCACTACAAAGCTGCCTTGGCCCTTATGCTGACTGTGCAGCTGAGACTTGAGCTGCTGCCAGATTTAAAAACATAAAAACACAGCCTGACCTCGATTCCGACTTAGAAATACAAGTCTAAAGTAATGGCCCTCTTTGCAGATTGTGGTATTACTTAATACTTCTGAAATAGGCAACAAAACTGGGTGGTTTTATTTCACAGTTTTTGTGTTAGTAGGCCCATCAGAGACCTAAATGTATGTGCACAAGCACTGAAAAAATGAGTTTTTCATAATATAGTACCTTAATCTAATAACAGGAACTTCCCCCTGAAATGTATTTGTTGTAAGTCCCTTTGGATAAAGGCTGCTAAATGCCAAAAATGTAAATGTAATGTAAATACATTAAATAGACAGGCGACATGGAAAGGTCCAGAGTATGACAACCTAGTCCATCCCAATGTTTACACCATAGAGTATAACATAGTCGGTACATCCAGGTAGTTCCTTTGTTTATGCTGTGTTGAACTTTGTACTGCCAGCACACCAATACTCAGACCGCCACTCTCAATGACTCACCGATAGTTGTCTCACAGAACTTCTCATCCGCGACCTCGTTAGCGATGTTTGCCCCCATTAAGACACTCATGGTGATACCCAGCTTCTCTTGAATCACGTCAGAGATAAGCTTCAGTCCATCAGGCCCCTCGTCTACACCCTGGAGTAGGACACACGGACGGACAGACAGTAAATCCAACAGAACAATGTTTGAATAATAAAAAGAGAATTTAAGGAGTGAGATTTTACTGTAAAAGTAAAGGTTGCAAAACCCTGCACCAGGCCATGTTGCGCATTCCCACTATTGCACATCAGGGTGGGTCATTAGGGTGGGACAGCGGGGTGGGTCATTAGACAAACCTTGATGAGGGACATTCCTAGTGCGTCACTCTTTATCTTCCCTTTAATGGTGTCACACACTCTCCCGATGAACTGGTGAGGAATCACAAACACCAGAATGTCTGCATCACTGGCAGCATCCAACAGCTCTGGAACGGCCAGCTGAGGGGAGGGGAAATGGAGGGGTTAGGTCAGGTGACTCATCACATGACTCCTCAAACACAAACTGTTTCATGAGTGAAACTGTTTCACCCCCAAGCAGTGGCAGGGGTTTACTGTATATAGTTAGTGGTGTTACACTTTAGGTCAAAGCCCAACTGGTACAAGTCATTGTCACTGCCACATCTTGTCATGACCTATGGCCTCCTCACTACATCTTAAAACTAAGATTTCATCATGATCCTGAGTCATCAGACATTTGTTGCGGGGGCAGGGGGGGAAAACTGCCATAGAGACAGAAATGACATCAAGTGATAATGCATTATACCTCAGTATAGGCCTTTGTGTCTAACCATTCTTCCCACACATTATTATTAATATTATCTATTATTATTATTATCATTGTTATTATTATTATAATAGTGTATGACAGATGAATTGTGAGCTAAGGACACCTGCTGCCTGGTGCGATGCCCATTCTGCTCAGCAGTAAGTACCCAAGGACACCAATTCAGGGCCGAACATTGAACCATTTGGTCCAGACTCAGCACATTCTTCTTAGGTCATGCAACTGTTGCAATTGTGACCCGAGGTCAAACCAAACCTGTCTAGCGCCCCCAATAGTGTCACAACAACATAGTGGTTTTCTTCTTCTTACCACATTAGGAGGCAGCTTGCGTCCAGGCAGATACTTGACGTTCTCGTGGTCCTGGTTGATGATCTCTGTGAGTTTGCGGCCGTCCACCATCTCCTCAAACACCCACATGTTTACCGTGGTGTCAAACTTGGGGTTCTGAGCAGCATTGGCCCCCACTATCTTGGCAATGGCAGAGCCCCTGGGTGGTGGGGAGGGAAATGGCAACATATCAACCCCCCCTCATGCTTTAGTTAGTCAACCATTATTAGGCGTGGTGTCAAATACAATGAATATAGCAGAGCCTAAGATTATCAAGTGTGGTGTCTGCAAGTGCACACCCTGCTGTGCAAGACCCTTGACCCTTGTCTACAAACTGCAAGTTACAAGAAAAGAAACCTTTGGATGAGCACAAATCACACATTGCCTGACTGCACCTCTAAGTCTCTGCTTATTAAAAACATGGCTGTTTTGATTGTCTGTTGCAAATGAGATTTTGGTGATTTTTGATTTCAAACGTCCTCTGACTGAAAAGTTAGGCACGAAGTTAATTCTGGGATTTAAACAGAGGGAACACGGCAAACCATAACACAGGTTTGCTTGTCAAAAGTCACCTAATACTACTACATTTGCAGTGCACATTGCACATTGCACAATGCACATTCTTATCATGCCGATCCATAAGCAGCTTAGCAGAGCAGAAGGCTCCTAACATGCCTAGTTACCCACCTGTTTTTCTATGAAAACAGGAATGCGCCTCGACTGATCTAAGACGAGCTAGCTTTAGCTCCAGTACAACCTTAGCTGCTAGCAAGCTACATACATCAAAGACTAAACTAAACCCTCGACATTATGGACACGTTTTCTTACCAATTGCCAGAGCCGATAATGCAGACTTTCTTGGGAGCAGCCATTGAGAAGACGGTTGACGACTGACAAGAGTTTCACTGATGCAAAAGCAGCTGCCGCTGTGATCCCACCAGTACAGTAGCGAAGCAACGAAAATCAGGCTGCGTTCGTAAATACGCTCTGGAAATCTGATCAGCACTCATGGGAATGCCTCTTGTCCAATCAAATTACTTGGTCGCTTTATGACGTTGAACCCAGTGTGCGCTCCGGCGCTCTCAGAGCGAATTTTACGAACGCAGCCTCAGCCACAACAGATCGGCTGAGAACAAGACCCGTAATCTCATTGGTTTGTCTGGGGGGAGACACACTCCCGCCCACTCGTGCTGTCATTCATCGGGTTAGTGGGCTGAAAGTAACTCGGTCAAAAGTTCCCACGTACAATGAATGCATAGGTAGACAGTAGACACTAGGACCGTTAATACCAATCAATCATTGTTTGAATGAATGAATGAATGAATGAATGAATGAATGGTCTTTATTGTCATTGATATAGTACAGGTACCATACAACGAAATTTGGGAGGGGGGGCTCCCCTGGTGCTTGGAAAACAATACTAAAAACAAGAAGGGAAAAGAGCTGGATTACATAAATAAAGGCTATATACACTATTCACTATACTATACTACTATACTATACAATAAAACACTGTGCTGTACTCTATGCTATGCTATAAATATCCTAACATTTCCTATCTCTGAACCTTATGTTCCACAAGGGTTGTCATATTGCACATAGTATTATTGCACATTCATTTAAAGTGTCGCAGTTTGCAGGTTTGAAATGTTCACAGTTGTATTTCAATATTGCACTTATGATTACAATCTAGTAGCTGCCATCAAATTGTCTAGATTGTCCAGGGCCTAGAACCTAGGTGTTGCCACAGCCTATGATGACTCAGCAACAATACTACTACTACAACAATGCTGACCATGTGCATCCCTTCATGGCCACAATGTAAACATTTTCTAATGGACACGTTTTCAATGCCCATTCTTCTTTTGCAAGAATTGAGGCAGTTTTGAGAGCAAAGGGAGGCCCTACCCAGTATTAATATAGCTTATAGTGTTCCTAATAAAGTGTCCGGTGAGTGTATGGTTTAGGCCTACTATAGAAACCTATAAACTCTATGGCAGAAGTCTATTTCAAAATTATCTGGAAATGTCTGAAATAACTAGGAGAAACAGGTGCAAGAGCTTCACTCTGTGAAAACACATGTTCTTCTTATACAAGGAGCTCCTTCATGTCAGATTGCGACCTGCATCAACAAAAGAACAATTGCACACAGAAGCTTTACTGATCAAAAA
This sequence comes from Nansenia antarctica, assembly GCF_963989245.1. Lineage (NCBI taxonomy): Eukaryota > Metazoa > Chordata > Actinopteri > Argentiniformes > Microstomatidae > Nansenia > Nansenia antarctica. The sequence continues at coordinate 6,166,716 of NC_137676.1, forward strand.
TCACACATTTCCTTGGAGCCAATACTGTGATGCATTTCGTGACGTTAGAATTATAAGGTTCTATCTCCATTTTTTCCAAAATTTAGTTTTTTACATAATCTGATCCATTAGGTGTTTATTAAGGCCTGTGTGGTGTTATTTTTAAAATGTTGAAATGTTTTAGTTAGTAATTAATAAAATACAAAGGTTCCATCTCACAAAACATAATGGAATGTAAAAACGTTGATGCTCAATTAATATCTCTGAACTACCCTAAATGGAGATAGAACCTTATAATTCTAAGCTCACGATTTGTAAAACATGTTCATGTCTCATTCCATTGCAGGGATTACAGATCATTCCACTGACATCAAACTGGAACATTTTGCCACCCATGTTTACAATCCATCTCTAAATACTGTGGTTTTATGCTTAGGCCTAGAAGATTTAGAGGGTAGTGTGCACACCCTTGCATAAATCTTCTGATGTCTTCAGATGGGAATGGGTGTTTATTCTCTGTAATCTCTTAACCAACACCAACTGGCAGAAGGAGGGAGTCTTGTGTTAGACATTTCTCTTGGAAGCTCAAACAATAGGGATCTTGTAGTGTAAGAACAAGTCACAAGGGAACACAGCCATTCCTATTGATTCAGCTGTTTAGATGCTCCAATTCTTTCAAATAGAGGAACTTCATAGAGGAACAGAGGACATTCTGGACATGCTATAATGCTAGACATTCTGTCTACATAGTTGCTGTGATGTGGTGAATACTGTATAGTATTTCCTCTGTTTCTTTAATTTCTCTCGTCTATATTCTGTAGATGGAGTCTTTGAACATAAACATACCAGTTTGGGTTTATATGGGGTTATATTTGAGTATTGATGAAGAAGGAGGTTCTTTCTTTAATTAAACATAATTGTTAGTGGACAGTCGTTACAATAGGTGTAGGTCATGAGAAAATCCTGCCCAAAAAAGATCAGCCACTGAACTAAATTGCCATATACTTTATTGTTGCTTTTTAGATAAATAAAACATCTGAAAACATGTAAACTGGTAAGCATAGTATTCATAGAAAAACAAAATGATATCACATACACAAAGCTACAGTACATAATCGCATCAACAACGATAGGTAAGCCTATGCAATCACGATCAATACATTATCCACAGTCCTCGCCGCCATATCTTATTTACATTACACAATAATATTGTAGTATTGATGATGCTGTTGTGCTTGAGTATAACACTACACAGTCACACGCTATCATACCATTTCTGTAGTCCTATGAGACAGACATCCTGCATGGCTGAATGGCAGGAGTGATAAGCGATCAGATTCAAGATACAAAGGATACCGAACCACATTCAATGGTCACAATGGTTACACGACAAATAATATTGTTGTTGTTGTTGTTGCTGCTATTGTTGTTGTTGTGACAATGATAAAAAATGTGAGAAATGTTAAATTTGGATGGCCATTTGGGGATAACCTTAGTGGTGATAAATGTTTTGACTCATACTGCAGATATAGACATCATGTAGAGAATGCTGTTCTATCTCAATGATTTGACTACTCTAATCCTAACATATCTGCTGTCATTCACATAGAATGTCTTCCATAAGAAATTAACAGGTTCAACTAGTCAGTTGTTCACAAGAAAAAATTATACAATCTTTCAGTTGGAGAAATCACTTAATTTCCATTCTGTAACACCAGATGAAACAGGAGAAGTATATTACAAAATGAGAGAATTTGTTGACTGCACTTCATCAACTTGAGAAAGCAAAAGTGTATCCCTATTGAAGCATCACACACACACACACACACACACACCCACGCACGCATGCTCGCACGCACGCACGGCACACACACAGACACACGCTCGCACGCACGCACACAAAGACAAACACAACACAAAACCATACACGCAATCACAGACAAAAGATGCACAGACCAACATGCCAATATACTACTCACATATACGTAACAAACAAACAAATTATGATGACATAGGCTACATGCAACCCAGTGGGAAGCCCGGAAGATCTTGTCAGACATTTAACAAGTATCTACAAGCAGAGTAGCTTCTATTTCTGACTGAACACCTAAAGTCAAAGTCCCTTAGTCTGGGTTGTTAGTTATCTACTGTAGTGTATTTTCTTATTGTTTTTTGTATCTGCAACCGAGTCTTACATGTAGCCCCCAAATGTAAAAATGTGAAGTTACATTCTCAGAAGACAATACACTGACTGATTTCATAAACCTATAATATAGGTTGGAATTGCCACTTAAATGACATTGTGATCAAGCAGGCTATAGAGCACTACTCTGTGTCGCACCAGTGGATCCTTCATAGAGAAGAAGCTTTTAAATTCTTAACAATGTCTTACAATGTTGTTGGCGCACTCTTGTCATTTAATTCAAATCATTCAAACGTTCTCTCAGGAGGTTTAATGTCAGGAAACCCTTGATTTTTCCTCTCTTTATGATGCTATAATATTTCTGTCAATCCTGTCACTTTTTGAAATCAAACTAAAACGCTCCACTTCCTTACTGCCTTCTGATTGGCTCAGCAGGTGAAGTCCTCAGAGTTCCTCCGCCCTGCGTGATGAGGTAGCATATTGGCAGAGTATGGAGGCGGTGGATGAGTGTTATCATGGAGAGACTGTGGAGGGGATGACAGAGTGGGAGATGTGGAGGGGATGATAGAGTGGGGGGGTGAAATGGATAGTCGGTGAAAGAAGAGGGGGAGCATGGGTCAATAACTCACGAAAAGAAAAAGGCAAGTTATGAAAGAGAACAGACAACATACAGCCATGCATTTGGTTCGCAGATAATGCGTGCTACATAAAATGCAACAAACTCAAAGAGACTTTGAAGTCCAAGTGCCACATGAATAAGCACTCATTTCATTATCTCAATTCATTTTCTTTTTTTACAAAGACAGATGAGAGGCAACTCGATGGAATTTGATGGGGTGAAGACACATTTCTCAAGCTAATGTACGCTTCAAGCTACATTTAAACGACTATCTGCCCTTATCCGCTGCAATTAAGTAATCTACTGTGAATGCACATACATCAATAGATTTGCGGATTGTCAATATTGCCAATGAAATCTGGGGGTAGTGCGTGGATACTTTGATGTTTTGGTCTCCAACTGTGTGCGAGGCGAAACTACTAAACTCTAAGACGAACAGTACAGTAGCCCCCACACACTTATGAATCTTACCAGGTGCGTTTCATGAGAACAGATTCTCTAACACTCAAACATCCTGGCTTCATGCACATTGAATCCTCCATTGAAATGTTTTAGATGAGGGAGTGTGGCTGCTCCCTCCTCATAAGCACAGGAGATGCTTAGTGAAAGTTACTGACGTGACATTTCACATCGTCCAGGCTCAGGACGGCTCCGTGGTCATTGTTGTTGTTGTTGTTGTGCTTGTGTTTCTTATCTGAGCACCGACAGAGTCTGTACTTCATCACCTGGGAGACAGGCACACATACAGACGCACTGCAGGGGTCAGTAAATCACCACAGTTTGACACAGTGGAAAGCCAGGGAAAATGTGGACATGTTTGATATAGCATAGATAGAATCAACCCTGTGAGTGTGTGTGTGTTTGTGTGTTTGTGTGTCTCCCTCTTAAAAAAATGTAATTTGTTGCTGGAATAAAAGTTTAATTCAGTTTTTCGGAGAGCGTGTTACAATAATGAGTCTGGAGGGAGAACATACATGGATGATTTATACGGACTCAAACAAGTTTGCAAGTTACAAACAGAATTTGAGTATTAGAAAGATTAAAGAAATAACAGTAACCCCCCACACCTCTAAAAAAAGGCTCACCTCATAAATATAGTCAAACAGCTCCAGAATAGTAAGTATACTCGCTCCGATGAAAAGCCCCATCTGGCCACCGATATCGCCTGGGATGAGAGAGAGAGAGAGAGAGAGCAATCTTTAAAAAAAAGAAAAGAAAATCGTAATAAATAAATAAATAAAACATTCTTCTATCACGATGACTGCCAATGGCCCCTGGCCTGAGCTAGATTACTCCTCCTGCTACAACTGGGGAAATTGATGACTCACTTGCTTAGTCAAACGTATCGATTGTAAGTCGCTTTGGAATAAGGAGGAATAATGCTAAATGCCAAAAATGTAAAAATGTAAACAAAGGGCATACATTTCCAACAAAGCATTAACTGTGAGATCAAAGTAGTTATGTTTCTTATCATCACTGACATACCTAAAAGCCCAGCTACTTCATAGGCCTTCTTCTGCTCAATCGTCTCATAGTTTAGGGCCTCAAAGAAGATGTCCAGAACCAGGATATTGTCGCTGTTCAGAGAAAGACAATATTTCGTTATCTAAACATCAAACTGTTTTACCACAACAGTACATTGTGCTGATATCGAATACACTATACACTGCATTGCTTTGTCATGTAATGTGAAATCATGAAGAAATAATCCAGTGGAATGTGAACGTGAGGTAAATATGAACACCCTCTGGCAAAATAGCTCCACTGTTTTTCTGAAGGCAAGTATTAGTAGTATTAGAAGGCGAGAGGTTTCGAAATAGGACAGAGCGGCCCTGGCAGAGTACAATGCATACTGTATATCTTGCAAGATACACCCCATGCTTGCTTAGCCTTTTCTCCTGGGTGTGATAACCTTTTCACTGGGATGTGTGATAACCTTTTCATTGGAGTGTTAACTTACGCAATGTGCTGCTCGGTCTTATTGTATTTCTTTGCCAGATACTTGGCGGAGGCTTTGCTGGGGATCTTGACAAAGGACAGCTCTTTGCTGAATCTGGTCATGTTGCACGGTGTCTCACACACACAGAAATCATTGTCTCTCTCCACCAGGAAATCTGGAGGGCAAAGAGTGTGATCACAGCATGACCACTTCTGCTTGTTTTAGTCCACTTCAGTCACATAAAGTACAGAAATAGTGCAGAATGCCGGACCCCATGTCATGTCCTGCTGACTCCAACGAAACCGTCAACTTATTTTTCTAAATAAAAGTGTGTGTGTGTGTGTGTGTCGGTGTGTCGGTGTATGCGAGTGTGAGTGTGTGTGTGTGTGTGTGTGTGAGTGTGAGTGTGTGTGTGTGTGCGTGTGTGTATGCGAGTGTGAGTGTGTGCGTGTGTGAGTGTGAGTGTGTGTGTGCGCAAGTGTGAGTGTGCAAGTGTGAGTGTGTGTGTGTGTGTGTGTAAGTGTCAGTGTGTGGGGGTCGAGAGTGTGTTTGTGTGTACGTGTGTGTGTGACATGGATCTATTCCTTACCAAGAGCTGGATCAGCACACTCTTTGTACAGTTCAGGGGTGCAGTACGGGGCATCTCCTGCACATATAATCAGTGTAAAACATTCAGTAAATAACTAAAATCACCACATCAGAAATCACCACATCAGTCTAGTTCAGCAGCAGAGCGAGAGTCATTCACCAGTTCAACAGCAGAGCGAGAGTCATTCACCAGTTCAACAGCAGAGCGAGAGTCACTCACCAGTTCAACAGCAGAGTGAGAGTCATTCACCAGTTCAACAGCAGAGTGAGAGTCATTCACCAGTTCAACAGCAGAGTGAGAGTCATTCACCAGTTCAACAGCAGAGCGAGAGTCACTCACCAGTTCAACAGCAGAGTGAGAGTCACTCACCAGTTCAACAGCAGAGTGAGAGTCATTCACCAGTTCAACAGCAGAGTGAGAGTCATTCACCAGTTCAACAGCAGAGCGAGAGTCACTCACCAGTTCAACAGCAGAGTGAGAGTCATTCACCAGTTCAACAGCAGAGTGAGAGTCACTCACCAGTTCAACAGCAGAGTGAGAGTCATTCACCAGTTCAACAGCAGAGCGAGAGTCATTCACCAGTTCAACAGCAGAGTGAGAGTCATTCACCAGTTCAACAGCAGAGCGAGAGTCATTCACCAGTTCAACAGCAGAGTGAGAGTCATTCACCAGTTCAACAGCAGAGTGAGAGTCATTCACCAGTTCAACAGCAGAGTGAGAGTCATTCACCAGTTCAACAGCAGAGTGAGAGTCATTCACCAGTTCAACAGCAGAGCGAGAGTCATTCACCAGTTCAACAGCAGAGCGAGAGTCATTCACCAGTTCAACAGCAGAGTGAGAGTCATTCACCAGTTCAACAGCAGAGTGAGAGTCATTCACCAGTTCAACAGCAGAGCGAGAGTCATTCACCAGTTCAACAGCAGAGTGAGAGTCATTCACCAGTTCAACAGCAGAGTGAGAGTCATTCACCAGTTCAACAGCAGAGTGAGAGTCATTCACCAGTTCAACAGCAGAGTGAGAGTCACTCACCAGTTCAACAGCAGAGTGAGAGTCACTCACCTGGCATGTGCACCATGCGGCAGTTACAGTTCTCCACCAGGTAGCGCGTCTCACAGTCGATGCGGCAGGCAGTGACGCTGTAGGTGTCATAGAAGTCTGAGTCCATAGGTGTCACCTTACAGTCCCCCCAGGGCGGCGGCAGGTATATCAGCTGAAAACACAAAGACAAGACATAACTTTTTACCATTTTAACCATTTAGCAGATAAGCGACTTACAATTAGAAATTACAGGGACAGGATCTCCCTGGAGTAACTGAGGGCTAAGTGCCTTACTCAAGGGCACACTAGTGGTGGTGTTCCCAGGTGGGATTTGAACACATGACCTTCTGATCACCAGTCCAACTGGTGATGACAAGGTCCGCATGTCGGCAATTCTGAAGTCTCGCAAATGACCAAAAAATGACCAAAAAAATAGAAAATAAACATGTTTTTTTCATATTATGAAAGTTTAAGTGTTGAAGAGGCCACTCAATATAACAAACAACAGTTTTAGGATCACTAAATACTTAGAATAATTTGTGAATTGGATTCACTGTATCATCTGCTGTAGGCTACTGGGTAAATGATACACGGCTTGTAAACAAACTTACATTTTAGGACGTGCAAAAACAAGGACTGTGTGATCATCTTAATAATAATAATAATTATGTGTAGTTATGTCTTTTTAGCATGTTGATGTTCTATTAGCATGTTGTGATGTGCTAAACATGCAGTTAGATGTTCATAGCGATGTTCCTTCTTATCTGCTCGCTACTAGCAACTGTTTTGTGTGTATTTTGATTGAGAGCGAGTATTTGGTTTGAGGTTTACCAATATTCAAATAAGCACATCTTCTTCAACTATTGAAGGACTCTTGAGGTACTTGACGACTTTTTCACCAGACCATGTCACAAATGTATAGCCACCCTTCTAAAACTACAAATAGTAAAAACGGTTTTATTCGTGAAAACAATGCCGACGTCCTTACCCGCTGTTCCTGGCATGCCACAAACGTCTGGAACCCAGGGGCCACCCCGAAACCTAGCTGGTCGATGAAGGGAGGCTCATCTTGACTGTGGATCTGAACTTTGATCCCGGCCTCGAACGAAGTCTCATCTGTGTGGCAGATGGCAGCAGATGTTGGGGTCAGGCACCGTACTGTACATGCATGGGTTATTCAACTGGACGGACTCAGTACAAACACAGAGATGGTGTTAGTCTGTGTGACAGAGCAAAATATAGTGAGGTATGTGTGAGCTGGGTAATGAACTACATATACACACACGCGCACGCGCGCACACACACACATGCGCGCACACACGCACGCACGCACACACGCACGCACGCCCGCCCACACACACACACACACACACACACACACACACACACACACACACACACAAACACACACACATCCTCAAAGAGAGAGTGCACAACACATCAAAGAGAGAGAGAGAGAGGGAGATGATGGATGTGGGACAGCCATGTTTGTGTAGTGTATGACCTGCTCTCCTCACCTGTCTCTCCCCACACAGGGAGGTATTCATCCTGCTGGATGTCCAGCATGAGCTCCAGCCCGTTACCCATCCCCCCCTTCGTAGTGACGAGAGGAGGGTGCCCCTCGCCACCGCCGTTAAACGTGTAACACTTCCCATAGCGAGTAAACACCTGAGGAAAAAAGATGAGAATCTTTTTTAGCAAGGTAATTATCATTACCTCCACCTTTGGGAAACACTTCAATAGAAACCACCACTTGAACAGTTTAGGGTTGCCTCAGGGTTGCCAGGGGGACGGACGTTCGGCTGTTCATCACTGTTGTTGTTGCAGTGTTTTGGCATAACAATTGTTTGGGCAGCGTGAGATGAAAGCCTGAGAGTCAGGCCAGAAGCGTGAGAGTTGGCAACCCTGGCCTCCCTTAGTTCCTTACAGTAACCAGCCACTAGGGGTCAGTGTGGGTCTGAGCTGAGCGACACCGCACTAATAGTAGTAGGTAGTGTTGAGGGTGTTCCCCTGGGACTTGGGGGGCGGGGGGGAGTGATGGAGACTGGCAGGCAGCCAGTGATTTAACTCTCAGGCCTTATGGGGTGATAATAGACCTGCCGTTACCATGGAGACCAATCATCCCTACCGATGCGGAGATTGGCTGCCGTATTTTTTTTAGGATCACGACCTATAGGATGGGACCCTTAGAGACTTTGAAAGAACTCTCGCATCAGCTGTTAGGGTTGCGTGTGACCTACACCACAGCTTCAACACCAAATGGTGTCCTAGGAAACTCTGCAGATGGCGGAGGATTTCAGCTATACGTTCTAACTCCCAGTTGGTCACATCTGGCACAATTAGAGCATAGCAAAGGTTTCTGTCACATGAAATAATGTACTGGAAATACACAACAGCAGCTATAACTCGTGACGTTAGAATTAGGTTCTATCTCCATTTTTGTCAACATAAAAAAAAATAAAGAGTTTTCTACATAATCTGATCCATTAGGTGTTTATTAATGCCTGTGTGATGTTATTTTTTGAGTTAGTAATTCATAAAATACAAAGGTTCCATCTCACAAAACATAATGGAATGTAAAAACGTTGACGCTCAATATCTCTGAACTACCCTGAGCGGAGATAGAACCTTATAATTCTAAGCTCACGAACTGTAGAATTATTCCAGCCCATGTCTAATTCACAACAAATGAGTCACACCTCCCATGCACTGGAAATGTGTGTGTGTGTGTGTGTGTGTGTTAGAGAGAGAGAGAGAAGGAGAGAAAGAGAGAGAAAGAGAGAGAGAAAGAGAGAGAGAAAGAGAGCTTGGAGCGGTCTATAGCTCAGTGTTATGGCTCAACATGACATGTCTGTGATTAGAGAGGCCTGACAAACAAACAAAATGATTCTGAACGGAGGTGTGGTGCCAAGGGCAGTTAAGCAACTATCGATCACACACACCGTCAGAGCGACGGTGGAAGTCTGTGAAGCGGATGGTTATGGGATCCACGCTCGGTTTCCCCTCCAGTACTGGCGCTGAGGCGGGAGAGGCGCGGGACGAGAAGAGAAGAGAGGCACCGCGGTGCAAATTATTAAAACAACGGCTGTTTTCAGAGGCGTTGAATTTCATTATGTAAATGACCCGGGGGATGACTTTTCCGTCCTTCTCAGTCCAAAAATAAAATGCGCCTCCCATTTCGATTAGAATTAAGATTAGGTGGGAAGAAGCTTTACCTGGCTGCTTCTTATCTCCCTGCCTCCATCAATATTCTGCCCCTAAACCGCACACTTTCCTTCCATCTGCACACTGCCTCCATCCGTCTCTCAGGATGGATGAATCTATAAAGTACCTACCTATCTATCTATCTATCTATCTATCTATCTATCTAGCACCATCCATTTCACTGACTGTGACATACGTGTCACTTCTCCAGATTGCATGTGAACTACTAAACATAAATCTAAGCCTCTTATCAGAGGGTGCATGTTTTCGATGAATTGTGTGAAAAGTGTGTGTGTGTGCGTGTGTGTGTGTGTGTGTGTGTGTGATTGTGTGTGTAAGGTCAGAGTGTTCTTGTTCTCTATGAATAAATAAGTCAATGAATGATGTCAGCGTCAGATAGCATTCTCTTCTTTATGAATAGATGAACGAATAGATAAATCTATGATGTCTATTCTACTACAAGTATGATGTCAGCCTCCCATAGCACACGTTCATTAGGAATAAATGAATCCAGGAAGGAAAAAGCCATCTGGAGCGAGAGCCTGTTCTTTATGAATACATGAATAAACGAACATGTGACGAAAGAGTCTACTCCTCATTGTGGGAATGCATTTGTGATGAACAGTAGGCTACTTTAGTATAGTATAGTATAGCGTATAGTGTTTGGATGAAGGAGTAGATCCATGTGCCCTTGGCCTGAACTCTCTGATAAGTGAGTCTTTGATGCATGGTCTGACAGTAGCTTTGGGGGCTTTAGATTAGATTAGATTCAACCTTTTTGTCATTGCACAGAGTACAACGAAATGTATTTTTTTGCTGTAGGCACAGGGTCAGCCATAGTCAGCCACACTCAGCGCCCCCCGGAGAAATTGGAGGGTTAAGTGCCTTGCTCAAGGGCACAATGGCAGTGGTAGGCACCTTAGATATGATGCCAGCAACCCTCCAGCTCACATGCAGCTCCCTCATGAGGCGGGGATCGAACCAGAGACCATCCGATTGCTAGCCGGCCTCTCTAACGTCTCGGCTACCGCCACCCCCTACCTTTGTCCCTACAGACCTGAAAGCTTCATTAGGCCAATACAAAGACCGTCGAAACGGATGGGGCATAGCCGACGGCATTAATTATCTCCTGCAGCACTTCCCCCTCGTACTTGCACACCACATGCTTCTGATTCGGAGTTAATAACACATACTGTACTACATCAGTACACCAGTGGCAACAGCAGAATGTATAAGAATAATGAGTTTCTTTATGAAGACTTGTTTTCTTGCTGCCCTTTTACTTTCTCTTACCAGACACTTCGCCCAAATATACGAAAGGTCTGGTGGACCAAAGTGTCAAACTTGGCCTTCATTAAACCAATAGAAAGACAGTCCTAACGGATGGCCAATCATTAATCATTAATCATCTCCCACAGCCCACACCCCCCGACTTTTTCACTCAGTAAAATCACTCCTAATATGGCCAGGTTTGAGCCGTTGTTATTCCAAGCTTATATGCGCTGTGCACAATAGCCTTAGGGACGAGGTTACCTTTGGCAGTTCCGTAAAGTGGCCAACACTCTACAGGAAGGAATCATTCCTCTGTCCCAGGCCCGTAGATCAAACCCAGATCTTAAGGAGTTTGCACAGGCCCTAACCTTCTGGAGCTCTGCAATCAATCAAACCGCCACTCAGAATGAGTTCTCCTGCTATTGAAAAGCACTTAACACTGCGCCGTGGTTAATCACATACTGTACATCAAACGTGCGTGTGCTTCTTTACAGCCTGGGAGGAATGTAAAAACAAGAAGCGCTAAATTACAAATCCTCCTCACACTCGGCGGGATCTCTAATGTAGCCTAGCAATCTCTGAGCTGTTAAAGGCAGCAGGGAGACTTCTTCAACCCAATATAGCACTCCAGTAGTTTTACGAGGGAACATGCGTTTTATGAGGAAACATTTCAGAGACACAGAACAGCTCCTGTAAAGTGCAAACACTCGCTTTGTTATTGTTAAGACGCTCTCTTAAAACAACCAAAGCAAAGAGATATGAGCCGTCCTATGGGGCAGCAGTGACTGTTCTGCAGCTATGATCTTTTTACACGCACAGTTAGTTGTTAAAGACCTGCTATGTTATTGTGTTGTCATTTGCTGGTTGATACAGCAGGAATTCTGATTGATTGACTGGACATAAATGGACAGCATTGGTATACTTTTTTCCAACATAGATACAGTAGGACACATAAGAACACCATTTAAAAGAAATAAATTGTGTATATTTCTTTCAGATACTGTGGAAGTGCAATATATCTTCATTTCCAGTGAAGTAGCCTCCATCTTGTTGTGACATTTTGGTTTATCCCGACCCTTTGTCACTATGACTAGTTTCGTTGTCCAAAAGAACTACTATACTACATTGGGCCAATGAGACCGAGGGGTGAGAATGTGGCACAACACCGGAATCGAACCAGAGAGCTTGCGATGATATGGCATGCGCTTTAGTGTACTTACGCACCTTCCGACATTAGAACATCATTAACAGACAAGAAAGTTCAACATTATGAATGCAGAGATGCTAGAAGTAGACCAGGGTCTGACATGTCAGAATCAGAATTCTTTTATTTGGCCAAGTATACGTGCACATACAGGAAATTGACTTGGTGAGGTTGGTGTATAGGACATAAAAAACTACAATATAGTATAAGCAAAAATTATTTAAAAGAGAATAGCAAAAAATAAGTAAACAACAAATGATGTAGGCTTTGCTGGGCTAAGAGGCAATGAGGTTAGAGGCTGTGAAGTTGGTATGGGGCACGTACACTATAAATGAGAATAAATGTAAAAAAATATAAATTACACTGTCAGTGCATTGTGTGTGTGTGTGTGTGTGTGTGTGTGTGTGTGTGTGTGTGTGTGTGTGTGTGTGTGTGTGTGTGTGTGTGTGTGTGTGTGTGATGGGGGGAGGGCCGGCGGTGGAAGGGTTAGAGTTAAGAGTTATGTTGAGACCAGCCTCTTTTATCTGTCTGGTCTTCTAATCTGAAGGGGAAACTAAGAACAGTAGAGGACAGCGGGACGTCCTGCTGGGGATTGATGTCTGTGAGAGAGGGACCAAGGCTTTGTGAGCAGTTATCATGGAGCTCAATCAGTCACGTTGGAGAGCAAAGGTACAAAACACTACCCTGACTGTCCATCCTGTTCTTTTCTGTCAGTACAGTTGTCTGTCCTGCTATTGACTGTTTGGGTCTGAAAAACAGCCGAGTCACCGAATGTCAAGCTTTGGGTAAAACCCAAGGCCGCTCCAGAGGGAGGATTTGAAAGGCCAGAGTTGGCAGGATTGACAGTGACACATACAGAGAGAGAGAGAGAGAGAGTGTGGCAAATTGGCTGCATGTGCGCTAATAACATCTGAAAAGCACAGACGCTTCATAGTGGCTTGTCAAATTTGTCACGGGTGCTCAAGAAGCAGTTCTGCGCTCTTAAAAAGAGAAGAAGAAAATAACTGTCTGGAACAAGTGAACTGTAGTGAACCTCGCATGAAGTTGGCTAATTGAAAGACCATTACTGGAAGTTAGTGTGCCTCTTAATTTGGGCTCTGACAGTACAGTAGACAGGGAAACTCCAAAGACTATCGTTGGCAATACTCCAATTCTATTAATGACCAAAAAACTATGTTTTAAGTGAGTTTTAAGTTTAAGACACGTCAAAAAGCCAAAACTCTTAATGAGCACCACCACCCATAACTTCACCTAGGCACTAACAAGGTTTTCCAGCACACAGCTTTGATACCTGTGTAGTTAAATTCAAGAATCCCCGGAGAACAGAGGTGTCAGATATGGTACAGGTCTTAATTGATGACAAAAACCTGGAGTTTGGCTCTGCAGAACCGCAAACTGATTTTCATCCAGTCATCCAGTTAAATACATTTTCATAGGAGGCTGATTGGTCGGTTATTCTCTTCAGGTGAGTGGTGATCCTCTATGCTGAATCATTGTGATTTTCCATGGAGTGGGCCACACCTGTATCATTTATTGATACAACCTCGAATACGTGGAAGATGGACTTTGAAATGTTGTTGTGATGAGATAGGTGTTCTCTCAATGCTCGACAATAACCTGATACATGTTTCATTATTTACATAAGAGAATTGACAGAAATTTGTAGAACAGACATCTTTCTACCACACCTGCTATAGTGCTGTAGTGTCTACATAGAGGAACATGGACATTTCCTGCTAGTAGAGAGGCTCTTCTGTCATTTTAAACTCGATCCTAACCCGATTGGTTGGATAATGGACTTTTTAACAGATAGGTCACAGTGTGTGAGAGGTAACGGTGCATCCACCGGCTCCCCGCAATGTTGCTGTCTCTCCCTCCTTCTTTACATCTTGTATACTAATGAGGGTCACAGCAACTATGAGAACAGACACATCTTAAAGTTTGCTGATGATTCCATTATTGTTAGCCTCCTTGAAGGGGAATGCTTAATACGCTATTGTTTGGCCAGCCATCATATTCTGGCTGAGAATGTGAATTGAGTTGCTGATTTCTTAAGTCCCTGATATATTCAATCTTCTGTCTTTCTTTGGAGACGGGATGAAAAGAAAGAAAGGAGGATGTGAGTAGGTTCATTATTGTTTGTAAAGCAGCAGGATTGTTCTATTACCCTTGGGTCTATGTAACTCGAAAGCGTGTTGTCCACCATAACCCTCATGAAAATCACCTTATCTACTTTGCTAGCTAGCCTATATTTCAAGTTGTCATCGATGAACCGGACAATTGATCTGGTGTGGTGACACGGAGAAGATGATTCCCCCCGAGTTTAGTTAGTTATGGGTCTGCTCCGTCTGGTTTAAGAAGCTTCTGGAAGCTGTCGATTGTGTGTGAGACAGAATCTGACTCGCCGTGCGTAATGGAAATTAAAACGTGAGTTGAAGTGTTTGGAAGATCACCTCTCAAACAGCGGGACTCTGGCTGTCACCACAGAGATATTATTATTATTGTTGCAAATGAGTACAGGAAGCATGTAGAGTAGACAGTATATATTTGTCTGTGGGGGGGCCCACCGCTGGGTGCTGGTAGGCAAACTGGCTAGTAGTCGCTCTATGTGTAGAGGGCTGCAAGGGAATTTTCCTGGCTACATAGTGTACAGGTTTTTACTTTTGCCTGCTTGCGGCTCTGTCAGTATTGATTGATTGATTGATTGACTGAGAATGTTTATTATGTGAAGCGCATTGAGTTGCATCTTGTAAGAAATGCGCTATACAAATAAAATTTGATTTGATTTGATTTGTGCAAGTAATGTTTTGAAGGGAGAGATGAAGGAGGAGAATAAACACATTAAACGTTTGATTAATTGAATTAATCTTTTATCTTAAAGGGTAAACAATGACTAAGTATGAATACATAAAGGTAAGAAGATCTTGAAGGGGCATAAAAAGAGAATTAGAAAAGGCATGTATTGAGTGATGTATGTAGTTCTTCATAGATCTAGCCTCATAATTTTGCCCTCAAAGTGCACCAAATTGATGCATTTTACATTCAAGTAAAAAAAAATAAAAAATCTTCCGGGGGGTGGGGTGGCATGGCCCCGGACCCCCCTAGGGGTCCCAAACCAAAGTTTCGCCCTTGGATAAAGCTACAGTATATTGGTCTGCCAGGACCATCCACTCCAGAGTGAGTTTGAGCGTTTGCCCTCTGGCCGTCGTTTCGGAGGACTAAAAGACTTCATGTTTCCTTCATCCCTAGCGCTATTAATATGCTAAATGGCAAATAGCACGTTGGCTGCATTCTTGCACTCCCCCTGCACTTTTTGCACACTAGCACTTTTTTGTAGTGGTATGATTTTTTTTTCTATTTTTTTTTCTTTCTATTTCTGAATTAGCTCTGCAATTTTATTGTATTGATTATTGTGTTGAGGTCCTTTTTGTATTCTGTCAGTGTGAACCTGACTGCAAAGCTAATTTCCCCTAGGAGACAATAAAGAAACCTCGAACCTTGAATAGGCTCAAGTTCTATTATATACAAATACATGATGTGTGCAAACCACCAATATACCTATACCAATATACCTATACACACCTATACACCTGCATCAGTGTTTCCTCAGCCTGTTGTCTTAAGCTGGGGAGCAGAAGCACCTAAATAAGCATCCAGAAATGACTTTTAGGTCTGATAGGTTTTAGGTGGGGCACAACAGACCTTTTCAATGGAACACTGACCTGTTCTTCTGTGTGCAGCCCGACCTCTATGGCTTGGTATTATCACTCTGAAGAGTATAGGCCAATGCACACGGCGTGCGATTTAGTCGCACCGCCGAATTCGATTCCATTGTTTTGAATGAGACCCAATGAGCCAATGCACACGGGGTGCGATGCGATATTGTCGCACGACAACATTCGATTCTCCATTCACATTCATTCATTCATTGGTGTGAATTGAGAATCGAATGTTGTCGTGCGACAAAATCGCACGCCGTGTGCATTGGGCTTAAGAATTAGGCTGTTTCACAGAAGCTTTGAATCCCAAGTAACCTGCCCAGTGGGCGAGTACACGTTGTTTGAAGTACAGTAGACCAACATACAGCACTATAGCAGGTGTCAAAACAGGGAAGTTGGTGGTGCTCCTTTTGAATTTCCTGTCTTTTGCAGGTTTTGACATGCCATAACTTCTCACTTAAAACATCGTTTTTGGTTACTAATTTCCATGGTTTTACACCGGAAGGTAATGTGCTGTTAAATTAGGAAAAATGTGTAATCCTATTAGAAAAGCTAAATCATTTAGCCTAAGAGTGAGGTGTAAGCTCAGTTCATTATGATCATATGGCATGGATTAAAATATGAAACTTTAATCAAACCATTAAACTAAAACCATTTGGTTATAATAATAATAATGAACGTTTGTTTATGGTCCATTTAATTTCAGCCCCCACCCATAAATCAATACAAGACAGCCTTGAAGGAACTGTTTGCAGCAGAGGACCACAAGCTGCAACAGACAATCCATCAGACCACCCAGTCCATCCGTGAGAGAATTGAACAGGAAGTCCAGATCTACAGAGGCCTCCCTGTATCAGCTGACCCTGCTCTCTGGTGGTGGCAGAAGAGAGACACACTGCCCCTGTTGTCAGATCTTGCCCAAACATATTTGGGCGTTCCGGCGTCCTCAACCCTATCTGAGAGGGTGTTCTCCACAGCTGGAGACACCGTTAGCCCAGAGAGATCTAAGATCCTCCCAGAGAAAGCAGACATGCAGATTTGTCTGCAGAATAATTTCTGTGTTTAAGTTTTATATTTGTTTTCATAGTTATATCCAGTTATATCCATTTAATTTATTATTCATTATTTAATTATTTAATTTATTTTAAAATTCATGTTCAAATGTTATGTTCAGTTATTATACACTGTGTTCAGAGACTCAAGATAATAAAACAGCTACAATCGAAACGATAAGCAAATCAAATAAGGGAATTGGTATCAATAACATCTTATCAACTCCCATCCCTATTGTTATCCCAGCAAAGGCACCCCTTTCAGCAATGTCATTATGATGACCTAGCTTTTACATACATACCTCTAGGTTAAAGCTCAAGTTAAGCTGTGATGATGTAGCTCATGGGGTTAGCTGTGTGTGATGATAACGTTGTTGTTAAGTTAGCTGTCGGTAAAACTAAAACAGTATTTGTAATCACACCCAAGCCACATATGTTTACTAAACCATTGCATTTTTTAATTTGACCTCAGCGAACGTCGTAGCCAAGCTCTGATCCATCCATCCATCCTTCCACATCTTGAAACTAACCGCGGGGCAGCATATTCACAACAGCTGTCACAGCACAGCAGCCAGCAGCAATGTTGTTGCTTGTTGTTGTTGTTGTTACTACTATGTCTTCTTGCAAAAGCTTACTTTTTTAAAGCTTAGTAAGAACATTCACGTTAGACTAGCAATAGCATTTTATTGAATGAATTGAATAAAAACTGTATTACTTACATACTTAACTCAATCGTGATGCAATACTCTGGGACCTGAGGGGACCTGAGAACTGCATCGGTTGTGAAGAAATTGCTGTAGGCCTGACTAGACAAGTCAGAATGTTTATTCTATTATTCTCTTTTTTAAGGTACCTGGTGAATGAAAACGGCGGAATTATATTATGTTGTTACAATATTCAGGGGATGTGTGGACATTGGCACGGTGAGGAAATGGCATAAAAATCTCTGGTCAAATGGTTGATTTGCCATTTTCAATGGTAGGCATATAATGAAGCCACAACTGATCGCCCAGTTCTCCAAAAGGAAATAAGAGCTGTATATGATTTTAATTATAATTCTTTAATGCTGATTAGTCCCCCCCCCCCCGAAAGGTAACTATTATTATTTATTTTCAATGTAGAGTACAGTATGCCTATTTCACTGTCATGAATTACCTGTCAAAACACCTTATTGTATTATGTACAATCCTAGTGGCATTAAAATCACGGCACACAATTGTGACACGGTCTGGTGAGAGGGGTAACGGTGAAAGTCAGCAGCCTATTTAATGTTCCTAACCCTTTTGAAAAATGTAAATACATTTCAGCGTTGTTGAAAATCAATGACACACTCGCTAGTAAACTAACAGCTTGTTTTGTGAGCCTGCTAGCAATGTAAAGTAGTATTATAGTCAACTAGGTAGCAGTGGGGATTACTCACCGAATCCATTGCATTGCAATATTTTGTCTTGACTAGCAAGTGTGTGTTGTGATTGGTTGCCGATTTGTTCGCCCTTTCACCAGACCGTGTCACAATTCACAGAGGTCAAAGCTGGAGTAATGACAGAGAATTGATCACCCAATAGCCTCCGCTGTCAATCCGTCGACTGTGAGGTACTGTAAATTAGCACTTTGGGAGAGATTCAGGCTGTAGGCAGAGCTGTAATTATCATTAATGGGGGAGGACAGCATGTCCTCAGACACCGTTTGGCCATAAAGGGGAAAGGACAGAGCAGGAGTTGGGGACTGGTACTTTTCCATCAAGTCTGTTTGCAGGGGGAGGGGGGGGAGAACTGTCCTGCATCTCACGAGTTGATCATCTGAAATGTAGCTACGCCTAGCGTACAGTTCTGTTCTGTGCGTTCTGCTTCTTCTGAGACAATCTTTGCAAAATACGATCCCTCACGTTACAGTTATGCTACAATAATCTACGGCCGTCGCCATTGTTTCATCAAAACAGACCCACACCATTTCCTCAACACACTATCTGGGTTTTACAGGAAAGATTCAGTCAAGTAATTAACATCTCACTTTCTCCCTCACACAAAGAGAATGTGTGCTCCATTGCTCCTTCCTTCCCTGCATCTCTCTCCTCTTTCGTCTCCTCTGAGCTATGATGTTATATTCCCAACACTCCTCTGTGTCGCCGCCTGCGCCCTCTCCTCCCTCCCTCCCTCTCCTCCCGCCCTCCCTCCCTCTCCTCCCGCTCAGTATGATGAATATTTTACAGGCCAGCAGAGATGGCCCTTTTCTCCCTTCTTACTCCCAGATGCGGTCTCCAGCTCCTCAGTTACCTATCACCTTCACAGGCGATAGCATCATAGCATGGGGCGAAAGACACAGAAGCACAGAGAGAGAGAGAGAGAGAGAGAGAGAGAGAGAGAGAGAGAGGAGAGGTAGAGGTAGAGAGAGTGAGGGAGAGAGGGAGAGAGGGAGAGAGGGAGAGAGACACAGAGAGACAGGGGGAGAGAGAGAGGAAGCGAGAGAGAGGAGAGGTAGAGGTAGAGAGAGTGAGGGAGAGAGGGAGAGAGACACATAGAGACAGGGGGAGAGAGAGAGGAAGGGAGAGAGAGAGAGAGAGAGAAGGGGGGAGAGGGAGAGGGAATGGGGAAGCATGAAAGGGACAAGTAGTATTCCTCCACATTAGTATCAGTTACCTGGTAAAGTAAAAGCAGAGGGTCTTTTTGAATCCCTCTGGGTGAGTTGACCACAGGTCAGATTTGTTTCAAAGGTTTGTCTGTCCATGTATTTTCCCACATGTTTTTGATTATACTGTATCTACTTTATCACACCTGCGTCTGAATGACAAACACAATCTAGGGGTAGCTAAGGGTAAGGATATTATCTATTGATTTCTTGACAGAGATACAGCACATTACGTGGGGTACACGCAAGTAACAGAAACGAACACAGAAAGAGTTAGATTTGAAATGCATTGAATATCAATCAAACATAAAATGTCTGTCTCTCTCTCTGGCCCTCTCAGTAAAGGCAACACAGCTTGAAGAGGATAATAACAGAAACTCTCAAACAGCGTTGGATAGATAGAGTCTGTACTCTCAGCGTTTGTCTCAAGGGCTGTCTAACTGGCCGTTTAAAGCCATCCCTGGGATACCGAGAGATCATTAGTCTTTCAAGACGGAGAACAATGCAGGCGAGCGTGTTAGCCCCACCTCCTAGCCTGCTGTTTTACTGAAACAAGCCGAAAATCCCCCCCCCCCCCCGCCCCCCGTACTAAAACAAGGATATATCCTAAACAGGCTTTTCAAAAATGTCTCTATTTCTTAAAAGCTATTGCATCGAATGTCGTCATCCCCTCCCCGGGGGAAAATAATAATCGTGGGACTGTAGATTTCAATCTCAGACATAAATGTGTTTGGATTGCTGGCTCCCTAGCCTACTGTCAATGTGCAATGTTCTATGCAATATCTCATTCAGCAGTCGGCCTATAACTCTCCCCAGAGTGAGCACAATGAGGCTTGAGTGCGGGAGTAAACAGCCGCTCAGGGAGCTGAGCCATTCCCCTGTCAGCCGGGCTTAGTTTATACACGACCACACCAGGCCTCCTGTCTGTAACATGTATGCCCTGCACGGCACAGTCGTAGTGGATACCATGCTAAATACATAACAGAAGACACTCGACTCAACCCTCTGTGTTGTATAATTGTTTTGTTTTTTTAAATGTTAACCATCGATTTGGAGCTCTGAGAGAAAAAACCTTCGACCACAATTACCGATGGTGAGTGGCTCCACTGGCTGGCTTAATCAATGGCCCAATGGCCTATGGCCTGGTATTTAATACTTATTACTTACTACTATCACAGAAGGCGTTAGTGTCTACTGCAGCTAGAGTGCTATAAGACACACACGCACACATGCGCACATGCACACACGCACACACACACACACACATAGAGCACAAAAAAGTACATAGAGTACACATAGAGTACACATAGAGTAAACACACACACACACACACACACACACACACACACATACACACACACACACACATGGAAGGAGAGGATGACAGACAGACAGACAGACAGACGCAGGGGCAGGCAGACAGACAGACAGACAGACAGGCAGGCAGGCAGGCAGACAGACAGGCAGACAGAATCGATCTATTCCAGACCAAAAAAACGATTTTTCCAAAAACAATGTTTGTGGTTCCCAACGTCTCTCTCCGGTCACTGCAGTAGTAGATAACACAGTACAAACAGAGCCGGGGCACGTGTCCTGTCCTAACAGCAGCCTCAGCCTAATGTACCATCCCCGACCTTTCCCTTTCCCTCATCTTTTTAATCATCCGCCACATCAGACGACCGGATGTGCAGCATGCCTCCTATAATAGCCTCCGCTCGCTGCTGTGAGAGATGTGGCAGGCGCAGGGGCCATCTCAGCAGCCGGCATGTTAGCTCCAGTGTGTTTGGTCATGTACAGCTGAGTAAACCTCATTGAATAAACAGCCGGAGGGGCTAGTCGACGGGGGGAAGGGTGAAGGGAGAGGAGAGAGAGAGAGAGGCCCCCGGAAACTCTCTGCAGACCGTGTCCTACCGTGGAAGACTGATCTCAGCAGGCTCTCGGGATGTCAGCAGGCTTATTTCTACAGTATAATCTGAATCAAGTAAAGTAGGACAACCTAGTTTGACATCACCCAGCCTCTCTGAAAAGCCCTTCTGTGTCATTTGATGTATTCTACCACACCCGGTATATATAAAAAAAAAGAGTTCCTTGTCAGTCACCTAGTTTCTTCTGAGTGTTCTACAATGAGGATCAGTCAGAACAACAACTAGATGTGTTCTACAGAATCTCCAGAACATTCATCCCTCCCTCGAATGGAAGCAGTGCTTTTAATACCATCCTCTCCTGGAAGGTGTTGTCTCCTAATGAGGAGCACATTGTTGTGTTTATCTGAGCTGGCTGATTGCCTGCCTGCCTGTCTGCCTGGCACCCTGCACCCTGCAGAGAGGAAGTTAATAACTCGGCTGTGCGAAAGGTCCTCCAAACTAGTCGTCAGAGGGGAGGGTTTCAGTATAATGAGCTGTATGTGTGTGTGTGTGTGTGTGTGTGTGTGTGTGTGTGTGTGTGTGTGTGTGTGTCTGTGTGTGTGTGTGTGTGTGTCTGTGTGTGTGTCTGTGTGTGTGTGCGCATGTGTGCGTGTGCGTGCTAGTCTGTTAAGCCATATCTTAAAAAACCCAAATATTCAATGTTATTATTTAATATTAAATGTTATCCATAATTACCTCACATCCGATGACAGAACATTATAAGTAAACCAAAGCTTGTTACTGAGCATTTTACCTTGCTTATGTAGGTAAATTGGTTATAGTAATGCTATTTAAATTCATAGTACATCTCTGTGTGTTCATTATATTCTTGTAATGTTTTGCACACTCAAATCAATAGCTCCCATCCGCTCCTTATTGATATAATTACTTTCATTATTTCACGCTTAGGTGGCTTTTAATTTCTTTTGATACGTTATCTATGGTAAATGAGCAGAATCCAATCCAATTTCCCTGAATTCACCTCACATGAGATGTTCTGCGTTGCTTGCAGTTCTGCCATTGTAGAGCTACAGTGTGTGCTGTAGGAGGCACACTGCACGTGGTTGACCACATTCTCCTACAGTACTGTAGAAAAGAGAGCCACGCACATACACACACAGACACACAAACACGCACACATGCACGCACGCACGCACACAACCACACCCGCACACAACCACGTACGCACGCACGCACGCACGCACGCAGTGAGGTGTAGTGAGGTGGTGCGTTGTGTGCGAAAGTTGCGTGCATGCGTGTGTGTGCTTGTGTGTGTGTGTGTGTGTGCGTGGTTGTGTGCGTGTGTGCCTGCGTGTGTGTGGCTCTCCTTTCTACAGTATGCATGCACGCACGCACGCACGCACGCACGCACGCACACATGCACACACACAGACTTTCAGTGTGTTGGGTTTTCTGCCCTCTGACACCCTCATACTGTAGCAGCAGTTTGAATGAGGCAGTCAAGCCTCTTTAAGCTGAGAGGAGATCCACCCTGAAAAAGTCCTGCCACTCCTGGTGCCCTGGCAGCCGGCCCAGAGCTCAGCTTACAGGGCTGTTGTATCCCCAGAGACAGGAGGCAGGTAGCGTGAAAAGCCATAACCTTCATTAATAACAAAACAGCCAGAGACAGATAGTGGCACTTCTGGGATAGATAGAGAGGTCTGGAGGAGGTGGATATGTTCGTCAGTCTTTCTGCCTGCCTGCCTGCCTGCCTGCCTGCCGGTCTGTTTGTCTGTCTGTCTGCCTGCCTGTCTGTCTGTCTGCCTGTCTGTCTGCCTGTCTGCCTGTCTGTCATCCTCTCCTTCCATCTGCATGTGTGTGTGTGTGTGTGTGTGTGTGTGTGTGTGTGTGTGTGTGTGTGTGTGTGTGTGTGTGTGTGTGTCTATGGGTCTGGATTGATGGGACCAAAAAATGTACCGGTAATAAAAACATTTATTACACAACTATTACACAACTGCATCAGATGTTCTCTTTCACTTTCATCAAACTCAAAAAAAGAGCAAACCCCCCCCCCCCCCCCCCCCCCCCCCCAAAAAAAAGTATTTGGAATTGATATTCCAAAATGACCACCAACCGACCAGCCAACCAACCAACTACGCCGAGGGAACCAACAGGGCGCTCTTGAGAGAAATTGGGGCCAGTCTCATAAATTAATTCCTTCATCACTCAGCTTCTGTTGCTTTGGCTGCAGCAGTCTGGAGGGCAGGAAGGAAGGACTGCCTCAGGGAATGTGCCGGCAGTCCTTCCCCGTCTCTGAAACCCTTTTCACTGTGACAAATTTCACACTCCGCTGAGAGAAATCTGCTGAGGCTACAGATTTCCCAGGCTGTCACATGGTGCTCCTGAGCACATAGAGATTAATTCATTTGCAGATAGGGCATGTAAGCAACTCTGACACCCCAAACACGCCTGTGTTAACGCCATCAAGTTTTTTTTTTTTGGAGCTTGCCGGAATCTCAGAGCGACAGGAAGCTGAGATTCAAGCTGGCGGGGGGATGATAACCATTTACGTCTTGCCGGTTAGAACAGCTCCGACATGACGGAAGTCACACAAATTCCAACACACGGCAAGTGTAAAAATGTTTAAAACGTAGCTTGCTTAACTGACAGCTTAACTGCCTCCTAAAGACCTCCTCATCCCCACTACCCCCCCCTATACAGTTTCTCTACTCTACATTTTTTTGTAGATAACACTTCTAGCATTGTGACTGCCAATATCCGCTGGTCATAGCATAGTTTTTTCTTATGGTGACTGATGTATATGTTACGGTACATGTGGGAATACGGTACATGTGGGAAAACTAGGGTTAGGGTTAGGTGCTACGTGGACTTGGTACATGCTGGCATGTCTAACCCTAACCCTAATCCTATCCCTAACCCTAACCCTACCCCTAACCCTAATCCTAACCCTAACCGTAGCACCCTAGCACCTAACCCTAACCCTAGTTTTCCCACATGTACCGTATTCCCACATGTACCGTAACATATAGATGATTCACTTACATAGACAAAATGTATTCGCTTTGGATAAAGGCGTCTGCTAAATGCCAAAAATGTCTTAATAAATGGCAAGCTGAGGTTCCCATCACACCAGCCAGAGTGGCGTGTATAACCTCCCCTGCAATTTCCTCTCTAGCCACTGGCTGGCTATGATTGAATATGAATCTAATATTCTTTTGAAAATACTCCAGGTGCCAGTGTTTTCACGGGGAATAAATCATACTCTCAGTGATGTTTTAAACCTAAAGGGAGTGTTAACCTTGTGTGCCACCCTTCTTTTTTTTGTGCTTTGTGCACAATCTGTCAGCTTCAACACGGACATTCAGCTAAACAGGGAATCAATAGTCTTTGCCTCTGTGTGTGTGTCCTTTGGTTAGGAGGGATAGTTTTTGGCTGTGAGCGCCCGAGACAAGGCCAGAGACATGCAGCTCAGAGCCTCCCCGCCTCCGCCTCCCTGCTGAGCCCTGCCAGAAAGAAAAGGACAGCAGGGGATGACAACCGCTGCAGGGGACTTACACTGCACACACACACACACACACACACACACACACACACACACTTGCGTGTACACACATACGCACACACACATACACACAAACACACACTCACTCTGGCATGCACGCATAGGCGCGCACATGCACACACTCGCGCATACACACGCACACACACACACACACACACACACACACTCACTCTGGCATGCACACACATGCACATTCCCAGAAGAACACTGCCTGAGACAGTAGCTAGATGGGGACCATGGGGTTCAGGGTAAAACTCAAACCGGGACAAATTAATCTGCCTCTGAAATATGACAAAAAGGTTGTGAAGGGTGGTGGCTGGGAGCTTAATAAACGTCTCCTTGGGTAAGTCACACTAATAGGACAGACAGGGAGGAACAGAACCGCACTTGATTCGAATACGCAGTACATAATAGTGATAAGCAATCATTTCTATAGACGTAATTAGTTTCATCTGTAGCCCATTTAGAATAATTGGGAGCAACAAAAAAAATAATATTATGTATGAGATTTCAGTAAAAGGAGGGATGATGATGAACACTGAAGCTTACCACTTACCACGACCAATGAATATGAAATAGATTTTTTGGGGGGGTTGCGGTAGCACCGCTTTCAGAAAAAGGGCTGGCACATGTTTTAGGATAATCTCCCCCAACCACATTATATCTCAGTTTCTCTTTATTTTGTTAATCCAAAATGTTAACTGAGTATTTCAGTCCTAAACCTTGGTGAAATGAAAATCCCACTAGGGTGAGACTGAGAGGCTCACAGAGTAGTGTGAGTCGAGGGTCGGGGGGTCACACCTCACAGACACACTCATGTCTGGGCACAGCACTCCAAAACTTGTCTGGTAACAAGGTTACCATGGTGACACACAAGAAAGCAGGAATCTGAGTCGATCACTCGCTCCTGGAAAGAGGCCTGAGGAAATCAATACACGATAAACCACGTGTGCATCATGTAAGATGTAGGTCAGGTACTGATGGGAGTTTAATGGCCTCATCTCAAGAGCGGGTGATCAGGTCACAGGTTTCAAGTGTGTGTGTGTTTGTGTGTGTGGGTGTGTGTGTGTGTGTGTTTGTGTGTGTGTGTGTGTGTGTGAGTGTGTGTGTGTGTGCGTGTGTGTGTGTTTGTGTGAGTGTGTGTGTTTGTGTGTGTGTGTGTGTGTGTGTGTGTGTGAGTGTGTGTGTGTGTGTGTGTGTGTGTTTGTGTGTGAGTGTGTGTGTGTGTGTGTGTGTGTGTGTGTGTGTGTGAGTGCGTGTGTGTGTGTGTGTGCGCGCGCGTGTGTGTGTGTGTGTGTGTGTGTGTGTGTGTGTGTGAGTAATCATGTGCAAATCAAATCAAGTCCTATTCATACAGTCTTGCACATAAACAAAAGTTCAGGACCACAGAAGACACGACCCCAGGGGCATTTTAGACAAAAACAACATTGCATTAACACAGCTTTATGGTTGCAGCATCGTATTTCGGTCATGATGGGAAGATGGTGCAGTATACATTTTCTACATGTCATGATTTGACATATGACACTGATTCCTAACCAAAGGGAACTAAAACATTGATGACATATCTTATTATTATTATTATTATTGTTATTATTATTATTATTATTATTATTATTGTTATTATTATTATTATATAATAACAATATGCACGTTATAACATATCTTCAATGCTTTACTTAACATTGCCATATGAGCGCTTTCTCCATGCACTACGATGGAATAAACACCGGTTTTTATGTTATTTTTGAAATTTGAACCCACAACCGTTCATAAATAATACTCTCACAGTTGTCTACAATGTCAGTTTGGTTCATTTTTGTCTCTTACCCATCTGTGACACAATCAAAAACGCCTGTGGATTCAAAGGTTTCAATAATCTCAGCCCGCTATGAATGCAATCCCATTCAAATAAAATACACTCAGGCAGGATTCGACTCATTAGGAGTTTTCTGGGGGTAAAACTCGAAACATGTCAGACACTCGGAGCTGAACGTGACAATAATTGAGAAAAACGGGCTAGCTGGATTCGAACAGACAGAAGAGAAACCCAGTAGACATCTGGTAAGAAAGAAAAAATCGCAAGCATCAAACAGAAAAATACCATTAATAAAAGATCAGTGTAAGTTGGAAGGTTCACTGGGGGCCAGAGATGGAGCCGAGGGAATAGGACAGCTCAAATGACTTCCCTGACAGAGGAGGACCGTAGCACCAGCGGTGAAGAAGGCAGAGAGAGATACAGTGCCATGATATTTGTCTGGAACTCTGCACGTTTTCCTAGAACGATGAACTCATATAAATCTGTTGTTTTCCCAACTGCTGATTGATCAAGGCCTGTAAATATAAGTGTATCCTCTATGAGATCAATATCTCCCATAACACCATAGCCTCATCTGCCAGGCTTATAGCTTTCTGAGAATTATTTTATGCCCAGTCCTGACTTATGTGTGCTGTCTCCAGAAAGAGCCCATTTACATTCTCTGAGCATTTTGAGAGCAACAACAATCGCTTGCTCTTTATATCTAAACCCCAACCCCCCTCTCTCTCTTTCTCTCTCTCCATGCTATCTTGGTCTGCTGCTCTCTGTGAAGGGGACTGGACAGAATCTTTTTACCCCTTCTATTCCATATCTGAGCCAGAACAGCCCGCAACCACAAAATGTCATTTGTGAATGTCAGTCTTAAAACTCTTAACGAGACACACACACACACACACACACACACACACACACACACACACACACACACAAAATGGACGCCACTCACTGTACTGCCTCTGCCCCCTGCTATCTGTCAGTAATTATAAACAACACAGGCCTTACAGTAATAAGCTGTCAGAGCCGATAATGGACCTTTTAAACAAACACCCCTCCTTGTTACCAGGCAACAATAGAGTGATAATGAGGTGACAATCACAGCGAAAAAAGCGAAAAGCAATTCTAAAGGATGAGGGCAAAATGTTATGCTTCTTCATCTGAATCTTGTCCTTTTGCATACAGCACATTTTCAAGTCAGAAAAGACTCTCCGTCCGTACTCTGCTAACAATAGGAACAACGCCATCGCTAGCATCTTCTAAATTAGAAATTCACGCCGACACTCCCGCCGATTTGTAATAGAGTGAATACCATACTACAGGATGATGCTAATTCTTAATGAGTTATGCATGCTGGGAGTGAAAGAGAAAGCCAAGGACGCCGCCCCACTCTAGCTAGTGGAAGGAAGTGTGTCGCCTGAAGTTTCGGCAGCCATCAGTCAAGAGCATTAGACTTTCCTCTCCTAATGCTGTGGAGCTCAGGGCACCACAGGGGGTAAGAGAAGGGGGGGGGACATGATCCCTGATAGTGAGCAGAGTAATTAAGGCCTAAGGGCTGTTGGAGGGCCTCTCTCTCCGGTCTGCTCTACCTCCCGGAGATCACAAGGCCGTTGTGTAACCCCCCGTTTGAGTGTGGACATATTGTTCCCTGCCCTAATTGAGCCGGAGTGTTACTGTGGAAAGGGACGGATGCTGAGGCTGAGGCTGAGAGAGGCTGAGAGAGGCTGAGAGAGGCTGAGGCTGAGAGAGGCTGAGGCTGAGAAAGGCTGAGGCTGAGAGAGGCTGAGGCTGAGAAAGGCTGAGACTGAGAGAAGCTGAGAGAGGCTGAGGCTGAGAGAGGCTGAGAGAGGCTGAGAGAAGCTGAGAGAGGCTGAGAGAGGCTGAGACTGAGAGAGGCTGAGAGAGGCTGAGGCTGAGGCTGAGAGAGGTTGAGAGAGGCTGAGGCTGAGAGAGGCTGAGGCTGAGGCTGAGAGAGGCTGAGAGAGGCTGAGGCTGAGAGAGGCTGAGAGAGGCTGAGAGAGGCTGAGGCTGAGAGAGGCTGAGAGAGGCTGAGAGAGGCTGAGGCTGAGAGAGGCTGAGAGAGGCTGAGGCAGCTTCCTGCAGGGATCATCAACGACATGAGGAAACCGAAGCTGTTGTCTCCGGAAGAATAATAAGATAACACAGTTACGCCTTTAACAGGTGTGTCCCTGTCAGATGAAGGGCACAGAGAGAGAGAGAGAGGGAGAGAGAGAGAGAGAGAGAGAGAGAGAGAGAGAGAGAGAGAGAGAGAGAGAGAGAGAGAGAGAGAGAGAGAGAGAGAGAGAGAGAGAGAGAGAGAGAGAGAGAGAGAGAGAGAGAGGGCCAGGAGGGAGAACAACTCTGACAACAGTTCTGGAGGTATACGTTCCATTTAGTTATCAGCACATAACATAAACAAAAAAAAAACAAAAAAAACAATGAACAAAGAAAGAAAGAAAGAAAGGCGCCTAACCTATCTGCTGTTTCAGATTGACATTCTGAAGGACGGGTTTAGGGTGCTGATTCG
>NC_137676.1:6203365-6238365 GCF_963989245.1 Nansenia antarctica
GTTTCTGTTCAGCTTGCCAAAAGGGAGGGTGGGGTTTATCCTCAAGACTCTGGTTGCACTCAAGCTTCCGGCATGATCTGTGTTGTCAACCATGATGTCTACTCCATCGTCACCCCGGGGTAGGCTTCTAGACAGGTTCAGGGCTGGGGGTAAAGAGATTCGCTAACAGACTCTACAGTATAAACTGTCAAAAGCAACACTTGGAACTGAGGGATGCTGAGTTTTCAAAGAGAGTTTTCAAGTTTTATTGTTATGTCACATTACACAAAGTGTAAGAGAGTCAAATAATTTTTAGGCGTCGGTTCCTGACAGGCTGGGTGTCGGAGGGGTATGATGGCAGTCACAGGCTTCAGTCTTCTGCACTCATATTATTACAAACGCAGGAGTGACAGTAAGTCACTTGTTGCGTTATAGACACTATAAACATCTTCAGTTTTGACACAGTGTGCTTGTTAAATATTATTTCATGCCCGTTGAGAAAAATATACTAAAACCTTCAGTTGTTTCAGTAAAAAGCAACAAAAAAGCTGAGGGTAACTTTGTAGCTACGTGATTTGTCTATCACACAAAGATCCACCAGGACAAAAGCACATCTGTCACAGCAGCAGCAGCAGCAGCACCAGCGGGGAGCTTCTAGTTGCCCACGGTATCAATAACAGGACTGGGCTCCCTGGGTACCCTTGTCAAATCCGGCATCTGACAAACAAAATAGGCCAGCCATCGGAAACAGGAGACACAACTACTTCCCTGAGCAGCAGGAGGAGGAGGAGGACTCCCCTCCTCTCCCTCTCTCTCTCTCTCTCTCTCTCTCTCTCACACTGCGTCTCTCTCGCAAACCCCCCACCCCCCCAAACCCCCTCTCTCCTTCCTTCCTTCCTGCTCTACCCCGCAGTTCATTTGAGAGAGCGTTTTTGAAAAAGGCTCCATCGCTTCCTCCCACGGCGATTCTTAAAAGGCCAATTAGCTGTGCTGATTCCCATGAACAGTCATTGAGAGCGAAGGGGCGCGGAGAGATTCAGTCAATGACTCTGTAATCGCGGCGTGGAAATCGCTTATTTATCCCTTTTCTCCAAAACACTTTGATTGATGTTATGAATATCTCATCCGTATGTTTCTGTAGTTAGTTCTCACAGTAGAGTAGCTCTGCTATTATATCTAAATGATCTAGAATCAGATTAAAAAGCCAGGGCATCATCCTGAATAAAGCGATTATCATCAAAAACAATGGCTGATTTCAAACAGAGGTAGTCGGAGGAACATTGTCTCATCTCACCCCCTTACATTTGCATGCTGATACACTATTTCAAAAATCTTTGGCTTTGTAGTGACTATAAACAGCTATGGGTCCGTGGAGAGAGCCAGTGAGCCCAAGCAAGGTTGTTTTGTACTGCAAATGAACTTTTGAGCAATGCAATGAGTGGATGTATTGTATCATAACCAAGTGAATGATTTCCTTTAATCATTTAATCAAAGGAGCGCCATATTTTCCATGGTCGATGCCAATCAGCGTTTAATCAGATGCAATTAGGTCCCTCACTTTTCTTCATTTGATTGAGTAGTTGTTGTGTGCACGCATTCCATCTCTCCCATGGCACTTAGCGCAATGTATTTCCTCCATGCCCATGACTGACACTCTAATTAAGGAGTTTCGTATTGGCTTGTCATCAAACGCATCCTCAATATCATCGTTCTCAAAAAGAGATCGAGATTAGTTAATGAGATTTATAAATATCACTTGATCTCAAGAGGGTGCAATGTGCCAGATAAGACAACACACAGCAAACACGCCGATATACAGTACAGTACAGTGGCTGAGATTATTATCGCCCAACTCACAATGAAAAGAATGGAGAATATGCTTTCTGATAAATTGGATCGCAGCGAAGAAAAAAAACTTCAAAGGAATACTATTTCTTTCACTGTTTTAGAGCTGCCAGGTCAAGTTGATAACAAAGAGCACAGAGAGAGAGAACAAAACCACTAAAACACCTCCTGGGGAAACACCTTGCTGCCTCCATGTTCTGGCCAGATGCAACTTTTTTTGCGAAAGTGCTCCATCACAAAGGAGAGCTGTGGAGGAGTGGAACCTGGGAAGTGTAAAATGGTAAATGGACTGACTTATTCCAAAGCGCTTTACAATGGCCTCTGATTCACCCATTCATTCACCCATTCACACACACACATTCACACACCAATGGTGACGAGCTACCATGCAAGGCGCCGGCCCGATCATTTGGGAGCAATTTGGGGTTCAGTGTCTTACCCAAGGACACTTCGACATGTGGCCAGCCGGGGTGCGAACTGCCAATCCACCGACATTGTGATCGTTATACACCGGCTCTACCTCCTGCGCCACAGCCGCCCGAGTGTCTGGCTCGAAAAACACTCAGCGCCTCTTCTTACATTTTAGCCATTTAGCAGACGCTTTTATCCAAACACATTTAACCAGCGTTTTATCCAGACACTTTTATCCAAAGTGACTTACAATTAGAGACTCCATTGAAGTAATCTCCCTGGAGTAACTTAGGGCTAAGTGCCTTACTCGAGGGCACACCAGTGGTGGTGTTCCCAGGTGCGATTTGAAGTCATGACGTCCAACTCATTATCCACTAGGCCCACTCCTACCCCACAAACTCTCACTACCCCATTACTCCTCAAATTGTACAGTATGTATCTGTACTAGGAAAACGGTATCTAAACGGCATCTGATATATACCACACAATCTCTACATCACATAAACAATATTATATTTCGGACAGAGGCGTGGTTCCACACCTAGAAAACAGGAATTGAAAAGATCAATACACTCTAAACGACCTATTTTCCCTGACACCACTCTGTGAATCATGCTTACTGTACCACACACTGTACCACACACTACACCCTGGTTCTCTCCTACCCCATAACCGTCCTCTCATGAGAGAGAGGGAGAGAGAGGGAGAGGGAGAGGGAAGGAGAGAGAGAGAGAGAGAGAGAGAGAGAGGGAGAGAGAGGGGGAGAGAGGGAGGGAGAGAGAGGATGAAAGACAGGGAGAGAGAGAGAGGGAGGGAGAGAGAGGATAAGAGACAGGGAGAGAGAGAGGGAGAGAGGGAGAGAGAGAGAGAGGGAGAGAGAGGATAAGAGACAGGGAGAGAGAGAGGGAGAGAGGGAGAGAGAGAGAGAGGGAGAGGGAGGATGAGAGAGGGAGAGAAAGAGAGAGAGGGAGAGAGAGAGAGAGAGAGAGAGAGAGAGAGAGAGAGAGAGAGAGAGAGGGAGAGAGAGGGACATGGAATATATGTGCCATGATATGATATGCACCCAGCCGAGATATGACTGCACCCAGGAATGTTCATATAAAAACTAAATCAATGGGGGCAGTGAGTACAAAAAAAGGCAGTGTACTGTCCAAGCGCTGAAAACGATGGGAATTCATGCCTGATAATATTGGCAACTGTTGGTGGAGAACGGAGCCAAAGCAGCAGGATTATGGTCCAGATTGGAGATGGAGAACCAGGGGGAAATCTAGTGTGGAGAAACACAGACCTATTGTCGAGCTGCAGCGGTTAGAGCAGCTAGTCAAAGCGTTCCTAGTGTCACTCTCATACACGCCTTTGGAACTCTCTTCCTAACAACCTAAGGGCTGTTCAGACAGTTGAGGCTGTCCAAGTCTTAAGACGCAGCTTTCTCGGCTGGTCTACCTTCTACCCTTCCTCCTAGACTGCCTCTGATCGCTGCCTCTATGGTTTAGTTATACAGTATTTGTTTTAAAAACAATAAAATCGATTCCATTTTTATAGTATGCACTTTGAGATTATTCTCGTATAATGAAAAGTGCTTTATAAATGTAAGAAATTCCTCTTATTCTTATTCTTATTCTTATTCTTATTCTTATGATATGCCATCTGATACACACACCATTCCACTGTTCCCACTTCAACATGCATCCTTTATCTCTTTGAACACGTCTAATACTCATTTCTCCAGAAGCAGCTTTGAAGAACAATTCTCCAAGGACAGTACAGCCCAGTGGCCGTCAATTATTATTGGATGGTAAGAGTAGCAACAAGCAATAAAAGGAAAATGCCAACCTGCATTTTGAGGGATTAGAGAGGGCTCCTGACGGAGAAGAGCATTTTGTTGACAGGAGGGAGAAACCTCAGCTGTGCACACACACACACACACACACACACACACACACACACGCTACAGTAGGCTGATCAAAAGAGGGTATTCCTGCCTCACACACGCTACAGTAGGCTGATCAAAAGAGGGTATTCCTGCCTCACACGCTACAGTAGGCTGATCAAAAGAGGGTATTCCTGCCTCATTTAAGCCATGTTGCACAATAGGGCCACAACATTCATTAGAGCAAAACTCACAGAGAACATCTACACATTTCGACTATAAAATATTATGTAAATTTTGACTTTGAGGCCCTCTTGTAGTCTTTGAGCTTATCATTATCTTAATAGCATTTTCTTTTACAAATCCTACCACTGATATTGACCTAGCATTCATTTAGTGGACAGTAAACTGCTATCCTTTTTCTCTTTCACACATTATTACACCTACATTATGAACGTAATATAATATAATATCATATAATATAACATAATATCATATAATATAACATAATATACGTTGATACAGCCAACCCATATGTTTGGAGTAATAACAACTCAAAGCTTTGATGGTTCAGGCCTGGGGGGTATTCCATCAACGTCGCTAAAGGAAAAATCTGTCTTATTTTTTATATGTTTCGCGAGAGGTAAAACCTAATACTAATAACAAACATACTTTGTCATATTATAGCTTTGGAATTATAGGGGTAATAAACAGTAATAAGCCGTTTATAAGCAGTCAGTCACAGCCAGTTAGATCACAGATTTGTCTACATTCCTTCCTCAAACAGATTAATTGGTCATTATTAAAATGATCTGAAGCTCTATGGTAACTTACCACTTTGAAGTCCTCAGCTCTGCACTCTGACCCCCTGAAATGACAGGCCAGCAGCATGTCCTTGATGTCATGTCCTGTTCGGTCATAGAACTCCCGCATGTTGAATGGGCGGGGCTTATAGTTGTGGAAGTCAGCCTTGACTTTCAGGGCCTCTAGAACGCTGTCCTCAACCAGGTGGACGTCCCGGATCTCATACCTACACACAGTCACCAGAGAGACAGAGAGAGAGAATGAGAATGAGAATGAGAGAGAGGGGGAGAGAGAATGAGAATGAGAGAGAGAGAGAGGGAGAGAGAGGGAGGGTGGGAGAGAGACACAGAGAGAGAGAGAGGGAGAGAGATATATAGAGAGAGGGAGGGAGGGAGAGAGACAGAGAGAGAGAGGGAGGGATAGAGAGAGGAAGAGATAGAGAGAGAGAGGGAGGGAGGGAGAGAGAGAAAGACACACAGAGAGAGAGATAGATAGAGACAGAGAGAGAGGGAGAGAGAGAGAGAGAGAGAGAGACACACACACACACACACACACACAGACACAGAGAGATAGAGACAGAGATTTTCAATTACTGTACTGTAGTTCAGTACAGATTGATAACCTTCCTTTTAATTTTGTTCAGGCGGAAGACCGCACTTGAACGTAACCTTCCACTGCTAACGCTAAACCTTCCATAGCTGAACAAAACATCCTAACCAATTAACCTTCTCTAATTCTCCCTCTTTGTGTGCACTGCCACTCAACAAGAACGAGCTGCATACAATTTCCATAACGATCTACACAGCTGTCACCTCCTGTCCTTGATCACCAAACTGCTTGTATTCAAATGAAACACATAATGTGACACGGTCTGGTGAAAGGGGTAACAAGTCCACAACCAATTAAAATATTTGGACATTTATATGGAAATACATTCCAACGTTGTTGAAAATCACAACACACACTCGTTAGTCAAGCCAAAATACTGCAATGCAATGGATTCGGTGAGTAATATAATAAGATTCGGTAAAGTCAATTATAACACTACCTTAACATTGTTAGCAGGCTCACAAAACAAGCTGTGTCAGTTGACTAGTGAGTGTGTCATTGATTTTCAACAACGCGGAAATGTATTCACAGCTTCTGTCTGAACATTAAACCGGATGCCAACGTGCAGACCAAAACACTAGACCGTGTCACATATGTATTTAAACTAACATGCATTCAGTTGTCTCCTGCTATGGCCTCCCACCTCCTAGGGTTTGACGTGGATCTCTCCAGGGGGACCGCCATTAACTCTACTACCCAAAGACGCCAAACCTCCAAGCCAAACCCACAGAGTCCACCCCAAACGCTGACTTTCTATTTAAACGTTATTTTTGTTACTTGTTGCTATGTGTGTTGACGGTTTCTTATTTGTTATATGTTTTGTGATGGTTTCTTTGTTGTTTTGTGTGGACCCCAGGGGGGTATTCCATCAATGTCACTAAAGGAAAATCCAAGCTTATTATTCAAAGTACTCCTCCTCACATACAACGCCCTCCATAGCCTGGCCCCCCCTTACCTGACTGACCTCCTTCTCCCCCACCGCCCTACCCGTACCCTGCGATCCTCATCCACTGTTCCCCTCACTGTCCCACCCTCAAAACTCAAAGGCTTCGGAGACCATGCCTTTTCACGAGCTGCCTCGGTGAGCTCACCCTCACTCTCCACCTCAAAACCTACCTGTTCTCCTGTATACAACCTCCCCTACCTCTATACAACCTCCCCTACCTCTAACCCACTCCTCTAACCATCTCCCCTAACCCTGCCACCCCCCTCCCCCCCTGGACATTGCTGTGTTAATTGTTCCCAGTTTGTTAACTCTGTGTTCTATGTGCTCATGTTATCTGTTGCTTGTTGTTTCTGTGTTTTCAGTTTTTCCCATATTGCCAGCGTCTTTGAGCCCCGGAAAAGCTCTATATAAATACAATGAATTATTATTATTTTTATTATCTTATTTGGATAAGTTTCGTGAGATACAAAATAAGGCTGTTATTTTTTCTCACAGAATTGATCAAAATAAGCCTGGATTGTCCTTTAGCGACGTTGATGGAATACCCCCCAGGAGGAGTATAGCTGATGTTTTTGCATCAGCTAATGGGGGATCCTAATAAAATAAAATCCAATCAAATCAAACGATCCTTCACCGCAGCTCATACTTATTATCAATACATCTCAACCGTAATTCAATGTGTGGTTTGTGCCTCGTTAACTGTATTTCTGGCCTCATGAATCATTTCTGAAAGCCTTCCTGTCATTTTTGGCAGATTACTGCTCTATAAGATTACGATGTAAAAAAACGGAAATGTTAAAAAAAGGGAATATTTGAGTGTATGCAAGGGCACGTCTTCATTTTACATTGAATAAATAGACTGTGACTCTCTAGTCCTGGTTTATGAATCATAGTTGATCATGTTATTCTCTCTTCAGTGAGCAGTGGTACCCTTTATCACAAGTGAATGTATGTACTGCCCAGTGCAAATACATCTTAGTGTCTATAATTCATGTTTAACTCTTTATATGCCTTTGAGTGTTCACTCTGCCTATTTAGGATGCATGATAGTACAGTATGTAATAGAATGGTAATATGTAGGCTTTTTTGGGTGGCTATTCCCGGATATGTCCTAGATAGAACATTATGGACAGTGTGTGTACAGTGTATGTATGTATGTGTGTGTGTGCGTGTGTGTATGTGCGTGCGTGTGCGTGCGTGCGTGCATGTATGCGTGTGTGTGTGTGCGTGTGCATGCATGTGTGTCTGTGCGTGTGTGCGTGCATGCATGCATGTGTGTGTGTATCCTTCTGTACACCGCACGTGTGTGTGTGTGTGTGTGTGTGTGTGTGTGTGTGGGTGTGTGTATCCTCCTGTACACCGCACATGTGTGTGTGTGTGTGTGTGTGTGTGTGTGTATGTGTGTGTGTATCCTTCTGTACACTGCACATGAGTCACTGCATGGGGGAGAGAGAGTCATCCCACTCACTGCCCATAACACGATCAGTGGGAGATACCCTTTAATAGAGAAGCTGAGTAGCCACTAAATCTGACCACGCTGTCAACCTGGCACCCGGCACGAATGCAGAGCAGAGCAGAGCATCCTGTAGAAGCCACTAGAAACTGGGCACGTTCGATATCCACAGTCCGGTGTCAAGCTGCGGTGTCGTTAAACACGTCCGATTCTTATGGGATTAGTAAAGCATGTGCATCGTTAAGGTTCTCTTAGGGCGCTTAAGTGGTGTAGCACACCGAGGAACATGCCATCTCCTCCCAATGTCTCTGGTTTGATTCTGGCCATCGGTGTATCCTGGCATGGCAGGATCCCCTCTCTCTTTCTTTCTTTCTCTCTCTCTCACCCATCCTTCCTGTGAATCTCTACTGTCTCTATCCCAATGAAGCAGAAATGCCCTAAAAACATATTTAAAAATAAAACGTCAATGTGTGATGTGTAATCATGTAATTATGTGTAGTTATGTGTTTTTAGAATGTCAATGTTGTTGAGCTTGTTGTTGATGTGCTAAACATGCAGTTAGATGTTAGCTGCTAACAGTTGTTTTGCGTGTGTTTTGATACAGAGTGAGATTCTCCAGTATTTGGTTTGAGGTGTTACAACCTGCACTTTCATAATCTGGGAAAAAATGGAAAATTACCGTGTCCTACTTGAGGACTTTTTGAGGATATTTTGACTTGACTAGCGAGTGTGTCATTGATTTTCAACAACGTCGACATTTATTTACATTTAAAAAAATAAAAGTCTGAACACGTGATCGGCTGCCGACTTGTTCCCTGTTTGACACATATTGTTCACTAGGGTTGTGTTCTGACAGACATCCCTCCTCATAAAAGTGCTGTCGCTGTGTAAAAAGACAAAGAGTGACAGGGTTACAAATCACTTGAGTAAATGATGTTGAAGTCATCCAACTGAAAGCTGCTAAACAACTGAATCACCCCAGTCCATCACTTTGGAGGTTCAACCTTGATCATGTCAATAGGATGAACGGATGGACGATTACTTCTGGGGGTACTGATCTGATCCAATTTAGATACAGTATACGCCCTCCTTGTGAAGTGCCATCGCCGCCAGTGCCTTTTGCTGATTAAAGAAGGACTTAATTGAGTTGAGGCCTTTGCTCCCCAACAGTCAGGCAGTGGACGAAAGCTGCCAAGAATGCACTTATGAGATAAAGGCCCAGAAGTACACACGGCTGACGGAAACAGCATAGGCTGACACCTCCGTGTGTACGGAGTTTTAATATCACGTCACCAGATCAATGATGCCAATAACTGGAGGTAGTAGGGGGGAAACGGTGCCCAATTGGATTTCATGCCACAAAGCACTTTCATTTCTGGATGAATGCTTAACAAAAGCTCAAAAAAATAATACCGCCTCGCCTCTCTCAGGGTAAGTGAATAAGCACCGAGTCTAATTCAGAAACCAAGTCTAGTGGTCTTTCAACGTGTGGTAGTGGAGAAGTCAACCAGCTAAGCATCCACTCTCAATTACTGCCTGAATAGGCAATTCCTCGTACTTTCTTTTGAAACCACAATCCTCCCTCCCTCTCTCCTGGGTGAAGATAAAAAAAAAAAAAATCTTCCTCTCATCTCCAGCTTCTTTAGATTCTTATTATCTGAAGATTGGTTCAACATAGCGACACAAATGAAAGCCACATTCCAAACATAATATCAAATACAGGACTGCGGTGGAGAATATTGGTCTCCTATTTTAAACAGATGATAGTCTTACAGCGGGAAACTGCTCCCTGTTGATTTGGTGATGCATACTTTCCTCTCAGAGACTAGAGGATAATGAGGTGTATTCATACAGCCTTATCTACCATGTTAGGATTTAAACATTCCTTCTTAAGAAACAGAAAGCAGATGGTATGAAGCATTCACCAGTCATACTGTTCAGCGCCATCTAGGACAGAAGTGTTAATTCTAGAGACAGTTTGGGATCGCTATAAAAGATGCAAATGGGTTATTGAGAGACAGTCTCACCAGAGTGAGAAACCGAGTCCCTGAGTACACTGGTGCCCGCTGGACCTTATCAAATGCCATTATATTACTGTATCTTATTTCCTCTTTTATCTCTCCCGCAGTCTCTGCCAACTACTGTGTTTCTGCCTCTCCTTCAGCCGGCTCTCGCTCAATCACTTGTTCTATCTGCCGGTTCTCTATTCAGGTGTCTTTTATCTCTATGCCAGTTATTCAGTGTTCAGTCCCTCTCTCAGACACCACTACTCTGTGTGTGTGTGTGTGTGTGTGTGTGTGTGTGTGTGTGCGTGTGTGTGTGTGTGTGTGTGAATGCATGCATGCGTGCCTGTGTGTGTGTGTGTGTGTGTGTGTGTGTGTCTATGCGTGCCTGCGTGTCTGTGTGTGTATGCGTGTATGCGTGTCTGTGTGTGTGTGTGAATGTGTGCCTGTGTGTGTGTGTGTGTATCTGCATGTGCGTGTGTGTGTGTATGCGTGCCTGCGTGTCTGTGTGTGTGTGTGTGTATGCGTGCCTGTGTGTCTGTGTGTCTGTGTGTGTGTGTGTATGCGTGCCTGCGTGTCTGTGTGTGTGTGTTTGTATGCGTGCCTGCGTGTGTGTGTGTGTGTGTGTGTGTGCGTGCCTGTGTGTCTCGGTGTGAATAATATGTGTTATTCTAATGTCGGTCTCTGCCACCTCTTGCATGTGTTGACGGAATCCATCTGCTGTGATGCAGAGTCCAATAACACAAGCTGGGATGCTGACTGGGCTGCAATGATCATTTTATCCGCACAGAGAGCGTTGGCATTTGAGAGATGACAATAACACCATGCCTATGGGCATAGCCTGTTTATCTGATGGGGAATGTCACACTGTTGACACAGCATGAAGATGCTACCCGCTCCCCCATGTCCACAGTGTCCAAGTTCACAGAACAAAATGATCTATGCTGGTCTAAATGAATGTACATTTTCATTTTAGATAACCACATCGGTTATTCCGCGCTTGAATTACAAGGAACTGCCGTAGGCTTAAATGTAAAAAGTAGGATAAGATTTCTTTAATGAAATCTAAAGCGTTTGATAAGGATTTAGGAATAAGAGTGACTCTATAGACAGAGAAGGAATATATAGGCCTAATAACATTATGCCATTTAGCAGACACTTTTATCCAAAGCGACTTACATATCAGTGAGTGGTGCATACATCTTTCAGTATATATACGGTCCCAGCGGGAATCGGACCCACAACCTAAGTGTTGTCAGCACATTGCTCTACCAACTGAGCCACAGAGGACCACAGAAGGGCTTTCTGCACACAGTCAAGTGTACTATAGCATACATCAAAAAGTGGTTTCAGTTTGACTCAGGCAACCAGAAGAACCAAACCCCTCTCTCTAGATTTTAAATCGCACAAATCTGTTATTGCAATCTGGAATGCTAACGAGGGTGTGTGCTGCGAACCAGAGAGGCGGTGAGACTCCCTGCTCTGCTCTGGGGGGGGGGGGGGTACTGGGATTGGAAGACCTTGGTTCACTCAGGCAAAGCAGACACACACACACACACAAACACACACACCCACACACACACCCACACACACACACATACACACACACACCCACACACACACAAACACACCCACACACACACACACACACACACACACACACACACACATTTGTAGCGTTCCCTCTGAAGCCCTGGTGCTGACTCACCAACAGTAAGAAAACTATCAGAGTGACAAAGTGTTTCCTGAGGACGCGTGAGACGCAATGATATTACAGACAACAGAGCCACTTCACTATAGCTC
Source organism: Nansenia antarctica (assembly GCF_963989245.1). Taxonomy (NCBI): domain Eukaryota; kingdom Metazoa; phylum Chordata; class Actinopteri; order Argentiniformes; family Microstomatidae; genus Nansenia; species Nansenia antarctica. Next base: position 6,215,089 of record NC_137676.1, read on the forward strand.
TCGCTTAAGACAGATTCAATAATGGCTCTGCTTTGTCATGAGAATTGCTTAGGCTCAGTAGCCTGTGTCTGACAGGGAAGGCTCGGAGATCAATAGGCAATAATGTTGGCCTTACACGTTATTGAATTGAAACCGGTAGCGTATCTACTGTAGCTTCAACAGTACTGGTGACAGCTGTGCAGTGTGCACTGTACAGTATATGCAGTCAGCTCATTAGTGGCATTTTAAACACAATCTTGAGAGACACATGATAGCTCTTCACAGTACATAGTCTGGCAACTAAGTCTGTTTTTGCCTGTTTTTGCATTTGTATTTGTACTTGTTTTGTTCATGTGTATATGTGAAAAAAGCATAAATGCACCTTCTGTAAATGCCAAAACAAATTCCTATATGTGTCAAGCATAATGGCAATAAACGTTATCTGAATCTGAATCTGAATCTGAAACTGCATAGTATGGCTTTTAGTCAGGTAGAATAAAACTACTTTATGAGGGATAAATGTTACAGTCAATTTCCCCAAAGGCCTAGCTGGGGCTGTCACCTCACCTACATTAACAAGCCGTGGGCTAATTGCTGCCTGCCTATGAACTCCGTGTGAGTGAGTCTACTGAGAGTGAGAGTGGCCCAACACACACCACTCTTCTTTTTTGTTACCGCACCTCTGGTTGAGCAGCGCGAGGAGCTCCCCTGCGTGGTACAGGTCATTGCGCGTCACCCGACTGAAGCGGAACGAGTTCAGGTTGCAGAACGTAACAGCTGGGAACACCATCATCGGGGTGGAGATCTCGTCCAGTTTGGTGACGTGCGGGTACTCCAGGTAGAAGTGTATCCTATCCACACACACGTACAGTAAGAAAGTCAAGGAGCCCAGGAAGAATATGACCCACAGGCAACGCTTGATGCAGACCCGCTCGTAGGTGAAGATGTGCGAGATGCCGTGCAGCGTTGAGTTGCGCGCAAACACCTCCAGGGGGGCCGGTTGGTTGCAGTCCATCGTTTCGTCTTCTACTTTGAGGTCCATTGTCACTTTTGATTATGCTCAGGGCTGAATGTTAATTCAATTCAATCAATCTCTTGCAGTTTCAGTAGACAGCGAATTTACTTACTTCCATTTACAACTTGAAAAACATAGTCTTCTCTCTCTCCCAGAGCTGCAAAAAATAACACACTCAATAGAATGGTGCAAGCATCCATTTTTGGTGTTCTAAATTCCATGCACTGTATTGGCATCTGATTTGATAGAGATCTGGAGTGTACACCTGTAGCATGGCATTTCCAATGCACCTGTCATTAGCAAGTATAGCCTAAACAGCTCGAACGGCTGTCCGCTTCAACATGCGGGAAACAGCGCGGGATTTGCTGTCGCGGCGCGGTTACCGTCATTCAAAAGGCGGGATGCAAACACACATTGAGGATCCCCCTTCTCGATGCCAGGCGTGCATACATTAATTCTGAACAAAAATGCAATAAATAATTTAAGAGCACCCAAGATGTACCCTGTACTTTCGGAGAAACACCTGTCAAGCAATTGACGATATTTTCTATTCAAATCAATCTCAATATCATAACAAGGCAAGGCAGCGGTGGAGAAATGTAGATCGTTCCAATATTAATCCAGTTACTTCCTTCCAGTACTTATCGCTGATCAATTAGCCTAGTGATGACAAAAGAGAAGCACACATGTCGTGACTCGTGAGACATCCGTGTTGACTGTTCAGTCCCTTGGAGAAGAGTTCATATCATACTCGTCGTTCCGTTACCGTCTGATATCGGTGGTTGTCGCCGCTCAATCCGCAGGGGAAAGGTCCAAGTCTGGAGACGCTCCACGGGACCCGGGGTTTGGTGGTTGGATTGGTCGGTCGTGACTCGTGGTTCCTCATGCATGTGTCTGTCAGTAAAGGCAGTGTGAGGAGAGCACAGTGGAAGGGAGAGAGGTATACCCGCACACTGAAACAAGTGGATTGTGTCTTGCAGCTGTGAGTTAAATGAGTAAACTGGTTTGGTAATCACATCTCGCTCACCATACACACCCAGTCCACAGGACGCGCCCATGGGCAGGCAGACGTCGTGTGTGTGTGTGTGTGTGTGTGTGTGTGTGTGTGTGTGTGTGTGTGTGTGTGTGTGTGTGTGCGTGTGTGCGTGTGTGTGTGTGTGTGTGTGCGTGCGCGCGTGCGTGAAAGAGATTTAATTTGTTTCGATTTATTAGGATCCCCATTAGCTGATGCATACAATACATCATCACAACACAAATAACAAAAAAATAAAAACAAAAGAGAGAGAGAGAGAGAGAGACACAGAGAGAGAGAGAGAGAGAGACAGAGAGAGAGAGAGACAGAGAGAGAGAGAGAGAGAGAGAGAGAGAGAGAGAGAGACAGAGAGAGACAGAGAGAGAGAGAGAGAGAGAGAGAGAGAGACAGAGAGAGAGAGAGAGACAGAGAGAGACAGAGAGAGAGAGAGAGAGAGAGAGAGAGAGAGAGATTGTCCACAACATCAAACGAATCATTACCAGTACGCTATACAGGCCTAATCACAGAGACCTTAATGGTTACGTTTTTTAATGCCAAGTTGGAACAAATGTCTACAGACTGTAAAAGGTTGTTGTTGGACACACTACGTTACACTTTGAGGCTGTACCTCAAAACGTTGAGGCTATAACTAGGCTAGTACTTTCAGGAATGTCAAACAAAAAAGAGATATTGGCATTAAAAATGAATCTAGTTATGTAACATGGATGTAGGCTAACTCCGTCCGTCCTTACTAATATAACAAAATATTTATTATGTAGCATTAAATATGCATCGCGCGCCTCTTAAACGCGGTTAGAAGGAGCACACTCCACACCCGAGCTCAATGAAAGTGTTGCTCTTCACACCGCTGCGACGTCGAGGGACGTCTTTATTATCTCAATATAACTTATATAATTTGTAATTACAATAGCCTACATAATGTTTTCTTTATTCAAGGAGACTCCCCTTTGACTATCACCTGTTGTAACTCAATCTTCATTCTTCACACACACTTGCCTGTTTGTTAATAATCCTTTTCCAGGCAGATCGGCTACCTATTCCTTCACTTGGCGTTCACCTTCTCGCAGTGTCTATATATCAATGGGTAGTGTAGTTGCTGGGTAGATAGCACTTATAGGTAATATGATTTTCAATGCATAGAAGCTATCTGTCCCTCACCGAGGCCAAATCAGGACCAGGGACAGCGATAACTCTTAACTCTTAGTTTTTCAATGTAGTCTCCAGACCGGTAGATGGCGCAATTACGCAAGAATGGTACCTCCATAACAATTCGCCCGAGAAAGGAAACGCAGACATGTGAGTGAAAAGATGGCGATGTCCCTTGCCTTGGCACAGTGTTGTCGCTTGGCAGGTCGAACTGCGAGCGTCCTGTCTCTCAGAGAAGCCCGTGGGACATGTCTGCAAGCGCAAAGATGGTACATGACCAGGACGGCGGGACACAGTGAGTTGAACTTTCACGCAGGACAGAAATAGTGAACTGTCTGTGCGCCCTTTGCCACAGTTCCAGCAAGTAGAGGTCAGGGCAGGGGGATTGTTGTTGCACAATTATCATTCTCCACTCGCTTGTCCTCCTTGTCTGACCATTCATCTCAATGTCCTCCTCGCTCAGGTGTTTTTTAGTGGATGCCTTTCTTTCATACGTCTGTTTTATAGTCAATCATGTTAGTATTAAACGGATGTTTGAAGAATTGACAACAAAACCGTTATGGGTAGGCTGTTAAACTTCAGCCTTCTTATTGCAGTGGTCAGAAGGTTCGCTTGACCTCTGTAAACAATGAGAGTAGCGTGCGGTGGTTTACGTTCCCGACGTGCTGACAGCTTCATAAGGCTCGAGCCAACCACGTAACGGTAAGAAGACATATGGTAATTCACGAATCATACATGCCTGCTGTCAGGTGTTACGGTCTGGTACTTTCGTCGCCTACTTCAAAGTCATAAATCAGATATCTACAGTGTGATTTTGGCTCGTCAAATTACGGATTATTGAATTGATTCCTATTCTTTTCCGTTCTCTCAGGATTTTAACTTTTCCAAAGTTGTGTGTGTGTGTGTGTGTGTGTGTGTGTGTATATGTGTGTCAAATGTTGATTGATTGCTGGACATAACATTCTGCATTTGCAAGGCAGGTATGAATAATTTTTGTACTCATGTTTCCCCTCTGTAGACCTGCAGTTTAAACTGGACGAGAGGACGGCTCACAGCAGCCTCGACCTCTTCAAGAAGGAAACAGGTGTTATCTACCGCAGCCTTGGCCTGGACAATAGCCGTATCCAGGACACCGCCGAGCGTTTCCGGGACTGGGCCGTGGTGCTTGGCGACGGAAAAATCACCGGCGGACGCCACTACTGGGAGGTGACCGTGAAGAGGTCCCAAGAGTTCCGTTTGGGCGTGGCCGAGGCGTTGACGTCGCGGGACGACTGCGTGGGGACCAACAGCTCTTCCTGGGTGTTTGGCTATGTCCAGCGCAAGTGGTTCGCCATGACGACCAACAATAAGACGCCCGTGCCGTTGGTGGGCAAGCCTGACCGCGTGGGCATCCTGCTGGACTACGAGGCCGGCCTGCTGAGACTGGTGGACGTCACGAAACCCAAAGTGATCCACACCATCAAGGCCAAGTTCCGAGGCCCCCTCTGCCCGGCCTTTGCGCTGTGGGACGGAGAACTGCTCACCCACTCCAGCCTGGAGGAGCCTCAGGGCTTGGAGTGATGGATGACGTCTAGACTGGTGACACGGCTGGGGAGCGGACCGTGTCGGTGATGGTGAAGTGAGGTGAAGTGAAGTGAAGTGGGACAGGACGAGGACGTGGACGGAATCGGGCAACGTGGCAGCGCTCAACAATGTATTTAATATCCTGAAAAGCAATATTATTCTCCCTCCGAATTCAGAGCTGCCAGGTCGAGTTAGTTTTTTGTTTTTCTACTAAAGTGTGATTGTCTGCAGGGGGACATATCAGTCCGTTCTTAAAGGTCACCTCCAGTCCGTTTAATGTACATTTCTATGTAGCTAATTCCTGGGCGCCGCCTGTGTGTTTTGTTTTGAAGTCAATTACTAATTTATCCGAAGATCAGCTTGCTAGCTAACTCACAACTATGAAATATGTATTGATGCAAAATGTATGTTTTGTAAAACAATGCAATACATCATTGTCACCGTGTTTTATTCAGTATACCATTGTGCACGTGCCATACAAAAGGCAGGAAAAGTAGCATTTACACTGGAGAGGGCCTTTAATGTAACAAATCTACCTATCATTACAGTAGGTAAGTGGACATACTCAGGTGAACTCATCACAAAAGCTGTTTGTATGTTCTGTACTTCATGTATTATCTTTGTAGTGTAAAATAAACTAGTACAGAGAACATGAAGTACTGTAGTCCTGTATGATATATCATCTTAGGTGAAGGGGTTATTTCTGCCATAACTGCCCTAATTCCTGCCATAGAAGTTTTGTTGTATTATGCATGTATAATGTTTGTCAAAAATGAACCAGAATCCTGCATTTATGACTCTTTGATTTCATACATTGAATTGTTTTATCAAATGTATTCAATAAAAAGTGTTAAACATTTGATTTGTATTTATTTTCAGCAGAGTAAAACAGGTTTTACATTCAGGGACTCGCTTTGAAAGATAAACCTGAGTAAGCTGTTTGTTAAACAGCAGCACTTAACCAAATCTTTCCAAAGTGTGTCTTTGATTACAAAATAGCAACACAGTTTGCAAAATAAATATTGCTCTTCTCATGTTTAAATAAATAAATAAAAGGCTGCTCTGATTGGCATGATGTGTAACATGAATATTCAACATCTAAATCAAGGTCACATTCTAGGCTTACTGTTTCTATAATAACATGCCAGTGGTGTTTCTCTGACAATGAAACAGGCCAGTTTGTGCAGTAAATTAGTGTTCACACCAAGAGGAGACAAGACAAAGTTCAAGTCCTCAAAGAAAATCATTTCCCAATAACACAAGCTCCCAATCCTTAACTGACAAAGAAATATAATACAAAATATGTTTTGACTGCTTATGAAAAACCCAAAACTAAACTGTTGTACTTCCTATTGAGGTAGATTTTTGTGACTAGGCAATAAGTACCTTTAAAATGTTCTATGTTTGCTTTATGCAGCAATATATATATATATACAGACAGGCATAAAATTGCTTCACATGAATACAAATCACAAAATGTTTTTAAAAATAAATACATTACAAATATTGGACACATTTAACATATATACATACAATTTGCATCACAGTGGTATTAATAACAACCCAGCACAATATCTGTGCGTAGTGTACTGATAAATAAATATGCCTGCTCAGTTACTGATAAATAAATATACCGTCTCAGTTCGAGTAACCGATCATTTGTTGTCGCCCTTTCCACTTTCCACAGTGTGACGTTGAGTCTTTACCTGTACAAACCTGAGCCATTGCTTTAATGTGCAGCAACAGTGGCCAATGCTGTGCATTTGGGTCGGCACAATAACTGTCACTCATGGTACGCCTTGCTGAGGACAAACCAGTTAAACATACTGTTTGTGACCATATCAAACACATTACTCTCTCTCTCTGTCTCTCTCTCTCTCTCACTCACTCTCACTCACTCTCACTCACTCTCTATCTCACTCTCTCACTCACTATCTTACTCCCAGCCCTTTCTTCATGCCTCTTAGCACATAAGGGACTACATATGAAAACTAGCCTTCTTGGCTTATTCTGGTGCATTCTCTGATGTACACTGTCCCTGCCAAATAAGCCTGGCTCACACCACCACCGTCAGTGCGTCTAGCGCTTGTTGCTTCTCCCTGTCCTCCGCCTCTGACTGGACACTGCTGGTTGGATACATGCGCTGGTACTCCTGCAAGACCGCGGACACCTCTTCACGGCCAAACTGCAGGGCGTCGTCCAGGGGGGTGTTTCCCCACCTGATGAGAGAGAGAGAGAGAGAGAGGGAGATGGGAAGGGTCAGCACCAAGCTTTTGAACGCTTGAGGAGACACGGCCTGGGGGAAGTGGGTGAAAAGTGAACAAGCAGATGATGAACTGTTCGTATTACCTGTCCTTAACATAGGGGTCCACTTTACACGCCTCGGTTAAGAAGATCACAGCCTCTACATGGCCTGAACAAACAGCAGAGAAGAAATCCATTTCAGTATTGGGTAATGAGTTTGTGCAACCGACCACAGACGAATTTACTCCTATCTATATTTCTCTCAGAGAAGCCATTCCCTCTGATCAAGCCATTGCAGTTTATGCATTAAAGGCAAATTTGACTTTGACTGTTGTATCTGTATAAATATTAATATTAATAGTAATTTGTTTTTATAAATAATTGGTCTATTGGATCACCTTCGGCCGACGCCACATGAAGGGCTGTGCGATTGTCATAGTCCTGCTCCTCCATGTTGACAGCTGAGAGGGAAAACCTAGGGAGGGGAGGGAGAGGAGGGAGGGAGGGACAGAAGAAAAGAGAGAGCTTAGTGAAAGGTTAATTGAAAAGACAGCCAAGACTGAATCAAGTGACTTGAGACAAATTACTTTGTGAAAAGCTTTAAAATAACCATAATCAAGTTAAAATGAATTGAATTAAATAAATACGAAGGGTAACCTGCTCTATGCAGCAAATAAATAGAGCTGTACGAGAATAGAAATTCAATATACGATTGTCTCCCTATATACCTGGCGCCAGAGGTTTGTTATGGGAAGTGATAAGGTCATTGTCTTGTTGTCTTGTTTCACTTGAACTGAGTACCGGTACTGTCTAATGATTGTGACCCTTAACTGTTCCTCCTGAGACACCCGCTTTTCCCCTTTACTGTGTCCCCTATGACTTCTACTGCCCCCCGTACTGTTTCTCTGTTCTACAGTGTCTATATATAAAAAATAAAAATAAAGACTTCTATCACTGAGACAGGGTGCCAATGGCCCCTGGCCTAAACTAGATTACTCTTCCGGCTACGACTGGTGGATTGATGATTCACTTGCTTAGTCAAATGTATTGATTGTAAGTCGCTTTGGAATAAGGCGTCTGCTAAATGCCAAGAATGCAAATGTAAATGACCCACCTCCTCAAGGCGGAGACATCCCCACTATAGGCAGCAAACATCAGGTTCACCACAGACTTGTTCTGAACAGGCAGAGGACACAAGAGTTACAAGGATGGGTCATCACCAGGGCCTCGATCCGAATGATCCAGATTGTTTTTTTGCTATCCAGGATCAAGGTGGGTATTCCATCAATGTCGTTAAAGGAAAATCCAGGCTTATTTTGATAGGTTTCGCAAGATTTATCCAAAATAAGCCTGGATTTTTTTCCGTTAGCGACGGAATACCCCCCCCCCCCCCAGATCTATCTAGCTGATTTTGAGTCATATAGGGAAATCAGAGAGCTCGATCTGATCCTGGATAGCAAAAAAGAATCTGGATAAATCTGATACAAATGTAAACATTTTTTTTTTTAAAAAGAATTAATATGGAATGGAATGGAACGGAATGCATGGAATAATATTTTATTGAACACTTATTCATTATTTTTGAAACACTGGGCCCAGAGAGGAATGTATCACCAGGCGACATTGACAGTAATTAATTCATAATAATTTATTGTGAAAGGGTATCAAAGCGCATACAGTAAGCCCTACCCGATCATCGTCGAGCTGTCTGCGAGGATCAAGCTTTTTTGCAAAGTGTTTCAGGTTGTCATAGTTGTGGAAGTTATAGAGAGACACCAACTCCTGATCATAACAAAAAAAAAGAAAATAAATTATGATGATTATTATTCTACTATCCTTACTCATCCTCATACAGGTATGACATTGACATTGGATCTTATGGAATGGGGGGGGGGGTCTTGACTGCGTACCTGACAGAAGTGAATGCCTCGAATGCTGTTCCCAAGGCGATCCAATGGGGGAGACCAACACATAATTCCCATTACGTTAGGCACCACCAGAAGCACTGCACCCGACACACCAGATTTAGCAGGCAAACCCACCTAATAAGAAAGAACGAAATAGCACAAATGTAGGTCAACAAGAAACTTTGATGCGCGTACAACTGGGGAGGCTGGTGGATGTTGAAATCGGAGGACGGTCTCGTTGTAATGCATGGAACGGATGATAAGGAATGGTATCAAACCACGTGAGGCCTGTCCTCCGATGTCTACCTCCATCAGCCTCCCCTGGTGTACGTCCTATTGTTTAAGTGTACAGGGTGTGAAACATTAGTATAATGTCTCCACCAAAGGAACTCCAACAGGTTATACAACTATACGACCGTAATACAACTATTGAGGCACACATGTTCCGAGGTAAAAGAGTATATCCAGACTGCCTCTAGTCCAGTGTTTCTCAACCCTCTCATCGGGGCGCCCCAGCCACTCCACATATTTGATCTGTTCCACCACCAGCACACCTGATTCAACTAATCAAGTAAAAACCATAATTGCTTTGTACTTGATTAGTTGAATCAGGTGAGCTGGTGGTGGAACAGATCAATATGTGGTGCGGCTGGGCGCCCCGAGGAGAGGGTTGAGAAACACTGCTCTAGTCTACTAATTATGGCCTTATGTGATTATGTCAGTGATGCCATGTCTGGTATTTGGGGTAGTGGTGAGCTAAGGATAGTGAGTTGGACTGGTGATCAGGTTATCAGTTCAAATCCTACCTGGCAGCACCACCTAAGTGGTAATCTCTAATTGTAAGTCCCTTTGGATAAAAGCGTCTGCTAAATGGTTCAAATGGAAATGTAAATTTGACATCTCTGTCCTTCTCTGTCCATCTGCGAGTGACTCACATGGAAGGCGAATTGGCCGGAGAAATCATACATTCCACAGGAGTGCATGAGACTCAGCGTGTTCCGGACGGCTTCAGCACTCAGCACACGCTCGCCCGTGATTGGACAAATGCCCCCGTTGGCCAGCGTGGCGGCCATGACACTTCCTGACTCGCAGGTCACCTCAATGGAGCACAACTGCAGGGGGTGAAATAATAGATATGAGACATCTTCTGCGGTCCTTCTCAGAGATACGTAGCTACAAACGTCTTCATATCAGCGGGGTCAAAGAATCAGATGTTGAGTCTCACCTGAAAGTAGAAGTCCAGGGCTTCTATCATGTCTGCGTTTTTAGGAAAGCACTATAAGGCACAGGGAGAGAAGGGCACTATAAGGCACAGGGAGAGAAGGGCACTATAAGGCACAGGGAGAGAAGGGCACTATAAGGCACAGGGAGAGAAGGGCCACAGTTTCAGGTAACCGTCAATATTGTGTTACCTACCATTGGTGTTTATAGACTAATAATTATAATAGTAAAAAAAACTAACACTAGTGTGCCCTTGAGTAAGGCACTTAGTCCTAAATTACTCCAGGGAGACTGTCCCTGTAATCTCTAATTGTAAATTGCTTTGGATAAAAGCGTCTGCTAAATGGTGTAAATGTAAATTAAGAGGAGTATAATAATTACATATAATAATTATACTACACATTTTTATTGACTACTTTTTATTTAAAATGTTTATGTAATAATGTGTGGTCTGTAATATTGACCTGGCAAACTCAACCTTGGAGCTAAACAATCAGCAGGAAAAAGTTGTTAACACTTGAGCGAAAACAGTCCAAAGCCACCAAGCCCCACAACACTCAAGACTCACCTTTTTCTCCTTGAGGTAATAACCAATCGCAAAGTTCCTATCACCGGTCTCCTTCTCTGACTGGAATCTGTGTGGAAGAGAAAAGCACCATTACTGTACGGCTTACAAGTCGATAACAGCCTTCTTATCTGACATCCTCATTGCAAAACAATTCCAACTGACACTCACGTGGCATTGCTGAAGCCCACATACTCTGAACCTGCCATCTTTTTAATGAATTCCATCACCTACAATATAAGGTAGACATTAGTGGTCGGTCGTCAAATAGAAACCAGTCAGACAGAGAGATTGTATTTAGAAAGTTGAATACAAGGCTGATTTAAGTGTTGTACATGAGCAGGACCATTATGTTATTCAGGGCCAGTCGTACTAGTTCACAGTTTCAAATAAGAAGCCATGGTGACATCTTCACATATACTCACATAGTCAAACTTCTCCGCCTTATTCGCACCAGGCTGCAAAAAAAGAGGAAAACAGATTTAGTATTTGTTTATATACTGTAGTAACCTGTCGACTGGTCAATGTTAAAGACCCTAAATAATCTTCCTGTCGCAGTTAAATCACCATGAATGGACTGTTGGTTTAAATTTAAGGACATGTTCAAGCTAAATATTTAGTAATTTACTTGTATTTACCGTTAATTAAGCAACTGGCTTCAAGACTTACTACAGCGCGCAGAGAGTTGTTCTGTCCCTAGGTGGCAGTGTTTGAGTATTTTGGCACAAGGCTATGACAGTGAGGGTGTCTGGATACTACTGTAGGAATCGTCTGCCGTCTGTTTGTTTGCACGTGTGTCAATGTGGAGACTCTGACGTGGGCGTCCAGATTATTGCCCTACTTAAGTTTCGGGGTCCTGTGGACGATCATCGCTAAGTCGTTAAGTCACCAAATGGACAGGTACTTCCCCGTACCGCCGGGGTGGCCCTGTTTCCTTCTAAAGGTCAAAGGCGAACCTAAATATTACTCTGAGATGTTGAGTTCAGTTTCATTGGATGCTCTGTTACTTGGGGTGCAATGGACGATGATATTTCTGATGACACTCTCATGATTGATGACATCTGACACCACCATCAGTCATTCCACGGTTCCACACCCTGTGTGCTCTCTCTCTCTCTCTCTCTTAAATGCCGGGTTAACTTCATGCAGAACATACACTGTAGATAAATGGCATGAAACTGAACTTCTTCAACTTCTACATCTTTGTATTGTACTGTATATATGCAATCACACACACACACACACACACACGCATACACACACACACACACACACACACACACCACACACACACACACACACACACACACACACACACACCACACACACACACACACACACACACACACCACACACACACACACACACACACACACACACACACACACACACACACACACACACACACACACACACCTTCTATTCCTAGTCATCCCATTGGCTAGACAACTACACACCCCCCCTTCTGCCACGCCTGCCAGCGACCCGCATGAAGTAAGAAGCCTATCTCCCAAGTCAGCTGGAGAGGCCAGGCAGCCAGATAGAAGAAAACACAGAAAAAAAGACCTACATGTCTATATATGGGCAGAGGACCGCCTCCCATGCCTCCCCCACATCCCCCGCCTCCCCCCTCCTCAGTAGTGAGGGCAATGCTGCCAGATGTGTGGGCTGTTGGTGAGTCAGGTGGTGTGACCAGACTTCAGTCCAGATTGTACAGTGTTGGGCCAATGGGTAAACTGGCCAATTGCCTAGGATAAGGTCCAGTGCTTAAGTCACTAAACTGACTAAACTGTGTCAATGGTGTTGGATTTAGAAAATGTGCACGGGACACACCTACAGGGCAAACCTATGAAAATCTAGAGTAATAAGTAACAATTTCTTTGCAACATTTCCAGCTACAGCTATAGGTGTGTGATCTCTGAGCATCAGACTAAATCCATGTGACTTATTATTCTAGACATCCATCAGGGGGGAGGCTGGTGGAGGTAGACATCGGAGGACGGGGTCATTGTAATGCATGGGATGGAATGAGGAATTTTGATGTTGACATGAAGATGATATCAGTCCTCATTCTATTCCATGCCTTACAAAGTGGCCGTCCTCCGATGTCTACCTCCACCAGCCTCACCTGACATCCATCCATGTGTCTCTGCTGGATTCACAGTGGACAACTCGGGGTTAGAGGTCATCTATCAACAATCTGCAGATTTTTTTGTCTTTTGTTCTGGTGCCACATGGGCAATTAACGGGTGTTAATTGAGGATTCACCGCCTTGGCGAATGATGTGATTGTTTCTCCTAATATTGTGGGTTTTAAATGGTGTATTGATTTCTGTATTGAACTGTTTTGTATTTTCTATGTGTTTGTTTTGTTATTGTGTACATATTGTGGACAACAGGGACCTGCAAAAGAGGCCTTGGACTCGTATAAATAAAGGGTAAATGAAAATATTTAATGAAAATCCCCATCAGTGCCCCAGACACCCGCTCTCACCTTGAGGAGAGAACTGATGACTATAGCTCCAGCATTCACCATCGGGTTGTGTGGTTTCTCTGTTCAAAGAAAGAAAGAAAGAAAGAAAGAGCGTTATCACTAAACTCCAACCGTTAAGAGTCTTCATATAACATAAAGATACTGACTGTATCTAACCTAAGCTTAACTTAAGCAGGTTAAGTGCAAAGCAACGGTGATAGGAATATGTATTAGCAGCCCAGATGTGAGGTGTGAGGACAGTGTGGAGATAAGATGTCACACACACACACACACACACACACACACACACACACACACACATAAGATGTCTCGCTCTAATAATCTCAGGCCCTGTTCCTGTTCCCAGGTCCATCCTGCTCTGGTCTCAACTATTAAGTGCTATGATGCAAAATGGTTGAGCAACCAGGACCAAGTACTGCCAACGTTTCGTAATTGTTTGCCAACAGACTTTGAACCCCATCATAAATCATATTATGTGTGGATTCAGAACATCAGTTCTGAACAAAAGGTATTGTGAAACATATATATTTTCCCCCTCAGTGCTTTCTTCAACTTTGACAGGCTATTGTGTGGCTGTGGAGACCCAGGATGTACTGTATGAATCCACATGGGGCCTGATTAACTAGATTCTTCATGAAATAGCTAATGTTATTAATGTTATGTCTTTTCCTGTATTCACACCAGTGAATCATCCTACTATTTATAGAGTAAAAACCCATGAAAGAAACGTTAGTGTCAGGAGCTTTCTCAGAGGTAGACACAGCGCGCGCGTGTGTGTGTGTGTGTGTGTGTGTGTGTATGTGCGCGCGCGTGTGTGTGTGTGTGTGAGTCCAGTCCCAAAGTCCCCAGACTGTCTCTCACCTTCCTCGTCCAGGGACAGTTTGTTGAACTTGAGTCCGCTGGGCTCTTTGCCCACGTAGCGGTGCACATGCTCGGTGCTGGTCTCATGCACGGCCACGGCGTACTCCAGAGGCTTCACACAGGACTGGAGACAGAACGGAATCTTGGTGTCACCTACAGAATGTCTACAGCCCACAGGGACACAGAGGGGGGTGGGGGCATTGAGAGCAAGAGGAGGGCTGCACATACAGAGGAGGAGGTGTCGACATAAGCTGCCCAACCCGGCACGTCACCGACCTTCAACGTTCTTTGAATGTGGTTGAAATAATGTCATGTTTCAACAAAAAGACGTTGAAAAGACGTTGAAAAGACGTTGAAACAACGTTAAAAACAACGTTAAAACAACGTTGTTAATTCCACTCAAAATCGAAACAAGATTCAACTGTGAATCAACCTTGCTCCACTATGTCGATTCACCCATGAATAAACGTTAAAATGCCGGCTGGGGGGGTGGGGGGGAGGTGTACTGTATGTAAAAGACATTGACGAGGGGTGGGGATATTCCACAGACACAGACGTGGTTCTTTATTTACCAAACTGTAACACACACACAAACACACACACACACACACACACACACACACATCATGATGGTGTCATCTTACCTCTGGCCATCAACAGTGCAGAGAGACACGCCCCACAGATCAGGGCTGAATTTAGCCAGCTGGGGAATGTAGTCCGCTACCTGGACAAGACAAAACACCATGAGTTGATGTGTGGCATCATTCTGTGTGTGTGTGTGTGTGTGTGTGTGTGTGTGTGTGCGCGTGTGTGGGTGTGTGTGTGTGTGTGTGTGTGCGTGTGTGCGCGCGCATGTGTGTGTGTATACATGTGCTTTGAGTTGCATCCGTGTACGAAAGGCGCTATATAAATAAAGTTTCACTTCTCTTCACTATACATGAATATTCATATATGTAACAGTTTCACACAGAAGGAGATGGTTTGTGTCTGCATGTCTGTATGTCTATTAGTTTGTGCTCATTCAGCACCTCCTATGTGTACAATGCTGTGTACTGTGCAACGGATGTGTGTAGAGGTGACAACCAGTGTAACCACATAGATATGTACTGTAACTTCACAGAAGAACCATGAAAAAGACCACTCCCACCTGTCCCCCATCCTGCTTTTGGGCACTATAGTAGAGCTGGTCGATGCTGGCCACAAACTCCTCAAAGTCTGGGATGATGAACTTCTTTCTGAAGGCCTGGGTCAACAAGATGATGTTGCTGCCTACGCACCTGAAACATTACACACACACACACACACACACACACACACACACACACACACACACAGACACAGACACACACACACACACACACACACACACACAGACACAGACACACACACACACACACACACACACAGACACACGCGCACACACAAATATCAGTGTATCAGACTGCAGTTTTTTTTTTGATTGATTGAAAACTTTATTAGAAGATTTGCAGGAGTAGGTACATGAAAGTACATATTACATACAAGGTCAACTAACAGGATAAAAACCCAAGAAAGCCACTGGCTTATTTCAATTGGGGTCCTTGATTCTCTCAGTGTATCTCATAAACACAGATAACTAGTATCAATATATCAAGCGGCCTATATAACTGTCACTTCTGATGTTATGATGAAAACAGATTACATAAACCCCGGTCTCCAACAGGCACCCTAATTAAACTCCACAAATAGCCGACCAATCGCAATTGAGAATAAAGCACGCGCCTTTACTATTAGATAAACAATCGCTATGTTTAGTAAAGCACCGGCGTGACCTCAAAGAATGGAATTCACATTCTGTCATGTCGGACCTGAGCTGAAAGATCCGTCCCAGAGGCCTCTCTGATAAAGCATTTTGGGACACTTTCGGGAGGGGAATAGAGGGGCAGGGGCTGCATAATTAATATGGAACATTCCCTTCAAAATCAAAATTGCTCTATTTTTAGTGTTTTTGAGAAAGAGGTGACAATATCTCATCATCACATCACCAGATTCTGTTTCTTTTCACCTCAAACAGTCGGTGGTTCCTCAGACAGTCTATGGCTCGCAAAGGACCGACTACGCATCTGTGTTGAGTGGAAATCACTAGTCACAACGTCTAAAGGCCAGTTCAGACCGAAGATCCACGACGAGACGAGACCGTTTTAGAACGTGCGACCACTTGCATCCGACGTTCTAAAACTGGGCAGCTCAGACCAGAGCGGCCTGCGACGGGGTTACTCAGACCGCTGCGACTAGAAGCTGTTCGCCGGTCTAAAACGGTCTTGTCTCGTCGCGGATCTTTGGTCTGAACTGGGCCTTAAGAAGTCGACACCGGCTCAGTGACCCCACTACTGTAACAGGCCAGACTGTGAACTGCATCACTGCACTCATTAAGTTAGCTTTGCCACTTAGGAAGTAATACTGTTTGGACAGCAGTCTGGATCCCCCCAAAGCTTGCTGATAAGATGAGCTTTCTAATACAACTGGCACCGCCTGCACCCAGAATTAGCTCCCCCTCGCGATTTAAGCTTTGCACAGATGTCATTCTCAGTTTGCCAACAATTCCAGAGCTCTCTCTCTCTCTCTCACACACACACACACCCACACCCACACACACACACACACACACACACACACACACACACACACACACACACACACACACACACACTACCGGTCTGCCTGGGTGAGCAAGTGTCTGAGTGTGTGTATGGCTGGAGGCAGCTGTCAGGCATAAAACAACTGACGCTGCCAATCTCTCTCTGACTCGCATTAACCTCACCACGGACACTCAATCTATATAACGTCCATCAAACATAAGGCCATTAACCTTCCATAACTTTAAACAAACAAATCTCCACCTGTCCCATGAAAAGGCTAATAAACAAATCAAGAAAAATCTGGGAGAATATAGGAGCTATTTTAGTCATTGCCCCCTGCATTTTCCAGATATTCCTTGACCTGCACCTCTCTCTCTCTCTCTCTCTCTCTCTCTCTCTCTCTCTCTCTCTCTCTCTCTCTCTCTCTCTCTCTCTCTCTCTCTCTCTCTCTCTCTCTCTCTCTCTCTCTCTCTCTCTCTCTGTATTTATGTTTGGTGTGGATTGCCTTTTGCCACATAGCCTTAAAGTAGATCTCACAGGAAATGTGCGGGAGTGAGAGTGTGTTTAGAAACCAGTCTGAATAATAATGAACTGCAAGAATGAGTGAGAGAAAAAGCAACACAGTATTCATCTACTGAAATCTACTGTATTAATATACTGTATTAATATACTGTATTAATCTACTGTATTAATCTAGTGAAATCTACTGTATTAATCTAGTGAAATCTACTGTATTAATCTACTGTATTAATCTAGTGAAATCTACTCTATTAATCTACTGCAATCTACAGTATTAATCTACTGTATTAATCTACAGTATTCATCTGCTGTTCCGTTCTGGGATGTCATGCTCCGTTCCTCCTCAGCCCCAGGGAATCATGGGGTTTCCTACAGCAAATAATCTCTATTTACTGTAACTATAGGATCATTAAAATGATCATTAATCTATAGTTACAGTAAATACAGATTATTTGCTGTAGGAAACCCCATGATTCCCTGGGGCTGAAGCGGAACAGAACATGACATCCCAGAACAAAACAGTTTGATGTAAAGGGAGGGAGGGTTAAAAGCTAATATCTACCTATCTTCCACCGTAGACTGAAGACCCTTCAGGATACTATCTACTATCTCAACTGTCCCTCCTAAAGACCTCTTCCCCCTCACTACCCCTCTGTACAGCGCTACTACTGTTCATTTAAAAAATAAATAACATAATCATTCTGTTAATAAAACCTCCCTCTTGTGTTCACGGTCAAATCTAACCGAATGCCTTTGTTTGTAATCATAAATATTGTGTTTTTCATCCCATTGCCTCAAGAGTCAAGACCTTATGTTATCCTCCACCCTAGGCCCCTGAGCATATACACTTGATTGCATTGAATTGCATTGCATTTTGGGGGATTTATTGAACCGTGTCACACCTATGATGTTTCCGGTCAGAATTGACCGCCATAGGAAATGAATGGGTATGAGTATATTATGTTCATCCTGCAAATGGAAAACATCTCTACACACACACCCAGACTAGAATCCCAGCTACAACACTAACTAAATAATTTCCATCTCCAGTACACACAGCCTACATGGCAGGCATTTTTATAATATACAGTAATGTACAGTAAACACTAACTTTGAACTTGCTGCAAAATTATAATATGAAATTAACCCCTGGTGTCATTCTGTCTGCCACCCCTTGATTCTACTTGCTTTGATTGTTCAAATGAGATGTCAACCATCAAAATTGGATAAGGGGTTCCAGAGATATGACTGTGCAAAACACACCGGTCAATTTTGACAGAAAGTAGCAAAGTTGGAAAATGAAACAAACGGAAGAGGAAGGTTAATAAAATAAAATGAAATGTAAACATATATATTCTTTTCTTTCTTTCTTTTTTTCTTAGGATTAATTAGACATTTAGGAGACACCTTTATCTAAAGCAACTTACAACAAGTCCATTTGTCTAAAGTAAGTGAATCATCAATCATGATTATTGATATTATGATTATCATATGATTATGATGACTGATGTATAGACGATTGACTTACTTTAGACAAATGTACTTGTTGTAAGTCGCTTTTGGGTAAAGGCATCTGCTAACTGTCAAACATTTAAATGTAAAAAAAAAGTGAAAGGGCCATGGGCCAGCAAAGGCATTGGGGAGGTAAGAAGAGAACTTTGCTCACTTTCTGAAGAACGCCTGGTCCATCATGACTGTTCCTACAGAGTCACGTGTGGACTTGCGCAGCTGGTTCACGCAGTCACGCAGCCGGGGGTCGGACGTCAACAAACCTGTACTCCTCAATGCCTGAGGGGAGGGAGAGAGAGAGGGAGAGAGAGAGAGTAAATATTTTGAGAGAGGAGAGAGTACAGAGTAGAAATGGGGGTGGGGGGGGGGGGGAGGGGAGGGGGGTGGAGAAAGAGTTAGGTCATGGGTGCTGTTGATTTGATTCCGTACTATGATAGTAATTCAAAGCACTGTGACACAGTGACACCATGGATCATGGGAAGGAAATAAGGCAGATATCAAAGACTACCAATATAGTCAGCTACGAGGCTTCAAGGGTTAGGGTCAGAGATCACCCTGAAGGCGGAACATACATATCGCAATCCCTCTCAAACATGCGTGTCTATTTCTGGGCCATGTGTAGTAGTCAATAGACTTGCCTCATGGTCAGCTCCAGGATATTTTCAAACCTGTGTGTGTGTCTGAGTAATGACCTAATGAACACAAAGACAGGGATTGTTACTTGACTGTTGGTTTCAGTTTTTGTGTGTCAATGGGTCACACCGCACTGCAGAGCCTTTCATGAAAGCCTGAAACAATAACAATGTCACTATTAAGATATGTTTTTTAATATGTTTATATATATAATTAATAATATAATAATTGTCCAGTGGGGACGCATTCACAGCAATGTTTGCTGACAGAGTTTTCCTCTGTTTGGCTTTCTTTCAGATACTACTTCTACTCGACAAGCTTTTTATGGTTGTTTTCATGGCCGAGGTGTTGAATAACTTATAGATGAGTAATATTAGCAGAACCTCTCAATGAGAATTCAAGATAAGCTCTCCCCCCACACAGGACCATGGTTCTGACCACTTGGCACAGATCAAAGTCATTGGTACCTGCACTGATAGTATTCAGTAAGTTCAGTGTATAGTAAAAAAAAAAAAATGTATGTGAATTAATCCAAAATACAGTATATGTATATGTAATGGGAAGGAAATACGGCATCAAAGACTACGAGTCTTCAAAAATCCCCAGAGATCACTCTGAAGACACCCGAACATCACACCCTTATGTGCTTGTTGAACTTCTCATTCCAAAACCATGGGCATTAATATGGAGTTGGTCACACCTTTGCTGCTATAACAGCTTCCACTCTTCTGGGAAGACTTTGTACTACATTTTAGAATATTATGGTTGTGGGGATTTGCACCCATTTAGCCACAAGAGCATCAATGAGGTCGAGCACTGATGTTGGCTGAGACGGACTGGCTCGCAGTCGGCGTTTCAATTCATCCCAAAGGTGTTCGATGGGGTTGAGGTCAGAGCTCTGTGTGCAGGCCAGTTAAGTTCTCCCAGACCAAACTCGGCACACCATGTCATTATGGACCTCACTTTGTGTATGGGGGCATTGTCATGCTGAAACTGGAAAGGGCCTTCCCCAAACTGTTGCCACAAAGTTGAAAGCATACAATTATCTAGAATCACATTGTGTGCTGTAGCTTTAAGATTTCCCTTCTCTGGAACTAAGGGGCCTAGCCCAAACCATGAAAACAGCCTCAGACGATAATTGTGTCCACATACTTTTGTCCATATAGTGTATATATGTTACGGTACATGTGGGAATACGGTACATGTGGGAAAACTAGGGTTAGGGTTAGGTGCTACGTCAACCTGGTACATGCTGGCATGTCTAACCCTAACCCTAATCCTAACCCTAACCCTAACCCTACCCCTAACCCTAACCCTAACCCTAACCGTAGCACCCTAGCACCTAACCCTAACCCTAGTTTTCCCACATGTACCGTGTTCACACATGTACCGTAACATATATACTAAGAAACACCACACCCGGGTAGGAGATGTCTATGGAACAGACTGGAGTAGGGTAGAGACCTGGGGCAGGGCTGTGTGGGGCAGGGAGAAGGGTGTGTAAACAGATAGTGTTTCCTCACAGGAGAAAGACCGCCAAAAAAAGATGATTCGAGGAATAGCAGTCTGGACAGTTCACTGACCTACAGTAAATGTTTTCTAGCAATTATATATAGATGCCAAATTAATTGTCATTAAAATAAAAATGATGTTCATTAAAATGAAGGTCAATCCAAGCATGTATGCTAGACGGGCTGGTTTGAGTATGGTACGGTAGCCGGTCACTGAGGTCATCCGACCAGGAGGTCCATCCATCCGACCAAGACTCTGGAACGCCCTCCCCCCTGACCTGAGAGCCGCTTCCTCAGAACTCATTTTTAAGCTGCAATTAAAGACTCATCTGTTTAGGCAGGCCGTTAGTCACCTATAGCCACCTTATTGTTCCTGTTTATGTTCTGTTTATGTTGTCCCCTGTGGGGTGTTCCTCCGTTTTTGTTTTTGTTTTTAATCCTTGATGTATTGATTTCACATCTCTTATTTTTCTGTAAAGCACCCTGTGCATCCATGCTGTGAAGGGCGCTATATAAATAACGTTTTACTTACTTACTTACTTAGTATTCCAGAAAGAGCTGATCTACTGGGATTTTCCTACACAATCATATCTAGGCTTTACAGAGAATCGTTCCAAAAAGAGAAAATATCCAGTGAGCGGCAGTTCTCTGGGCGAAAAAATGCCTTGTGGGTGTGAGAGAAGGGATGACATGCAGGATATGTCGAGATACGTCGGAATCGAACCAGGAACGTTGCGATGATAGCGTGCTACGCCACTAAGCACCCCCTGGTGTTTGTGGTGTTTCTGTTAGCTACCTCTGGCTGCATCAACCCAACACTATTACACACGCTATGTTTAAATGTCCATCTTAGTCCAGGTGACGAAGGTGCAAAGGTCACAGGTCGTCTTCTCTGGTTCTTCTGACACCGCGAACGGAACGCAAACTCCCGGGGAGTGGTGAGTGTGTGACTAGTCACAGGTTTGAGCAAATGGCCTGTCAAATATCACAGCATGCACCGCCGACACCACCCTGTCTTTTAATAGATGCACCGTTCATTTGGTTATGGATATGAGGGGCCTCGTGCAAGGCTCTGAGGGTGTGAATTATGCTATAAAACCACTACACGGGGAGAGGACTCTTCACACAGACTGTATAAATTGAAGTCAGTGTGTGCATGTGCAATTGACCTATGGATGAACGTGCTTGTATGACATTTTCACTAACCGCGCTGCTACTTATCACGTATGTGATGTTCAACTCGACTCATGTGACCCAATGTTCACGGGCCGCTTCATACAGCACATTACGTGCGTATTTGTTTACCCAAATATGAGGACGCTCTCAACTGCCATCTGCTACAGGAGCACAGCATTTTGACAAGGTCGACCGCATCCTCATTGATTAAGACACGGCAATCCACTACGGATTGAGAGGACTAAATTCTGCCCTCATTAAGGGTGGCTAGAGTTGTCCATAATCTGTTGTTATCATCCCATGATTACATAAGACATTTCCTCAACACCTTTAAAACCTGATCTCTACTCAGCTCACGACACGGTACGATAGATTCCTGGAGATTCCTGTCTCTGCTCGGGTTACCCTCTTAGGGGTTCAGTGTGGATTTAGCTCAGGTCAAAGGTCGTTTTAGGAACTAGAATGTGTTATGGTACAGTAGCCTACACGGTGAGTGAACTCTAGAGGACGTCATGGAAAGTCAACGCCGTTGTCAATAAGATCGTTGGGGAAAGGCATTCTAGAGAAAACATAAACAGACTTGTAGACAAGAGAGGATGAAGATCGCTGCTTTGCTTTTCTATAAAAAATGTCAATAACAATACATGGTATCCAATATGGGTGCTCATTGAAAACATACTGTAGACTGGAAGCACAAAGATGTCGTGGCTGCTTGAGTAGAACATTTTTAAAATTCTGCTCAAGTGACAACATAGTTTCGCTCTCTCTCTCTCTAAACAGACGTGTGTTGTCAGGTGTGCAGAGGAGGGGGGGGGGGGGATGAGGTGGAGACTCACAGAGACGAACTGAGGAACAGAGATCATCTCTTTGCCCTCAGTGATGGTGTAGAAGAGCAGGTCCTCCAGTCCAGACATCAGCCCTTTCCTGCCAAGATAACATTCAATAGGACACCATGTCACCATTTGTACTTGGGCCTTTGTTTATGAGTAGGCTATGCACAACTGACTTTGTTTATCGTGTCAATGTTTTGGTCGGTCGGCCAATTTTCCTGTCTCAAGACATTCAGCGGGTACGCAGGAGTGATCTTTAACAACGGTTTAATTCCACAATTCAACATTGTAAGGATATGGGAAACAATTGTGGTGGTGTGTTGTTTGTGTTTTGATATTCACAGTTCTATTATCAATAGGCTTACAGGCTCATAGTTTAAACGAGTTTGTTAATATTCAAGAGGAAGTCTGGGATTCAAACAGCAACAAAGCTTGCCCCTTAAAGAGAAACTAG
>NC_137676.1:6243365-6252719 GCF_963989245.1 Nansenia antarctica
GCAGCTATCCCCACTGCCCTGCCATCTCACAGCATTCCGTAGGCCAAGCACACAGAGGACTATTGTGTGTGCAAGGAGACGGAGGCAGTGTACAGTCAGTCAAAAGCATCAGAGAAATAGAAAGTGTAGAATGGACAGGGGGATTCTGTTACACATATCAAATCATATGGACCTCTGGTTAACATTGTAGGGGTGCAGTTAAATTGATACATATGTTCACGACCATAAGGCACAGAGCCCTCATATGAAATGTAGTTGTGGGGTATCAAGAAACGAAATATTACTGGGGGGGAAAAAAGTTATCAAAATGGCCGCCAAGTTTGCATGTGAACAGTTGCTGCACACTTTGAACGGATCGCTGCTCTGTATGTTCTAGTTGTTGAATGTGAATGTTAAGAGGGTATGCTGTGCACACATCCAAAAATACTGCTGGATCAAAGTGACAGAAACAGTTGAGAAATGAGAATCAGATCCACACACTTTGTTGCTGCTCCAAATGGGGGTCTTCTTCAGGATAAAAGGTTCTAGTTCTTTGTGAAGCCCTCTCCAGGATCACCTTAGGATGCAGTGGACAGAGGATTTCCATTGCCCCCTGGTCTCCTTCCTACTTTATTCCAGCTGTTTCTCTTGGAAACCGTCCACAGTCAACTGAGTTACCACCTTTGTAGTCCTTATCATCCTCCTTTGGGCCTTAATGGTAATTTAGGGGTGTGGGGGTGGAATGTGAGAGGAAGAAAAAGTCTATGAAAAGCATTTAAGGGGTATCAAATCCTGCAGTAGGCGGACCACCTATGAATACTGTATATAATTGAGAACAGCCACATGTCTTTAAACCCTGTTATGAAGATAAAAAGTGACTACTACCCCAGGAAGAGAATCAGAATTTATCAGTTTCCCAATCAATATCCTACTAAATACTGTAGGTCTGGTGTACTGAAGTATGAAACGATGCAATGAATGTAATCTATGCACTGTTGAATCCTGGTGGGGGACAGACCGATCATGGATAAAGTTGTATAATTACAGGCTTTTCTATTGCCAATACATCATTGTCAATGTTCCTTATAGAGAGAGGTTTCAACCCTTAATCTGTCTAAATGTGTTTCATCACCAGTAAAGAACAGTAACTATCGGACCATCCAAGTGCTATAAAACATTTCTTTAGTCCATACGCTTTTGCTCTTTGTCTCTCGTTGCCCCCAATAAGATTGGCCTTTAAATGAAAGCACCTTACCCTACTGCAGAGGCGTTCTTAGGATCGTGAAACATTGGGGGCTTAGTCCAGCCCAAGTTTCGTCGAGGGCTTAATCGACGGCGATGTGCTAAATTGACGGCGATACGGTAGATGGTGACTTTTTTTCTTCCTGGATCCAGAGATTCGGGGCTATTCATAAAACATTCGGGGCTACAGCTCCAGATGCCCAGGCCTAACGACGTCACTGGCCTACTGTCCACCATCTCTCATGTAACCAGGCAACAGTGATTGACCTGCCATGGTGAACCAGGGAGGGTGGCATGGAGACCTAGAGTGTGCCGTCACCTAATGTCTCAACTGCACGACCTATTGATACAGCTGTGACAGGCAGTTTAAATTCCTGAGGGATCCTTCTTTTGTGAACTTTGACTTCACTGGGGTCATTGTTGTCAGTGTCACTTGTCTCCCAGACAGTTAATATTGCCGCCTCAGATATAGAGGATTGAACATCCGGATCCACTCTCCCTAAAGGCTACTGGGATGTCCTGAGCGGGGGAGGCCGGTGGAGGTAGAAATCGGAGTATGTTACCATACAAAGAGGCCATCCTCTGATTTCTACCTCCACCAGCCTCCCCTGGTCATCCCCTGAGTCATTACTAGACAAATTATATAGTTGAAGACGTCATAGTCTGAAAGTATGCAAATTCCCAGATCGGACGACTGCACCTGGGCCCGCATCTTTCTCTTTCTCTTACGGTATAACTGATTTCAGGTCAGCTCCCCCCTTCCACATTACCAACCCTGCACCATTATGTGAAAAAACCACAAACATGTCCCTAGACCTGTCGTTACAGTTAACAGCAGAAAGTGACATAGCTGAGATGATGGTCCACGCTCTTTCTTCCCTGCATGAGGAATGAAGGGGGGCTCTCCAGGGGGTCATGACCCCAGAATTACTGTGCCTCTCCACTCAACAAAGGCCCCTTTTCAGACCCCCGTTCACCTGGACCTATCTGCCCAGGAGAGGTACATGATAAAGATCGTCCAGACTTTTCATTCCCTGCTCCACTGGCACAGCTTCACAATGAACACTGATATATCTGTGTTATCTTGTCCCAATCAGGAATGTTGTGTTTACTGGGAGAGCACACCGTCTAAACCCCATTAGGTTTCTATACGGAGGAACCCTTTGGGGTATTTGAAAATATTACGGCGGCCGCTAGATTGGACAACACAGCTAAACACTTTCCAGTGTAAACACCATTACCAGTTCAAATAGTTCATTCATTCATTTGGAAGGATAAGCTGTTAAGGTACGAGCCCTAATATGTAGGAAACTCAGCCGCATTTTTTTGGGCCATTACATCTGTTGCGAACAGGCTCTAGACATCAGCTTTTAACTGGTTCTCACAACCTCATGTCAACTGGTATCTGCCCAGACAGACCTCCTCAAAAAACTGTCCCTAAGTATGTGGCATGAGCATGATATAACAGTGTGTTGTTGATCGGTGTGCTCTAGGCCTAGAGGTTGCATTAGGTCTTAAAATATTAAAATAACCCCATTATCGCCCAAGAATCTCTCCACAATCTGACAACTTAGATTTAGTTAATCCTCTCTGACACAGTGTCCCGTTCCCATGGCCCTGCAGTTCTGACCCATTCATTAGGATTTTGTCGTGATTAGAATGACTAGAACGAAATGCATTTGCACACCTGAAGAGGTCCCTTGGTACATGTGCGTAGGATAAGTTACTGTAGACTCCCGCACGCTGTCTAAGCTCGCAGGTGAGCAATTCGTTGAATAAATGCAACGTCTCACTATGTTGCACAAGTCACGATTAGAATAATATTGGTGAAGCTAGAGGCCTAGTTAGTACTTGTACTGTACAGACATCAGAGAGGATGAACACACTGTGTAGCGCTTTAATATGTTTAATAAAGAATGAGAGGTTTTGAAGGTACTGTCACCCATTTGACGAGTAGAGCCTGAGGGCCTTGTAGGGGGGACAGCACAGCAGTTGAATTTATTCTCAGGCACAGACACTTGATTGACAGGCCAGTTGGCAAACCAGGTGACGATAATGTGGCTCCACCTTCCACCATCTTGGGGGGTAGCATCCATGGATTTTCAAGGGTCTATTCCAAAGATTTGTTAAGTATTTGACCCACAATTTGACCCACAACCTTTGACTGGGTCAAACTACAGACTACAGTAAAAATCCAACCTGTCACCCTCCAAGCAGCCGGCTACCTATCTTCAGGAAAACTTTATGACTTGTGACTCATTTTCTCACAAGTTTATTTAACCAAGACATTGCACGCACTCACTGCAGAACTACTGCAATATTAGTGTAAAATATGATTGATATTGATTATGTCATGATAACTTTGGTGGTATGTGATATTTCAAAACTACCCAAAATGTTTACAGTGATTTATTGAGTTGCAACTGTGGATACATGAAGATAATGTATAAAATACCCATTCTGGTCCACAAATGTCAGTGAGGCTATTGATTATGAGTGTGCAGCTCCAGCATGTACATGTAGGCCTCCTACTCCCAGAATGATTTACGCAATCCACCAAGCATTGTGTGTATTCTTGTTTTCTGCGCCTTTCTGATTAGCCTACCGTAAATATAATCATATAAAATGTAATTATGGAGCTAGATTAGAGAGAGAGCTGGCTGGACTGAGCGTCCGTAGGCTCCTTCGCACTTGAAAGGGGGCCAGCAGAGTAAAATAAATGAAACTTTTTTGGGGTACCTCGTACCTCCCAGGCCAAGGGGGGAAGGAGGGTCCCAGTGAGAGAGAGAGAGAGAGAGAGAGAGAGAGAGAGAGAGAGAGAGAGAGAGAGAGAGAGAGAGAGAGAGAGAGAGAGAGAGAGAGAGAGAGAGAGAGAGAGAGAGAGAGAGGGCCTTGGGAGAATAGATGCTGATGGAGCGGAGGGGAGGGGAGGGAGATAAGGGGTCGTATTTCAGCTCGACTGGGGGTCGGGGGGAGGACTGCTATTTTGGAATATACGAAGATTCATCGAAGGCGCAGTGGACATAAAACCGCGGTTCTTCCCCTAACGCGGTGGGTGAAGTTGCCGGCTGGGGCCCCGTGTTGGATTCCACTTTGATTTTGAAAGGTTGACTACTGCAAGGTTCTGTCAGTCTCTGGGAAACAGTACAACATTACAAACTACTGAACTGAGAGCTGCGTTTTTTGCTCCGTCCCGTTTTTTCCCTTTTCTCACCCCAGGTGCTGCGTGTCTAATATTTAGACATGTTCAGCTTTGTGGATTCAAGGACTGTTCTGCTACTTGTAGCATCCCAAGTTGTGTTGCTGTCCGTGGTCAGATGTCAGGAGGAGGATGACCGTAAGTTGCACCACATCATCTGTCTTGAATTCTCATTTTCAAAAAAGTTTGGATCTTCTTCTAAATAGTGGCATTTGATCAACTTTTTTTTTCTCCCGGTTTGTTGCCATGCATTGTCACAATTTGGCATCCCATGTTTTTAAAGTAGTTAATGCCTAATTGTTCTGCAGAAGGATAGAGAGAGATGTCAGTAGATCCTAGACAATACATGACGATTATAGGAGGGATTTGATATTGTCAAAAGTGAAGAGAGTTGAGCCACTGGGCTGCATTGGCAGTGATGGAGTAGCCACAAGTTTACCTGTTGAAGGAATGCCACCTTTGTATGTCTTATTCCTGATATAACATGAGTCTACTGTTCAGATGATCACTCTGGACTGCTAGATTGTTCATGATGAGATCAAACCAATTAAAGAAACCTTTAAGATCTCTTTAAAAGTATATAGTAAATCTAGCCTACTTTATTATATCATCATAATGAAAGTGCATCATTTGCATAGTTGGATGAGATGTTTGTAGGTATCAAGGGCCTTAGCAATGAAAGAGTTGGCATTCCTTTTAGGAGAATTAAGTTGAGGCTATCAAGGCACATCTGTGTGGGATGGAGGACCAGGTGAACAGGCATCTGCTTGTCTCACAGTGAATCCTGTCTGGCCTCTGGAACAAGTGGGCTCCAGTCTGCTCTCCCCACAGTTACGCTGCCAGCATTTAGGAACATAAATACATCACTTTTAAGAAGGAAATACAGTGAGACACAGTGCTCCTGTGTGACATGCCATGAACAGTCCCTGAGTGTTTTAAGGCAAATTGTAAGATAGAGCCTTTCTTGCCGCACCACTTAGGCATTTCACAATAACAAACACTATTGTTATTGTTTCATATTTCATCTAAGAACTTTATTAGTAGGCTGAAGATGGATGAGGGAGGAAGGGATAAGGGGATTAAGATTAACCTTGTTTCTCAGGCTATAGCTGGATCAGACCTGATCCTGTTCATGATATGCAGTGGCAGGGTCAGACACTGCTTGACCCCCTGACTAGCAGGCTCAAAGGGTACCAGGCACTGAGTGGCAGTTCTTCACTTAATAAAGGAAAGAAGGGGGGGGGGGGATCCCATGCAGAGACTAGGGAGTAGGAGGTTATGGACCGGTTTCCCCGGACACAGATTAAGGCTAATCTCAGACAAAAAATCATCTTCAATGGCAATTTTTCCATTGACAGTGTGATTTAGACTTATGTCTGTGAAAATGTACAGGTGAACTATGGTGCTGTGTGCACAGGTGTAGTACTGTAGGCCTTTACCAATGTGCTGGTTTACAATCCATCTATTCATGCACCTGGTTTAGTAAAATAAATTCCCCTAGTTTCCCTGTTAGTGTCCTCCTGATGAATAGTATGTGTGGGCTGCACGTTGTACTCATGGCACTCATGGAGAGCTTGTATTTGTAAGCTTTTTAATAATGAAATTGGGATTGCGCCATTATAATTATCTCACAAATCAAAGATAAATAACGAAATTGAATGCCACCAACCCCACCTTAGTGTCTGGGGTAAAGACTAAAATGGCTTACTTATGGGTTATACGGTATACTCTGGTAGCAGGTATGTGCTAAGTAGCACTTGAACATTAATGCTAGAAAAACAAATAGTTGCATTTAGCAGGCCCAGGATCTTAGGCTGTATCTATGAAAGCTCCCCATTCTCAATTCTCCTATGTGTTTGAACTGGCTCTTGACACAGCTATGAGATCCAGATGGAGAATTTTTAGAAGGACCCCCCCTGTTTACATAAGGCAACTGCCTGTCAATTGGGCACAGTCTCCTTGTGAGAGAGACTCATTCATTTGGGTCCACTTGGTCACCAGAGAGCAGGTTAAATATACTCACTCCGCCACGTGAAATACTTCTACCAGGGCGTTCTATGCTACAGCTAAATGTACTCTTTGTTTGTAGCCTGGTTTGCTACCTCAGAATCCTGCAATAGGAATTAATGGGCGCTGATGGAATGCACTCTTCCTCAGTTTTGTGCATTAGAAATAAACCTGGGTAAAGCTTCTTAAGCTGTGCTGCTTTTATGAAAATAAACCACCGACTGTTGGGGTTGGATAGATACACCACCTCTTTGCCTGGTTGTGAGGCCCCACAGGATAAAGTATCCAATATCCTTAACCAGCGCTCAAAGATGCCTTCAAAGTGTCTTCAAAGTGTCGTCAAAGATCTAGGCCTCATTCTGCTTTTCTCAGAGGATGAAATGTGATGCGATATTATAATGATGTCAAAACACTCCATGTTAGCTTTTGGTTTGAGGTTTGTCTATTTATATTGTGATGTAAATATAAATGCCAAAAACCCTTGATTGATTATGCTTCTTACTTTTATTGAGAAAGAAAAGTGATCAATGTCTTTGTGTTTATGTGTTACCCTGGTCATATATGAAATGTATGTTGTGTTGATAATTCCTCACGGGATTCATGTGTGTGTGTGTGGGTGTGTGTGTGTGTGTGTGTGTGTGTGTGTGTGGGTGTGTGGGTGTGTATGTTGTGAGTGTGTGTGTGAGTGTGTGAGTGTGTGTGTGTGTGTGATGAAATGCTATGTGTGTGGTGTAAGTGAGGCCTGCTTTGGTGGAAGGTAACTTTGATCTCTCTCCCTCCACCCACTTCCCTCCGCTCACCTCCACCCCGCCCTAATATGCCTCCACCCCGCCCCCTCCTCCCTCCTCTGCTATTCCCCCCCATGTCTGGCCTCCGCTAACCTCCATCATCCCTTCTCCACCCAACCCCCTCCACCTGTCCTCCATCTTACCTACCCCCATCATACCCACCTACCCTCTGTGCCCTCCCCGAACACCCTACTACCCACCCCATTCCCTATTCACCCTCCTCCTGCTCTCATCCACCCTCCTCCGCCTCACCTCATCCCTGCGCCCGGCCCTCTGTGCGCCCCCCGGTGGCTGTCACAGAGGATGCAGGCGGCTGCATCCAAGATGGCCAGCGCTATAATGATAAGGATGTGTGGAAGCCGGAGCCCTGTCGCATCTGTGTGTGTGACAGCGGGGCAGTGCTGTGTGATGAGATCATCTGCGAAGAGATCAAAGAGTGCGCCAACCCCATCATCCCATCCGGAGAGTGCTGCCCCATCTGCCCTGCTGACGCCAGACCCCCCACTGGTTGTAATTTATTTATTCCCACGCTCATAAATAAATTACTGTGCCTCCCCCCCCCCACCCCCCCCACACACACCTCTTACCCTGGCAAAAACTTTAGAATTGGGAACTAAATGCTTGTTGTGACAGTTTGTATCCTGGGGATTAAGTGATCCCCATTAGCTTTGTGTCAGTGAAATGAAATTGCTGCCAATGTGCATCGATTTTCTTATTTGGAAAAAAGCTAAAACAGGATCTATAAGAGCTTTGATGTTCCCTTTTCTAAAGTGTTCTTTCCCCCTGCTTGTTTTGGGTTGAAGACTAGCAACATCATTTGAATTCTCTCCCTCTCTATGGAAGATAATTCCATATGGGGTTTGATCCCATGGTGTCTGCTTTTCACCTGGAATAACCAGGCGGGGAAAACATTTAAATAGAGTCACTTCTGAGTTTGCTTTAACTTGTGATGGTCGTAAATGAAGCATCCATCCCCTTGATGGGCTGTATTATCCTCAACTGTCAATCATTGATTGATGTCACCCAACAGAAGCTCTTTCCAAGCAACCCTATTGGGTGAAATAACTTGATGATTGACAGGCATGATGATCCCACCCATTTCGGGGGGTTCCGAAACCTCATTTCCTCCATTACTGGTGTAAACATTAACATTTTGAACGCTTTGGCCTTTTTTTGCTGGCATTGCATTTCTGTGTTATCTTTTTAAACACCAGGCCCACATTTCACCAATAATGTGTGGATATCATCCTTCTCCCTACTGACGGACACATATGGGAGTCATTACTGTCATGCCTCATTCACGCAGACGTGACCCCACTTACTCCCAGAGATAACACACAGCCTATACAGTTAGTTATAAAGACATTCACTTCCTCACTTTGTACATAGCATAGACCACGGTATTGCTCATCAAACAGGACTACTTTACCAATGTTGCTTCCTCTTTTGAGTCATTATCCTTGCAAAGTGAATGCATATCATTCATTCATTCATTCATTCATTCATTGATTCATTCATTCATTCATTCATTCATTCATACATTGACACTTCCTCTAGGTTTAAATGCGCTTTTGGCCAATAGAGAGGTTGGTCAAAACTAATCTCAAATCTCATATCTCATACTGTACATAATGTACACCTTCCAAATGAGAAAGTACCAATATTAGTTCTAGTATAATCTAGCTATTATAAATAAAGTGTTTAAAACGCTATTTTATTACAAGATAACATTTACACTTAAATCACTTACTGTATGCTTCAAATAAATATACTGGGGATTTTATCCAAGTACCCGTTGCTTGGTGTGTATTTACTGTTAGAAGTCTGTTAAATATGACCATGTTAGTCCCAGCTCCCTGCCTTTGCTTGCTTTTGCACCTTTGCAAGTAAAACCACAACTAACCATTTAACAAAGTCTGGATGGGTTTTTAGGGCCTTTGGGTTTGGACTTGGTCTCCTTGGTGGTCTGCACTTGTTTCCATTGGTGTGGTGTTTAGTGTTTAGTCTGCTGCCCCCGGAGGTCGGCCCTCACACTACACCTGCTCCACCAACCGTCCTAAGTTTACCCCTTTAATGTTGTTCTCTCTCTTTTTCCTCATCCCTCCATCGGCAACATCAGTTTCGATCGGTGCGCAGGTG
>NC_137676.1:6252919-6290419 GCF_963989245.1 Nansenia antarctica
GCTGCCCCCGGAGGTCGGCCCTCACACTACACCTGCTCCACCAGCCGTCCTAAGTTTAACCCCTTTAATGTTGTTCTCTCTCTTTTTCCTCATCCCTCCATCGGCAAACATCAGTGTCGATCGGTGCGCAGGTGAGGTCATGCTCAATGCTGCTCATGTTCACCCTGAAAGCTGTTTTGAAAACATTTTCTTGACAAATTACAATAACATACTTGTATTCTATTATTGTGTAGTGTGCGTTTTACAATGTGAGTTGAACAGTGTGTCATGAAGATAATGCTATTGATACTAATCATTTCTATAATCATCTGACAATAAACATACATACGTAGACTCCTCCAGCACAAATAACATTAGACGTATATGAAAGAGTATTTGTCGAACAGAGAATGTGACAGAAATGAGAACTTGTGTGTTTATTTAATGTCATTGTGACTCTAATGAAATTCAGACCACTGATCTTGTTGTTCATTTACTCGATCAATCAGGGACAGAAAGGTGAACCAGGCGAGATTGCAGATGTAAGTATGCGTCTTCTGTTTTATAATGAAACAAATGTGTAAAAATGTTATAATTATATATATATATATAATATAACCCCATGTTGTTTGACACAGTACACCCCCAGGGTTCTCTTGATTTATTGTCAGTCTTTTATTCACTGTTGATGTGCTTGGTTTATAAGCCACTGTGTTCAAGCTTACTCCTATCTGAAATTGTACCTTGTCACCTCTGCTGGTATTGAGATAAAGACCAACTAATAGAAGAGGATTAGTCTGCGACTACGACTGTTACTCAGGGTGACAAAATACATTTTTATTGTGTGAGTGAAGGCACTGAAATACCTTGAATTATGTGCTCACAGGTCTTATACTCCCAGATAACTGCATGAATTCTGAACACTCAATAAGATTGTTATTGTTGTCCCAAGAGCCCCAATTATCTCAGCGGCTTTTTAGCTGTCTAGTCGACATTGGTTTTGTCTAGCAGGGTACAAACTGGATGGGCAGCCAACATTCCATGGAGATTACAGATTACCAATATGGATCTTTTTTCCCTTCTGAATGAATCACATGGTCTCAATAGTAGCATGGTCTGAAATTGATAGGTAGTAATTAGCTACCATTCTTTGAAAACAATGAGCTTGGAAGGGAATGTTTTGTAGGATCAGCATCTTAACAGCTGAATTCTTTGAACATAATGAACCCAGACAAATCCTCTTTCATAATAACTGTTAATAACTGTTTTATTCACTGGTGTGCAAGTCTGGATGCAAATGTACAGTCTGACTAAGAGGAAGTGGTCTTTTGGTGGGAGTTGATCAGCTAAAGCTGTGAGAGTAGTACTTTACAGTACTACTTTACAAAGTACTACTTTGAGGACATCATTATGGCTGAGTCCGTAAATTCGCTCTGGAAATCTGATCAGCACTCGTGGAATACCTCTTGTCCAATCAAATTACTTGGTCCCTTTATGACGTTGAACCCAGTGTGCGCTCCGGCGCTCTCAGAGGGAATTTATGAACGCAACCTGTATTGCCTTTTTGCTATTTGTCTATGGCTAACATTGTTCTGGAATGTTCTGTCCAACAGCAATTCCAACTGATATTGTCAATTGATTGAGATCTCCTTTCTTGTTTCCCTGTCCAGGTCGTAGGACCAAAAGGACCAGGTGGACCTATGGTAAATATTTAATATTATAATAATTGATCGATCGATAGGGACTTGGGTGAATATTATACATATTAGCCATCAATCATAGACAAAGACATGAGATATTATGTTTGTTATTACTTATAGAATGCAGAATGCCTTTCAGATAGTTTGTTGTTGTGATGTGCATCTTGCTCAGCCAATGTGTTTGTTTCTCTAGGGCCCCCCAGGCGAGCAAGGAACACGTGGACTGATCGGTGACAAGGGTGACAAGGTAGGACTCAGCCCCCCTGACAGTCTACCTGACAGTCCACCTGACAGTCTACCTGACAGTCTACCTTACAGTCTACCTTACAGTCCACCTGACAGTCTACCTTACAGTCCACCTGACAGTCTACCTGACAGTCTACCTGACAGTCCACCTGACAGTCTACCTGACAGTCTACCTGACAGTCCACCTGACAGTCTACCTGACAGTCTACCTGACAGTCCACCTGACAGTCTACCTTACAGTCCACCTGACAGTCTACCTGATAGTCTACCTGATAGTCCACCTGACAGTCTACCTGATAGTCCACCTGACAGTCTACCTGACAGTCTACCTGACAGTCCACCTGTCCAAAAATGTAGTCTTTGCAGTTAATATACCTAGACATTTTGTTGTTATTATTTGGTATTGATTGAAACAAGGGCTTTACTATTCATCTTCTATAACTGGTATGAATAATTACTTTGAATTTAGCTGTACATTTGAAAGGATAGATACTCTACATTGGTCATTGTTGCTGGGATTAATAAAGAATATACCTTTATGTAGGACATAACTAAAATAAGACAAAAACTTGTAATGTAAAAAATAATAGTGACAGGATACATCCCTGCATCACCCCAATATGTTCTTTCCTACTGTTCTCTATATCTTCTCTTCAAATGTCCCACTACTGGCCATGTGCAATAGTGATCTAGTGATGAACTGATGTGGTTGGTTGAGGTTAGGGATAAATCGGCTGCATCTGGATCAAACCAATAATTCTGCTACACCTGGAGCATGCCTGGATCATACCAATGAACAAGGCCATGGGTGAATCATCAATAGAGTCAGTAGTCTTGGTTAGAAGCCCTGGTCTAATAAAAAAAGGAATAAAGACCCTAATGGCTAATGGTTACAATACACATCTTTGCCTGATTTTCATTTCTCAGGTCCATGGAAAGGTCAAAATACAGTTACGATACTTAATCCAAACGATTAAGCATAACTTAATACTTTTTTCCTAATGAAAGACAATACTGAACAATGATAAGAGATGTTGAACACATTATTCAAGGTATGTGTCTATCTCTCCTTTTCCCTAGGGAAATGTTGGACCCAGAGGTAGAGATGGCGAGCCCGGCACCCCAGGGAACCCCGGACCCCCCGGACCCGCTGGCCCAGCAGGATCCGGACCCGCAGGGCTCGGAGGGGTGAGTTGTACAACATGGAGGAGAGGACATGAGGACAGAACTGAGCAGATGATTAGATTAGATTCGATTAGATTAGACTCAGCTTTGTTTGTTTGAGTTGTCTGAGACAACGGAATGTAGTTTGGCATCTAACCAGAGAGTGCAATTAGTGGCATGGTACAAAAGACGATGATAATAAGCTTTGATTTATTTTTAGTTTATGTTATAGGTCAGCTTTGTCTGTGACATGCTGGGAACCCTGTTCCCTGTTCCCTGAAGTTCCTGTCCAAATACAACAATATTATCATGAATAAGCTTGCAGCCATACGGTTGATTTAGTAATCTGTACTGGGCAGATGTGTATGTGTTTGTGTATAAGAAGCTCAGGGGTGTAGGTGTAGGGTAGGTGGGCGTTGTGATATTAACAGGATGCGGAGGGATGGTTGTTTGAGCAATAGATTTTTCTTGCTAGAGTGAATCTCACACTAAACGATCCTTTACAAGATGTGCCGGTTGTGTCATAGAAAATCAAATACAGGTCCATGTCTTTTATTGCACCTGAAGGAGTTGTGAAGTAACCTGTATTGATCCCGTCGATGTTATTGTCTGACTGAAATACACCATCGGTGTAAAAAAAAAGCAATTAGAGACACAGTGACTCTAGACGAACGAATGAACTAAATGGCATTTTGTCTCCTGTGTGTCTGTAGAACTTTGCTGCTCAGATGGCTGGTGGATTTGATGAGAAAGCTGGAGGCGCGCAGATGGGAGTGATGCAAGGACCTATGGTAAGAGGACAGGCCAGGAGTGTTCATTTCAGAAACTCTGTATAGTGTCACCCCAGGGGCGTTCTACAAGGTTCTACAACGAAGTAGTACAACATAATTGCCAAGTCTTTTATTGACTTGGTTTAAAACCAATGGTGTAAAAGTAAACAGCCTTGGTGGATGCAGGTCTGTACTGAAGTGTGGATGAACACTGCCATCCAGTGGTTGAAACAAGTTATTTAATTCTACTCCCATGTGATCATGTAATGGATTACGTTGTCATTGTTACATGATGTTAGAAATTCTATAATAAATGGACAGAAAAACTGCTGTGTCTGCTTCATGTA
The DNA here is from genome assembly GCF_963989245.1 of Nansenia antarctica. Lineage (NCBI taxonomy): Eukaryota > Metazoa > Chordata > Actinopteri > Argentiniformes > Microstomatidae > Nansenia > Nansenia antarctica. The sequence continues at coordinate 6,257,126 of NC_137676.1, forward strand.
TTGAGCTTTCCGTCTGCTAATTTGAATACTTCTTTAGAATAGACTTCTCATACCACCAGATAACAAGAGCTAGGTCATTTACTAATGTTTAAACAACATACACAGGCTGACATTACAATAACTTTCTCATATGTGACTCAACTATATTTAGCAAACCACCAAGCAGTCTTGCAGCTTCCAATTGATACCAATGTCCATCCTAACTCTCTCTCTCTCTCTCTCTCTCTCTCTCTCTCTCTCTCTCTCTCTCTCTCTCTCTCTCTCTCTCTCTCTCTCTCTCTCTCTCTCTCTCTCTCTCTCTCTCTCTCTCTCTCTCTCCCTCTCTCTACCCCCCCCCCCCCTCTCTCTCTCTCTCCCTCTCCTCCTAGGGCCCTATGGGTCCTCGTGGCCCCCCCGGCCCCTCTGGAGCCCCTGTAAGTACACGCGGCATCTGGATACTCTTCTAACAATAGGGATCAATGACAAGAGAGTTTACTAGCTCCCGTATGACATTTGACCTGCACACATGATCTGTGTCTGAGATGCACTGAATCTGCACACATGATACAGTAGGGTACATGCAGTGGGGTCACAATGTCACATTGTGATGGATAGGAAATGTCAGAGTGCTGACTTGTTCTTCTGTTCTTCTGGTGGCTTATTAGCACTCACTTGCTGTTGTGATTTCTGAGCTAATAGAAATACAGTATGCAGTGTTTTCTTCTTTTTTTTCCAAATGGCATAAATTATATTCATCTATTTTATCTCATTTCCAGGGCCCACAAGGTTTCCAAGGTAACCCCGGAGAGACTGGAGAGCCTGGCTCAGCTGTGAGTATCCAAAACGATCCCATGATGCACCACTCATCTCTGTGTTATCACCATAGAAATAGAATGTATAGCACTTGACAGCCCTATTCTAAGTCTTTGTCCCATTCGATTGATTCATTACTGCATACCAAATAGAACGTAGAGAAATGTAGCATTATGAATGTGTCCGATGCTCGTTCAAACATCAGTTTCAATCAATCCCCAACCACCATGCTGATAGCCGTTCTATAGAATCTGTTTCTATGATTTGAGTCAGACTCCAACCCAGTCCGGCGCCTGACCTCTGACCTATAGAACTGGGTGGAATGTTAGCCTGTGTGAGGGTCACCTCCCCGACAGAGATCAAGTGAAAACCACCAACATCATTACCCTTCATTAAAATCATCAACATCATTACCCCTCATTAAAATCATCAACATCATTACCCTTCATTAAAATCAAAATCAGAGAATTGGCAAACTCCCCTGTTCTCCTACAGACTTTCAGTCTCCGATAAAGAGTTAGAGCTTCCCTTTACGCTACATAAAAAAACGATTTGCGGTGCTGTAATGTGCACAAGGAATACATTGTGAAGTTAATGTGGCGTTTTAGTGTTTCAGCTAAGTTTATTGTAAGATGATTGCCTTGATCTACAGTAAGTCTACGGAGAGCTACAAAGACCTCTCTCACCATGTCCCTCGCCTTGTCTTGTCTTGTACCAGGGTGCTCTTGGACCCCGCGGACCCCCTGGACCTTCTGGAAAACCAGGAAGTGATGTATGTATTGCCGTCTTCTTCTACAAAACCAGAAACATCCTGTGTCTTAAAGTAGACCCATCTCTCAGATCCGACCGTTGTGCTTAACGCAATGTAATGGCCAAGTAAATCACAAGCACACATCCCCTCGAAGTCCCTGAAGGCCTCTCAACTCAGAATGAAGACCAACTGGCCAAAGTGTGTAAACATCACTATCCAAACACAGAGCTGTAAACACTCTCACTCTGTCTTCAGCGTCCTCATGTGACCCCTGAGAGTATTCTCTTTTAGAAAATTGATCCTGTTCTATTTTGCCACCTACACAAACTGCCATTGACTCACTTGGTTAATATAGTACTTAATTAGTACCGCGAGTTCCATCTTGTAGAGTGGTCCTTATTTCTTACGGATCGTTTAAACTCTCAAGCATGGTTCTCTTTGGCGATGTATCACTGAAGCACTGCAGCATATTTTCCCTACCAGTTTACCTCTGTCCTCCATTATACTATACCAGGTATGATCATCCTCATCCGCATATACATCATATACAATATCATTCAACGGCCCCTAATGCCTAATTTTGGCATATATGACTATTTCTTATGTTGACTGATGGATAGACAATTCACTTACTAATGTATTTGTTGCTAGTCGCTTTGGATAAAGCTAAATATAAAAAAAAAAGTCAATGTAAAATGTTATGATTCTACCTGCATTGGTTTTTTAAATGGAAGAATGAATGACGTCAACTTTCTATTGTCTCTGGAGTACTGCACTGTAGCCACCGTTATACAGTATACACGTATATCCACCAGGGGTCACTGTCTCTCTCCTACTGCTGCAGTAGGCCTGTAGTAAACTGATGAAGAATAAATAGTTCGAAAAAATGACTCTCGATTTCAATCGTTTTAAATGATCTCTCTCCCTGTCTCTTTGTTTCTAGGGTGAGGCTGGCAAACCTGGAAAGGCTGGTGAGCGTGGACCTGCAGGACCCCAGGTACTTACAGACAGTTTGGATTTAAACTGTTAACTGTTATATAGTTGAAGGCCTGTGGCAAGAGTGTGCATGTTCAGGTGTGGTTAAGTGGAGTAGCACACCTTATCTTCAGCAAGGTCTTTGGTTCGATTCCGGCCATCGACATATCCTGTATGTCATCCCTCCTCTCTCTCACCCATCCTCCCTGTCAATCTCTACTGTCTCTATCCCAATAAAGCAGAAATGCCCTAAAAACATATTTAAAACAAATATAATTGTGCCTGTTTATGGATAACAGGCCTTGATACATATTGAATTTCAATAACACTATCATTAAAGCCTTTGGATTACTCTCTAAAGCCATGCGTTTACCACAGACGAACCCCATAAAAATCCCATTTGATTCATATTTCATTCCCCTAATCCCATCATGCATCTCTTTTATTCCAGGGGGCTCGTGGATTCCCAGGTACCCCTGGCCTGCCCGGCATCAAGGGACACAGAGTGAGTGTGACATGTGACACGACACGCCTCCTAATTACACCATCAAAAATGGATGCCACCATGTTAACACGCCACATCCAACATAATTAGCGTCGTAACAGATGAGCTAATTAGCGCTCGTTAATCAGCGCTAATGGGGATGTTGCTCCTGTTTCTGTGCTCCTGTTTCTCCTCCTAACCTCTCTGTCTCTCTGTCTGCTGTGCAGGGTCACCCCGGTCTGGACGGATCCAAGGGAGAGGGCGGTGCAGCTGGGGCCAAGGTGAGACAGCTAGCTACCCTCCTGGTCGTCGTCCCCCCACTCCCCCCCCAGCCCCCCAGCCCCCCAGCCTCCTCGCCTCCTCTTCTATTTCATCAACAGTACTTAGCTGTACTACCGTAGCGATTCAGTTGACAGGGATCAGTACCACACTGAGTCGACATTGTCAGTTTTACACCTCGCTGTACACGGTACAAATGTGTCGGATTACGGTTAGCTTTAGAGTGCTCAGTGGTTTCTTTAGGTATCCCCCTTGGGCAGGTTGAATTGGCGCTGATCTCTTCTATTATTGTCTCTCGCTGTCAGAGATCCTCCTCCAGCGTTTTGTGCCGCACTGTCGGTTTTTCGCATGATAGCCCCCCTGTGCGTCGGGTGTGTAATCCCTCTGCTGTGATGGTATTAGTGCCACTCACAGACACTAAGTGCAGCAGTCTCTGTCTGGTTACTGTCAAAGTCTGTGTGATTGACTCCTCCTGTACACTATGATCAGTGATGTCTGTCCCTGTGTCTGACTGACTCCCTCTTTCCCTCTTTCCCTCTCTCCCTCTCGCTCTATCCCTCTCTCCCTCTCTCATCTCTCCTCTCTCCCTCTCTCCCTCTCTGCCTCTCTCTCCCTCTCTCATCTCTCTCATCTCTCTCCTCTATCCCTCTCTCCCTCTCTCCCTATCTCCCTCCCTCATCTCTCTCCTCTCTCCCTCTCCAATCTCTCCCTCTCTCATCACTCCCTCTCTCCTCGTTCCCTTTCTCATCTCTCATCTCTCATCTCTCCTCTCTCCCTCATCTCATCTCTCTCCCTCTCTCCCTCTCTCATCTCTCATCTCTCCCTCTCTCCCTCATCACATCTCTCTCCCTCTCTCCCTCTCCATAGGGCGAGGGTGGTGCTCCCGGAGAGAACGGCGCCCCCGGACCGATGGTAAGTTAACCTTGAACAATACTTCTGATTCTCATTTCAACTGAAAGTGACTTATCGTACATACAGCACGATGAAAATGGATGGACACCATGTTAATCAATGGATTGCTAAAAGCAGAAACCGATAGAAACCGATACGTCTGAATACAGGAATGAAATCCGTTATCATTGACGTTTCCTCTCCTCTGCCTGTGTTCCCTGTAGGGTCCACGTGGTCTGCCTGGTGAGAGAGGTCGCCCCGGACCATCTGGAGCTGCCGTGAGTAACAACCCCCCCCCCCCCCGCCCGCCCGCCTCTCTAGAATAAACCGTGCAGTTATGTGTATGGTACAGTATGACAGGCGACACCAAACTGCCATATTATGTTATGATGACATACCTACCCAGTCTTTATGCCATGCAGAGACTCGATCACAGTCAAGATTCCTATCGTGCTGACCCTCTTCACTATACATGTTCACTAACATGTTCAGTGTTCGGTGAACACAGTCCTGTCACCATGGTTATCAGTGAACACAGTCCTACCACCATGGTTATCAGTGAACACAGTCCTACCGCCATGGTTATCAGTGAACACAGTCCTACCACCATGGTAATCAGTGAACACAGTCCTATCACCATGGTTATCAGTAAACACAGTCCTGTCACCATGGTTATCAGTAAACACAGTCCTACCACCATGGTAATCAGTGAACATAGTCCTATCGCCATGGTTATCAGTGAACACAGTCCTGTCACCATGGTGATCAGTGAACACAATCCTATCACCATGGTGATCAGTGAACACAGTCCTGTCACCATGGTTATCAGTAGTGCTGTCCCAAACGACTATTTTTCTAACGATTAATCTAGCGATTATTTTATCGATTATTCGATTAGTCTAACGACTAATTTATCGATAAGTCTAACGATAATTTTTGTACTGTAAAAAAAATAAAAAAATAAATAAATATTTGTCTCCACCTCACTGCTATGTTTAGCCAACTTGAATGCCAACATGGCCATTTAGAAGTCTGTCCATCACCACAACACATAGCTAGCTAACGTTACTCTCGCTGCTATGTTATGATTAGCTAAATTGATGCTAACGTAGCATGCGAGCTACGAGCTAGATAACGTACAGTAGGTGCTCGCACCACAATGACAATAGGCTACTGTAGCTAGCCAGCTACATAGCTAACGTTACTAACACCAGAAGACAAGACATACGAACTGTGGTGAGCTACATTGCTTGTGTAACATTAGCTAGTAGCTATCAATTTTTCACTCATACACTTAATTGTCTCGCCTGGTAAAATAAAGGTAAAAAAAAAAAAACGCCATTTTGTTTATTTACGACTAACCGACGCATATTACGCTAACCGACGTATTGACGTAGTCGGTGACGTCGACGACGTCGAATAATCGTAACAGCCCTAGTTATCAGTGAACAGCCCTATCACCATGGTTATCAATGATCACAGTCCTACCACCATTGTAATCAGTGAACACAGTCCTATCACCATGGTAATCAGTGAACACAGCCCTATCACCATGGTCATCAGTGAACACAGGCGTGCCACCATTGTAATCAGTGAACACAGTCCTATCACCATGGTTATCAATGAACACAGTCCTGCCACCATTGTAATCAGTGAACACAGTCCTATCACCATGGTAACGTTCGGCCTTGTCTCCTCTCTCTCCCTCCAGGGTGCCCGTGGTAACGATGGTCTTCCTGGTCCTGCTGGTCCTCCTGTACGTATGACACTCCTCCTCCTGATTGGCCTCTCCACTGTTCTATACATTTTCATTATTATCTGACCCAGGAAGTACCGTTCAGGAAGTAAGGGATGTGAACTCTGACCACCGGACTCTTTCTGTTTCCTACAGGGCCCCGTCGGTCCTTCTGGAGCACCCGGTTTCCCAGGGTCCCCAGGATCCAAGGTTCGTACGCCGGGTGTTGTTTTATATCCTGCTGTCTCGTTCCTGCAGTGACTCCACGGCGCGTTGTGACTCCGCCCCCACCGCTGACACTTAATTTCCTGCCTCATCTTGATAAGAGATTCTCACTTTGCCTTCGAGATCTCCCTCTTTGTTTTCATCACTGATGGAGCAGAGAGAGTACGCTCATCTGCAAGGCACTCGCACCTGACATAATTAAAGATGACCCCTTCATCTAATATCACATGGCCCACAGTCAAATAAAATCCAATTTTCCCAATTATTATTTGAGATAATAAGCACAATACACATGATTGACAATTGCGAGGTGATATGATTATAACAATAGGAACTAGGAAAAGATAGATTACATGGAAATGCAGATGAAAGCAACCTTTCTTTCTTTATCTCTTTCTTATTATACAGGAAAAGATTCAAAGTAACATTACAGATGTTCAAATGTGTTACATTTAGACTGGCCTGACTCAGTTAAAGCTGGTTGGCAGCAGGTTTCTGTTCTGCAACACAAAGACAGAATCACATAAACAATACAACAGGTAGAATCGACAGCAATCCCATAGGGAAGACAGGAAACAGCTACAAAGCTGTAAGCCTCAGGCGTTGACTGGTGGTCCTGTCTTGTCTCCTCACAGGGAGAAGCTGGCCCTACTGGCGCCCGTGGATCTGAGGGAGCACAGGGACCCCGTGGTGAGGCTGGTACCCCCGGATCTCCCGGACCCGCTGGAGCTTCTGTAAGTCTCCTCCAGGCTCATATCGATGAATGATACTGCGCTATTGTTTTTGATCCGTGGGTCTAAAACTCATGTATTGATTTAATCTCTCCCCCCCCTCTCTCTCTCTCTCTCTTTCTCTCTCTCTCTCCCTTGCTGTTCTCTCTGTTCCTTTAGGGAAACCCTGGTACTGATGGTATCAACGGAGCTAAAGGATCTGCTGTAAGTAGACTCAACTGACACAATCACAATGTGCCATCCAACACTCTTTATATATGCTGATTTTACGGACTCTGATCTACAGTTATTATCAGTCTAATACTCAGTAATAATCAGTTGTTCTCGCTCTCTCTCTCACTCTTTCTTTCGCTCTCTCTCTCTCTCTCTCTCTCTCTCTCTCTCTCTCTCTCTGTGTGTAGGGCATTGTTGGTATTGCTGGTGCACCAGGATTCCCTGGCCCCCGTGGTCCACCCGGACCTCAGGGAGCAACTGGACCTCTCGGGCCAAAGGGAACATCTGTAAGTCAAGTCCCCCTCCATAATCGGCCCAAAAACCCTGGAAAAAACCTCTACATCGCTTTCGTAGTACTGTTGGTTGTGTTTTTTTCCTCGGCTCCTCTCGGATGCTGTACACAGGATAAGGGGTGTTGTTGTGGGGGATCATATCATTCATGTCTCGAGTGTTTCCAAGTGTCTTGGTGGATGACTGTGTTCCCTGTTTTCATCTCTTCTAGGGAGACCCCGGTATTCCTGGCTTCAAGGGAGAGGCCGGCCCCAAGGGAGAGCTTGTGAGTTCTCATCTCTTCTTCTGCTCCGAACAACAACAACAACATCGTCATCAACTGAATGACTCATACAGTATGATACAGTACCAGGCGGTTCTGTAAGTGGGACATGCATGTGCATTTGGGGATTAACTTGGGCGTATGCTTGGTGTCTCCCCGCAGGGCCCTGCCGGTCCCCAAGGCGGTCCTGGCCCATCTGGCGAGGAAGGCAAGAGAGGAGCAAGAGGAGAGCCCGGCGCCGCTGGACCACTCGGACCTCCCGGCGAGAGAGTAAGAGAACCATCAAATCTTCCGGAAGAAATCTTAAGATTTGGGGCCTTCTGGTTTATCAGCTCTCCCAGTACAGTACAGTACAGTACAGTACAGTACATTCAGTGTTATGATTGTGGATAATCATGAACGTCTCTGATTCTCTTCTAGGGAGCTCCCGGTAACCGCGGTTTCCCAGGTCAGGATGGTCTTGCTGGAGCTAAGGTGGGTCCTGATCCACATTGATGGACTTGATTGAAACACTAACTGAGAGGTTAATGTTGACACCTGTCCAACTGGGCTGGGCTTAGGGTTGCCAACTGTCCCGTATTACCCGGGATGTTCCGTATTTTGAGCTGGATGTAAAATGAGCCGATTCTTGCAAACCCCCCACGCTGTGCAGTTGGCAGCCCTAGCAGTGCTGTCAAAACAACCAAAACAGTTAGCATATTATTGACATCGATTCACTGTATTTGTACCTTATATGCCAACCACAATACATTCAATGGAAAGTCACAGACACAACAGTACATAACTGTGAAGTAAAAAAATACACATGAAGTGAAATAGTGACCTAAACATATTTGTGATAAGATACTGATCCCTCTCTCCCTACCTTTCTTCTTCCCTTCTTCCCTTCTTCCCTTCCTTCCTTCGTCTGCAGGGCACCCCTGGTGACCGTGGTGTGCCCGGCGTTGGTGGGCCTAAGGGTGGTACCGGAGACCCAGGACGCACAGGAGAGCCCGGTCTGCCCGGAGCCAGAGTGAGTCACCCGACCTGGTCATCACCAGACCTGGTCATCACCGCCACAGTCCTCATAATCAGAGTAGATAGAGCTGGACAGATAACAGGGCCTGAGTCAAACTGGCTATTCTGGATGAATACACACAATGGCTGAGAAGAGTTGCTGTTGGTATTATTCATATGATTATTATAATTATTATGGTTATTAGTAGTGTTAATATGAGTAATGACTTGAAATGTTGAACATATAGGTTGTGCGCAGAGGCCTCCATACTTGTGTATGTATATGTATGATACTGTGAGACTCAATGTGTGTGTGTGTGTGTGTGTGTGTGATGGTTGCAGGGTCTTACTGGTCGCCCAGGAGATGCTGGTCCTCAAGGCAAAATGGGACCCGGTGTAAGTATCACTCTATGGTTCTGAACCTACCTTCCGAGCTGGGAACATTTAGATTTGACCACTCACTGCATTATACATGAACAACATACTGTACATAGCTACGTTAACTGTACATAACTTACTGTTATCCTACTGTTCTTACCATTCTGTAATTACCACTTCATCACTGTACATATCCTATTTTGTCTACAATATCATGTTTTGCTACTATATCACTATTTGCACTTCTGGTTAGATGCTAAACTACATTTCGCTGACTGGTACTTTGGTGCTCTGTAATGACGATAAAGTAGAATCCAATCTAATCTGAATCTAACGTAGTAACGTTTACAGTCAAATCTATGGAGCTGAGGAGGCAACAGTGTAAATGAATGCTTTTTGGGAGGTCTCATCTCACCCACGGGCCGGTCTTGTGTTCTGGGTTTAGGGTGCTGCTGGTGAGGACGGTCGCCCTGGCCCTCCTGGTCCTCAGGGAGCCCGCGGCCAGCCCGGTGTGATGGGATTCCCCGGACCCAAGGGAGCCAATGTGAGTATCCCAGGCTTTGGGATTCATGGGATGTACTTGATTGATCCTCAGAGCGGGGGGGGGGGACATTAGGTGACAGACACAGGCGAAAAGAGCACAGAGCACACATGGGGAAATATACAAGATAATGACTGTAGACTACGACGTCATATTGCACTTGACGCTGAGCCATTCTTCCTGTTTCAAATTTTAAGTCTTATTGTTACACATAAGTGTAAGAGAGTAAAATTCTTAGGCTTCGGTTCCTGACATTGCAGCACAAGACAATAAGGCTTAACACTAGAACAGCCGTGCCTTTTTACCTACTAAAAGAGCCGTCTCTTTTCAATGCTAAGCCGCTATTTACACACAACGACCACTAGTTGGCCGCTTGTAAATTGGCCTGCTTCCTACACAGAAAAACAGCAAAATAGCTTTATACTAGCTTATCCTGATGTGATTTTGAAAATGTAAGGATACTGGGTGGTAGATCACACATATCTAGGAAAAGTCATTAAAGGAGGGTCCTGAAGATTGATCGAGTGCAAAGATATGCATACTCATAGCTGATTAAGTGTTAAAATAGGCATACTTCAAGATTTTAAAAAAAGTGACAATAGTACAGGACATAAGTGACAAATAAGACAGGATACAATTAGCAGTACAACTAGTAATAAAATTGATAGTTCCAAGATCGAGAGATAGATAGTTCTGTAGCTTACTGAGTGTGTTTTCTCTTTATCAGGGTGAGCCTGGCAAAGCTGGAGAGAAGGGTCTGCTTGGACGCACAGGTCTGAGGGTAAGTCGATTTAACTCTGATAACACAGTATCACACTGGAACACACTTGTTGTGTTGTAGTATGGATTGTTAGGTCTCCCTGTTTTCATAAATACAATACAGTTCATTGTATAAAACTTTGGGTGTCCCAACTCTTACAGTGAAGTTCTCATGTCGAATGTAAAACTGAATATTTCTAATGATTCTACCCCATGGGTTTTGTAATGGTCCATAGTGATAGTAAGTGACGTCCGGTTCTCTCTCTGAACAGGGTCTGGGCGGAAAGGATGGTGAGACTGGCGCTGCTGGACCTCCTGGCCCTGCTGTAAGTATTGGACCGAATAAGTAATACATAACCTTTTTAGACATGATATGCCATATATGACAAATAACTCTTGAAGACATTGTACCTAAAGTCCAAAGGCCATCATCAATGGCTGAACACTCAATACCATTGCATCACCGTTGCCAAACGGTCCACACAGCATTGTAGGGTTGTTGATGTTGATGTTGATGTGTCTACCTGAGATGATCGTCCTTGTTTGCGCCCATCTTAGGGACCTGCTGGAGAGAGAGGAGAGCAGGGACAACCTGGACCATCTGGCTTCCAGGTGAGTTCACACACTAGACCTTACCTTCATACACCAGACCTTACCTTGAAACACTAGATCTTACCTTCACACACCTGACCTAACCTTCATACACTAGACCTTACCTTCACACACCAGACCTAACCTTCATACACTAGACCTAACCTTCATACACTAGACCTTACCTTCATACACTAGACCTTACCTTCATACACTAGACCTTACCTTCATACACTAGACCTTACCTTCATACACTAGACCTTACCTTCATACACTAGACCTAACCTTCATACACTAGACCTTACCTTCATACACTAGACCTAACCTTCATACACTAGACCTTACCTTCATACACTAGACCTTACCTTCATACACTAGACCTTACCTTCATACACTAGACCTTACCTTCATACACTAGACCTTACCTTCATACACTAGACCTAACCTTCATACACTAGACCTTACCTTCATACACTAGACCTTACCTTCATACACTAGACCTTACCTTCATACACTAGACCTTACCTTCACACACCAGACCTAACCTTCATACACTAGACCTAACCTTCATACACTAGACCTAACCTTCAGATTCCAGACCTAAATCACATCAGTGGTGTTTTTTACACGATGCACAGAGGCACAGTAGCCAGAAGTGACGAGAAAACATAAGCGACTCTTTTCCACATACATGGATTGGTGTCCATCTTTGATGATGTCGTCCAATGTGACTGATTGCCCTCCGTTGTTCTGCAGGGCCTGCCCGGACCTTCAGGATCCCCAGGAGAGGGAGGCAAGCCTGGTGACCAGGTGAGTGTGTGTCCCCCCCCTGCCCCAGCCTCACACCTGCTCCATGCAGCTCACTGTCCTATCTACTGACTGATGGTCTGATTGTTATTCATCATTCACCGTTGATTGCCTTTATGGCACATGACAGCGAACACATTCATCCATGGACTATACTGTACTGCACGTCAGTAACACCTTATTGTGTTATTCGATGTCACGTTTGGTATCAATCAAATCCAATCACATCAGATCAATTCTAATTGTATTTGTCATGTACTGTACATCGCATACAGCAGTAATTGACATAGTGAAATGCTTTTGGGGACAATTGCTATTATATCGAATGACTTTGTGTCATGTCAAATGCTGATTTCTTCATCAAGTCACTACAAGCACAATCACCTTCAATATCCTGTATCTGAGTGAATGTGTCAGTTATTATTATGTGTAACCACAGCAACACTGACTGTCTCTCCCTCCTCTCTATAGGGTATTCCTGGTGAGGGTGGAGCAGCTGGTGCTACTGGACCCAGAGTAAGTGTCCTTACGTTGTCTTACCATGATTCTTTCTCTCCGCAATGTCATAATCACAGAGATAACTCCCAAATCCCGATCCACTACTAAACGTCCTATCTGTTCTCCCGTAGGGCGAGCGTGGTTTCCCTGGAGAGAGGGGCGGTGCTGGACCTCAGGGTCTGCAGGGACCTCGCGGACTTCCTGGAACTCCCGGAACTGACGGCCCCAAGGTTAGGAGGCCCTCTCCTCTGCTAAAGTTGTCCTCAACAACCGTTTACTGTACTTTACTGTGTTTACTAACCTCTGTTAAGGGGGCTCTGACAACGTTGTAGCATTTATGAGCTAATAATCTGACAGCAGTTGGTCTTCTAGCCAATAATCTGACAGCAGTTGGTGTTCTAGCCAATAATCTGACAGCAGTTGGTGTTCTAGCCAATAATCTGACAGCAGTTGGTGTTCTAGCCAATAATATGACGGCAGTTGGTGTTCTAGCCAATAATCTCTCTATCTCTCCATCTATCAGGGAGCCATTGGGCCATCTGGCTCTGGTGGCGCTCAGGGACCCCCAGGCCTCCAGGGTATGCCAGGAGAGAGAGGAGCTGGTGGCATCTCCGGAGCCAAGGGAGACAGAGTAAGTCAACACAATGAAATCTTCCCTTTTCTTCTAGCATCGTAACTGCCAATGGCCCCTGGTTTTGCCATTTTCTTACGAAGACTGATGGATAGACAATTCACTTAGTTAGACAAATGTATTTATTGTACACCATGGATAATGGTGTCTGCTAAATGCCGAAAAATGTAAATGTAGATGTAAGTAAAAACCTGAGAGGCGTACACTCTGATCAGTCCTGTTGAAGCTCTTATAAATGAACCCCTCAACAACAAGCAGGTCAACAGGGTTTATTCTGCTATAAAATGCTTTTGGGCCGATTTTATGGGACACAAGCCAAGTCCGGGACTAAACAGCACTTTCAACTGAGACTCTGCATTGAAGATGCTGTTTAGTCTACATAGTTGTGGGCTTGATCTGTGTCTGGGAATCTGGCCCTGAGCAAGTTGCACTGATTCAACCCACTTCACCTGGAAAGATCCCACAACACGTAGTATATGATCTTATGTGTATTGGTAGCGTCTCACACACTATGATGTCTGATTGGTGCTTACAGTACAGCACACCAGACTAAAACGTGATGATTGTGTTTTACAGGGTGACAACGGTGAGAAGGGACCTGAGGGTGCCGGAGGAAAGGACGGATCAAGAGTGAGTACCGAGACTGGCCCGGGCCCAAGATGAGACCCAACACGATCTCCCCTCTGGAGACTCTTCTTCCACAATCTTAAGATATAATGGTTCAATGATAGAGTGAGGTCACTAATCTCTCCTCCTCTCCTCTCTCTCCTCTCTCTCTCTCTCTCTCTCTCTCTCTCTCTCTCTCTCTCTCTCTCTCTCTCTCTCTCTCTCTCTCAGGGTTTAACTGGTCCCATCGGACCTCCTGGCCCAGCTGGACCCAACGGAGCCAAGGTGAGAATTACCCCCAATCCAATGATTAGTATGATTTGATATTTTGAAAACAAACAATAGATACAACACACGAAACATGGCACACACACACACACACACACACACACACACACACACACACATACACACACACACAGTACATACTGCACACCAAACATGGCACACACACACACACACACACACACACACACACACACACACAATACATATTGCACACCAAACATGGCACACACACAGTACATACTGCACACGTTGACTGTCAGATGGCTGTGTCACTGGTGCTCAGCTAGACTGAGTTAAGTGTATTATATACATATTAAGTGTATAATACTGTGAGGTGTTTGAGGTTCTGACTCTCCTCTCCTCTTCCCTCTCAGGGTGAAGGTGGACCTTCCGGCCCAACTGGCGCTGGTGGAGCTCGTGGTGCCCCTGTAAGTTCCTCTCTATGTTTATGTTTCAGCGTTGGTGGTTCAATATTTATGTTTCATCTATTTTGATGAACATATCACAGGTCAGATCGCTGTGCAAAACAGTCCTAAAACTGTAGTTGCAAAAAAAAAGAAACTGCAAAATTCCCTTGGCTGCAATGAAAAGGGCTGGGTGAGGCCTTGAGAGGGACCAGACACAGATCAGAATATGAATTAATGAATGAATTAATGAATGCTCTTTATTGTATATTTATTGCATTGCCACATGCAACAAGTGTTGCCACAGTAGGAAAGATAAACACATCACATTAGTATTATACAGAAACACAAAATGGACATAGTACAGAAACACAAAATATACAAAGGTACAATACTCACAATATGCTTTACACAATAACCATAACGCACATACATACCAATTAATCAATGCACAGTTCTACAGAAAAGTCAGATTTTGTGCACATATCCTCTCACTCACCCATAGACAGTTTTTTTATTGCCAAAACGTGACGCCTCATTGAGTTACATTTTATTTTTCAAGAGAGGCAACGTCATGCCACTAACTGAACTGGTACCACAACGTCTCCTCAAACCACAGCCTCTTTCACATCCGAGCAAAGCAACTCTATCTGTCTATTTTTGAGACAGATGATAAACAGTTCATCAGTACAGCCACTGCAAACACTTAAGACATGTGGCTAGACAAAACCAAATGTTCATGCCTTGTTTTGTTCATAGAATACAATACAGTATGTTTTGAATATCTTTAATGTCTTGTGCTTGTACTGACCGTGTCCCTTCTGTCCTCCTGCAGGGTGACCGAGGTGAGGGTGGACCTCCCGGCCCCGCTGGCTTTGCTGGACCTCCTGTGAGTAGAACCATAATAATCATCACTTCATATATTATATTGATATATCATATATTACTATTTTTTTTATTTTGTATTATTAATCCTTTATTTAACCAGGGTAGTCATATTGAGACAGTAGCCTCTTTTTCAAATGAGCCCTGGCCAAGATAAGCAGCACTTAATTAAAAAAGACACGACATTGTACAGTATAAAAACATACAATATACAACATAAAATAACAACAAACAAGCAACAGAAACAGTGAGCAGATACAGGCTATTAAAGATAACCGAAGCACATTTGCATGTGTGATTCAAAGTCTCTGTAACACACAGTTTAAGTTTCAACTTGTTCTGAAGTACATTCCAAGTTGAAGGAGCATTGTAACAGAATGCAGTTTTACCAAATTCAGATCTGACATTTGGCACATTAAACTACATATATTACATATATTTTTGGGGGGGACATTACAGTACAAATATTACAGTATACATATTTATTTTTATTTTTATTTGCCCTAGAACAATCTAACAGTGCCCCACCCTTATACGTACCCTTTCTGGCCATGCCACTTCATATATTTTAATATAAAACTTTGGATCTTGACTGACCATTGTTCTCCAACCTTCCCCTGTCCTTCCCCTGTCCTTCCCATCACCCAGGGCTCTGATGGCCAGCCTGGTGCCAAGGGAGAGCTGGGCGAGGGTGGACAGAAGGGAGACGGTGGCGCCCCTGGACCTCAGGGACCCTCTGGAGCCCCCGGACCAGTGGTGGGTACCCCCAGACACCTCAGACATCTCCAGACATCTCAATGTCACACACACACACACACACACACACACACCCAGACCCTATCTCAATGTCACACACACACACACACACACACACACCCCCAGACCCCTATCTCAATGTCACACACACACACACCCAGACCCCTATCTCAATGTCACACACACACACACACACACACACACACACACACACACACACACACACACACACACACCCCAGACCCCTATCTCAATGTCACACACACACACCCCAGACCCCTATCTCAATGTCACACACACACACACACACCCAGACCCCTATCTCAATGTCACACACACACACCCCAGACCCCTATCTCAATGTCACACACACACACACACACACCCAGACCCCTATCTCAATGTCACACACACACACCCAGACCCCTATCTCAATGTCACACACACACACACCCAGACCCCTATCTCAATGTCACACACACACACACACACACACACACCCAGACCCCTATCTCAATGTCACACACACACACACACACACACAGACCCCTATCTCAATGTCACACAGACACCCCCAGACCCCTATCTCAATGTCACACACACACACACACACACACACACACCCCCAGACCCCTATCTCAATGTCACACAGACACCCCCAGACCCCTATCTCAATGTCACACAGACACCCCCAGACCCCTATCTCAATGTCACACAGACACCACATCTTCTATGCTATGGAGAAAGATATTAGCCTTATGCCCTACTACAGCATATATATAAATGTAATATTCACAAGATGTAACATGTTATGAAAACACTGTATCGTGGTAGACTTTGCAACTTTGAAATGATCACTATACGGCACCGAAATTAGGGAGTAGGCTATTTTAGAAACACAACCGATTGTTGATTGATGTTGTTTTCTTTTCCAGGGACCCACTGGTGTTTCTGGACCTAAAGGAGGCCGTGGTGCCCAGGGACCTGCCGTAAGTAAACTCTTCACCACTCAACACCACACTAGGGTAACCGTGGAGACGTGGGCTATAGGCTATACAAGCCGAGAGGACAACAGCGGTTGCAGTGGGCTGTGTTGTATTGTATTTATGTCCCCTCTTCAGATTCAGGGAGTAAAAGCAATGGACTTTCTCTGGCCTGGGTAGAAGATCATCACAACAAACAGCCATTTCAAACATTCAGACATTTTTGGGGGGGTCATTTCTTACTGTATCTCACTGATATAGATGATAAGAGCCCACCGCCCCAAAAGTAAATGACATATTATAATACTGCTTTCACTGAAATATTGTTGTCTCTTATTGGTAGGGTGCAACTGGCTTCCCTGGAGCTGCTGGCCGTGTTGGAACTCCTGGACCCAACGTGAGTAACACATCGTCACCACAAACCATCAATAGGAACAAAAAACCCAACATATTTCTGACAGATTATCTGTATATTGTTAGCGTCGATTTTAACTTTCTAGATTGATTGGCTGAAACTTCGAGCCCTCTGATTGGCCAAAATGTCTAGATCGGTCCCTGTGATTGGTCGAAATTTGGAGCCGTCTGATTGGCATCTGTTTCGTTGTCTTAGTACTTGTACTCTGTCAATGACAATAAAGTAGAATCTAATCTAATCTAATCTAATCTAATCTAATTTCTTCCTCCTTCTCTCTCAGGGTAACCCTGGTGCCGCTGGCCCTGCTGGTCCTGCTGGTAAAGATGGCCCCAAGGGTGTCCGTGGTGACGGTGGACCCACAGGCAGACAGGGAGACGCTGGGCTGCGTGGAGCCGCTGGCACCCCCGGAGAGAAGGGAGACGCTGGAGAGGACGGTCCCGGTGTAAGTGTTCCACTTCCACTTCCACTCTGTCATTAGAATATAGCGTACTGGACCATCTCCATAATATAGCCATAAACACCAGCCTTCCCTGTTGTACACGTAGGCCTACATTAGTTGTTCGTGGCGTCATTTCAACGTGTTTTGACCCTCTCTAGAACTGGTACTCTAGAACTATGTGGTGTACTGTATGAGGTAACGTTCTGAACTCTGACCCATCCTCCTCTCCCTCCATCTCCAGGGTCCCGATGGGCCTTCAGGTCCCTCCGGTCTGGCTGGTTCCCGTGGTATCGTTGGTCTGCCTGGGCAGCGTGGAGAGAGGGGCTTCCCTGGCCTCCCTGGACCTTCTGTGAGTGCTTCACCCCTCATACCCTCATACCCGCATACCTTACTACCACTGTACACATTAGGAACCACTACAGGAAGCAGTCTCATGAGTTAGTTAGTCAGCTATCTTCCTTGTTTCTGTAAGCTCTTGGTTTTCTGAATCAAGATAGCTTGAACTTGGACCCTGCTTTGGGTTATGGGACGGTTGACCTTTCTGATTCAGTAGCGATGAACGTAGGCCACAGCATCCCCATATTGATTGAAAAACTACGATTGTAAATCCAATCATGAATCCACACCTACGATAACTGACTTTCTCTAGATCAATAGCTGACTGGTCTAGCCGATGACTCTTGCAATTATAGTTCTTATTGTTTCCTTCACAAAAAGGTACAAACAGTAAACAATCCAAAAGGACAAACCGGTTAAGACAGAGAAATCAAAGCAAACAGACCAGAAATCCTACATGTTGAGTTGTATGATTAAACAGTTCTAGATTATGTAGAATATCAAATAATAATAAATTAGCCAATGGCTCTTGCCTGTTGCCAGTGATGCTGAGTGTCCGGGTCTTGTGTTCCACAGGGAGAGCCTGGTAAGCAGGGAGCTTCTGGTTCCACTGGTGACCGTGGACCCCCTGGGCCTGTCGGACCCCCTGGACTGAGCGGACCCTCTGGAGAGCCCGGAAGAGAGGTCAGAACCAAACCACAATAGACAGCATAAACAAGAACCACAACAACAACAAGAAACACGTGACATGAAATAAAACAATAGCAATCTCACAGCAGAAACAGAAACATAAGCAGCAACAATGTTAACAACAACAACAGCAACACAATAAAATCGATTTTAAATCATAAATCGATAACCATAAACACAGTCACGTACAGTACTGTACCATCACCACTGCAGCATTATACACTCCTTCATTACAAACTTTAGAACCTGACAAACATTATTGATAACTGCACTGAGGTAGTGACAAACTCTCGGTAGTGACAAATAGACCTCAGAGACCAATCATTATCTGTATCTCTAGAGAGCCTTTATTCCATGGATCTCTCTCTCTCTCTCTCTCTCTCACACACACACACACACACACACACACACACACACACACACACACACACACACACACCATGCCAGTGACACACACCAATGAGTGGCTGTTGCATTTATTTGATTCACGTTCTCTGTTTCTACCTACACAGGGCACTGCTGGAGCTGACGGACCCTCTGGTAGAGACGGATCCACTGGTGTCAAGGTGAGACCCCCGCCTCATACAGGAGGACTCTGACTCCAGGCAGACTAATCACTTCCACTGAGGGATCCAGTGGATCTATCCACTCTATATTCCTCTGTGGAGTCACAGTTGGTAGAGCATGACTATGGTTGTGGGTTCGATTCCCGCTGGGAGCGTATATTTAAAAAAAGATGATGCACTCATTACACTGTCTATATACCGTCTACCCTCTCCCCCTCCCCTTCCCATGTGTCCCCAGCACTATCTTAATTAGACTCCTATACTTTCTTTTATTCATTTTTTGTTTCTTTTTATTATTACTACTCGATCTTCTCAGTTTGTAAAGCGCCTTTGAGTGTCTAGAAAAGCGCTATATAAGTCAAATGTATTATTATTATTATTATTATTATTATTATTATTATTATTATTATACTATACTGGATAAAAGCATCATCTAAAAAGTATGTATATATACTGTATATATATATATATATATATCAATTCAATTGATATTGATGGATAGTATAATAAATGTGGTTGAAATGTCCCTAATGAGTGTGTTCTGTCCACCTGTAGGGAGAGCGTGGAAATACCGGACCTGCTGGAGCCCCCGGTGCCCCTGGTGCTACCGGAGGCCCCGGCCCAGTCGGACCTCTTGGCAAGCAGGGAGACAGAGGAGAGTCTGTGAGTAGCCCTTTACACACACACACACACACACACACACACACACACACACACACACACACACACACACACACACACACATACAGTATAAATGGGCAGTACTTTGCTCTTGTTGTTATAGATAGTGTAGTGGTTAGCCTGTCTAATGGTGGGCCCTCTTGTTGTTTTTAGGGTGCCCAAGGACCTGCTGGACCATCTGGACCAGCTGGCGCTAGAGGAATGGCTGTAAGTGTCACACACACACACACACACACACACACACACACACACTGCTACTGTTACCGTTACTGTTGATTTTCCCCTCCCCACTGAGCATTTCCCTGTAGCCTACATTGCGATCCATACCCAGCTCTTGACCGACACTCTCTGCCTCTTCTACTTCAGGGACCCCAAGGACCCCGTGGAGACAAGGGAGAGGCTGGCGAGACAGGAGAGAGGGGACAGAAGGGTCACCGTGGTTTCACCGGTCTGCAGGGTCTGCCCGGACCTCCCGTAAGTGACCCAGTCCTCTGGCCGTGGCCGTGTGTCTCTAGTCTGGCATCTCCTAAATCCCCCAAAACATTTGGACTGAGTTCTATCCCCCTGACTTCTTCTTCTTCTCCTTCGTCTCCTCCTTGTCCAAACAGGGCCCCGCTGGAGATTCTGGTGCTGCTGGACCCGCCGGACCAAGTGGCGCTAAGGTAAAAGACGGAGACCGAATCGAATCAAATCACTTTTTATCAAATCACATTTTATTTGTCCCTTATCGCCTACGGTTGTAACAGACAAGTGAAAGTGAAATGTTTTGGGATCTTGTACCGCCTCTATAATCCCTCCGTACTCCATGACACAACACAAACAGAGGTTAACCATGTGTACTGTTGTCTCATGCTAGGATAACGAGGGCCACAGGCTAGGGGCGTGGTCCCTCTAACAGCATGATAGTATAGGAGAGGAACGGCCATGTGTTTGAATTATACATTTCTATGGGACAGTAAATGGGAAAGCGAATGCTTTTGTGATTAGTCCATGCTGTGATAAAGGGAGACAGGGGAGGCCACTGTTTTTTAACATCCCCCCATACTTAAGATAACAAGCTGATTGCTGTGGCTCTTTATAATAACCTTTATAATAACCTAATTATACAAAGAGGATGGAGAGAATGTCCACTATGTGAATAATCACCATCGTCCATGATAACATAACTAACAGAGGCTGCATTTGTAAAGTTACATATCTCATAAAGCAGGTTTTATGGATTATATTGTACTCCCTCATGGTACACAAGTAAAATAACAATGAACAATGTTGCATCGGGTGAAAACAGACTAGTTATTATAGCCTCCATGGGTATGAGCTGATATTGACCACTGTCTGTCTCTGCAGGGACCCCCTGGACCAGTCGGTATTGTTGGCAAAGATGGACACAATGGTCAGCTTGGACCCATCGGACCCCCTGGACCCCGTGGACGCTCTGGAGAGATTGGGCCTTCTGTGAGTAGCACAAGTCAATATTACATTTCCCTGAACCTCTATAGCAGAGAAACTAAGTCCCAGAGAGATTTTTATTGTATTTATTTTTTACAATAGTTGTCATACTGTGTAGACACACACTCCTGATACTGTATACTACAGTATGTGACAGCAACACAAATGAAAATCAATTCCCTGACATAGTGAAGTAATCTCAAGACCGAGTACCTATCACTTATCACTATCTTGTTTAGTTTTTTGGAACTTAGTTTTTATTGCAGTTTCAGCAACTTGTACAATCATGTCACGTTTTGTCTACTGTTTTTCCCATTCTTTTAGCTGTACACATATTATGGTCTATGTATGTGGTTCAAAGCAAGATACACAAAGCAAAAATGAACGATCAACAAAAATATTGAGAGACATAGTGACAGAAATAAAAATCACTATCATGTTTTATATCACTATTTGCACTTCTGGTTAGATGCTAAACTGCAATTTGTTATCTGGTACTTGTACTCTGCAATGACAATAACATTAAATCTAATCTACTCTAATCCAACCCAAACTAACCCAACTCACCCGTCTCCTCTCTGCCTTCAGGGTCCCCCTGGTAACTCTGGACCCCCCGGTCCTCCTGGTCCCCCCGGCCCCGGCATCGACATGTCTGCCTTCGCCGGCCTCTCTCAGCCCGAGAAGTCCCCCGATCCCATGAGGTACATGAGGGCCGACGAGGCCTCCAGCTCCCTGAGGACCCACGACGTGGAGGTGGACTCCACCCTCAAGTCCCTCAACAACCAGATCGAGAACCTCCGCAGCCCAGACGGCACCCAGAAGAACCCTGCCCGCACCTGCAGAGACCTCAAACTCTGCCACCCCGAGTGGAAGAGCGGTGAGTAGAGGGGGCATGAGTAAGAGTAATAATAATAATAATAATAATAATAATAATAATAATAATACATTAGACTTATATAGTGCTTTTCTAGACACTCAAAGACGTGTCTAGAATGTGTTACAAACTGAAAAGATCGAGTAATAAAAAAATAAAACATAAATAAAGTATAGGGGCCTAATTAAGGTAGTGCTGGGGACACATGGGAAGGGGAGGGGGAGAGGGTTAACTGGTGAAGGCAAGCTTGAAGAGGGTAGAGGGGATGGAGGGGAGGGAGGGAGGGAGGGATGAATGGGAAAGACAGAGAGAGAAAAAGAGAACGGAAAAGATCAATTTCTCTTTGATGTGAAGAGAAATTGGAAATTAAGTTAGATTAGATTCAACTTTATTGTCATTGACAGAGTACACATACTAAGATACCGAAACATAGTTGGGCATCTAGCGAGTTCAAATAGTGACTATAAAGTAGACAGCAGTGCATGGTATGACAGTATACAGTATTACAGTGAGTCTAAGTAAATGAATGTCAAAAGTCAATATACGTGCGATGAATATGAATATAAATGAAATGAACCGTTGAAGTGGCAAACAGTTCAAATAGTGATCCTCTGCTTCTCCCGTGGTCCAGGTAACTACTGGGTGGACCCCAACATCGGCAGCACGGCCGACGCCATGAAGGTGTTCTGTAACATGGAGAGCGGGGAGACCTGCGTGTACCCCAGCATCGCCAAGGTGCCACAGAAGAACTGGTGGACAAGCAAGAGCAAGGACCGCAAGCACGTCTGGTTCGGAGAGACAATGAACGGAGGATTCCACGTAAGTCTTATACTTATACTACTCACTCCTTGGTCCTCTGTGGCTTAGTTGGTGGACTCATGGCTTGTGGGTTGTGGGTTCGATTCCTGCTGGGAGCATATATACTGAAAATTGTATGCACTGCAATGTAAGTCACTTTGGATAAAAGTGTCAGCTATAAGTGTCAGCTATCAGTGTCAGTGTATATTATTATATATATTATATAGGGAAAAGATACTCTAGAATATAACTTTCCAGCCTGCAGATAAGTTATACATCACATATTCATTCATCCATCTATGTAAGACTTACATGGGTCCATCAAATCAGTGAAACTTATCTTATACTTATACCGCATATTTTGTACAGGGAAGAGTGCACTTGACTTCAATGCACCCAGTTTTTGACTGTCTGTTCTAATCCCTACATCCACTGAACCCTAACCCTCTCACCCTTTGGCTCCTCCCCCCTACAGTTCAGCTATGCTGAGGATGGTCCAGCAGCCAACGCTGCCAGCATCCAGTTGACCTTCCTGAGGCTGCTGTCCAACGAGGCGTCTCAGAACGTCACCTACCACTGCCGCAACAGCGTAGCCTACATGGACGCCGCCACCGGCAACCTGAAGAAGGCCGTCCTTCTCCAGGGCTCCAACGACGTGGAGATTCGCGCCGAAGGCAACAGCCGGTTCACATACAGCGTGGTGGAGGATGGTTGCAAGGTGAGGGCCACACACTGGGAGGAGCACGCACAGTCTGGGGTGGGGGGTGGGAGGAAGGATACACACCACAGAAAACAGTAGTTTTTTTAGGGAGAGCATTATGACAACGGCTGTGGTAGTCAGTGCATTTATGAGTGAGACACTCAGTCAAGTTAACTCAAGACTACAGAAATAGACCCACGCTGTCACAGACAGTCACAGGCACTTGTTAGCTAGAGTCTTACAGTGATGCAAAAACGACCACATATATACAGTACTTATTCAAGACAACACTTGTGCAGGAAACCTGGAGAGTGCTCTGTAAAACGGAATATCATATTCACAAAATCGAATCTTTATTTTTCTGAATTGTACTGAATTTGTATTAAATGTGTTATCTTTTCTCGTTCTACAGAAACACACAGGCCAGTGGGGCAAGACTGTCTTTGAGTACAAAACACAGAAGACCTCCCGTCTACCCATCGTGGACATTGCTCCAATGGACATTGGAGGAGCGGACCAGGAGTTCGGAGTGGACGTGGGCGCGGTCTGCTTCTTGTAAAGTGGAATAACACACAACGGCAACAACAACAACAAAAAACATGAAAGAAATAACTAAACTATGAAACATTAACACACACTCCTCGAAAAAAAAGAAGACAGGAAATGAAGAAAAAGAAAAGAAAATTGATACTTTTTTTCTCTCACAAAAGAAGTGTGCTCTCCAAGTTGTACTCCCTGGATGGTAGCACGGAAGGGCACCGGCAATATCAGTACATAATTCCAGCATTCCCTGTCAACCCACTTCCTGAGATCCAGTCATGTTTCCCATGGCCCCCTCTGTTGACGGGAATGAGTTTTGAGCCAGGAGGAAGAAGGACCAAGCTAAGGACGAGTGATGGAGAACAGAAACATGACTCGATGTCACATATTTATTGTCTAACCTGTAGGGGGCAGAGGTGAGGTAGGACTGCGTGGGTTTACAATAAGAGCAAGATAAGCCCCTCCCACTACAGAACACCCAAACCCCTCCCAGTCGTACCCCACCTCCCTCCCTGTCTCCTTCCTGAACCCACAAATGCGGCATTTTGAATCAATATAGACCAAAAAAAAGAATATTTTCAGTAATTATAACAAGTCCTAGGTGCTCCAGATTTTTTTTACCATCGTGAGCAGGAGCAAACCTTTTTACTGTGTATTATAAATCCTTGGTTCTATTGTTGTAAAAGTCTGTGTTTATAAACAACCAGATGGTTTTATATATATTTCCACGTTATGTGTGTGTACATGTCTATATGCACACCAACACTTTTCGGAAAGTGAGGTTTCATTTGGGATGTATTTTTCATTGTCCTTTACCCCTTGACTGCCCATTAGAGGAAAAAATGTCTTACTCCGTTAACGAACAATCAAGTTTCTAAATAAATTTGGGGAAAAAAAATCTGTTTTGTTTCGTTGTAGTCATCCTGATTGTTTAAAGCTACCTCACGCTGAAAAACAAAATGAAAACGTTGACCTTTAAAATCTGAGCTGACCAAAACGAGCTTTAGGGTGGATCTGAGGCTGAGTGGCCATCTTTGCTTTTCTGTCTTCAGAAGGTGCTATGAGTTTTAGAATTCAGTCTTTTCCATTGTTCCCCAAACCCCCCCAATTCCCACTAGCCTCACACACCACACACACCCCCCACCCTGGAGGACAGGTACAGTCGAGCAAGACAGGGGACATAGGGGCTTCTGGGTAGCTTCTTCTGGAGTTCCCACCCCACAGTTGAACCATGGGACTCCAAGTAGAATGACCAGGGTGGGTTGTCTCTGTGTGTGTGAGGTTGTGTATATTTTTCTTTTGTTATTATTAATTTTATTATGGTCATGATCATTTTTTTTGTTTTTGTTTTTATTTTTATTTTGTTACACTTTTAATTGATGTAAATTGGAAATAAAAGGAAAAAACCAAGTAACAATGAAGTTGATTATTAATTGTTTCTTTTTAATAACTAGGACATGGCGTGGGGGATTGAATACCTTTTTTTATTAACTGACCCCTTAATGTGTACTTCAAATGTTTCTTTTTGTTATAGTTGTATTTCTTGAGGTCAGTTACCCGTTTGAATGTGTGTGAGTGCATGGTGTGAGAGTATGCATGTGTGTGAGAGAGACTGTGTGTGTCTGTGTCGTTTCCTATGAGCGAATCTCAAAAACACAGGAATGAAAGTACTGTATTCACTCTCCGGGTTCAGGGTGGGGCCGGGCATGGTTGGCTTGTTTGTTTGAATTTATAGCATAAATAAAGTTAAGAAAATGATATGAAGACTGGAATTGTCAAGTATTTTGTATATTAACAGGAATTATTTAATATTGCTTCAAGACATTGTAGTCACGTAGGTCTTTAACAGTATTCTGTGACTTGCCTTTGTCTTCTCTATCCCTTATCTATACCTACTTTATCTTTCTCCTGAGCAATAAATATTAGACTGGAAAAACTCAACTGAGATATAAGAATGTCCTTTTTTTGACATTCAAAAACTACATTGCAATGTCTTAAAATACTATCTGGGAGATTCCTTTAATCCTTCAATTATCCCAGACAGAACATGAAGGGCAAACCCAGAACATCTGAGATCAGAGATACAATCTCATGCATGCCAGATTTAGATGGATAACTTGCAACACTGCTCAGTTAAGCACTGCTCAGTTCTCTTAATCAAATATATTTCTCACCAATACAAGTCATTCAAATAACCAGGAGACAGTAAGCCTTCTCATTACTGTTGTCAAGACACACTGAATATGACCGCAAGCTTATTCTCCAGAGGAAATTACATTTTTTTTCAACACTTAAAGGAGGAGAACATAAATATAGAGTATCTGTATTACTGGTGGTAGTGAAATCTTCCAAGGTCATGCAAGGTCCTCTCCATGTAACGCCTCTCAGGGGACATCAGTTTGAGCAGTCGTGTAAAAACAAGACAACACACAAAGTAATGAACAGTTTGTACAAATTTATTCCGAACTGTAGCTGTGGTAACAAACATGAGTTGAAAGATTGTGTGTGTGTGTGTGTGTGGGTGTGGGTGTGGCTGTGTGTGTGTGTGTGTGTGTGTGTGTGTGTGTGTGTGTGTGTGTGTGTGTGTGGTCAGGAGGCCAGCTCTGTGTAGAGCGTCATGTTGGCGTAGTCGGCGGGCCTGCCCTGGGAGAGGGGGTGTGGGGGGCTCCCTCCCAAGAGGCCAGACTGGGGGATCCCGGCACTCATAAAGTAGAAGGGCACGTGGGTAATCCTACCACTGGACCAGCACTGCGGAGGGAGACAGAGATAGATAGAGATATAGGCTATAGATAAGATAGATAGGTTCTTTATTGATCCCCTAAGGGGAAATTCAGGCGACAAGCAGACTTTACTGTTGCTGGGATGCGTTAGGTTGGGGGGAGACAGGTTAGTGTATTCATCGTTGCACTGTGAGGCTTTAATAGCCACGTAAAAGAGGCACCTGTGTACAATAGAGGTGGTGAGTGAACCAGTGAGAACCTTTAAAAAAGGATAAAACAGCCTCTCTTTCTCTCTCTTTATAGCTAGTCTCCACGTGAGAGAGACACATTAATAGCTGTGTAAAAGAGACACCGGTGTACAACAGAGCAAGTCACCGGCTTGGAGCTACAAGACAACATCTACATGACAGAGGACAACCCTTTTATAGCTGGTAAAATAGGAAGGGAAGGGCGGTAGTGAGACTCACCACAGTGAGCAGGGCTCCATGCTGGAAGTTGGGGTGGAACTGCATCAGTCTGGGCTCTGTCCCTTCCTCCCCCTCCACGAATCCACTGAGACACACAGAGATATAATAAAAAAATATATAAATTTTTCTGTATATTCAGTACATATGGTCCCAGCAGGATTCAAACTCACAACTGAAGCGTTGTTAGCGCCATGCTCTACCAACTGAGCCACAGAGGACCACTACTACTAAGGTAGTAGTAGTACCGTAGTAGTGGTATTACCACTGGGTCAGGAATCACAATACACAATACTGAATACCACTGAGACCCTCAGATACACAACTTTGAATACCACATATAACAAACCCACATTTTTCTATGCAACATACTCTTTAGATTAGATTAGATTTATTGTCCCCAGGGGGAAATTCATTTTCTTTTTTTTAAGTAATTTTTTCTGAGTGGGGCAGTCCCACTCATAGTTTTTCATTTTATTGGACAGATAAGACAGTGAAGAGAGACAGGAAAGTAAGGAGAAGAAGAAGGGAGAGAGGGCATGTCAGCAGGGCATGGGCCGGAGTCGAACCCATGCATATGTGTGCACTGTAGACCGCGGTGCTAGACCACTAGACCACCCCAGGCCACGGAAATTCATTTTCACACCACCGTACAGTATACATACTGTATATACATACAACACCGTATAACACAGACAACAACAGACAGTACTACACATGACAGATACATAAGTACACACACTCAGCGCGGTCTATTATTTAAGGCAACAATGGCTGCAGGGATCAGGCTTTTGCCAAAGCGAGCCCTTTTGTACCTTTAGTGTTCTGTACCTACGCCCCGGATGGCAGTGGGGCGAGGTACAGATTGAGTGGGTGGGTGATGTCCTGTTCTATTTGTGGATGCGATGCGTGAGATGGCCCTGTTGTTTAGTGCTGTGAGGTTGGGTGTGGGGAGTCCAATTATCCTGGCGGCAGTGTTGGTGATGCGTGTGAGTTTGGCCCGGTCGATGACTTAACAAGACAGACAACGGTACATACCACGGGAGGAGCTCGAAAATGGGGTTGGTCCGTGTCTTGAACACAGCTATCATGGCAGGACGAAGGCCTGCCGCATCAGTGTCTCCTGGAGGGACGGACAGAGAGACGGGATGTCAGAGGCAACACACACTCACACACACTCACACTCACACACACACACACACACACACACACTCAGTCAGTCACTCAGTCACTCAGTCACTCACCTCACTCACCTCACTCACCTCACTCACCTCACTCACCTCACTCACCTCACTCAGTCACTCAGTCACTCAGTCACTCAGTCACTCAGTCACTCACTCAGTCACTCAGTCACTCAGTCACTCAGTCACTCAGTCACTCACTCAGTCACTCACTCAGTCAGTCACTCAGTCAGTCACTCACTCACTCAGTCAGTCACTCACTCAGTCAGTCACTCAGTCACTCACTCACTCAGTCACTCACTCAGTCAGTCACTCACAGAATGGTAAATGGACTGCACTTATATAGCGCCTTATTCCAAAGCGCTTTACAATGGCCTCTCATTCACCCATTCACACACACATTCACATTCACACACCAATGGCGACAAGCTACCACGCAAGGTGCTGTCGGCCCGCTCATCTGGAGCAAATGACCGGGGAACCAGCATCGAACCACCGACCTTTGCGATCATTAGATCCCACGAGAAAGAGTAAAGAAGGAGATGAGCCTGACCCTTGAGAAGAACAGCGAGTCTCTCCCCTCGGGGGTCCCACGCTAAAGACTGGACCTCTCCACCAACCCTGGGACACACACACACACACACACACACACACACACACACACACACACATACACAGACACACACACAATTTAGCAGACGCCTTTATCCAAAGCACATTTGTACATTTGTACACAAAGTACATTTGTCTAAGTAAGTGAATCATCTATACATCAGTCATAGCAAGAAAAAGTAATCTATGCTGGGGCCAGGGGCCATTGGCAGTCACAATGCTTGAAGAAGGAAAAATTAATATGTGGAGGGGAGGGGGGGTAGAGGAGATGAAGAGGTCTTTAGGAGGGACAGTTAAGGCGTAGCCTGAAGAGATGGGTCTAGACTCTAGACAAAGTAGACAACGCCTGTATGTACAGTGTTCAGTACACCCTCACATGGACAGAGCCCTCCTCCCTCTACCCACCACCCCCCACCCTCCACCCTCCTCCCTCCATTTACGTGATCTCTCACCCTGGCGTAATGAACGTGGTCTCTGACAGGTCAGCCACACTCCACCCTCTACCCTCTACCCTCCACCCTCATCCCTGCCCTTACGTGATCTCTCCAACTAGCGTACTGAAGGTGGTCTCAGCCAGGTCAGCCACCACCACCGCCGCCTTCGGTCCTCCTGACATCCCCAACGACACCCCTAGTGGTGGAAAGAACAGAGCCATCAGATAAAACCATATTTAAATTTGTTTATCTATTTTATTTTAGCCTATTATTCAATTGTCACTTTATTTTGTTGTTCAATAAAGTACCTATCTATCTATCTATTTATATATCTATCTATCTATTTATATATCTATCTATCTAAAACCGTCAAACACACGCACACTACATCGACGACTGTTTATGACAATGTACACACGTGTTGAGTGAGTGTGTGTGTGTGTGTGTGTGTGTGTGTGTGTGTGTGGTAGCGTACCGGGCATGTCGGTGAAGGTCAGGGCGTAGATGACCGTCTCTCCCTGCACACTGAAGAGCAGGCGACTCCCATCAGGACTCCAACACGCGGACTGACCGTCAGAGAAGCAGACAGACACAGAGTCATGGGTTAACACACACACACAAACACACACACACACACGCACACACACACACACACACACACACAGCTGTTCATGACTCACCTGACAACGTCCCTTCAGACAGGGCCACCTCTCACAAGTCCACATCCTGGTCTCCCAAACCCTGAGACAACACACACACACGTCATATAGAAACATCAACACACACACACACACACACACACACACACACACACACACACACACACACACACACATGTCATATAGAAACATCAACACACACACACACGTCATATAAAAACATCAACCAGAAACAGAGAGACAAACACTTCGACAATCATCACCACAACAATAGATTCTGAAAAGAGAATCACCACAGGAAAGAAAAATATCCCTCCTTGCAATACTGTGTCTGACCTGAAGAGGGCCGAAGGCGTAGCAGCGAGCACACGACTCCCATCAGGGGCCCAGGAGAGGAAGGTGACCCCTCCACCTCCCACGCGCTGCAGGGGGACACAGCTCTCAGCAGCAACGTCCCACACCTGAAACACACACACACACACACACACACACACAGAAATATGTAATATCTCTCTCTCTCACATTTTTTTCTTTTTATTATTACAACTCGTTCTTTTCAGTTTGAAAAGCGTCTTTGAGTGTCTAGAAAAGCACTATATACGTTTAATGCATTATTATTATTATTATTATTATTATAAACACATTTAAAAATGTGCTAAAGAAGTAACATTGGCGGTCAGACTACGAAGTAAATATCTGAACTTCGTCTATTTCCGTGAACACCGCCACGTGTAAAACTGTGTGCTGCACGTTCAGGAGAGGCTGAAGACTGAGACTGATTGAGGGTCATACTATCATGGCCGTGTCCACGGGGGAGGCCGACACCAGCAGAGAGCCGCTGGGTGACCAGGCGATGGAGGTGACGGGAGAGTGGCCTGGGTGAGACAGGACCTGGGCACAGCCCGAGGAGGGTCTGGAGGAGGGAGATAAGGGAGAGAGGAGGAGGAGAGGGGAAGGAGTGGGCAGACAGGGGGAAAGGGAAAGCAAAGGCGTTTACAATCGATAAACTGACAGGGCGAAGCACAGTCACTCTGCTAAAGTTCATATTTGTGTGTGTGTGCGTGTGTGTTTGTGTGTGTGTGTGTGTTTGTGTGTGTGTGTGTGTGTGTTCCACCTACCTGGTGGACAGTGAGGTGGGGTCCACATGCCAGACCAGTATACAGTTTTGACAAGCGACCGCCAGGGCAGACGCACACAGAGGCTTCCACTGCAGAACAGCCACACTGCGCTGCAAACGGTGCTTCAGGGTGGGAGCTGTGGCACTGAGAGAGAGAGAGAGAGAGAGAGAAACACACATTTACAGCGATGAAAACATCCAAGAGAGACATACGAGAGACATGGCGCAAACGCATAAAACAAATGCATAATAACAAAATGTAAAAAAAAAGTAAAAATAAAATAAAAAAATGTAAACAAATGTAAAAAATGTTCAATATAAAAATATTGTTTTGTATAATGTAAAAAAGAAAATGTGAATAGTACTTTGTAGAAACCAAAAATTTTTTTTTTGCCAGTTGTATTAACACAGAAGCTGTACTGTCTGTTTGGAGGACGTGAGTGAGACGGTATCCCTGTGACACAGTCACCATGGCGACACAGGGCTCTGGGACTCTCGTACCTCTTGGGGTTGAAGATCTTGACGGAGTCGTCCAGCAGCGCCACGGCAAACTTGTCTGTGTGAGGGTGCCAGGAAAAGCTCCGCACGGCGCTGTCCGACCTGACGGACCAGGAGGGGGAAGCAGAGGACCAGGAGGGGGGAAGCAGAGGTCAGGAGGGGGGAAGCAGAGGTCCCAGATCAGCCGTGATTCATAAACCAAAGACTTGAAAACACACAAAGATATTTATCTTATCTTATCAATTTGACCTTTATCTAACCAAATGAGTCCGCTGAGAACTGAGGACTCATTTACAATGACGACCTGGCCAATAGGTAAACTAAGACATTTAATTTGTCCTTCTTCTAGCATTAAGACTGCCAATGGCCCCTGGCATAATGAATTGTTCTTGCTATGACTGATGTATAGATTATTCATTACGGTACTTAGACAAATGTGTTTGTTGTAAGTCGCTTTGGATAAAGGCGTCTGCTAAATGCCAAGAATGTAAATGTAAATGTGAATGTAGGCACACTTACCAGTCTAGCAACTGGGAAAACTCAGTGATCATGTCTTCGCTGCTCATCTAAAGACACAGGGGGGGGCAGGGGACAAACAAATACATTCTGAGAACCCTGCAGAGTACGAGTGCGTTGCAAACCAGACAGGCAATTACCTCCGTTTTGATTCTCAAACAATTTCTGCCCAAAAACTCGAAAACAAGTTAAACAACCCATCTCTGCCAAAATTGAGCCTTATGAATGTGAGATAGGCAGGTGGGAAAGGCACCAAGGCACCAAGGCACTCACTGTGAGGTGGGGGAACAGAGATCCATGGAAAGACGAGAACCAACGAAGCAAGGCCAGGACACAGCTGGAGCTCATCATCAGCCATTTGGGCACTGGCGGGGGGGGAACACACACACACACACACACACACACACACACACAGACACACAGACACACACACACGTTGAAAAACAATATCCTGTAGTGTTTAGACATCAGGGAGTACAGTGCATGTTATTACGCATGAATGAAGCAGCATTCAGGGCACAGACTAACCTTCTGCAGAGGAGTTGGCTATTTCATCTAGGAGTCCTGAGAGACCAGCATCCCGCCTAGCAGCCAGACAGAAGGAGGAGTCAGTGACCAGGGAAATAGTAGTAACTTTACAGTTCTTTATTAGGATAAACCCCTTGAGATGTGTCAGGTGTCATCTCGTTTTAGAGAGGGTCCCAACATAATATCACAATCATAACAAGAGAGTGTCAAAATAATAAAGAGTACAATTATGACAAAATACAGACAGACAAGAGACAAACAACAACAATATACATTACTTATTGAAAAACATTGCAAACATTACAACCACAACATGTCATAACTA